>NC_138339.1:10672500-11292500 GCF_046562875.1 Panthera onca | reverse complement strand
ATGAAGAATTCAGTTCACAGAATTCCGGTTTGCAATTCTATCCCATTTGATAATCACTCAGTAAAATGATAATGAAAAAGAGCTCTGGCTTGTATATTTCAATGCAAGAAAAAAATGTGAAAGTTGATCAACGTGTCAACCTCATGCTTCAGTCTAGGCTAATAGAGGAAAATGGAAATACAGAACAAGCAAGCGTATGTCCTCCATTCAACTAATGGAGCAGACCAAAGTGACACTGATAGGAGGGGTCGGAATTTGGCTTTTACACCCATCAACGATTCCTTGTACTGCACACCCCAGACACCCCTATCACTATCTATATCAACAAATTAAAAAATAAAAACAACAACAACAGCAACAATGGCATGGAAAAGGATACCTCCAAGAAGATTAAAAAATAGAGGTATTACTTAAAAATAAATGTCACTTTGGTTATGAGAGTAGAAGTGATTTAAAAATGATCTCTTGATCTATATTTAATGAGCACCTATTGTGTGTCAGATGCTGTGCTAATCATGTTAGTCAAAGCTGTTGTTTTTTTTTTAAAAATTCTAGTACAAATTATATTTCTAAAATGAAATTATTATTCAGGATGAAAATGATTAGATTCAAGGAATGAGCAATAGAATTTCAGAGAAGGGACTCCTGAGACCCCAGAAGAATTCCATTGAGGAAGGGATATAGGAACAGATTCTTGACACATGCGTGGAACTATAGCCTGTACAGAAGGAGGGGAGTGTGTTTCAGACAGACTTTGAAGGTACATTTCGAGACCAACCTGTATCCCCATTGGCATGAGTGGTTGAGGGGTGACGGCCTGGCACTCGGGGGTGTTTGAAGCGGCCTGAGGCTGTTTCTTCGTTGTTGCACACTATTGACAAGGAACCATCTTCCCCTATATATTAGAATATATATGTAGGTCTCGCTTTTCCCTATATATTAGAATAAAATTTTAATACTTAAATAAGAGTTTTGAACTGAGGTTAACAAGATTTAATCTGTACAAGTGTTGGATAGAACTAATTAGGGAAAAATGAACTCTAAATCGAATGCTTACCGTTTGGAAACCTTTCTACAGAACAGACTTTTGTAATTTAAAAATGTTTTCCATTTCATTAATTTTCTATAAAAAGAGAGAGAGAGAAAGAAATGTAATTCCCAAATGGGGATAACAGTTTGGAGAAAAATTGCCTTCAACTGTCGTTCTCTTAGTGGTAATTGCCTTAAGATTTTCTCTTCGGAGACTGTGGTTTTCAGCTTTGTGCATTTCCTGGATTAGAAAAGCAATAGATTTTCTCCTACTGCTCTATATTACTCAATGAATTAACACCTTCAACTTTTGTTTCCCCCCATTTTGTTATTATTATGTAATAAGCAATTGGTCACCTCGTGTTTTCTTTCTTCCATTGTTTGGCAGGGAATCTCACCACGCAGTCTGCTCCCTCAGTCTGCCTTAGCCTTAGGGTTGATGGTTCCGTCCTAATTGGTTTCAAAATGATCTTCTGAATGGCAAGGGAACTGGCCATGATGTGAAGGAGAATGTGCGAGATTTGGTTGGGAGATACTTTCCGTTTAGGCTTTCCTATAAGGAAGGAGGGAGACAAGCTCATGGGGAGGTTTCCAGAGAGCAAGGGAGACCTAGGCTTAGAAGGTGGAGTGGCCACCCCCCTCGCTCGCTCCGGAAGTGGCAGCAATACAGTGCTGGGGGAGGGGGTCATGGGGAACAGGGAGACACTGCTCTTCTAGAATTTTCCATTGGAGCAGATTCAAATGTTCACCATTTGCTTTGGGAAAGGGGAAAGAAGGAAGTGAAAAAGCAGAAAGGAAGTATTTTTTCCTGGCCTGCTCTAACTCACTTTCAGGACACTTACCTCAGGAACATATTTCCCCCTTATTTTCTTCAGTTATGAAAGGAAAAGAAATAGTACAGACTTTATTTAGCTTTTTGATTTTTCCCTTTAGTTTTTGGTGTACTATTGCTCCTACCTTTCTTTCTTTTTTTTTTTTTTAAGTTTATTTATTTATTTTTGAAAGAGAGAGAGAGCATGAACCAGGGAGGAGCAGAGAGAGAGAGAGAGGGGGAGGGGAGAGAGGAAATCCCAAGCAGGCTTCATGCCGTCAGCAGTCAGTACAGAGCCTGAGGTGGGGCTCGATCTCACAAATTGTGAGATCATGACCTGAACTGAAATCAAGAGTTGGTCACTGACTGAGGCACCCAAGAGGCCCTTCCTATCTTTTATTTGAATAACAGTGTGCTGGGCATATCAGAGGAGCTCAATAAATATAGTGGTGGTTGACTTTGGTGGGATTAATGAGCCATACTAAAAACAGTTTCTTAAAATATGTAACACTTCTTCTTGAATCACATCTAAAATACAGAATTAATTTCCTTACCACATGGGAAAGGAGTTATACCACCAGGTTTGGTCCTTAGGGTCTTTCTTTGTTACCTTTGCTTCCTATCGGAACAGGAACCTTCTGCATTTTTGATGATGTAATATTTGAAAGTTAAAACAATTGAAATAAAGTAATCGTTCAGATTAATTTCATGTCAAAGACTAAATCACCATGAATGGGCTACATTTTCAAAAACCTTGCCTTATTCTGGCCTTTATGTTTTTTGCACCTGGTATATTTATAGCCCCGTGATAATTGAATTCACTTCACTCAATGAAAGTTGATTTATGTAATTAACTGTACCATTTCATTTGGATATTTGAAACTACCTGGGGGGTTACCTTTGAATACAAGGCCCAGTGTTGACTGTTTTCTGTGGAAGAATTAGTAATAGAAAACCAGGAAGCTGGCAGTTCTTTGGGAAGCAGGAACTAGATGTTGCATTATAAAGCATTGTTAAATGTACTTATGATAGGAAATGTGTGTCTATGTTAATATTAATTGGGTCCTTTTATCTCTGCTGTCAGGAAAGTTGCTGTGCTGGTTTTGGTAAGAAGTAAGCATTGGAACTCATTCTTAAGCTTCAAAAGCACATTTGGTCTGCATAGTGTTTATATAATTTAGTTTTGTTAACAGTAAAAACAAATTTATTCTTTACGTATGCGATAATAGACCTTGCATTTGCTCTCTGAAATCATATTTTAGCATTTTTGCTGTGGAAAGAAACACCAGTGTTTGAAATTTGCCTTGTGAAATGTATAGGTAGTAATGACATTTATTACAAATTGTATTACGGTCTTTAAGAAAGGTGAAATATAGAAAACAGCAACAGGTAAATACATTGGGTTATTTCTGTTTTCCTTGGTGATATACGTTTTGCTCTGTTGGTAGCAGAGTAACTCATTTGTAACTGTGGGTAGTTTGGGGTCTAAAGACCTAATAAGCTCGTGGATGAGTTTATAAATGGGACTGTCTTCATTCATTGAAGAAATATAGCTGTGACAGGACAGATCCATGCCTGGTGTCTGGGAGTTTGTAATGGCGGTTCAGGGTCACCAAAAGCAAAGTGTCTGAACTTTCCCTTGAACTCTGATCTGCCAATAACTCTCTTTCTGAGGTGACCAAATCATTCCTGGCTCTGGCTGGAAAATCTTCAGTTGCTGTCTCCTCAAGTTTATCCTTAAGCATTTCAAAGAGGGGCAAGACAGTCTTTCCAGAAATTACTGCTTGGTTTCAGATGCATGGATTTTCTGTATCTGATCATATTCTTGGAGTCAAAAGTTTTTCTGTTTTACAAGTGAGCGCATCTTATTTTACTGACAGACTCCTTGGCGTGGTTGTGAGTGTTAACCATTGGTTAGCATATTTATAAATATGTCTCGATTATGTTCATGGGTTTATGTTTATGATAAAAATCATAGCAAGCAGGGGTTTCCAAAGTTGAGCTATCTTAAGTTGGGAAGTTCCTATACCATGGCAGCTAATTAATATGCTTCCAATAGGAGGATGTTCGAGACCCTGGGCTGGAATTATTTTTCATCACCTTTAGAAGATGCCTCTTGAGTGAATCAACTAATAATTTCTAATAACAGTACTCAATTTTACACTGAATGGCATTTGTTTTGCTTTTCTCTTTAAATATTTCTCCACAGGAAGGGAGCAAGATTTTGAGGTTACCACGTTACAATATTTTGGCACGAGAGAAAAGCAAAGAGGAAATAAATGCAATATTAAGTGAGGTTTCTTATGTTTGCTGGTGAACCTAACTCTCTACCTTTTTCCTTCGTTCAACAAAAATAAGCACAACTATGATAATAACAGATGCCTTCAAAATGATCGCCCAGTGAGACCTGGGCACCTGACCCTCATTTCTGCAGCTGGAGTCATGGGTTCCTGCAGAATTGTGCGTGTCTGTTGGTGGGAGTCAGCAGGAACAGGTGGATGTGAGCTTAGGGATATCTCCATATTATCTGTTGTTCCTAAACATCTTCAATCCCAGAGACCGGGTCTTGGTATGGGTAGTGACTGATGTAACGAAATAGAGTTTTCTCCTAAATAAATACCTGGTAAACTAAATCAGAACCAAAACAAAAGAAGGACTATAAGCTGGAGTTTTTGTTGTTTTATATTTGGAAAAATGATCATGCCCTGGTGCCTAGGATGCCCATGCAGAACAACAGCAACTCAAAGGTAACATAAAAGTAAATATTTGCATTTACTGCTTTCACAAAGCAAAAATTATCACATTAGTAAGGGTTCTCTTCCGGCCTCTAATTGATACTGGCCTTCTATGTTCTCGGACCTTGCATTTCTGAAAGAACAAGTAATTAAGGCATAGGATCATCCCCAAGCTGTGATTATCACTGTAAATAGGCTCTGATTAAAGAAGCATTATTTTTCTCCGTTGTATGTGATATGGTGCTGAAATTTTGGTCCTAAACAAGGAGTGACTGGGGTAACTAAGTGAGACAATATGGTCTGGGAAGGCTCAATGTGAAAATATAACCATGCTAATAAGCAGCTGACCCCAAAGCCAAACGCTAGGAGGACATACTAGAAGGAACTCTATGAAATGCATTTAAAACTTGAATTCTACATTTCTATTCAGAGTTCCTGAGCTTTGGGTTATGCTTGGGAGAAGAATCTTGTAAAATACTGCAGCATTATACACAAGGAGCAGGTATCATGGTCCACGGAGCATCATTTGTTCAAGCCATCAGCATCTAGAATGGAAAAAAAAATGCCTATGGGGAAAACAGTATTATTAAAGGTGTCCTAGCACTGCAATGTTATAGTGATCAGCATCATTTCAGATGATGCCAATGATATCAAAATTTTTCCAGTGTTTTGTATGCTATGTTATAAGATTGCGTGTGTCGAATTCCTACTAAGATAACATGTCTGTAACTTTAAGCATGATGTATATTTAGGGTCCAAGCAGCAGAGATCACTCACTTAGGCCACGCATTTTGTTTAGAGCCGGGTGATGCCTGCAAGATCATCTGGCCACCTACCTCGTGTTGTTCACGAGGGAAGAGGTGACCAGCGCGGCTGGTGGTTTATCAGTGTCGTCCAACCAACCAGTACGTGGGCGTCAGGATCAGAAGTGTGGCTTCTCTAGTGTTATAGCTCTTTTAGGATTTGTCTAGTAGGCTTTCCGGTCCTTACCCGAAGGACCCCCCCCCCCCCCCCCCAAAAAAAAAAAAAAGAAGTGTGGCTCCCCAGAGCCAGGGCAACATTACTTCTCTGGACATAAGTGGAAGTGTCATCAAGGAAAAGACGAGAAAAGGTGGAAGAATGTTCCTGAGATTCTCTTTCCTTTGGCATGCCCCTCTCCTGGTGCCAAAAGTTCCCAGGTCTTACACTTGCACTTGAGAGGCACTATAAGGAACAACATCTGGAAGGCGCATTTAGCACAGAGCCTCCCTCCTTCTCTGGCCTCCGCCTGCAGAACGTGGATGTTCCGTTTAGTGTATGCTCTCCTCGAAATGCATCAGCTTTCTGTATCCTCCTCTGGGATTTTTCCTGCCTTTCCTCCTTCCTCTTCTTTGAACTCAGGCAGAGGAGACTTTCAGAAAATGCATGCATCTTTTTTCAGCTTTTGCTGCACAATTTCAACCCGTGGAAATGGGGGCAAAAGCAACAACCCATATCACTTCACCTGGAGCTTTTAAGATAACTGCTTTTTGAGGGGAGGCAGCTCAAATGATTGTTGAATGAATATATTTTTAGTTCCTTTTTATTATGAGTTTGTTCTTCTGTTATGATTTTTTAAATGATGATGGAATCAAGAATACAAGTACTGTTTTGGCCTTGCAGGCACAGATGTCGTGTTTTCAAGATGAAAAGACCCATAGGAAAAGTAAAGAATGAAAGCTTTGCTTACATTTCTTCAGTCACCTAGTCTCCAAAATATACTTTCTCCAGATCCCCCTGTTCCTGTTTGAATTATTATGGTTCTTCACTTTACCCAAGCTTGACAAAATGGAACCTATCTTTGACCCCTGGGTTTTCTTTCCTCCATCACGGACGGTCAAATTCCATCTGTGTGTTTTTCCCCATTCCTTCGTCAACCAGGATTTCTAAAAAAAAAAATAGCTTAGGGGTAGCAAAATGGAGGCTGGGAGAAGAGGATTTGCCTCTTTTTATTTAGCTCGTTTGTTTCCTTTTTAAAAAAATTTTTAAAAAATATCTATTTATTTTTGGGAGAGGGAGACAGAGTGCAAGCACGGGAGGGGCATAGAGAGAGGGAGACACAGAATCCGAAGCAGGCTTCAGGCTCTGGGCTGTCAGCACAGAGCCCGACACGGGGCTTGAACCCACGAAGCATGGGATCACGATGCATTGAGGCACCATGATCGGATACATTGCTTTTCCAGAATTTTAATTTAATTGAAAAAAGTTTGTTGAGACTTCCTTGACCATAGATTAAAAAAATCACCTGTCACCCTGGTGTATCCATACAAATGTAAGTGCAATGAATTGGCTAAGAAATTTCTAAAGCTTCTTCATGTCAGGGTGTGACCCTTCTGGGATTCTTTCCATCCACTGCCATTCATTCTGTAAGTTGTGACGCTGGTGTTTTCCTGATCTTCCCAGAAGGTGTCAGTGGAAGATTTTCAGAAAACAACCAGGACGCATCTTTCTTCTTCAAATGCGTCTTCAGTGGTTTGTTAACTAACATCGGGTGCAGCTATGGCCTTGTCATGCCACCTGGAGTGACTACTGAGTCTGCATAAACTCTGATAATGACAACCATGTCACGATGGTTGCCGAGCAACAGCAGTCATAAGGGTGCCTATCAGATACACCTAATTTCAATACAATAAAAAGCTCAAAAAAGATGCAACTCACAGTTGATGAAATATGGTACTTTCTCATCCCACTGAACTTGTTTGCCATTTTTATATGCTGCCCACTGTATCATTGTTTAGGAGGTCATTAAACTGATAAATGCATTTGATCCTGCTGGCCTCAGGAACGCGTTTCTTAGAGACGGAAATCTATGATAAATGTGTAGATGGTAACTGATAAAACTTGGATCCAATACTTTTTGGGACATAGAAATCAAGACCAAAATTTCCAAATAGCTCTAGGCTGGAGTTTGTGGGGGTCGGCTAAATCCCTTGAGAATTTGCCCCCTACCTTGCTGTTGCCACTAACTGTAGTGATAACATTTTTGCAAAGAAAAAATACAGTCACGTTTTTCATTTCTTACGTGCCTATGAGGATCCAGGAGTTTTACATACATTTAAATCATCACCTGTTTCTTAGGCAGGTGGATTTATTTCTAGTGTACAATTTAGGAAACAAAAGCTCCCTCTGATGTCCTCTTGCTACAAGAGAACAGAGCTGGGATTTAAGTCCAGGTCTGTCTGACCTCAGTGGTTGTACTTTTCTATACTGCCACGTGGCATAGGTTGCACACATAGGGCTGCAAGGCCCAAGGTAGGTGAGTCTCTATAATTCAGGGATGGAGAGTTCAGCAATGTAAGCCTGACATGGTAATTATTCAGAATACAGATCCAGGTGAAGCTTGCACCTTATTTTCTTTCTTAAGGGCAAGTTTCACAATTTGTAATGGTATCCTATTTATAATTATGTATTTATTACTATGTGGTTTATTTAATATCTTCCCCCAACGAAGCCAGGAATGACGGCTTGTCACCGATCCTGAGATATACAGTTTTCACATTTTAACATCTGTGGATCCAGAATGCATCCTAACATTGAGGTGGTGTTCAGGTTTACTTGGCAGCATTTTATCTTTCTCTTTGAGTGTTCCATAAAATAATTACGCATATCACGGTTCAGTTTTTACTGTTTGATTAAGTGTGTTTTTTAATTAGCTGCTGTATGCTTCGTATGTAGCACAGTTGCCCGGCCCCATAAAAAGACACTCACAGACATTTGTTGAATGAATGAATGAATGAATGAATGAATGAATGAGTGAATGAGTGAATGAGTGAATGAATGGAAGTAGAACTTCAAACCTTGCCTGAAGGTACTTGGATTTCTGGATGAAGTCCTTTCCCTCCATGAGGTCCATTGTCCACCCTTGTTTTCTCATTAAGTCTGATGTAAGATTTGTTTATGGCCAGTACTCGTAGGCTGGAAGAGTGCGCTGTCCACACAGACAGGGCTGGGGTGTCCCTGGCATAACTGTTCCTGTAGGAGGAGTCTTGCCCACTGTCGCCTGGTGAAAACTACTCATATGAAAACCCTCCTGAGACTCCCTCCAAGTAATGATTGATAACTCCTCTCCAGCAACCAGAAATCAATTTTATTTCAGGCCGACAGTGAGGGGCAGATGGTCAGATGTAGATTCAGGCTTGCGCTTCGCCTTGGTTGTGCTGCTAACGACAATTCTCGGTTAGCTTCCTTCGTTTGAGGGGATCCCTGAAGACACCTGCCTCTGCCTTGCCCAAAGGGGGTTGATTTCAGCGACAGGGGTTGGAAGACTTTGCAGTTTAACCGCGGAGCCTCGAGAGAGCCATGGTTATGCCTGCCAAACACAAAATGAATACCATCAGCCATCTGCGGGAATTTTTCCAGAAAGTAACTCTTCCCAAGAGATAATGTTGTAAATGGGCTGCTGGCACAAAGATAGTGCCTGACACACCATTAGGGAAGCGCCATCGAATGTAACTAATGAAAGATAAGCACACATATAATGAAGCGTAACCTCTGTCCAGAGGTCATGCGTTGATGGAAGGTTCTTGGGACTGACACTAAGAGGCTGAACAAAGAGGATGAGAAAACACTGCTATTTGCTGGTGACCTTTCAACCCCGCACAGAGGAGAATGACTTCTAGTCTAGACACCTTCTTCATTCACAATTAGAACAGGAAACAGCCGCTCACCGATACCCAGAGGTTGATTTAAAAAATGTTCCATAAACAAAGTCTAACTTTCTATGCTCCAGTTCTTTGCTTACCAAATAAGATTCAGGTCTAAGTGTTCTCTCTTGTATTAACCCTACATGTGGAGGCCACACCCTCGTAGCAGGTCAGACTTCCAAGTTCAGATACCAAATTAGCATCCAAATCAGCAGTAGGTGTTTCTTTTTTTTCTTTTTTCTTTTTTTTTTTTTTTTTCATGAGTGGGGGGAAGGAGCAGAGAGAGAGGGAGACACACAATTGGAAGCAGGCTCCGGGCTCTGAGCTGTCAGCACAGAGCCCGACGAGGGGCTTGAACCCATGAACCGTGAGATCAGGCCCTGAGCCCATGTTGGATGTCGGACACTTAACCGACTGAGCCACCCAGGTGCCCCAGCACCTGGTGTTTCAAACCAAATTAGCATCTTGGTTTTCCAGTCAGTCTTGTAAGGTTAGTTAGTAGAATATTTCCTGATTATCCTTGGGATTTGAGTTCCCGAGACTTGAACTCCAAGGAGCAAATCCTGGATTTAACAATGACCTACCTTTGTTTTTTGTTTTTAATTTAGTTTTGAAGGAGAAAGAGAGAGACAGAGCATGAGTGGGGGAGGAGCAGAGAGAGAGGGAGACACGGAATCTGAAGCAGGCTCCAGGCTCTGAGCTGTCAGCACAGAGCCCGATGTGGGGCTTGAACTCACAAGCTGTGAGATCATGATCTGAGCCAAAGTCGGACGCTTAACTGACTGAGCCATGCAGGCGCCCCAACAATGACCTACCTTAAATGTCCTGCTCTCTATTCGTCTTGATGAGAGAAATTGGATCTCTCAAATCACGTTGGCCATGGTTTCCCATTCATGTCTTTACAGTAAGGATGATCAAGATATTTAGTCACATAGAAAAATTACGTTGGTTTATTTGTATGTACAACTGGGTGAGCAAAAGTAATTTATGGACATCATTTTCCATTTGCATATGAAATAGGCTTCCCTTTATGGGAGGAAACGGCTCCTTTGGGGCACAATCAGCCCATCTGACAATTAGTCACAGTTAGTCACAATGCTGGCAGTTAATCGTGCACATAAAGTTGTTCAGTCCAAGTAATACTGAATTTCTTGACTTGAGCAATTCATTCAGAGTGGCTTTCTCTGCTTTCTATTTTGATGTGGTTTAAAGTTTCTCACTGTTCAAGGAAATCACTCAAATACTTCTGTTGACTCCAAGCGTACTGTTGGGCAGTGTATGGAATTCAACGAACATCAGAAGTGACGCAACCGAGCAGTTCAAATGCTTTGGTTGATAAACACAAGTGAGGGACACAGTGCACTGAAGGGATGTAAACGGTATTGCCCTAACAACACAGGCTTCGGAGCAGAGGAGAGGCCGAGGGGGGAGACTCTAGAAGGAAAACTTGAATAGTACAGGTGCACTTTTAATTTTTATCCTGTGCATATGGTGAGTAATGCATGCAGAGTGGACATGTGAAGGTGAAGTTCTGGTCCTCCAGAGCAGGGTTCACTTGAAAGCCTGTTGGATGAGGGGCAGGCCTCCAGGAGTTACAGGATCATTTAGGAAGACCTCTTGCCACTTGCTGACCAGACTGCTGTGATGTTTCGGATCGGTAGGAGACAGCTCTGGAAGCAGAGCGTCACCCGCATTCTAACGGTAAGGGGCTGTTGTCCGTAAACTTGCACGTGGGTCTTGGATTATCATCATTCACACCATGTGGCAAAATACCTAAAAACATGTCAAAGTTATATCGTGATGAATTTGTGAGCAACATGTTTGCTTACTAATTTGGGGTCGTTCATAATGTTACGCGTTGATATTTCAAATACAAAAAAAAGGGGAGGGAAGGGGACCGTATCTTTTGGCTTTTCTGCACGTTGCTGCCTGAACTATAACTACCTGTAGACATACATGCCTGCATTTTTGGGGGGGGGGGGGACAATGCTTGTCTGAGGGGGAAAAAGCACATTCAGGGTGCTTTGGTGACTTTGCATTCTTTCAGCCCTGGATGCTTGTGTTGGTGATGGGAGAGAATTAAGGCAGATTCTGGGGTGCAAGTTTTCTCTGCTCTTTGGAATCAATCCCCGGTTCTATAGGCCTGGAAATGAGGTCACACAAGGATGTGCCTTTGGAGTCACATTGAAGAATGAGCTTCCCTGGCATAGGGCTCAGCTCAGCAGTTTTTTATTATGCAAATGCAGAGAGGGATTTGGAACCTCTTCCGCTGCCAATTAATGTCAGAAGAAAATGGTGGTTGCTCTAGGACCCCATTCTCCGCATTAACCCGTGCTTCCTCAGGGCTGGATCACTATCTGTTATGCATCCCCAGCAACCCAGATGATTCTGTCTAGCCTTGCAACCTGCTGTTTCACCACAAAACGGCAGGGATGCTGTCTCTGCATTTCTCAGCACTCTGCCACCAGTCACCTTCCCTTCCCCAGCCCCACAATTCCGATGCATCCGTTCCAAGGTCAACATCTTCCAGCCAAGCCCTGGGACGTATTTGCCTGTAAACACTCATTTTTTAAGACCAAATGCCAGCAGCGCCTCCTCTGAGAAGCCCTCCCAGCACTTTGCTTCTGCATCTGCTGGCACCCTTGTCACATCACTGCAGTGAAATGACATTTGTCTACCTATCCCCTTCCCTCACTAGATTGTGAGTCCCTGGAGGACAGGGATGATGGGCTCTCCATTTGTAGATAGCCTTCTCCTAGCACGGAGCCTGGTGCTGATCCACCTTAATTTTGTGCTTGGTTAATAAAGTGAATGAATTAAACTTCTCACTGAATACCTTACTGCTGAGTCTTTAATGTTAAAATCAATGATAAAAATCTTGACTAATTGACTAAAAATCTTGATTAATTAATTATATTCTTCTTTGGCATGAGCTACCGTTTGGGAGTAAGCTTTTTGGGGGGTTCATTTATGTATTTCGGGTGCTGGTTCTGTTTGCCCCTCTGAAGAATGAGATTAAGAGAATTACCTCAAGCTCTTTCCGCCATCTTGGAACCTGTGGAGGCCTGCTGGGAACAGGACTCCTAAAACAACAAATATGTCTGGAGGCTGTGGTCCAAAGCCATTTTTGCTGGCTGTTAAGTGGGGTCTCCCCAGAGGGAGCACATAGCCCTTCTTAAAATTGAAGATGTTTATGCTCAAGATGAAGCTGAATTCTATCTAGGTAAGAGATGTGCTTATGTGTACAAAGCAAAGGACAACACAGTGACTCCTGGTGGTGAACCGAATAAAACCAGAGCAACCTGGGGAAAAGTAACTCATGGGAACAGTGTCATGGTTTGAGTCAAATTCCAAAGCAACCTTCCTGCTAAAGACATTGGTTGCAGAATCTGTGTGATGCTGTACCCCCCAAGGATTTAAACTAACTGAAAAGTAAGTAAATAAAGGTGTAGATTAAAAAAAGAGAGAGAATTACCTCAATAATGTTGCAGTGTATTGTGAAAATAATTACACATTTTCTATATAGTGCACTGGTATGATGGTTTATTAAATTATAACTTTGTGACCTGAAATAATCAATGGCAAAGATTCCAAAGCTACGTGACATAAAAACTATAATTCTCTATGTCCATAACGTTGGTCTGGAACTATTACTACAATGATGCTGTATTTGAACTAGGTTATTGTAATATAATAGTTGACTTTATCCGGCTTATACCTAAAATTAAAACCAAAAGTACCATAGCTCCCGGGTTTAGAAAGGTGAAGCCATACCTCCTTTCTGCTGTCTAATGAACGTAAATGCTTTTCAGTGAAAAAACATGAAATAATTCTGTGTCTATTCACTCACTTGTTTACAAAAATGTGGCCCAGATGTGTCTGCCTTCTCTCTGCTTTTGTCATGGATGAACACTGCTTAGCACCAACTTACAAGTATACAACAGACATGAGTTCCAGACTTAGGGATTCTGTTTTCCTTTCCGTCCCTCAAATTAAACTGAACTATATTTACTTACTAATTTAAGTAAATTAGGACTTAAATTTACCTAATTGCAAAGCTGATTTTCACACGGAGAACAGTTCTCTTCCTCGCCCCAGGGATATATATTGTTCGTGGTTTTCACTGTATGTACTTAAGCTGGGGAATATCATTGCTCGTTGCATTTCAGATGGCTAGGCTTCTCTAAACAGTGATTCTCGAGGGCATAGAGACTGTGGGGAAGGGAGGGTGCAGGCTCCTCTGGGGATGCACTATGCCTTCCCCCCCTGAGAAACTCTGCTGGGAGGCCGCCGTTGTTCCCTTGGGAGTGCGTGGGTAGAAACCGAGACAGAAAAGAACCTTTGCTCTCAGATATCTTTTGAAAGCTTAAAGGGTGTGGGTTTCGTTATCCTCGGGCAAAACAGCCAAACAGGTTTCGGTGTCCTCTGTTCATCAGGCCCAGGCATGTTTGGCCGGTGAACACGTTTCATATATACAATACAGCGGACAAAATGAAAACAATTCCCTTGCAGATGGGGAGGTGAATGGCTCTAGGATTTAGCTGGCGGGGGAGGAAGGGACCAGTGCTGCTTGTTAATACCCAGGTGAGCGTTGCTGAGCTTGAGCAAGTGAATGCTCCAGATGCCCACATCATAATCACGCCCTAGCTAGACCCTGGGAGAGTGTGGCCAAGTGCAAAACGCATCCAGTCCACAAATAATCTGTTGAATGTCTACTTTGTGCCAGGCGCTGCTGTGCTCTGTGATCAGGCATGCAACAGCACTTGTGGGCCTCATGGAGTTGAGAGCTGAAACCTAGTTACAACTATCGGTTTTTGTACAACGCCAGTAACGAGATGGACAGAAGAGGTCTAGGGTTGGAAGGATCCCACATTTATGCCCTTGGACTTCCTCTGTTAAGTTCCTGCCTCAAGTGAGAACCTGGTCCTACTAATCAGTCATGATCAATCCATAAAATCATTTCCTTTGGGGCAGTGTTCTGAGGCTGGGCTGCATGTTAGAATTGCCAAGGGAACTCTTGAGAAATACCAGTGCTCAGGCCTCCTTGGGAGAAGATAAGTTAGAGTGTTGGGGAAGGGGCAGGCATCAGTATTTTAAAACTCCCCATGATTTAAAAAAAAATGTTTATTTGTTTTGAGAGAGAGAGAGAGACAGGGAGAGAACATGTGCACACACAAGTAGGGGAAGGGCAGAGAGAGGGAGGGAGAGAGTCCCAAGCAGAGTCTATGCTGTCAGCGTAGAGCCCGACAACATGGGACTCAATCTCATGAACCATGAGATCATGACTCGGGCCCAAACCAAGAGTAGGACACCTAACTGATAGAGTCATCCAGGCACCCCGACAGTCCCCATGATTCTAGTGAGCAGCCAGCTTTAAGTGCTCTAGTTTATTGTGATGAATAAGGGCATTTTTGAATTTCATCCCTGTGCCCTATGTAACGTGAATGGTGACATTATATATATTTTAGCTTGGGAGTGAAATTATATGACCCCTGCTGCCAGAGGTAACTCTTGGAATTCTGCAAGAGAGGTATTCCTGATTTGGAGAAAAACCGCTGTGGGGTGGGAAGGAAGATAGAATATGGAGTCATGTGAAGGTCCACTAAGGACCTTCGATCAGATCCCCAAATTTGGTGTGCAGAAAACCGACTGTAAGTCTGGATGGTTGAAATGTTTGGGGCAGAGAAGGCTGTGGCGATGAGGACATCCCTATAGCAGGTTTTGGATCGATTTGGGTGACAAACCCACATGGAGTAAAAAGTCAAGAGGGTATCTTTTATTGGCTTGGAAAGAATGACAGACAAGAGAGCCAGTAAATGGGGAGATTTGAGGGTCCTAAGAACTCCAGTGAAAAATAGACAAGATTCCAGAGCTTACTGTTAGGACAAGAAGATTGATGGGAACTTCTCAGTTTAAGTGCTGTCTCTTTGCAATGGAGGGGAGTGTAGCTCTTGTTGAATAAAGGAGGACTTCACTGTAGCACCTGCTGTGAGTGGGATTAGCCATCGTGGAGTGTCTTTCCCTTCCAGAAAACCACTTTGCTGAAGTGCTCTTTATGTGGGAAGGAGAGCATCCTCTGCATCTGTGATGCTTCACTGGGAGAGACGAAAGGGAAAGGGGATAAGAAAGGGCAAGACGTGAAAAGTACAGTTAAAAGTGGGGAGTTGCTAGGTTGTGGGTCTCCCAGCCGGTTAAAGAGCAGGGTTGGGTGCTCCAGGAAGCACCACAGAGTAGCCTCTCTCAGAGGAATGGGGGTCCTGTGGGGTAAAACGAAAATGCTGGAAGACAAAGGAGGAGGCTCTTCTTTGTTGGAAGACATGGAAAGGAAGTTGACCTTGTAGAGAGGGCTCTACATGGAAGTGAACAGGAGAACCGCTTCCCTCAGTTTTTGTAATTCAACACATTTAAGTAGGATGTAGGCTAAGGGAGCTTAGTCATATTTGCTGTAAAATGAGAGAGGACTATAGTCCATACTAGTGGTAGAATTTTGTGCCATGTTTATACTCGAGACACAACAGCATTGAAGACCCAGGAGCTTATTGACTGAATTCTGAGTCTGTGATCATGGACTCAGACTGAGCTAGAATACTTTGTTCCAGCCCTTTGTTATTTGAAAGTGACTTGTAAATGATTAATTTGGTGACTTTATACACTCACTAGGTATCAGCTGAGGCTCTCTATGTCCCAGGTACTGTTCTAGGCCCTAGGGATATTGCAAAAATTAAAATAGAAAACTTCCCTTTCTGTGGAGCTGATCGTCTTGCAGGAATGATGAGACTCAGTTGATTTTTATTTTATTTTAACCTGCAAGAGATAAGAAGGATCAGGTTATACGTATGGCAGGTTACCAATAATGAGGCATTTCAGAAAGCTGGGCATACACTTTGAGTAATTTCTCCTTCTGCTCGTGGATTTGCCTTCATTCATCCATGGTTGAGGAAGATGGTAAAAAGTGAAGCCAACTGGCCTGAGATGATCAAATCCATGTCCTTGGCCTCTTTGGTACTATGTTTCATCAGATGCTTAATTATGTGTGGACTTGAGATTGATATGGAGAGCCAAAGCAGAATCAGTCTTAGACAAATTTACTTTGGCGATTTAAGATAAGGAGTTTCACCCGTAATTCATAGACTCACGATATTTCCAATATCTCCAGTGGGATGTAAATCTAGATTATACTCTCCTGTAACACACTTGATACATTGCTGTATGCATCTGTATACATAAAAGAACAAAACACCCAAATGAAGAAAATAGAAAGATATTCATCCAAACATATGCAACAGACCCTCATTAAGACAGATCTCTTCCTCTTTCTCACATTCAGACCTGCAACAAGGCTAATCATGTCACCTAGGAAAACTTTTTTTTTTTAAACAAAGAAATACATTTTTGGCTGCAGAACCCATTCCTTTCCCCATACACTTGGCCGTGCAAAGGCATCATATGAGGATGACATAGATGAAAGTGAAGTTGTTCAGGCAGAAGCAGCAACAGGTGGGGAAAGCATGGAGCCCAGCCTCCTGGCTGCCCAAGCAGGGAGGCCACCTTCTAGGAACTTTTAGGAGTTGAGGATGGCAGGTTACCTTTTGGTGAGACACAGGAGCGTCATGAGAGAGCTGGACACAAGGCATGCCAGCTGGAAGCCAAGTGGGCACCAGTGCATCCTGGTACTAAAATGTCACTGGTGTAACTCAGAAAATGGTGCCAGTTAACCCCAGTTTCTACCCACCGCTCCTTATGTAACTCATGCAATGTATATGGGGACACCCTCCAAGAGGGCCCTAGATAATTCTTGGGTGGGAATGTAAAGAGACCATGTTTATGGAATACCGGTTTGAATAGGTGCAAAACTCTTAGTTGCCTGGGACAACCATGTCGTGGCCTTGCAGCCCAGCTCTTAGCTTACTTAGTTAGCTGTGTGCTCTTGGGAAATTGTTAATGGTCCATAGTCTCAACTTCCTGGTGTGGAGGTAATACTGCTGCTTCATAAGGCTTTTGTGACAATTAAACGTAAGCACGGTAAGGAAATGATGACTCTCAGAGCCACGGCTAGCAATGCCACCAGGGCGAACGGAGCAAAGTGTCCTGTGACACCTTCAGAGAGTTGGGGAAAAGGGTGTCCCTGTGCACAAAGGGGCTCCTGAACCTGACATTCACTTCTGGCCGTCATGGCGTCTGTGGCGTGGACCCGGGTCTGAGACAAACCTGCTAACGGGGCTGGGCTTCCTAAGGGTAGAGGGAATATAAACATTTGTAGAATTAAAAAAATATGTTATTGAAAAGTTTGGCTTCTCCTGAGTTTTGATGCCCAGGGTCAGTGCCTTGATCATGCCATTTTAATTCAAGTGCTGCTTGACGGTATTGTCTCAAGACTGCTCCCATTTTAATCTTCACAAATGCCTTTCAGGTTTGGACTTGTATTTTCATTTTTCAGACGAGAGTAAGGTCTCTCACATACTCAGGGATTACCAGTCCGGAGCCAGAAGGAAGTTGCACGGTCTCACGTGAACAAGCACGCAGACTCGCACTTAACCATAGAATTAAAGGCAGAAGTTGGTATACTGTGTTAAAAAAAGTTGGATGGGTAGGCTCATCATGAGAAAACATCACAGAGCTTATTGTGAAAGCTCGTGCATTGGGTCTTTGTTGGGATTTGTATTTTAAAATCTCAAGTCTCTCGTCTGTGTTAACTTTTGAACCAGCAAGAAGCTCCGACCGCAGAGAAGGTAACGGTGCTTAGCTGTCATCTAGTCCAATGCTTTTATTTTAAATGTTTATTTTTGAGAGAGAGACAGAGAGAGAGAGAGAGAGAGAGCAAGCGCATGAGTGGAGGAGGGTCAGAGAGAGAGAGAGGGAGACAGAGCACCTGAGGCAGGCTCTGCACTGTGAGCGGGGCTCGAACTCACAAACCGTGACATCATGACCTGAGCTGAAGTCAGCTGCTTAACCGACTGAGCCACCCAGGCATCCCTAGTCTAACACTTCGAGTCTGCAGTTCTGGAAACTGAAGCCTGGGCAGGTTGACTGACAGATGCAAGTGACAGAGCTGGGACAGGAACCTAAGATCGGGACCAGGGCTCATTTGTCCACGCAGAATTGTCCAGCCTTGAAAGCAGCACTTGTTTCTTGTGAGTTAGCCCATTAGTGACTCTTTTCTCCAAGGATGGCAGCGACATAGCTTGCCACCACGTTGCAGAAGTGTTTCACTACTTTCGAGATTTCTGTGGACGTTGAATAGGTTTCCCAGCCCCCTCCTCCCATCCCCCCCCCCCGCCCCCATCCCTCGGTGCTTGTTCATGCAACAGGAAACAATTTTAATGTGACTCCAAAAAAAGCCATTCCGTTGTCTGCCTGTTGCCATCTTAATCCCTCCCCAGTTGCCCTCCATGTTTCAAAGGCCAACAGGACAGCCACCTCCAGACAGCTTGTCACCTGACTGCTTGTTGCTGCCATTTCCTAGCAGCCAGAAAGCTCCGGGTTTAAGTTTATGGGCCGACAATGCCCTGGTCTGGTCACTAAATGTTTGTTTGATGTTACTGACTTCTTGTGGTAGATCACAAACAATTCCCTCATTGTTCAGCAAAGATAGAACGAACGATCAGTTTATGCAAGAACACATTCGTTGCTTAACATGCTTTTTCGTGCAACTCGGAAAACATTGACTTTAAAAACACATTGATAATTCGCTGTGTACACATGATGCTTCTTTGGAATTTTTCTTACTCCGTGATATTTACGTAAAAATAGAATCATTAGTGTTCTGTTTTAGGGACCAATCACTCCTTTCCTCCACTAGAATATATATATATATTTTTCCCTTTGGAGTCTCATAAAATCAGGTCATAGAGAATGTGTTGCCATGGCAGAGTCTTATTTAAGTTTCTCTATTCTTCGGAAGGCTTCAGAGGCTTTACATCCTGACTTTCCTGGTTTTCTAGTTCTTTTCTTTCTTTGTCACTCCCCAGCATTTGCGGCAAGATGGTTGTTTTGATGCCTGATTTCTCGCTCCCCTGGTTGCCCACCATGTCCTCAAGCTGCTGAAGCTATTTAGTACAAACCCAGAGACTTCACTTTGAAAAGCACTTGATTCCTCCCTGCCAAGCAGGAAGAAAACAGTCTAAACAACAGGACATCATCGTTGTTGTAGCCACATTTAAAAAGAGATGTAAATTTGCTTCTGTTTGATGTTTATGGAATGTATACTTTGTGTCAGGACCTGTGTTAGTTCCTATAGAGAGAAATGGCAAGAAAATAGGTATATGAAAAATTTTAAAAATCCCTAATCCCTCCTCCTTCCACCTCCAATTCTTTCCAGCAGGCACCTCAGGTTCTGGAAAACAAATGTTAATTGCATGGGTCCAGAGATGGCCTTTCAAGCCCTCTGAAATCCCCAACCTTTTCCTCTTCACTCTTTTTGAAGGTGTTTGTTTGTTTTGTGTGTGTGTGTGTGTGTGTGTGTGTGTGTGTGTCTTAAAAAATTCTTCCTTGACTATAAATTCCCCTCTATCTACTACTACCACACCTCTTTCCTTTATAGTCAAGTTTCTGGAAAGAATAGTTTATATTCAGTATCTTTGTATTTCTCTTTTCTCAGTACCCTTTTTCTCAAGCCTACATCCATTTGCTTTCTGTCCAACCAGTGAAATTATTCTACAAGGATTACCTTGTTATCTACTGCTGCATAACAGACCACACGAGATCATAATGGCTTATAGCAGAGACAGCAGTCCCTTATTATCTGTCTTGAGTATATCGGCGATTGGGCTCAACTGGGTGGTTCTGCTTTGAGTGGCATTGGGCTGGGTTGCAATCCTCTGTAGGCTTGATTAGGTTGGAATGTCTGAGATAGCTTACTCACCTGGAGGGAAGTTGGTTCTGGGGTGTTGGCTGGGTTGGCTGGGGCTATTGACCAGAATGCCTTGGTTTTTCTTCCATGTGGTCTCCCCATGTGGCTTGGACTTGTCACAGCATGGTAGCTGGGTTCCCAGGGAGCATTTCCAAGGGCAAAGGCAGAAGCTGAAGCTCTCCTAAAGATTAGCTTAGGCAGGTTTACAGTCGTACTTCTCCCCACGATCTTTTGGTGAAAACTGGTCACAGGGCCAGCCACCTTCAAGAGGAGGAGAGGTGAATGGCATGATCCTTTTGCCATGGGGCTGGGGGATGCTACAGCCCCTTTTGTAAACACAATTAGTTACTAAGGAAACCCTAACTGACCCCACCGCTCCACTATAGTGTTAGCACTATTGGCTCTGGGGTGTATTGGTGGTGCGGCCTGCTGGTTCCCTTTCTGCCTGTCTGCCCACTATCCTCACTTGTCTCCGTGGGCTATTCTTTCCCTCCTTGCTCCTGGCATATTGGTGCATCCCGAGGCTCTTCACCTCTTGCTTTTCATTCTCCATTTCTTTCTTAGAAAATCATGTTTGCACTCATGGTTTAAAGTTCGATTTATTCATTTGACAAGTGTTTACTGAATATCTAGTACGCACATGCCCCCTACTGGATGAAAGGACTGATAACATAATCGTGCAGGTTGTGCACTGCGTAACCCCAAAAGATACCGTCTTGACTGTCTCTGTCTCTATCGTATCAGTGATTCTCAGCAGGAAGTGATTTTGTCACACACAGGATGTTTGGCAGTCTGGAGACATTTTTCATTCTTACAGCTCAGTAGTAGGGAGTTCCTGGCATTCAGAAGGAAGAGACCAAGGGTGCTGCTGAACACCCTACAATGTGCAGGACTACCCTTTACAACAAGAAAGATCTGGCCTGTAATATCAATTGTGCTGCACTGAGAACCCGTATCTACATCTGGATCTACAGTGCAACTTCCCCTTGAGTTCCAGAGCCACATTCCCAATGGTCTGTGCATCCTGGGCTCTGGGAATGCCACCATAAGCCACTTGACTGGCTTTCCTGCCTCCAGGCTTGCGTCGCTCCGATCCACATTCCACACTGCTGACAGAATGACTAATTTTTAAAAATATAATTTATTGTCATATTGGTTTCCATACAACACCCAGTGCTCATCCCAACAAGTGCCCTCTTCAATGCCCATCACCCACTTTCCCCTCCCCCCACCCCCATCAACCCTCAGTTTGTTCTCAGTATTTAAGAGTCTCTTATGGTTTGCCTCCCACCCTCTCTGTAACTTCTTTTTCCCCTTCACCTCCCCCATGGTCTTCTGTTAAGTCTCTCAAGATCCACATATGAGTGAAAACATATGGTATCTGTCTTTCTCTGCCTGACTTATTTCACTTAGCATAATACCCTTCAGTTCCATCCACGTTGCTGCAAATGGCATGATTTCATTCTTTCTCAATGCCAAGTACCATTCCATTGTATATATAAACCGCATCTTCTTCATCCATTCGAGAATAACTGATTTTTTTGTTGCAGCATGGACAGCTAACATCTCCCCTGATCTGAAACCCGTCAGTGATTCTCCATGGACTTCAGATAACGCTTAAACTCCCTAATGTGGCCCACAAGATATTTTATGATCGGACTGCTTTCTCATTTCCCAGTATGTCTTTCTAGTCCTTTTTAGTTCAGTCAACCCGGCTACCTTGTGGTTTCCAAAGTGTGCTCTGCTTTCCTATGCCACTTGGCCTTTGCACGTGCAGAAATGCCTCCCTTCTGGGACTGTGGCCAACTGCCCTTCCACTCTAGGTTCAACCCACCTCTTCCCAAAATGTTCTCTGTCATCGCTACCTCAGCCCCAGGCTGGAGTGGGGGACCCTCCTTTTTGCAACTTCTCTGAAGACCCATAAAGGTCCCTGCCTTGATCTGATGCCCTGGTGGCAACCATAATATCATCCTGTCATACTTATACTTTCCGCTCAGATCCTGCCAAACAGGCTATGAGATTTTTTGACGTCATTGGGTAGCATTTGCCTCTATAGCACAGGAACATAATTGGGGTTAAATAACTGTATGTTGAACAAAGGAGGGGCCACCTTTTCTCTTCCTAGTGTTGCTCATTGGCATTTCAGGCAATGTACTTAATTCAAGAAATGAATTAGAAGCTGAATATCCACCAGTGGCAGAATGGTTGAATCAATTATGGTACATCCACATTGTTGAATAGTTTGCAGCTATCACACAGGTAGGAATAGCCTGTATTAAAGTAGAAAAGGGTCTGTGGTGTATTATTAAGGGAATATGTATGAAAATTTTATAGTATAATATACAGATGTGTGTATACATTTGCATACGTTTGTATGAGCATAGTGCATATGGAAGGATATGCTTCAGACTGCCCACATTGGTCACGTGCCTTAGTATTGTAATTAACAATCAGTTTAAAGGTAAGCACTAGTATTCAGAAATCGATTTCAAGACCAGATATGAATCTGTAGACAGACAATAAAGGTAGGAGATAACGTGGAACAATATTACTTTAAAGGCTTGGGGAATGTTTCCAAAAATGGGGATCTCTTTTTTTGTGTGTCTTTTGAATGTTTATATATGCATAGAAATAAATCTAAAGGTTTAGAACAAAATAATTGCAGTAATAATTTCTGGATGGCAGATGATTTTTATGCTTTTTCTTTTAGCTTATCTGTATTACACAATTCCAAAACGATGAGCACATCTTATTTTCGTAACAGAATAACATTATTTCTAAAAATGGGAGATGAAAACTGGTACCATTAAGGTGTCTGTTATGTGAGTACTCACGACCTGAAAAAAGCAACAGTCTCATGCGGTTATTACAAAATGAATACATCTGAGAACAGTAGTTGTCACATACCATTTTTGTTCCTTTCTTACAGCAAAGACTGAAGGAAGAGAAGGAAGCCAAACGGGCACGCTTGGATGGCAGACACGACTACTTATTTGCAATCGTAGCTTCCTGCGTGGACCTGGACAAAACTGAAGTGGAAGATGCCATTCTTGAGGGGAATCAGGTGAGATGCATTTGAGTGTTCCCAGACTTGATTACGGAGGGCACAGAGAACCTATTGACCTCTGTCCTATGGCAGGATCTGTGCTGGGCTGCAGAGGAGGGTGTCTGTTCTAACATGGACAGGATTCCATTCTGACCATACAGGTGGTGGCAGATTGGCGTTAGGGCTCTCCAGCTCTTCATGTTGAATGGGGGTACTTCTAACCGTCACTTAAGTTCCATGGTTCTGACAGCAATGTCTGCCTGTTTCTGAATCCAGTGAAGCTGGGTTCGGGTGCCATCTTGGAACTTGAGGTCGGAGAATAGAATCTTCTCTCAGCTTCTGATATATCTTGTCTTGCATTTATCCTATTCTAACCTGGGAGATTGAGTTTTGGCAGCTGAATCTGGTTTCTGTTGTTCCTGAGCTTGACTTCCATTTTCTGCCGTGATTTCCTTCCAAAATCTGGGGTGTGATTACAGAGGGAAGATCAAAATATGGGAGGATATAATTTCATGAGCATTGAGGAAGGCGTATCAGGAGCCCTATGATGGTTCCTGAAGGTTTTTTTGTTTTTGTTTGTTTGTTTGTTTTGGTTTATTAGCATAAAAAAAAGGAGAGAGAGAGGGAGAGAGAATTCTTTCTGTTGATGGGGGTGGCACACTCTTGATAATGCTTTTTAGTGCTATACCTGTAAATGTTTAACAACCAGCTTTGAGCAAGAGGGTGGGGGGGGGGGCGCTATTTTGAGTGTTGATTTCTGTGGTGTTAATACTGCCACAATGGCTGATTCCAGACTATGAGCATGATGCTACTGAAGGCTTCGTTGGAAAGGGTTGTGATCAATTGGCTGTCATGAACCAGTATGAGTTGGCTCCAGTTCTCCGGTGGCTTTGTTCCTGCCTGCCATGACAGTCTGGTGGGATCAGTAGGAGTCAGTGGAACAGTGAGGGGTGGACAACACTAAAATGGCTAAACTGCAGGTTGAGTTAATTAGAGATTGAGGAAATGCCCTTCTCCTCCTTCTCCTTTTCCTTCCAGCTAACATTTGTTGAATATTTACCAGGTGTCAGTCTCATCTAAGTGGTTTTCATCTGTTATCTCATTTAATTTTCATGATGCCAGGAGGTAGATAATACTATTCCTCCAAAATGGAGGCACAGAATGAGACAGTCACTTAACTGATTCGGTCTTGGAGAGGTGAAATGCTTAACTCTACCCCTCTTCCTAATTCAGACATCTGGATTTGGGATCATGCGAGGGGAATAAATGAGTACAAGTTCTGAACTATAAGAAGCCCAGGTCAAACTGTCGTGTCGTATTCAGGACCAGGAATGTCAAAACCTGGAGGCTGAAAGAAAACGTCCTGGCTCAGTCTCCCAAGCAAAGTAGAGGGGCAGGAGTTTCAGTACTGGCCTTTTGGAAGTATCTCCTTCAGATTCTTGGCTTGGAAGTTAACCTTAACGAGGGCGTCCCACTCAGCCCGACAGCATTCTCAATCAAAGAAGAGTCATGAAGGAACCAGGGCAACTTGCTCTCCCTTATATATAATAGTTTTATCTATAATATGGTGGAAATTGGAGGGGGCTTATTTTTTTCACACTTAAAATTTCAGGCTAGATTTTGTTGTTTGAAAACATTTTATTAAAAAAATTTTTTTTAACATTTATTCATTTTTGAGAGGCAGAGAGAGACAGAGCATGAGTGGGGAAGACGCAGAGAGGGAGACACAGAATCTGAAACAGGCTCCAGGCTCTGAGCTGTCAGCACAGAGCCTGACGCGGGGCTCGAACTCACAAACTGCGAGATCCTGACCTGAGCCGAAGTCGGACGCTCAACCGACTGAGCCACCCAGGCACCCCGCAAATGTTTTATTTTAAATTGTGGTAATAACGTAGAATGTAAAGTTTATCATCTTAATCGTTTTTAAGTAAACAGTTCAGTAGTGTGAAGTTTATTCACACTGTTGTGTAACCCATCTTGAGACCTCTTCATCTTGCAAGACCGAAAATCGATACCATTAAACAACAACTCCCCCCTGCCTCTCCCAGTCCCTGCAACCCACCATCCCACATTCCGTCTCTAAGAATTTGACTACTTTAGATGCCTTATATAAGTGGAATCCTACAGTATTTGTCTTTTTGTGACTGGCTTATTTTATTTAGCAAAATGTCCTTAAGGTTCACCCGTGTTGTAGCCTGTGTCACAATTTCCCTTTTTAAGACTGAATGATATTATATCATATGTCTGTGCCACATTTTGTTTATGCGTTCACCTGTTAGTGAACAGTTGCGTGGTGTCCATCTTTTCACTACTGTGGATGATGCTGCTGTGAGGAGAGGTGTGCAAATATCTCTGCACGACCCTCCTTTCCATTCTTTTGGGTATGTACCTGGAGTGGAATTTCTGGATCATGGAGGAATATATTAATATTATGAGAAATTCCCATACTGTTTTCATAGGGACTGCACCATTTTACATTCTCACCAAGGGTATACAAGTGTTTCAATTTCACCACATCCTTTACGTTTATCTTTTTCTTCTTCTTCTTTTTTTTTTTTTTACAGTAGCCATGCTAATGGGCATGTAGATTTTATCCTTTTTCCTCCAATTTGAATTTAGAACAGTGCTAGTGACTTTAAGAAAATTGCTTCTGGGGCTCCTGGGTGGCTCAGTTGGTTAAGCATCTGACTCTGGATTTCGGTTCAGGTCATGATCTCGCGGTTCATGAGTTCGAGTCCTATGTTGGGCTCCATGCCCTGCTTGGGATTCTCTCTCTCCCTCTCTATCAGCCCTTACCCAGCTTGCACGCACACACTTTCTCTCAAAATAAATAAATAAACATTTAAAAAGATTTAAAAAAGTGCTTCCACTGGTAGTAGGCCGGTTGGCAGACCTCTGGTTGTGTAGTGAACCTCATGGATGGGACTGAGTTCTGGACTACCGTTGGATGGAATGTTCCATGATCATATGTGTTCTCATGGCATTTTCCAGTGATTACTCCAATTTAATATTAATTACCTCTAGTGTGTTAGGTTAGGTTTTGAAAGGTTTGTTCTCCCTTCTGATCTGCAATTGAGTGAAAACGAAACACTATATTTATATCTGCTTCCAACAGCTCAACGCTTTAGGAAATTAGCAAAAATGGAAGGACAATCTTTTCAAACATGTATGTAGCAAATATTGTGATGACTGATTGGATTCCTTCTTTGAACTACATTTTTATCATGGTGAGGCATTTACTCTCTCATGGTTTTATTGGTTGAAAAATACATGACGCCTTCTGTATGCTTTGCATTAGATGCGGTTTTATCTGAAGAAGCAAGATGATAGTAAATGCTGACTGAAATCTGGTTTCTAATTCAGAACGAAGTTGTGACCTTGCCTTTTCTTTTTTCACAGATCGAAAGAATAGATCAGCTCTTTGTTGCTGGAGGTTTTCGTCACCTTATATTCTACTATCAGGATGTGGAGGTAGCAGATACAGGTATCCGAATCTGATGTGATGTAAGCCGGAAACGTGTGGCTAGATTCATCTGAGGATGGCTTGAAGCAGAAAGCCACTCTCAGAGCTGACCAGGCCCCTTACATCCACGCTGGGAGATGGGACGAAGGGGCAGTGGTGAGGTGTGGTGGGTGAGGCCAAGGTGCCATTTTGTTCTCAAGGAAAAGGGACGGATAATGATGGCTGTCTAGCCTGGCTGTTCTAGCTTCATTTGAGATATTTTGCTTTCCTTTTCAGGCTGTGCTGGTAATTGAGGAATAATAAAGTAGTTTACATTTTGAGACTTCTTTTCCTTACATCCCAGTTCATTCTATGCAGTGATGTTCTAGAACTTTTTATGGGCATCTGTTTCTTTTCTATATAGGCACCATTTATTTTTAACAGAGGAATTGTTGCCAATAAGCATAATGAGTTGTCTAGTTAAATATCACATTATGTTTATTTTCTACCGACTATGATTCAAACGAGTAATGTGGAATGACAAGTTGAGTTATTTTCACTTAAGAAAATTTGCAAATCTTTGTGTGGATTCAACTGGCATCTCCCATTCTACGTTTATGTGGATTCATATAATTTTAAAGCCAAGCTAGGGGCACAAACAAATATATTATGATTATATTAAAGTATTACATTCATCTTTTTATAACCTTTTTGAAGGGAAAATAGTTATTGCTGTTGGCATATAGTATGACTATGCTCTTTTGTTTAAAAACTGGGAAAATTATGCATGCATACTCTAAGTGATTGGGATTTTCCTAGAATTATTCTTCTGATATTTTGTGGTCAGAAAGTCCATTATACTTTAAAAAAAATTTTTTTTTAGTGTTTATTTATTTTTGAGAGCGCGTGCGAGAGAGAGAGAGAGAGAGAGAGAGAGAGAGAGAGAGAGAGTGTGAGCGAGGCAGGGGCAGAAAAAGAGGGAGATACAGAATCCAAAGCAGGCTCCAGGCTCTGAGCTGTCAGCACAGAACCCAACACGGGGCTTGAACCCACAAACCGTGAGATAGATCATTAGCTGAGCCAAAGTCAGATGCTTCACCAACTGAGCCACTGAGGCACCCAGAAAGTCCATTCCACTTTGAACAAAAAATCAAAATAATACAGAAATTTCTAATTCTATCCCAGTCTGACAAACATAAACTCAAATGGGATGTTGAGTTATCTACAAAATGTGCACTGGGTCGAGTTCAGTGTTCGTGTGTAAATGTGACAGTGAACGAGGAAGGCTCACGGGATGTAAACATAATTTAATTTCGTTCCCCGCTCCCCCTTTAGACCTTTACCGTGGGACTGGCTTTAACCTTTTGACCTTGGATCAACATTGAGACCATTCCATGACTTTCCTGGATATTCTTAGATAGGAAATGTTCCTATGGTTGCTTCACATTACAAATACTGTCTCAGTGCAGAAACTAAAACCATCCAGTTGATCAAAATGAATTGATCTAAAGTTAAATCTTCTTCACTGCTGGCTCGCCCACTTCCTTCCTCCATCCCCCAAGGTTCTAAGCAGGGACCTCTGAAGGTCAGTATTCACAGGAGGAGAGAAGCATATGGTCCTCCTCTGCTCCTTCAAGTCAACCTTCTGCTCCTGTCCACGTTGTGCAAACCACGGCTCTGGCTTGAGGTAGGGCAGGCACAAGAGGGACGAGGTGGCAGGAAGGCTTTTACTCGAGCAGCACTGGCACTGTCACAAGTTGGCAGACCTTGATTCCCCAGGCCCTTGCTCTTGTGGGCACTGGGTGGGCACTGGGAGCGTTCGCTGCACATCCCGCGGTGACGTGTTGTCCTCCCGGTGAGGCGTATCTGCTGGTTATCTTTATTGGGTGGGTTCGCTGCCAAAGCCCCAGCACCAGTCTCTAGCCCGGCACCGTGGGGGCAGAACTTGGTTGGGTGGGGGGACGTTCCTCCAAGAGGTTCTAATTGCAGGGTTTCAGGATTCAGCTTGCAGTCCACGTTCTTCCCCAGGTCCCTCCCTTGGCACTGTGCTCCCGCCCCTGATAACCTTGCTTGAGCTACCGATCTGCTTGGAGAGCTCCAACTTCCGTGGGCGGACAAGGGCACTGGCTCCCTCTGTGTGCGTAAATGGTCCACTCAATGAGCTACATGCTTCGACGACGGAAAATACAATTTTCAAATAATAATAATGGTAATGCTTAGTGGCCTAGTGTTTTTATGTGCTTTTCTAAGGGCTTCACATGTATTAACTCATTTAATCCTCACAACAATTGCAGATGCTAGCTTCTAGGGATATTATTCGAATTTTCAGATGAGAAGACTGAGGCACAGGAAGACTAGGTATCTTTCCCAAGGTCACGTGGCCATGAAGTGCAGCGGAGGAGACTCACGCCTTGGGGGTCTGACTCTAGAGCCCACGCCCTTCATCCCGTTGCTCTCCTGGCTCTACAGTGTCCTGACTCTAGCATGATACTGAGGGGGCTGCAGGGGTCTGGAGTTCTATAGTCAAAGCTAGTTTTTTGATCTCAACTCTTACCACCTGTTGGCTGTGACATGGGACAGGCCACCACTGCCTTTAAGGTTGTAGTGACTTTAATAATGTAGACAAGGTACCAAGCAGAGGAGCTGACACCCAGCACATGCAACAGGTACTGTCTCCCTCTTTGCCCCTCCCCCTTGCCTCTGTTGTGGCCTGTTGTGGATGAAAATGACTATTGTAGCTTCAGCAAGAATCTGCTTTGGACCAAACTCTCTCATTCCTGTGCCTCTCATTCCTGTGTGTGTGTGTGTGTGTGTGTGTGTGTGTGTGTGTGTGTGTGCGTTTAATGTTTATTTATTTTTAAGAGAGAGAGAGACAGAGTGTGAGCAGGGAAGGGGCAGAGAGAGAGAGACACAGAATCCGAAGCAGGCTCCAGGCTCCGAGCTATAAGTACAGAGCCTGACACGGAGCTCAAACTCACAAACTGGGAGACCTTGACCTGAGTTGAAGTCTGACACTTAACTGACTGAGCTCCCCAGCCGCCCCTCATTCCTGTTTTTTGCTGGAGCAACACTTTTTTGAAATGAACCTATGATCTGGAAACAGTCACCTCCTTTTAGATCCTTTCAGGGCTCAGGCTAGAGATTGTCCAGGCAGCAGACCTTCCAGGGCACATGGATGAGTCAACGCGACACTATTTTAACAAGGAAACTCATTCCAAGAGACAACCATATGGACCGTAAGTAGCATTTGTGAAACTAAAATTCTTTTGCATTTGTAGGACAACTTGGCTCTCCAGGGGGAGTGACTTCTCTTTCTGAAAAGATTAAAAAACCTAAGGTGTTTGTGACCGAGGGAAAAGATGTGGCTCTTACTGGAGTATGTGTGTTCTTCATCAGGACTGACCCTTCCAGAGCCATCACCCCTGAGAACATCCATAGGGTAAGGGGCTGGAGTAATCCTTTACCCCAAATGACCCAAAATCATGTAAATTCTACAAAAAAAAAAATCCTTCCCTATAGAGGTAACCACTGTTTTCATTAACTATCTAAAACTACTTTCAAAGAAGTATTTCCAAAAGCATTCATAGCAAACAAGACATTTCCTTTAAATCTGTTGAGTTATAGGACTTAATATTCAGTTTGTTAACAAAAATTGATATAACATTATGTATATGTATTTGCATGCATGTGTGTGTGTGTGTGTGTGTGTGTGTGTGTGTGTGTGTGTGATACAGTGAAGTCTTTCCTTTAAAAAATAATGGCCCGTACATTATTTACTTAATGGCAAATTTCATGCATTTAAAGTAAGGTTTGTAATAATGGATATATAATTTTTTTGTGTATGTGCAAAATAAAGTGCATGTCTCCTCTGCCCTCGAAGGGGCATTATCTGCTTGGAGCAAATAAACTGGCAGACGTGTCGTGTTCTGCTTATTTCAGGTCTTTATTTTGGTGATTGCGGTTTAGAATAGTATAAAGCTTAGGTCTTAACCAGGGCATCAAAAAATAATTTACTGGATTGAGAGACTGAACATACAAACAAAGGCCAGACCGCACGTAAAGCAGAATTTTGACCTGTAACGGGCAGCAACCTGTCCAGGGAGCCAACCCCCTTATCTAGGAAACAATCCAGGGAGCCAGCCTGCACTGTCAGACTCGCAAGAAGCCTGCGGGGAAGCCACACAAGAGTGGCTGTGACAAATTGGCCAGTAGTGCCAGCATTTGGTTCGTGACTGTCGGCCTCCCTAATTTTTGTCCATACCCCCAGCCTATTTCCCTGGGGCCGGAGAAAGCCAAATATGCACCCCTCGCGGATCACACAGGATGCCCCACTTCTAGGGGCCGCCTCCAGGTCCCCTACACCAGCAGCCTCCAATCAGGACATGCCTGAAAGCTTCTCTTTCCTCCACTAGAAGGCTTTCCCGCTCCCCTGCCTGCTCTTAAGTGTCTTCCGAAATGCGGGTGATGGTGGCCGACTCTTGCTATAGCAAGTTCCGAGTAAGCAGTTTTGCTTTTCTCATTTGGTAGGTCTTCATTGACCGACGCGGGATATTTGGTTAATGAGCAGCATTCAGAAATGACTTAGTAGCTATGTTGCAATTGCAGATAATTTTTACAGCAGGGGATCTCCTGTGTTCCAGGAGGTGAGCTTTAATATGTTAGATACCGCGGATGGGGGCCTGCTCAACAGTGTGAGGCATTTGCTGTCGGACATCTTCATTCCCGCTCTCAGGGCCACGAGCCATGGCTGGGGCGAGCTCGAGGGTCTTCAGGAAGCATCCAGCATTCGGCAGGAGTTCTTGAGCTCTCTGGAAGGCTTTGTGGGCGTCCTGTCGGGCGCACAGGAGAGTTTGAAGGAGAAGGTAAGAATGAATAAGTTCTTCCTTCAAAAGTTATCAGATGGTGGACAAATCAACATGTAAGTGTGTAATGCTTCTGTTGGATGGTCTTAATTCCTCTGCCTGGAAAATCTTGAAAAAATTTTATGGGCATTTTTATTGCCCCTCCCAGAGGTGGTGGTGGTAGCTAGATGTAGATTCTTACGGTTTGGAGTGATTAATGCATCAGAAGTGTCGGCCACGATGGAGGGTTTCATTCAGTCACATGCTTGACTGCAAAGAGAAGTGAATGAAATGCTTGTGGCATCACTGTTTGTCCTAGAAGGAAAGGAATCTGGACCCAGAGAGTGTAGAGAGTGTGTGCCCATGTGTGTGTGTGTGTGTGGGGGGGGGGGGTTGGGTGTTGGGTGATGGGTAGGGATGGAGGAAATCCTGAAGATGAGAGAGGAGAGAGCAGTTGACGTATCTGGAGGGAGTGGGTTGGGTCCTGCGGTTAAGCCTGTGACCAAAAGGGCCTTTAAGAATAAGTTTGGCAAATGTGAGATTTAGCTCCCTTAAAATTTGTGCAATCTACTGGAAGCCCGTGTTACACATTACTTGGGGCAGACGGTGGTGGAAGCAAGACCGTGATGGCGATAGCCCCAATCAGGCATGAATGGGAGACAGAAATGTAGCCTGTGATACCAATGACGGTGTGTTACTCACTCCTCTCCAGAGGAGACTGAGAACCATTGGGACCTATTGGGATATTGGGAGAGAGACATCAGGCTTTCTAGAGGACATGGAGTAGGGGAGTGGAGTAAATTTCATCCAGATGGGAGCGGGTTGATTCCACCTAATATCTGAGTTCTATGTGTAGTGAACTCTGATGCAGGCCTATATACTAAACCGCAAGCTGAAGCAAGTTAGATTGTTGTTCTACTTGAAAAAGCAGTGCTTTCATATGGTCCCACGTCATATTGTGGTCTAGGTATTAAAAAAAGTGGATGGATCCCCACATAGAAGGGAGGTAGTGCCACTTCATGGAGAGCAGAGCCCTCCCCTGTAAAACCAAAGATGGCTCCGGAAGTGGCAGGTGGAAGATGCAGTGTGGTGGGGGGAGGGGTGGCGGCATGCTGGGAGGTTCCTCCAGGCTGGGGGCAGTGTGAGCAAGGGCACAGGGGAGCAGAGGCACGTGCCCGCCCTCGTGGGTTTTCAGAGCCCCGTCGGAGGGTAGCAAAGTGAAAAACAGAGTGGGGAGGCTAGGTTCTGGGAGGACGGAGTGGTGTCTCTGAGCTCCATGTAGATGGGACATAGCCCCATAGAGCAGCGGTGGGCATGGGAGCCATCAGCTAAGGTTAGAGGCCATCAGGGCCAGAGGCCATCAGGTAAGGTTAGAGCTGGCAGGGCTTTATTAGGAAGCCAAGTGAAGGAAACGAGAAACCTTCAGGGGGCCATCCAGGGGTTACAGGGTCCCCTTGCAGCAGGCCCTCGTAGCAGGTGCTCTGACTCGCCCTATAGGCTTCTCTCTGCTGGTCTGAACTCAGCATCTGGTGCCTTTCACTCCCAGCCTGCACCATTCACCTGCCACATCTCCTAGTGAACTCTTTGGTTTTACCTCAGTTACCAAGAAGCCCTTAGGGCCCGGGCCTTGTGTTGTGGCTCCTTGACCATATGGGCATTTGAGGATGTCAAATAACCACGCCCCTTCCTGCTGGTTCTGAACCAGTTGAGAGAAACGTACTAGCTCTGTTGTTGCTAAAGTGGGATTGGCCTGAAACCTGAATTTAGGCATTCACAATGCCAGGTGCACTTTCCCAGGAGAAAACGTCCTGAGCAAATATCGAGGTCCATTTACCTGTGTGCAGAAATGTGCTGAGTTTCTTTGTCAAGTCAAAATCCAACACGTCTCCTTCTCTATCCTCTTCCTCCTTCCTCCCCTAAAATGAATCCATGTGTTTGCCATTAAACTTGCAAACTATATGGATGTTATTGGTTAAGGACAGGAGAATCTTTTCATCTGGTTAGTTTCAAAAAAAAGAATGTAATGCATTAGAAATTACCCTTCCCCCAGTCAATTACCTTGAAGCTCCCCCATGTTCTTTGGTTTCGTGAGTTGACTCTTTAATTTCTAAATTCCCTATTAATTCCCAAAATTTGTGATATTATGACTCTCTCTCTTTAGTTCACTCTTTCTGTTTTATGACCCCAAATCTGCCCTCAGTCATCTCTAGTTCACAGGGAGGACTGAGCATTATGTATCACACTATGCTTTCAGAGATCTTTCTTCAGGGAACAGGGTAGTTTAGAGAAAATTTTAAGATCCTTCTGACCCCGGGGATGAACCAGAAGTGTGTGTTTACGTGTGTGTGTGTGTGTGTGTGTGTGTGTGTTTTAAAATTAGCATCATCATGGGGTGCCTGGGTGGCTCAGTTGGTTAAGCATCCAACTCTTGATTTCAGCTCAGGTCATGATCTCACAGTTCATGGGTTGGAGCCCTGTGTCGGGCTCTATGCTGGCAGTGCGGAACCTGCTTGGGATTCTCTCTCCCTCTCTCTCTGTCCCTTCCTCTCTCTCTCTTTCAAAATAAATAAATCAACATTAAAAAAATAAAATTAGCATCATCTTAATTGTTTAACTTTCATTTTAATTAGGTGAGCCTTCAAAAGTGTGACATATTTGAACTGAAAACCCTGAAGGAGCCGATAGACTACTTGAGTCTAGCTCATAACCCTGAGACTCTGGAGAAAATAGAAGCTTGTATGAGAGTATGGATCAAACAGACAGAACAGGTAAGTTTCAGAAAGCAAACATCAGCTTCAGATGCTACGTTACTGAACTAGTCAGTGGAAGACGGTATATCTTTTGCCATTCCCATTTGCCTAAGTATTTGACGAGTCCCTAAAAAGGTGAGGAGTTCAGTGTGGTTTTCATTTATCCTCATTAGTTAAGAAGAGATAGTAAAAAATTTGAAGAGAGGAAAGCAAGTAACTTTAAATACTTAATGTAACAAGAAGACTGCACTTTGTCAATTTCTTTTTTCTCAAGGTGTATTTTACAGAGAATCTCTGTAGAAGTACAAGGAGTTTTCCAGTCAGTGTGCCTTCTAAAAGGGAGCTCGAGACTTAAAAAAAAAAAAAAAGGTTAAAAAAACATTTTCAGAAAAATCTGAAGTGTTGGCAGACATTTAATCAAAAAGTAATGAAAATTAAGCAACAGTTAACAATGAAAGTTAACCAACTTAAGGCATGCAGACTTTCCAAGGTTATATTGCTCTAAGGGTATACGGTAAGTGAAGAGTCAAGGAAATGTTCTGAGGTCAGGTCCTCCAAAAGTTCATTAGAACTTTTTATTTTTTTTAATTTTTTTTTATTAAAAAAAATGTTTTTTAATGTTTATTTATTTTTGAGACAGAGAGAGACAGAGCATGAGCTGGGGAGGGGCAGAGAGAGAGGGAGTCACAGAATCGGAAGCAGGCTCCAGGCTCTGGGCCATTAGCCCAGAGCCCGACGCGGGGCTCGAACTCACGAACCGCGAGATCGTGACCTGAGCTGAAGTCGGACGCTTAGCCGACTGAGCCACCCAGGCGCCCCTCATTAGAGCTTTTTAAATAAGTAGTTTTCAATTTGAGCATGTTCACTAAATTTTTGTTGAAGTTTTAAAAATGGATACAAGTAAAAGGCTGTCACTTGAAGCATGCAAATGAATACAAATATATCATGATCCAGAAAGCATAATTGATTTATTTCCCAGTGTATAACTTTCACACCGCCAGCCCTGTTCAGTGGTTCACAGTTCTGCCGTGCGTTATCAGGTCCTTGCTGAAAACAACCAGCTGCGTAAGGAAGCGGATGACCTCGGGCCCCGAGCAGAGTTGGAGCACTGGAAGAAAAGACTGTCCAAATTTAACTACCTTTTGGATCAATTAAAAGGCCCGGATGTGAAGGCTGTCTTGGCAATGCTTGCTGCTGCTAGGTCTAAACTTCTGAAGGTTGTCAGCCATTTCTTTCTGCTTTATGAAACAGGAATGGAAATTCTCTGTGTGTATTTTCATGTCATAGAGTAACTAGGAACAGAGAAATGTTGTTATACCTTTATGAAAAAACTTGAAGACTGGATAATCTTGCCCTTTTATAATTCTGGGTACTGTGGACATTGCCTTTGAATTAAGAGTATTTGTTGGCTGGTGTACATGTATGTATATGTATTATTATTAGAGAGCATTGCATGTAATTAAGACGTAGCTTAACATCACGATTATGTATATATTTTGAATTCAGACTAACCACGAGTTGTAATAACAAAAACTTACATATATATATATATGTGTGTGTGTGTGTGTGTATATATATATATATGCGTGTATATATATATGTGTGTGTGTGTGTGTGTGTGTATATATATATATATATATATATGTATATATATATATTAGCCCTAGTATATTCGTTTTATATCCCCCTGTAACAAATTACCCTAACACTTAGCAACATAGCACAGCAAACATATATTACATACCAGTCTGTGTGCTGTGTGTCAGGAATTTAGGGGCAACTCAGCTGGGTGCCTCTGACTCAGGATCTCTCCTGAGGTCACAGTCGGAGTGTTGGTTCATCTGAGGCTCACCTGGGGGGAGGATCTGCCTCCAAGTTGCTCATGAGGTCATTGCAGGATTCAGTTTCTTGCTCGCTGTGTGCTGGGGGCTTCCTTTGGTTCTTACCATACAAAGTATGGGAGTGAGGTGCACAATGGATCCAGGAGCCAGTGGAGGAGAGAAAGTGTGGGTTCAAATGGAGGTGCTGCCCTCTTGATGCTCTGTCCTAGTTAGCGAGTAGATTTTATAAGGGAAGGCCTTAAAGAGATACCTTTAAACATTCGGCCAAAAAATTTAAATTGCTCTCCAACGTGGCCATACCCCTCACTCCTGTGGATTCGGTTTTATGTGAGATGCACGGGATAAACTGGAAGTCTGACACAACGGACCTGTGGTGGCTGTTAGCAGCTGTTACATTGGAAGTTCCTTTATAACAATCGCATAAAAATTGGCTTTCCTGTCTTGTGCTTAGACTTGGCGGGAGCTGGATATTCGAATCACTGATGCAGCTAATGAAGCGAAGGACAATGTCAAATATTTGTACACACTTGAAAAATGCTGTGACCCCTTGTACAGTAGTGACCCTGTGAGTTGAAGAAATCTACTTGCTTAGTCTGCTGATAAACCTTTGGCACTGGCGGAATCGAGCATGGAGTTTGGTTCATTAATATTAAAGTTTGTTGGAAAAGTCTTAGAAACCTCCTTTTAGTCTCAAGAAAATTTTATATGTATACAGTTGACCCTTGAGCAACATGGGTTTGGACGGCGTACGTCCACTTACACATGAGGTTTTTTTCCAAAAAATACAGTATATTGCTGAAAGTATATTTTATCTTTCTTACCATTTTCTTTTCTCTAGCTTACTTTATTGTAAAAATATAGTATATAATACATAAAACATACAAAATATGTATTAATCAACTGTTTATATTATTGGTAAGACTTCCAGTCAACAGTAGGCTATTAGTAGTTAAGTTTTGGGGGGCAGTCAAAAGTTGTGCATGAATTTTCAACTACATGGGGATTGGTGTGCCTGGCCCCTCATTGTTCAAGGGTCAACTGTACATATGTATATATCTGTCTGTATCTATCTGTCTGTCTATCTGTCTCTCTCTCTGAGATGGATATGCAATATTATATTTTAGAATCTTTTTTGCGTATTCCGGTTTCCATTGAGTATTGTAATTGACATTCTGGATGATACTCAAAGAGGTGTTGGAAAAGTTATCGGTTGGTGTTTTATCTTTTAACTTTAGGGAGTGCCTGCTTTTATTGATTACAAAATTAATGTTAACCTTGGCATTAACAGACAGTTAATGTTTCTTGCATCGAAACAAATTTGATTAACTGCATATGACTAATAAAAATGAAATTACCTTTAAATACATCTATGTGGAGTGTTAGATAATAGTTTAAAAATTTAACTAAAAATCTCTTAGCTAATTTTATTCTAATGAAGATTGAATGGTTATACTATCAGAATTTTGCTGAATTTGGTATTTGTTTCTCTGAAAACTTTTGTGGTGTCTTCTAGATATCCATGGTTGATGCTATCCCTACACTTATAAATGCAATTAAAATGATCTATAGTATTTCCCATTACTATAACACCTCTGAGAAGATCACGTCTCTGTTTGTAAAGGTAAGTTCGTAGCATAGATCCCATGGTCAGTTGTATTTTTTTGCAATGTTGATTTTTTGATAATTAGAAATTACCGTATGGGCACAATTCAATGTCTGTGTATCCTACAATTAAAAAAAATTTAATCTGTAAATAGATATAGAATTAAGTGTATTCGTGAGGCTGATTCTTGCAAATCATAAAGCATTATTTCCCAAAATAATTATTATAATAAATAATTGGGCTATTTTTTTAATTAAAAAATTTTTTTAAATGTTTATTCATTTTTGAGAGATGGGAGAGACAGAGCATGAGTGGGGGAGGGGCAGAGAGAGAGGGACACACAGAATCCGAAGCAGGCTCCAGGCTCTGAGCTATCAGCACAGAGCCCAATGCGGGGCTCGAACTCATGTACTGCGAAATCATGACCTGAGCCGAAGTTGGACACTTACCCGATTGAGCCACCCAGGCACCCCAATAATTGTGTTATTTATACAATAAAATTTTAACAAAGAGTCTTCTTGGAATTTCTTTCCCTATGTTATTTAGCACATTATTTATTCCTTTTGGGTAAATTTTAATTAAGAAAAACTATATTTAACTGGCTTTCTCCTGTTTTATATTTTATGTGCCACTTTTCCAAATTTATTTGATGCCACAGTTGTTTACTTGGTGTTATTAGAACAGTTATCATGGTCATAAAAGCCACTTGCAACATTTCAGTAATCCTAAAGCAATTATAATGATTCTGCCAAAAAACATAACGATGTTTCAACCGTATGTCCTCATAAGCGTTTATGGTGAGCACTGTTGCTTTCCCCATTTTGAGCAGTCTCTAAGAAGTAAATGACTTTCATCACCAAGGTGAAAAATTTAAATGTTGTGCTAAAATAGAGGCATTTCTGCCTCATCAGGACTTGTGTGGTGAATGCTCGCATAGTAGGAGGCATGGTTCTTCTTGGGAAGGGGTACGTCCAGCCTGAGAACTGGACAGGAGGCTCCCTTTTCTCTGCTCTCAGCCAGGCAGTTCAGGTCGAAAAAGGAGGGGAATCCATGAGATTCTTGCTCCACTTCTTCCCATGTTAAAAGGACATGTGAGGGCCGTGAGGGATATTCCCTGAGAAGGAGCCTCCAAAGTCAATTTGTATCATCGCTCCAGACTTCATGCATATTATCCGCAAGGCTTGTTTTTGAACCAAATTGTGAAACCATCATTTATCTAATTTTGGACTAGCTTTCATTATGGAAATTTTGAGACGGGTACAAAGGACAGAGAATTATACACCAGACCCCCAAGTCCCTGTCGCCCAGGTTCTGTCTGCACGACACCCATCTTGTTCCACACTCTCCTCCAGCCTTTGCACTGCCTGTCCCAGACATCATGCCATTCCATGCATACATAGTCATCTGGTTTTCCTTTTACATTATAAAAAAGTCATAAGAAAATTCTGAAGTTTTTTTTTGCAGTTTGGAGGAATGGATAAAATATTAGTGGTTACGGATGTCAGCTTGACTCTTTTCTCTTCTTCTCCTTTTTGACATTTCTGCTACAGCTCCTGGTGTCATGAAATGATCAGGTGGACAGTCCTTTCCATGGCACTTGGAGACTGTGAGTTACATGTTAGAGCAGCCTACCTAAGGAGACTGGGGGAACTCTCAACAGCTTTCAGACAGGGCAGTGAATTCTCTCCTGGTTGGTCGAGATGTTCATCCTGCATAAACCAGGGGGCCTGAATTGTTGATTGGCCACAGCGCTTCCAACTCTGTGATTTCACAAATGATTTTGACAGTACATGTTAGAATCGAAAAAAGACGAACAAATGGAAGTAGAGAGTAGAAGGGTGGTTGCCAGAGGCTGGGGAGTGTGGGCAACAGGGAGATGCTACAACTCTCAGTTATAAGATGAATAAATTCTGGGGAATCTAACGCACAGCATAGCTACCATAGTTAATAATACTTGTATTGTGTACTCAAAAGTTGGTAAGAGAGCAGATCTGACGTCTTTTCAACACACACACACACACACACACACACACACACACACACAACACACACACCCACAGGGGTAAACTGTGAGGTGGTACATGTGTTTATCATGGTAATCATTTCACTCTGCATATGAATATAAAGGATCATGTTGTACACCTGAAATATAAATAATTGTTGTCATTTGTATAAAGGAGCTGGGGCAAAAAAAGAGCTGGGGCGAAAAAAGTGTTAGTGCTGGATCGTGGCTGTGATGGAAAAAAAGAAACCTAGTGTCAAGGTCACAGATTGCACACCCTGAGAGGTAGAGGAGTCAAGGACCCTCCAGTTCAGTTTACGAGTGATGGCTGTTTTATGTACTTAGCACCATTTTATTGGGAAATTCCAGGTGACGAATCAGATGATATCTGCATGTAAAGCCTACATTACCAACAACGGAACTGCGTCCATCTGGAGCCAGCCGCAAGATGTTGTTGTGGAAAAGATACTATCTGCAATTAAACTCAAGCAGGTAACGGTCAGCTTAATAACACGTTTAGATAATATTTTATTATTTTTATGTGGTTTTTGCTGATGCATCTTAAATCATGTAGCAGTTATCATTGTTGATTGCTGAGAAGTAATTCTTTTTGTAAAAGAGTAATTATTGTGAAGAAAATTGAATGTTGATAAATCTGCTCTCAAAGTCTATGCACTTGTTCTGCTGTTTTGGGGCCCTGTGATGTCCTGATGCCACACTCAGTCCCAGAAATGCAAAGATGAGGTAGTTTCTTTAGTTTCTTGAGGGGAGTTAGACACCGAGTTAGGCTAATGCTGACACAGTGGGATCAAGTGGAAAGGCTGTGCCTTTGAGTTGCCTCATGAATAATTAGTAATTTGCTAGATTGGGAGTTAGAAATGATGACATTGCCAGCTGAAGAATGGGCACACGCAAAGGCATGACACTGACAGGGTTTGAAGTTCCACCCTGAATTTACAGCTTCTTCCACGTGAGAATAAGGTTGATAACCTGGGGTATGTTCCCTCTCTAATATTTTGGTTTTTAATTTTAAGGAATACCAGCGCTGCTTTCACAAGACAAAACAAAAGCTTAAACAAGATCCAAATGAGAAACAATTTGAATTTAGTGAGATGTATATTTTTGGAAAATTTGAAACTTTCCACCGACGTCTTGCCAAGATAATAGATATCTTTACAACCTTCAGGACATACTCAGTCCTGCAAGATTCTAAAATTGAGGGGCTGGAAGACATGGTCACTAAATACCAGGTCTGTACTTCATTTTTGTTTAAAGATTTTATTTTTTTTTAAGTAACGTCTATACCCAACGTGGGACTTGAACTCACAACCCCAAGATCAAGAGTTGCACGCTCCACTGACGGAGCCAGCTAGGCGCCCCCGAGGTTCTGTCCTTTAAAACTAAATTTCCTACCTTTTCTGTAACTAAAACTTTAATATCTCGTACAAGTATTTATATTTAGAATGATTCAAATAATCTGTAATGTTAGATGTAAGCTCATGACCCTTGAACAATAAAGAAATTAAATCTATTTGAGAATTGTGTAATGGTGCTAATATGTTCTTCTCAGGTATGTGATTATGAGAATGACTTACCAATAGTCTAAAATTAATCATCATTAGTAAGAGCATTTTCATTAGCACAAGAAAAATGTTTAAATATAACGTATTATTTCATTTATTCGTGCAAGAAATATTTAATGAAACATATACTATGCTTCAGGCACTAACTGACACTGAGTTCTGGGTGCATCTGATTATGGCTGCATTTAATCTTTTTATTTGGACCTATGTTAGCAAAATAAAAGGGACGTATTTTAGCGAAATAAAAGATTTTAATTTAGCCCAACAGTTTCTTTTTTTTTTTAATTTTTTTTTAATGTTTATTTATTTTTGAGACAGAGAGAGACAGAGCATGAACGGGGGAGGGGCAGAGAGAGGGAGACACAGAATCTGAAACAGGCTCCAGGCTGGCAGCACAGAGCCCGACGCGGGGCTCGAACTCACGGGCCGCGAGATCATGACCTGAGCCGAAGTCGGACGCTTAACCGACTGAGCCACCCAGGCGCCCCTAGCCCAACAGTTTCTAATTATTTTGATTTTTAACTGCTTTATCTTGTAAGGGTAGGTGTGTAACTAATCTTAGTTTTTAAAGCAGGCACAGCGATCTAATAATGTTTTGAAGAGTTTTGAAAAACAATTTCCAAACAAAATGGGTTTTGAATTCTTAGTCTTGATATAGTTAAGTTTTTCTTGTTTGGGGACAGTGATATTAAAAGCTAATTTTTTTTTTTTTTTTTGTACTTGAATTTGAAAAGAATCGTAAAATCTACTGCCACACGTTAGTTTTTGTACTCTAACAGTTTAGTCTAATATAAGGAATCTTTTTCATTTCCTGAGTAGACCAGATTTTAGGAGAGTAAGAGAAAAGACCTTTTTTATATAGCAGGAAACATTTTAGGTGGGTTGGGTGTTATCTGCAGGGTAGATAATCTATATCTGAAACCGACAGTTTTGCAAGACAAAGACCGAATATATTCATTTACTTTTCAGCTTGGAATTTATTTATTTTCTATTCTTAATGAAAAAATAACTTTGGAGCATATGTCAAAGTTTATTTTTGAAGGAGAAGTTGAGCTATATATCTAAATGCAGATAAAGACTGTTCTAACCTGATAAAAATACTGGGAAGAGAAATCTAAAAATCTAACGTGAAATACTGATTAAAATGGATGTACCAGAGGATAGTGAGCTAAAATGTAGATGGTGCATGAAAGCATCTAGTGAGGTTTTTGTGTGTTAGTACCAGTTTAGAAGCTCAAAATGGTGACCATGGAAGTGAAACTGAGGTTCCTTGTGTAGCTGTCAAGGTCCTGTCCACCCCTCCTGTCTCCTCATCTGCTTCTCTTCTCCTTTGATGTTCTCTGGACGCAGGTCATTTCAGTTCAGTCCACCTTGGGGCTTATAGAGCTTTTTTTTCCTGGAAAGTTCTGCCTCTGGACCATCACATGGCTACTCTTTCTTGGCCTGTAGATCTTCATTTAAATGACCCTTTTGGTTAGGTTTTCCTTGATCTCTGTTCTTCTCAAGCACTCAATGTCACATTACTCATTTTTTCACTGTGTGAAATTATCCTGTCCATTTACTTGTGCTTTACATAGATTCTGACCCCGTCCCGCACCGAGGCTGGACGTTCTTTGAGGGCAGGGACATTTGTTTTTTCAGCTCCTTCCTGGGTTTTCAGAGTTCACTAGCCTGTAATAGGTGCACAATAAATACCTGTCAAGTAAATGGTTTACTAGGTTGAGTTGGATTAGTTGGTTGAAGGTCATGATTAATGTTTGTCAGCTTAATACTCTTAAGTGACCATTAAATCCAAACATAGAATTTTCTAAGGACCCCAAATCTTTGTTTCTTTGTTTGTTTGTTTCTTTCTTGCCACATTAAAATGTAGTAATGCAGCTTTTCAATGCTCATAACATGATGGATGGCACCATATGCATATAGTGTCTCCATAGAGCTAATTTTGTAGTTATACAGCATGAAAGAGTAGGTTGTTTTAGTTAGTAAACTTGATTCAAGGAGTTCTGCATTTTATACACTTGTCTATTGAGAGATGTGAATTGATGTTTAAATGGAAATGACTTTGAAGAGGAGGTGATGGAAGGAGGCCCAACTTTCTTCATAAAAATTATATGCCTGTGTCAACAATGTGGGCACCTGAGTTTGAGAATGGCTTAGTACCTGGTTAAGAACGATCATAGAGCATTATAGCTCATTATTCTGAGCAAACAAACCTTAGGATAATAGTATTCTCAAGGAGACGAGTTGCCTGATTTGTGCTTTCATAGTCACAGACTGTAGCTTTGCAGGGTAGGAGGAAGCAGTTAATTCTGGAGATTCTTGAAATGGCAGATTGCGGTTTGATGTTTTATTTAAGACATGTGAGGCTTAGAAGGTAGTTTTTCATCTGTAGATGCTACAACTATTTTCTTCCTAGGTTGGTTGTGTTCTGTTACGGCTATTTATTTTCTGAGAAGACTTAAACTTTTCAGTGAAAAACGTTTTAATAATTCTACTCTGGACTTTTTAAAAAAATTCAGATATCATTAGTAAGAAATTAAAAAGGAATTTTCTTTAATGTTTTTACTGATTTTTGAGAGAGAGAGAGAGAGAGCGCGCGCGCGCACAAGCGGGGGAGGGGCAGAGAGAGAGAGAGAGAGAGAGAGAGAGAGAGACAGAATTCAAAGCAGGCTCCAGGCTCTGAGCTCTCAGCACAGAGCCAGACGTGGGGCTCGAACTTACAAGCCATGAGATCATGACCTGAACTGAAGTCAGACGCTCAACTGACTGAGCCACCCAGGCACCCCAGAGAAATTTTTAGAGAAAACACCTCTCCTGCTTTTCAGCTATGGTTTTATTTTATATTTTTCTTCAGGAATATGTAAAACCTCATGAAAATGCTTTCTAAGTGATTTCTCTGAATGCACTTGGCAAGATTCTATTGCCCCTGATAAGCATTAAGCCATGTGAATAATTAAAGAAATAAGGCTCCTTTTAAGTTGATTTTTGAAAGATGATTATACAGGTTCTACATTTAAAGGTCCTATTTAATTGAGTATTGCGAGAATGTTGAGACAATGTCTTATTTCTTTCATAACATTTCAGAGTATTGTTGCCACCATAAAGAAAAAGGAATATAATTTCTTAGACCAGAGGAAAATGGATTTTGACCAGGATTATGAAGAGTTTTGCAAGCAGACTAATGACCTTCATGTAAGTTGTATAATAAAATTCCTGTTGACAGCCGTGTGTTTATTTTTTCCCTTCTGTATGATGCTGTTGCTAATCATTAACCATTCAGAAGGGAGAGGCGGCTTCATCATAGAGGTGACCGATCGCAACCTCAGCCTGCATTTTGTGATTTCACATTAATAATTGAAGGCTCTTTTTCATGGATTAAAGGGTCATAAATATAGCTTTGGATAATGATCTGTAATCATACTTTTTCATGCCTTCCATCTTAGTTCTTAGAAAATTAACTTTCATCTCCTGTTGAAATGTGGAGTTATTAGAATATAGAAATTTGTTTCTGTTTGTTTGTTACTTTATAGCAATGATTACGACCAACTGTCTGCCAGATTGCAAAGCCAGGGTTGCAGCTGGCTTTAGAAACAGTGGTGCCAGGACCCACTCAGCACCTGGACCCCTCTTGGTCTGCAGCCCACTTCTCTCTTCCTTTCCCCTCCCCTCCCGCCCCCTCACTGACCAGCCATCTTGACTTCCAGCCCATATGGGGGGTCTGGGTCTCTTGGAGCGGGGGGAGAGGGCTGTGAGTGTTATCAGAGAAGAATCAAGGAGGGTGAGGGGGAGATGACCCCATCGGTCTCTACCGAAGTTTCATATTCAGACTTCTTTTCATCCTAGTGAAGTCCAAAGTGTATGCCTTTCTGATTTGAAAAGGAAAATGAGCATTCTGTTACTTCTTTCCCAAAAGTTCTGTTTCGAAGTCAATTCGTACATTTCAAGGAAAAAGAGCTCTGAAGGGTGGGTCCAATGGTAAAAAGGAATCATAACAAAATGAGCTAATTCTATATGTTGGGTACTGTCCTGAGCACTTTATGGGTGTTAATCATCTGATCATCACAGAGATAACAACTGGGAGAGTCGGGATTAAATCCAGGCATTCGGGCTCTAGCAGTCAAGTTTTTAACTATTACGCTAGAATAAATGTTTCGGTTGATGGGAAGATATAGTGCCTATGGTAATTTATGCAATGACCTTGTTTGGGGGCCAGCTAGACATGAGGACGATGGGAAGCGATGGGCAGTGGTGGTGCTGATTCTCTGCTGCAGCTTCCCTTCCCAGCAGTTTCAGATCACACGGCACTTTAGTAGCTTGTGTGGGGGTGGACAGAAGTGGACGGTGAACACCCTGAGGGCAGGGCTTGCGTTCGTTCCTCTTTGTGTCTCCAGGGCGCCTTACCTAACTGGAAAGAGCGGAAGGAATGTTTGCCAAATTAGTGTGTGGGTAAGGAATTCCTAAGAACTCGATATACTGCAATTAAACCAGCATCTACTGTGTATCAATTAACAACTATGCTTCGTTGCTGTGGGTTATAAAGACAGAAGTAAATCAAGTAGATTTGCCCTCAGAGCTCACAGCCAGCAGCAGACATGTGATATGGTTGAAATATAAGCACATATATGTTAGAATAATGAGTACCTTATTTAAGGAAGGGCAAATAGTGGCTAAAATGACCAACTCTAAAAATGTAATATTCCGATACCGTGCCCGGAAGTGAGGATTCAAAGATAAAAAGACATATTCTAAAGAAGTCCCAGGGCAACTTACAGGACAGGCCTGGAACACAGGTAGGATTTGATAATTGTGGCGACCCGTGAGGGTAGGACGTGAGCCTAGGAGAATACCCCTGTCTTCTGCTTGGCTGGGACTGGTGGAGCTTCAGAGAGGAGGCTTTGGAGAGGAGGCTGATGCTAGAACAGCCATGGGTGGGGGACACCAGAGGAGTGGGGAAACCTTTTCAAGACTGTGCTTACTTTATATAATACCAAGAATATAATTTTATAAATGCCCTACAGCCTGGCTTTAAAGCATTAGTTGTAGATTACTAGTGCCTATTCTCATAATTTTTTTTTAATTCAACACTATTGTTTATCTCATCTTACACCTCAGACGTGGTCTACTTGTTTCTTTGGTTGAATGACCAATTTTTCCTTTGACTTCTTTGTCTCTTTCTATTGTTTTAAAAGATTTATTTATTTATTATTTATTTTTATAATTGCTCGTGTATTTGCCTTTATTGAGATCTTTATTTCTCCATATGGTTTCAAGGTACATATATTTTTTTAACATGCCAAGATTAAGATTTTTTAAAAAAATATAATTTATTGTCAAGTTAGCTAACATACAGTATATACAGTGTGTTCTTGGCTTCGGGAATAGATTCCTATGATTCATCACTTACGACACCCAGTGCTCATCCCAACAAGTTCCCTCCTCAGTGCCCATCACCCATTTCCACTCCCCGCCCCCACCATCAACCCTCAGTTTGTTCTCTTATGGTTTGCCAAGATTTTTATTTTTAAGTAATCTCTACACCCAATGTGGGGCTCGAACTCACAGCTCTGAGATCAAGAGTCACATGCTCTACTGACTGAACCAGCCAGGTGCCCCTCCATTCTCTTTTTCTTAACCAGCCCCTTTCTTCTTAATTTATTATTATTATTTTTTAATTTTAATTTTTTTATTAGAGAGAGAGAGAGAGAGAGAGAGAGAGAGAGAGAGAGAATGTGAGCAGGGGAGAGGGGCAGAGGGGGAGAGAGAGAATCCCAAGCAGACTCCATGCTCAGTGTGGAGCCTGATGAGGGGCTCGATCCCATGATCCTGGGATCATGACTGGAGCCAAAATCAAGAGTCAGACACTCAACTGACTGAAGCACTCAGGAGACCCCTGCCTTTCTCCTTTAAATTACTCACCCACTCTCACTGAATTCAGCTCTTGTCTCTATAAAATCAGGATGAAAATACTGACTTTCCTACAGCTCTGGTTAGAGTTGGGGACAGAGGTGATGAGCCTTGGAGATAAGAGATAGAGGGGACCAGTAACTGGTGTCTCCAAGATAAAGACTGGAGGGCATGGGTGGTGGTGGTGGGGCGGGGGGGTGGCAGTACATGAGTGATTTTGATCAGGGTTGTGTCCAGGGGATCAGAGCCTGGAATCCTGGGTTCATGCTGGTGCTAACAGGTCAGAGAGTGAATGCCTTGGAACCAGGTGAGCCATTAGAAGTCTGGCAGGCAGAGCCTAGCAGGCAGAGGAAGGCAGTATTTAGCAAAGGACCAGCTGTTGAGATGTCAAGCTGAGGCAAGAGAAGACTGAGAAGGACCTGAGAGCCCAGAACTTGTAAGAGGACTAGTATGAAGATTCCATGGCCAGATTCCAGAAGACTCTCAGAATGGGCCTAAGGAAGAGAGAAAAGAAGACTAATTCAAGGTCTTAAATATTCATAAAGAGCTTAGCATAGGCCTTTGTGAAGCCACAGGGTAGGAAAGCAAGGAAAACCAGGTGCAAATGTTAGGGCTCAGTAAAGCTGCTGTCTGTAGTTCTAGGGAGGTAATGGAGGCATTGCAAATATTCTGGTTGTGCATGGTTTATACCCAGTTGTTTGTTTGTTTTTTTTTTTTTTTTTTTTTTTAATGTAGTGACAACATTTGAATGTTTATTTAGTTAGGCTAACTGTACTATTTAGTGCAGGACAATTTCTCAATCCTAAGATGTGGTTTTTGCAGAAGAAATAGCGCCACTTAATATACGTGTAATATATAACATATGTAAAATGGTATATGTGTGTGTGTATATATATATGTATATATAGTTTTAGTAGGAGTAGTGAGAAGTATTGAGAGCAAGAATGTATTGTGATAGGTGTAGTGATCCTTCAGCTTTGGGACTTTGCTGAATGGGGTAGGGAGCCCCCCCGGGTAGCAATGTTTCTTTAAGTGTTCAGTGTTTCCAGTGGTGTCCTGGATATTTCCATCTGGTCTTGCCAAATGATTTGTGTACAGTCAAGCTCATCTTGGTACTAATTCTCAGTGCATATGCAACTGGCTTCCCAGTTGTGTGTAAGTTAATGATCCCTTTAGAATTGTAGAGGCTCAAAATTTTCGTCTGGTAAAATTGAGAAGAATTGGTTGTACCTTTACCTTGAAGCATGAGATAGAAAATAATGAAATATTTTTTTTGTCTTTAATGAACTCAATTTAGATTGTAATGACAACTGTACTAAATCTTAGAATGACCAAGAATAAATCATGTGCTTCATTTTTTGGTGCGATTTTTTTTTTTTTTTTTTTTTTTACATAAAATTGTACGATAGTGTAAGATATGTGAGGTTCTCAGGACAACTCATCATGAAAATCATTTTGGAAAATCGATCTGAGGGCTTAATGAAAGAGGTATTTCTTCAAAGTTTGGTATTTAAGTCATTCCTTTTGAAATTCTTAGGAATTACTTACTAATCTCTTTTTCCGTAGTGGTTTTATGTTCCTGGGCTCTGGAAGTGTTTCTACAGAGTAGTTTGGCATTTCTTCTGCTGGGGCCCCAGTGGGTTCGCTATTCCAGACTAGCTGTTATATTAATTTCTTGGGTTAGACACTGCCCCTCCCCCGCCCCCCATCTCGTGTGTAGTTTAAACTCAGACGCCTCTTTTAGGTGTGGTGCAGACATAGGATTTCATTTGCTCTAGGGCAGGGATCAGCAAACTATGCCCAAGGGCCAAACCCTCCATGCATCTTTGCTTATGGATTGTCTATGGCTGCCTCTGCATATGGTGATAGGTGAGTGGTTGTGAAAGAGACCTATGCCCCACAAAGCTGAAAAAAGTTACTGTCTGGCCCTTTACAGAGGAGGTGCGGGATCCTGATTCAGGGGGCCTGGTTCATCCATTCATGACTCTGGGCAGATGGCAAGCCCCCATGCTGCTTTCCCTACCTTGTGGACAGAATTATTGCTGCATTTCAAGGGCTGTGGCTTTCTACAGCGATCTGTTGAGAGTGTTAGGACCCTACAGCTTCTCTACCCACATTGAGATAAAACCCCACTTCCTGCCCCCCAGGCCCTGTATCTGACCCAAGCCGATGGAGCCTGACTTCGTGCCAGCTCCTGTGATTGCCCTGGCTTTCAAGACCCTCTTTGTTATGGCTTCTGGGCATTTATCTTTCAAGCTCAGGGGAGGACTAAATTTTCTGTTATGCTTTTTCCTATATTATATGTGCTCGTAGAGAATGGGGAACTCTTCTGTCTTGTTGCTAAACAGGACTTTTTAAAATCAATAATATTATAATAACTTACGGTGACAGCCGGTGGGCCACACCTATGTGGTGAGTGCTGGTTCAATCAACATGTTGTACATCTGAAACTAAAGAATGTGTACTCTAAAAAAATTAAAGGAAAGAGGACTTTTCCAATGAGAATTCACTGTTTACAATCAGACTTTACTCTATTTCAGAACGACTTGCAGAAGTTCATGGATGTTACATTTGAAAAGATTCAGAACACAAATCAAGCTCTAAGTATGTTAAAGAAATTTGAAAGGTAAAAATTTGAAACAGATTCTATTCTGTCTTCTAAAACTGGGGCCATATGAACACAGTTTAGCTTATTTTGTTATTATTAATTAAAATCCTTTCTCGACAGTCTGCATAACAAGGTCAGAGTTTTTAAGTTCTTCAGATGTTAAGAGTTTGTTTTATTTCCTGTTAGCTTTGAACTACCATGAGATTGTCTATCATAATATTACTTAATGTTTAAGTAATTAAAAAAAATTCTTACCAGGTTAATGGTTTTGCTTAGATTTTAAGGATTTATACTATTTTTTTTTTTTTTAAGTAAACTCTATGCCCAATGTGGGGCTTGAACTCGTGACCCTGAGATCAAGAGTCACATGCTCTACTGAGCCAGCCAGGCATCCCAATACTATTATTTAAAGCCACTTTATTGAGATAATGGATGGATTGATACTATTCTGATTTTTTAAATATGCCAACCAAATATCTCATTTTTTTCCATTACTGTATGTTTTTAAAAAAATGTTTATTTATTTATTTTGAGAGAGAGAGAGAGAGAGGAAAAAAAAGAGTGAGCGGGGGAGGGGCAGAGAGAGAGGGAGATAGAGAATCCCAAGCAGGCTCTGCAGTTATCATTACAGAGCCTGATGTGGGGCTCGATCCCATGACCCTGGGATCATGGCCTGAGCTAAAATCAAGAGTCAGATGCTCAACTGACTGAGTCAGCTAGGGACCCCTCCTTTGCCATAGGTTTTAAAATGAACCTTTTTTTTTTTTTAAAGTTTATTTATTTATTTTGAGCGAGAGAGACAGAGAGAGTGTGCAAGTGGGGGAGGGGCCGAGAGAGCAAGAATCCCAAGCAGGCTCTGCACTGTCAATGCAGAGCCTGATGTGGGGGGTCAAACTCGTGAACCATGAGATCATGACCTGAGCTGAGATCCAGAGACGCTCAGCTGACTGAGCCACCCAGGTGCCCCGAAAATAAATCTTAATAAAGGAGATTGCTAGGTATCTTCCCATTCATTCAAACCATTCACTTTTTGTTTTTTTTCAGGTTGAATATACCTAATCTTGGTATTGATGACAAATATCGGCGTATTCTTGAAAACTATGGGGCTGACGTCGATATGATCTCCAAGCTGTATACGAAGCAGAAATGCGATCCTCCTTTGGGTCGAGATCAGCCTCCCGTTGCTGGGAAGATTTTGTGGGCCCGACAGCTCTTCCAGAGGATTCAGCAACCAATGCAGCTTTTCCAGGAGCACCCGGCTGTGCTACAGACGGCTGAAGCCAAGCCTGTGATTCGCTGTTACAACAGGGTGGCCAAAGTCCTCCTGGAGTTTGAAGTTCTCTACCACAGGGCATGGCTTCAGCAAGTGAGTCTCTACATGTGTGCCCTTCAAAGACGTCTTCGTTGCCAGGTCAAGAGGAAACCCTCTGCTAGCATTTTATTCCTGTAGAAAGTTGGATTTGTGGGTATTTCATAAGACAGGTTTGGTTGAATGTAGGTAATCAAAGAGTATAATATGTCCATGAAGAAAAATAATGATTGATTTTGAAAAAAATTATAAGGCAGGTAACAGAAGCTCATTTTTATTTAATTTACAAACTCCTAAGAGAGAAAGAAGATCCTGTTTATTGGTTCTTTTACCTAGTCGATTAGGATTTCTGACTTTTTTCGAATCCATTAACTTCCTTGATGTGTCGCTAAACATTAGTATGTCTCTGTAAAGCGAAATCTTAAATTTTCTTTGGTTATCCTAGGTTCATCAAATTGTATTTCATACCCTACCCACTCTTGTATGTCTTTGCAGACTGACGGGAAGTATCTCAGAGGATGAAATTCAGCCTTACAGGCCCCCTAAAATGCTAGCCCATTTTCCTGGTTTAGCTCTTGGTGCCTGAGCCAATAACAGAGAGGTCTCCATGGTGGTATTCATAGTTTCTCTAGATAACTAAAACCGAATTTAGTGGGTTGAATAAAACTTTTATTAGGAAGAATAATGAGTTGGGCACGACGGTATCAGGGAGCTAAACGGGTTTTGAGAAGCCTCTGCAGTGTCCACTTACCTGTTGGGTGTGAGAGGGTCATGACCCAGGCATTTTGTCAGATTGACTGCACAGCATCACTACCAAGAGCTCGAAGGCACTTTTCTGAAAGTGACCTTGGAAGAAGAGTGTCGTCTTTGGTTTGAGCAGCTCAAATCCAAGGAAGAACACTTACTGGTCATCATTCCCAGAAATGACTGAGCTAGACCCCCTGTCGAGGCGCTGAACTTTCTAATAGTAAAAATGTTGATCTCTTGACACAGATTGAAGAAATTCACATAGGACTTGAGGCATCTTTATTGGTGAAGGCTCCAGGCACGGGGGAATTGTTTGTAAACTTTGACCCACAGATATTAACCTTATTTAGAGAGACAGAGTGCATGTCACAGATGGGTCTGGAAGTGTCACCGTTGGCGGCTGCCCTGTTCCAGAAACGGGATGTATACAAAAAGAACTTCAGTAACATGAAGGTATGGTACTTTAATTTTTTCCTGTTTCTGGCTAGGCCCAGTTTGCATTAGAAAAAAAAAAAAATCTGGTGGTATGTCACTATTGAGGGATAGCAAGTGCTCAGGATGACTGAGGTGGAGATTGAGAAGGAATGTGACTGTAGGGAAGGTGGAGGCCAGCTCATCACCGATCATGTAAACGCAGGTTATAAGTTTGAAGGCACCAGGAAGACATTGCAAGAATTCAAGCAGGAGTTTTTACGATAAAAATCGTTCTTGCTGCTACAGAGAGAATAGATTTTTAAGGGGACAAGAGTGTCAGTGCGAAGGCAGGGTGCAGGCTGTTGTGCTGCTTCAGGATGGAGATGATGGTGGGTTGAAATTGGGTGGCAGCTGAGTAGTAGATCAGTGGATTAGAGAATAATTGTCCATAGGCAGGTTATGAGAGAACTCAAGGATGATTCCTTTGTTTTTGGTGTGAGTGACTCAATGGATTTACTAAAGTAGGGCGATTATATATTTCCGTGTAGTTCATATTCTTGTACCATTTGCTTAATCAGATGCAGTAGCCCAAAATGAAAGTTCCATTTATGGAGATGGCAAAGGCTGGATCTAGTATATTTTGGAGGACAGGAGGAGATCAATAATGTCCATCTGAAGTAGAAGATGATTTTGAGAGATCTAAGTGGAAGTATTATCCATGCAGATAGATATGTAAGTCTGGAGTAGAGTGGAGGAGTCAAAGTGGAAGGCATAGTTTTGAGAGTTTTATTTTTATTAAATTTATTTTTTTATTTTTGAGAATTTTAAGAATATAGTTGGCATTTAGGGGCAGCTGGCTGGCTCAGTGGGAAGAGCACGCAACTCTTGATCTTGGGGTCATGAGTTCAAGCCCCACATTTGGTGTAGAGATTAATAAAAAAAATAGATAAACTTAAAATATAGTTGGTATTCAATGTTATTGTCTTGGATGAGATCTCCAAGGAAGAGAATGTAGATAAAGTGGAGTAGAAGGCTACGGGTTGCCCCAATGTTAATGGGTCTGACAGAAGAGGACAAGTGTGCAACATGAGTAACTGGTAAGAGCAGATATTTTGGTAGGTTGGAGGACCACCTCAGATGTTGCAGAGTTATCGTGCTGAATATTTAACAGAGCTCGCAGGTTCCCACAGTTATGCTGAGAGCTTGTTTTCTTCTTCTGTTCCTTGGAGTGTGGTTCAAACAGGAAAGAAAATGAGCCCACATAGACTAATAGTTATGAGAATGGATTCTAAAACCAGTTTGATCTGGATACAAATCATTATCTTTGGGCAAATTGTTTTACCCTTTGAAGCCTCAGTTTGTCATCTATAAAATGAATAATATCTCATGGGGTTAAAGGATTAAGGTGAGAGGTAGAAGGTCTGCTGATTTGCTTTCCAGGTAGAATAAGTGATGGGCATTGAAAATAGATAAGCCGTGGATAATTGATTGAGGAAATGTATAAGTAGCTGCTAATAGAACCATCCAACATAGGCTTTTTCAAAGTGGTTTTCATGGAAATTGAAAGGATATAGAGAAATTGCAGAAAAGTATTGTATGAAGAAAGGATGATGTGGTCCATTTGGGAAATGTTGGGTTTAACAAAATTCACAAAGTCCGTTGGGTTTCTTACTTCTTTCTTGTGGTTTTTGCAGAATTATTAATTTTAATTGTGACTTTCCAAGAAGGAGGATCATGTATACAGTGGTTTCCAAGCTTATTCATCCAGGGACCACTTTTCCTTGTAGAATCTCTTAGGGCTAGTAGTTCAGGGAAAACATTTGGGTAAACGTTGATCTAATGATAAACAGTATCAACATGCACATTACAAATATGAGCTTAAAAACAATTGTATTTATAGAAGTACATCAAATTTACTTTCTTATAATTAATTATTATTAATACTAACATTATGAAAAAAGGTAGGCTGCAAGTACTTTTAGTCTTATTTAAAATGGTAATGTATGGGGCACCTGGGTGGCTTACTCAGTTAAGTGTCCCGATTCGGCTCAGGTCATGATCTTACGGACTGGTCCGTGAGTTCAAGCCACACATTGGGGTCTGTGCTGACAGCTCAGAGCCTGGAGCCTGCCTCAAGTTCTGTGTCTCCCTCTCTCTCTGTCCCTCCCCTGCACTCTGTCTCTCTCTCTCTCTCTCTGTCCCTCCCCTGCACTGTCCCTCTCTCTCTCTCTCTCTCTCAAAAATAAAAGATAAACATTAAAAAAATTTATCAAATGGTAATATATGAACAGAATACTGACACAGTTCAATATTATACAACAGGTAAATTTCATTGTAGGACAGAATCCACGAGTTTGTAATCACAAGCACTCCTTCTGATAACAACTAATTAATAAATTAGGGAAATATTGATGGATCACCTCCTATATGCCAGGTACTCTTTCAGGTGCATTGGACAAAGCAGACAAAATTCTTGAAGAGAATTTTCTATAGAAACTCTTGTCCTTATATTCTAGTTGGGTAAGACTGAAAATAATCAATGAACATTCTAAATAGATAAATTACATAGTTTATTGGAACGTGATAGGCACTATGGGAAAAAATGGAGCAGGACACAGGATAAAATGTTTGGGTGGTTTTTGGTGATGGTTTACAATATTAAGTAGGTATTCAGGACAGGCTGAATTGAGAAGATGGCATTCGAGTAATTATTTGAAGGGGATACAAAGGACCTGAGGCTAGGGACCAGCAAGGATGACAGTAGGGCAAGAGTAGGTAAGGGATGAGAAGAATGATTAGAGATGAGATCAAAGAAGTAATGGGGACCAGATTGGGTAGATCTTTGTAGACCAACATAAGAACTTGTATCCCTGAATGAGATGGGAAGGCATGTGGCTATGTAAGCAGAGGTATTACCCAGGCTGATTTACATTTTGAAAGGGTCATTCTTGTTGCTAAATTGAGCACAGACTGTACGGGGCATTAGTGGAAGCAGGGAGACAATGGTAGACCGTTACAGTAATTTAGAGGAGAGTCAGCGATAGTGGTAGCACTGCATATAGTAAACAGGTCAGATATAGGATCTCTTGAATGTGGAACAAACAAGACAGCCTGATGGATTGCCTGTGGGTGGGAGAGACAGACAGAAGCCACCATCAGCTGAGATGGAGAATGCTGTGGGCAGAGGTTTTGGGGAAGAACAAACTTTCAGTTTTGGACATGTTAAATCGAAATGTCTTTTATATATTCATTTGGAGATACTGAATAGGCTTAGGCCTTGTTTGATTCTGGATTTGAGGAGTGAGATCTGGGCTGAGATGCGAATTTAGTTGTCTTTGGCATACAGATGATACCTAAAGCCATGACATTTGGTGGGATCAACGCCGGTTCCTGACTCCTTATATGCTTTGGGTCTTACATCAAGACTTGGCGTGGGGCTCCTGGGTGGCTTAGTTGGTTACGTGTCTGACTCTTGGTTTCAGCCCAGGTCACAGTCTCATGGTTTTGTGAGTTCGAGCCCTGCATCAGGCTCTGCGCTGAGCGCGGAGCCTGCTTGGGATTCTGTCTCCTCCCTCTTTCTCTGCCCTCCCCCTCTTACACTGTCTCTGTCTCTCTCAAAAATATATAGATACCTTAAAAAAAAAAAAAAAAAAAAAAGATTTGGCTTATGATTCCAGCAATGGGCTGAGGCAGATTTCTTTTCTTTTTTCTTTTTTAGAATTTACATCCAAGTTAGTTAGCATATGGTGCAATCATGATTTCAGAAGTAGAAGCCAGTGACTCATCCCCTACATATAACTTCAAGTGCTCATTCCACACTTGATCTTAGCCAAAAGGCCGAGAAGCGATCAAGTGCTCATTCCAACAAGTGTCTTCTTAATGCCCCTTAACTTACCCATTTAGCCCATCCCCCCCACCCACAACCCCTCCAGCAACCCTCAGTTTGTTCTCTATATTTAGGAGTCTCTTATGGTTTGTCCCCTTCCCTGTTTTTATATTATTTTTGCCTCCCTTCCCTTATGTTGATCTGTTTTGTATCTTAAATTTCACATGAGGGAAGTCGTATGATATTTGTCTTTCTCTGATTGACTAATTTCGCTTAGCATAATTCACTCTAGTTCCATCCATGGCAAGATTTCACTCTTTTTGGTTGCCAAGTAATATTCCATTGTGTATATATACCACATCTTCTTTATCCATTCATCTGTCAATAGACATTCGGGCTCTTTCTATACTTCCACTATTGTTGATAATGCTGCTATAAACATTGGGGTGCCTCTGCCCCTTCGAAACAGCACACCTGTATCCTTTGGATACACCTAGTAGTGCACCTAGTAGTGCAATTGCTGGGTCGTAGGGTAGTTCTATTTTTAACTTTTTGAGGAACCTTCATACTGTTTTCCAGAGTGGCTGTACCAGTTTGCATTCCCCCCAGCAGTGCAAAAGAGATCCTCTTTCCACATCCTCATTGACATCTATTGTTGCCTGAGTTGTTAATTAAGCCATTCTGATTGGTGTGAGGTGGTATCTCATTGTGGTTTTGATTTGTATTTCCCTGATGATGAGTGATGTGGAGCATTTTTTCATGTGTCTGTTAGCCATCTGGATGCCTTCTTTGGAAAAGTGTCTCTTCATGTCTTTTGCCCATTTCTTCACTGGATTATTTGTTTTTTGGGTGTTCAGTTTGATAAGTTCTTTATAGCTTTTGGATACTAACTCTTTATCTGATATGTCATTTGCATATATCTTTTCCCATCCTGTTGTTTGCCTTTTAGTTTTGCTGATTGTTTCCTTCACTGTGCAGAAACTTTTTACTTTGATGAGGTCCCAATAGTTCATTTTTGCTTTTGTTTCCTTTGGGCTGAGGCAGATTTCTGGTGACCCCAGCATTTTGGGTGATGAGTATGGTCCACAGGAATTGCCCAGAGGAGCAGGAAGTGGGTGGTGCCAGCATACAAAGTTGAATGAATGAGCTTAGTGATGCACAGACTAAGTCACTGGTAACCTGGTCTAGAAAGTCACTTGACCTTAGAACTTTTCTCCCCTTTTTGGGCAGGGGAAGGGGTGAGAAACTCCTACTCTTAATTTCTCTCAGCTGTATTTCATTGGATTAGGAATTTGTATTTAGGGAGAGATTTTGCCTCTCCCATTCTTGTGTTGTTTTGGCCACTCTACCTGCCTCCACTCTACTGTTGGAGCCCTACAGCTGGACTTTAACTAAAAGCCATCCTTTTGGATAAGAAAAAAATGAGATAGTAGAAGTGTGATATTCATTGATCATTTAACCTCCATTTCATTGCAGATGATGCTGGCCGAATACCAGAGAGTGAAGTCAAAAATGCCTCCCATCATAGAGCAACTGATGGTCCCTCATTTGGCTAAAGTGGATGAAGCTCTCCAGCCTGGCTTGGCTGCACTGACCTGGACGTCACTGAACATTGAGACGTACTTAAAAAACACTTTTGCGAAGATCAGTAAGTCTGTCTGAATAGTTATTATTTCTCATTTTTGAAAGGCTGTGTTCTTAATGTCTATTGTATAATTTCTTCTAGATACTGGGATATAAATAATGAAATGAGACCGTTATTCTTAAGCTGTTCCTTAGGGAATTTTACCAAAATACATGAACTCATTAATTTCCTGGAAATTCACTATTTAATTTTATCTCCCAGAGATTAACTGGATTTAAAAATCATACTTACTATTGGACATTCGACTTTCAATAAGATGGTCAATTTAAAGTTGGAAAACTGTGATCCAGAGATGCTGGGTGACTGCTAATGTGATATAGATGTAAGCAGTAAGGGTGAGTTTAGAACCCAGTTTCCTTGCCTCCAAAACAATATTCTTTCCAAAATACAGCTCCCTGGGAACTAAAACAGGAGGAAATAGGCTAACATTCTAGAAGGAGATATTTAATAAAAGGTATAAAAACTTCATAATAAGAGTTATCACAACCAAATTAGAACAGGCTCTACCAAGCTATACTTTAGTACTATTCTCCCTAGAGAATATTAGGATTAGAATGTTTGCATTTGGATGTCTTATTATTATGTTACCTGGGACAGGAGCTAGCTTCTAAAGAAGCTCTCCTTAGTTCTCGCATTCTGTTTTCTCTTTGCGATTTACATGAAGGATCTGAGATGGATGTCAGAAGTCCAAGATGACTCTTAGGGAGTTAAAAATCAAGGTATCAGCACAGATAGTTCCTTCTGGAGGCTTTGGGGGAGAGAATCCTTTCCAGTTTCCAGAGGTCACCTACATCCTTTGGCTCATGGTCACTCCATCTTCAAAGCCAGTAACATAGTATTCTTAAATCTCCTTTTCTCTGTTTCTCTGTTTCCATGGACTTTGACTCTCCTTCTTTCCTCTTATAAGGACTCTTATGGCTACACTGCTCCCACCTAGTGTAGATAATTCCCACCTAGATAATTTAGGACAGTTTCTACATCTCAAGATACTTAACTTGATCACATCCGCAAAGTCCCCTTTGCCATATCAGGTAGCATCTGAAGGGGATTAGGATGTGGACATCTTGGGGGATGGGGTGGCTCACAGATGTCCTCGAAGAAGCTTTATAGAATCAGATACAGTAAAGAATTTTATTGAGCATTCATGCTTACCTAAAAGTGTTGGCTCTCTTCTAGTTGGAAATAAGCTTACCAGGCAAAACTTTTTGGTATCTTGATATTAACTTAGAAATGGTTGAAAACTTTTAAGGCCTTATTCTATAGGAAGTAAAGGTATTTATTTAAGGGAACATTTTACATCTTTGATACATCATGAGTATATGACATGGACTTGCCTGTATTCAATTTTAACTTCATTTCCTAGATGAAAACCGTATCAGAAGAAAAGAGAATTTACTCTGTGGTATCCGTTGAAAACCATATTATCCCTTAGATAGAGCTTTATTAACCATCATTCCTACTTTTGATGTAAAAGTGTTAATTTCCTCTGGAATTGACCTTTCTGTCTATGGAACTTAGTGTTCAATATTACTTCAGCACAACTTAAAAAAAATGTACCTTATGATACTAACAGTAAAAGAAAAACCGAGGGAATTGTTTCACTTCAGTAATATCTGTTGGGGCGCCTGGCTGGCTCAGTTGGTGGAGCATGTGACTCTTGATCCCGGGGTTGTGAGTTCAAGCTCCATGTTGGGTGTAGAGATTACTTAAAAACAAAATCTTAACAGAGAATTATCTGTTGAATACCTCCTGAGGAATAGGTGCAGAGCTGTGTTGAACAAGCAAGGATGACAAGGAGGAATTCTAGAAGAAGAAGAGACACATGAGTAGATGAGTAGGCAATATGGCGCACGTACAGCTAGAAGGATGCTCAGGGGTCAGTGCCAGCGCAGGAGGAGGGGGCAATTCGAATATGTGCAGAGTCACAGGAAGCCTCCTGAGGGAGATGCATTCGAGCCAGTCCTTGAAGTCTTGAGTCAGAGAGAGGCAGGTCGAGAGAGCCAGAGCCGGGAAACCAGTTAGAGGAAGGACAGTGTGAGAAAACCAAGAGAGACACAGCGGTCCCCAGTGACCGTAATCCTGATTTCACCACTGCAGTTTGGCCGTGTACATTTTTTTTTTTTTTTTTTGAAAAAAGAAAAGTGCTTCATCCTTTGTATTCACTTTTATTTTTTCCAAAGAGGACCTGGAATTGCTGCTTGACAGAGTCAACGATCTGATGGAGTTTCGCATTGATGCCATTCTGGAAGAAATGAGCAGCACGCCGCTTTGCCGGCTTCCCCAGGAGGAGCCACTTACCTGCGCCGAGTTCCTCCAGATGACAAAGGTTATTAGGAGATTGATGTTTTTATTAAAATTTTTAAAATAAAGGGCATGTTTCGAAGCATAAATTACATATTTTTCTTCTGTCTGTAACTGGTCTGTGATAGGTGTGATCAAACGCAGAGCTTTCTGGCAGTAATTTGAAAACGAAGAGGAACGTATCTAAGGAGTCACTTAGACACGAAGAGCAGATCATTTCTTTTCAGACCAGTAGGAGGGGAAATTGCCATGGGACGCATTTCTCGTTTTTTTCCATATTTTTTGAAAAATAGAGCTATTTTGTTGAAGAGCTTCCAGTATGCTAGTGCTAATTAATAAGGCGATTGTTTTAAGTAGCTTCAGAACAGAATTTCTTCCTTAAACATTTCTGTGGAGCACTGCTCCCCAAACAGGTGTCCGATGGCACACAGTTCCAGAGTCACTGCCCGGAAACCGGGAAAGCTGGGTCTGGGTGGAGACTGCTCAGGGTAAGGACCCTTCCCCCAGTTACCCTGGCAGCATCTTCACTCATTAACGTATTCAAATAACAGCTTTCAGAAGATCTCCTGGGAGAGCCTTTGTAACTTGCTTTGACCCATTATTTCTTACACTTTTTTTTTTTTTTTTCCAAATGGAACACTTTCTTCCTTATACCAGGATTAAGATCCTGCAAACGGTGTTCCATGAATTGGCCCTTTGGAAATGTCACTTTGGCATCACTGCAGTGTTCTCGATGGGCATCCTGATGATAAGAATTCATCAGTGATGATTTTGATATGGTGTGTCAGGAGTCCTCAAGACCACCTCCACTAGAAGGATGATTTATAAGAATGGCCGATTAAGGGATGTCTGAACGGCTCAGTTGGTTGAGTGTCAGACTTCGGCTCGGGTCATGATCTCACAGTTCATGGGTTTGAGCCCTCCATCGGGCTCGCTGCCGTCAGCACGGAGCGCACAGAGCACACTTCAGATCCTCTGTCCCCTGCTCTCTCTCTCTGCCCCTCCCCACTCTCTCTCTGTCTCTCTCAAAATAAATAAACTTAAAAAAACAAAAAAGAATGGAAGATTGGTAAGAAAGACTCCCGGAAGTCAGCACCTACTTGCACTAAAGACTGAGACTTACTAGAGTGATGTAGTAAAGACACCCAGGCCATAGGGGAGCGAGGTGGTGGGGGGTTGGAGGAATGCATGTGTGCATTCCTTATGCTCTCTCACTCTCTTGAGGGGCCACACAGAGCTTACTCTCTCTCTAGCAACAAAAATGCAGCAACATGTTTGCAACATTTCTGCTCAGGGAAGTCCATGAGAAACTCAGTGCCCAAGCTTTTTATTGGGTGTGGTCACATAGGCACCGTCTGCCTAGCATGGACCAAAATCCCAGGTATCCAGAAGGAAAACAGGTATGCAGCATAAACCACACTGTTTGCACAGGCTGTGTAGGCACAGTGAGCCAGTCTTACCAGCTGGGGAGCCGTGGGAACCTTCCCCAAATCCAGGCCCCCAGACACCAGCCAAAGACCAACGTCCCAAGCAGAATAGTAGTCTCAGTCCCGTCCTGGTAACACATGTTACCTTTTCTGCATATGTGGTAATCTTCAGTTTACATTAAATTACTACTAGATAACCAAAATTAAATGTCAGCATTTTAGAAATTCCTATTTCTTCCTTCTCTCAGACGCACCAGCTGTGTCTACACCCCAAACTCCCCCTGCCCGCGCGCCCCTGCTCATTTGTCATGCTCTTGCCCTCTGAGAAATCACTTAGCTTCATGGTTTTAATGTTACCCCTATTCGTAGGATTATTCTATAAAAATACATCTCTTTTAAATTTAAGCACAAGCTGTTAAAAATGGGAAAAATACTATTTTTTTTTTTTTTTTTTTTAATCATTTAGACCATGCTTGTGACAGTTTGGGTATACGGACTGTTTTATATGCCTCTCAGTAAAGTTGTGATCCCCTGCTACACGTGCAGCAGATTTTGATTTGTTTTTTATTATCTATTTATTTATTTTTTAAAAATTTATTTAGACAGAGAGAGCACACAAGCAGGGGAGGGGCAGAAAGAGAATCCCAAGCAGACTCCACATTGTCAGTGCAGAGCCTGACACAGGGCTCGAACTCTCAAAGTGTGATTCATTATCTGAGCTGAAATCAAGGGTCAGACACTTCACCAACTGAGCCACCCTGGTGCCTCGTATTTTGATTAAACAAATAGTTTTTTAAAGTAATCTTTATACCCAACATGGGGCTCGAACTCACAACCCTGAGATCAAGAGTCGCGTGTTCCAGTGACTGAGCCAGCCAGGTGCCCCTCCAGCAGATTTTGAATAGTGTTTTTCTCTCCCACTTAACGTTTTTTCAAGAACTATTTCTCATGTTGCTATGTGGCTTTTATAGCCACCTTTTTAATGATGCCTTCAGAATATTCTATTGAGTTCATGTACCTTAATTTACTTACTCATTCCCTGTTGCTGGACGTTTGGGTGGTTTCCAAAGTTTTGCTATTTTGCCAAGAGCTGCAATGAATATATTTATATGTATCATGTTTTCCCCTTTAGGACTATTTCTTTCTTCAAAGCAAAATTATTGCATCAAAGAATGTGGCTTCATTTAATAGCTCTTAATATTTGTAGCCAACTTGCTTTTCAAAGGGATGGCATCAGCTTCCAATGCCATCGGCGACGTAATGGTACCAATTTCACTATCTTTCAACAGATACTGTTTTATAATAATAGTGATAAATTATAACAGAGATTTTATTATAAGTTATATAATAAAACAACACATTTATTATAAATAAAATATAATCAATTTTTTGAAATAAATAATTTGAAATTATTATAACTTATTCATTTCAGTTTAAGTAGCAGAATCATAGAACCTAATCTTAATTTGCATTTTGATTACCAAAATGAGTGATTACCAATTAAGTGAATGCTTTCTCTTGAATTTGTTTGCTTTTTTAAAAAAGTTTGTTTATTTTGAGAGAGAGTGAGAGAGAGAGAACGCGTGCATGCTCACGAGCGAGGGAGGGACAGAGAGACGGGGAGAGAGAGAATCCCAAGCAGGCTCCATGCTGTCAGCGCAGAGCCCAACACACGGCTTGATTCCAAAAACTGTAAGAGCATGACCTGAGCCAAAACCAAGAGTCGGAGGCTTAACCAACTGAGCCACCCAGACGCCCCAGAATTTATTTACTTGGGGATATAGCAATGAGCAAGACAGATGAAATCCCTGCCTTCATGGAGCCCGTTTTCAAGTTCAGGATTCAGAAGAGCAAATAAACAAAAAAGCCAGTAACCCAACAAGTTAGGAGGTGATAAGCTCAGTAGAAAAAAATTAAGAGGGTAATGAAGAAAAGGAGTATCTGATAGACAGTTGTGATTTATGTTGATGGACAGGGATGACTTCTGCTATTACATTTGAGCATTGGAAATGAGGGAGAAAGCCTTGGGAATAACTTTGGGGAAGAGAATTCCAGGCAGAGGGAACAATAAGTGCCCCGAGGCAGAAACTTGTTATGGTAGCTGGAGGAAGATGTTGCGTTAAAGTTCACGGTGTATGTTCTTATGCTGAGGGGGAAGGAGAAAGGGAATGGCTAGTAAGTATGGTGTCTGGGAAGCAGGGGAGTCTGTGATTTAGAACTCACGTTGTGTGGTTATTCTTAAACAGAAGGGGACATACCGCATTCACTGAAAAAAGATAAGGGGTTAATGATAGAGGCCAGTTTATCTTCTGAATGAGGGCGTGGGATCAGGGATTTGGGTGAGTCCCCACGTCTTGGCCTTTATTTGCTTTGTGCTGTAAAAATCAAGGTCACTAGCTGAGTATATGGAAGAGGACAGTGTAAAGATTTGAGGATACAGCTATTATGGGGCCTGGTAGAAGAATGTGACTGTAGTCCTGTAGAATGATTCTGGGTAGCATTAGGGGCCTGACTGAATTTGGGGACCACATTCCCAATCCAAATATGTGCGTTGCCTTGACTTGTGTATGCAAGTGGAAAGGGTTGGTTACCTGGTTCATGTGGGTTGGGCTTCTCCCGGCTGGGGCAGTGGAAGGCTGAGGGAGTGATGGAGGTAAGGATACTGATGAGAGAATGGTTGAAGTGAGAAAGCAAGTCATTAGGAAAGGGTGTGTACAGTGAAAGGATTTAGGATACAGACTCTAAAAAATATTAGTGCTCTCTCAGAAAATAAGGAGCTCATTTATATGGAATGAGATTAGCAAGTTTGGCAAATGTAGGTCCTGTGGTTATGTGTGCTTTGCTGACCAGTAATAAAAACAAACACTTCCTGAGTACTTACTTTGTGCCAGGCACTATTCTAGTATTGTACATACATTAGCTTATGGAATATTCCCAATAACATAAGGTAGGTTCTACGATAATCACCACTTAATTTTCAGATTGGGAGTCAAAGATTTCCCAGAACTAGGATCTGAACCCAGGAATTTTGGTGCTGGAGTCTCTACTTGTTACTAGATGGTACTAACTCTATCTCATCCCTTACCCAATCTCCGACCTGCCTCTTTTTCATAATTGTCTCAAGGTTAGGGATAGAGATTGGTAGTTGGGTGAAGTTGTGAGTTGGGAGTGAAGTTCTTATTTTATGCTTTATTTGATGATAAAGAAGTTTAATAGTTTATTTCAGGACACATCAGAATGTTCCTATGTAAATGGTATCAAAATGCCATGTGCCCTGCAGCAGCGGAGTGGAGGTGAAGGTCATTGGTGATGAGGAGGTAAATGAGCCGTGAAGCTGACGTTTGGAGTAGATGGTCCATGAGCACATTAGAAGAGTTTCAAGATGAGTAATGGTGGGCCTTGGGAAGGAACCAGAGACTGTGACCAACTAACAGGGTGTATTATTGCATGGACTTATTGTCCAACTAGGTGGTAAATTGCTGACTGTCTACATCATCTGTCTCTATCTATCTATCTATCTATCTATCTATCTATCTATCATCTATCTATCTGTATCTATCACCCTACAGAACTGATCATAGTGCCCCAATCATTATTAGTTTATGTTTGTTAAATCTCATTCTTGAGAAACATGGAATCTCACGAGAGGGGAGTGGAATATCTGAAATTAATTAGGGGCTGACTATGGCTTGTTGTCAAAGGTGAGGAGAGAAAGAAGGCCGACTAGAGCAGATTGATGTGACATAAAGGAAGCTTCATGGACAGAGAGGCTGATGATAAGCATTTGGAGGTATTTTCTTTACTGTTGGAGAAGTAAGTATAATTTTGGTCTACCTGAGCTGATCAAGTTGGTTTCTTATCTTTAATGCATTCTTTTACATGCCTGCCAGGATTAATGTGAGGGGTGTGGCCCTGCATTATTGGAGGCCAAAATCCAATCTAGAGGCTAAATCTATGGCATTACTACTGGTACTGATACGGTCTTAAGAGTTAGATAAACAGGGGTGCCTGGGTGGCTCAGTTGGTTTAGTGTCCACCTTCAGCTCAGATCATGATCTCATGGTTCGTGAGTTTGAGCCGACAGCTCAGAGCCTGGAGCCTACTTTGGAGTCTGTCTCCCTCTCTCTCTGCTCCTTTCCTGCTCACACTCTGTCTCTCTTTCTCAAAACAAAAAATAAATAAACATTAGAAAAAAAAAGAACTAGATAAACAAATATGACACTGTTTTTCTTCTTCTTCTTTTTTTTTTTTTGGTAGGACCTTTGTGTAAATGGTGCTCAGATACTAAATTTTAAAAGCTCATTAGTGGAGGAAGCAGTGAATGAACTAATAAATATGTTGCTGGATGTGGAAGTTCTGTCCAAAGAAGAAAGTGACAAAGTATCTAATGTAAATAGTGCTGATTCAAAAAACGAAAGTTCAGGTAAGAGATGGGGTGATGGAAGGGTCTTACTTGTCCGAGGGCATTACTGAAAACCAAAATTTCATTTGCTATATATCAGTTACTTTCACACTTCTGTAAACACTCTCCCAATTTTATAAGGACATTTATAAATCTGAAGTTATGATTCTGAGCCTATTGTCATTAGTCCCATTATTTTTTTTGTGAAATTCTACAAGCATGTACCTTGTCAGTAGAGTAGGATGGATGATGGATTGGAATTCCCATTAGAGGATCTCTGTCTATCCTAAAGCAAACCTTTCGTGGGGATGAGGACACTGACAGGCAGAGAAGGAAAGTGATTCCTCCGAGGCTTTATGGCTGTTGATAGAAGAGAGAGCATCAGAACCCAGGTCCCTGAGACCCCGTCTTGCTTTTTCAGCCATAGCTCAGGCCTCTCCTCCTGTTTCCTCACACTGTGGAGCAGAGAGGCCTCCAATAACCCACGTGGTGCCCCAATTTCCTCTTCCTCGCTTTCTAGGAAATCTGACGTCTATGATTAAACTTGCACGTAATTTATCGTATCTCTTCAATTGCGATAGATGGTTCTCTTTCTTTCCATCTCCCTCCATCTTCTCATCTTGTAACAGCAAAGAGAGAAGGAAATTCCGACACCTTGACGTCATCCCTCAAGGCCCCGGCAGGCCTCTTGCCTTTGGCGACAATCCTGAGAAAGAAGAAGGAGACTGAGATATTAGAAGAGGAAGCCTGCGGGTTACTCTCCCATTTTAACCATCTAAACACGGATGCGCTTCTGAAAGTTACAAGAAACGCGCTGGAGGCCATCCGCAAGCGCATTCATTCCTGCAACATGGCGAACTTCCGGGGTAATAATTCTGCACAGTTTGCCTACTGGCGGGTTGCTGCTTGAGTGGCGGGTTGCATGCCTACTGGCATGGTTGCTGCTTGTGTGTGTGTATATTCCTGCTATTTGTAAATAATTTAAAAAATCCACCATTTACTAACAGCCTCCATGTAAGTTTATACTTTATGAACTTTGATTATGCCAATAATTCTGTGAAGTAGGTCTTACTAATCCATACTTTCCAAAACAGAAAATGTTTTTACTATTTTTGGGTCAATTTGCTACTTTCCAGCTAGTTTGCTCATTCTTAATACAATCATCCTGTCCTCAGCACAGTTCAGAAACACATGTTGTATTCCCAGATGAGCCACAAAAATCCATCAAATCTAGAGACATTCTGCAATTACATTTTACATTAAAAATTAAAATAAAATATTAATTAGAATAGAAAAATAATAGGGCAGTAAACCCTTTTTATTTATTTTGAATATTGGCATTTAAGGGGAAGCGTCTTTAATAATTAAAAGTAGATGAGTAAAAGTGGATACATTGAAGGGATTTTTTGATTGGTAGCATGGTTTATTATGCTTTATTTCACTTTGGAAGGGAAGATAATCCTTTTATTTAACACCAGGGTATTATTAGAACTTATCAAGCGTTGGTTGATATGCTGAATATTAAATCACATGTGTTTCCAACTGTATATATTGCAGGTATTTCCAACTATATAAAGCTACAGACACACATGCACACACACACCCCCACATTTATATATCTATGCTATACTGGTACTTATACCTACATGCAACTTTAAAAGCCCCTTAGTTATAAATGGTGAGTTACACCTTATTTCTTCTCCACTCTTTCACTGCTCCCAGTTTGGATTATACACACTGTGGTAGAAAGGTGTTTTATTTGAAATTTTCCCAACTGGTTATGTGTTCTGACTTTGCCTTATTCTGATAGTTATTCTTGTTCTTCATGCCTTGCTTCCTTACACTACATTTAACATTTAATTTGGTGGCATGGTGGTATGTGAACAGCATCCCTCTCAGTATTTTGGATAACAGTTTACATATTTAAGCCTGATCCCACACAGTGGGTGTCCGTTATGGAGGGGGCACCAGTGGCTTGCATCAGAAAATGCGTCGGTCCCACTGAACTGTTGTTATGTTGGATAAAACGAGTTAGTTTTCATTCATCTACAAAATATTTGTCTGATTGTATGTATCTATTATGTACTGTTCTAGGTGCTTTAATTTTTCCAGCTTAAAATGAAATAAGACCCATTTTAAATAAAAAATAGTAAGGCTTCCCTCTTTTGTGTTAACTCAGACAGTAACAGTACATCGAAGAGGAAGCAGAACAGTCTGCCCATTTTCCGGGCGGGCATCACTCTGGCCATTCCCAACATTGCCATGGCCCCTGCCCTGGAAGACGTACAGCAGACACTGAACAAAGCTGTGGAGTGCATCGTCAATGTCACCAAGGGCATTAGACAGTGGAGCAGCGAGCTGTTGTCTAAGGTGGGTGTGGATGAAGGAATCATTTCATATGGAAGATTCTTCTGTTATTGGATGGGGCTGAGCTGAAGAATATCCTTTCACTTTGTAGAAAAAGATGCAGGAAAGAACAACAGCTGCTTTGCAGAATAATGAAGACAGCGATTCTGATGCTGAAATTGGAGAAAATGAACCTCAAGGTAAATGTTCCTTTAGTCCTTTTTAACCAGTCATTGAAAACCAACATTGATGGAGCTAAAATGTATTTTCCCTCCGTGCAATTCTTAAATCAGTGTTGATTGGAATATAAATCTATGAGCCAGTTTTAAGTTAATATAATATGAAGATCCATGTATTTTAATATAGCCATTATAAATGGTATATATTTAGTGTATACATCACAGATATGGCTGCCTCACTGATTTCTGGTCCCTGGTAATGAAAAGAACAGGGGGACAAGGAAGACTTTAGTCTCACAGTTTAAAGAGAAACTTGCCATCATTGCAATGAATATTTTCTGACATTTAAGAGATAGTTTGTATTTTAACCCAGTATGTGTCCTGTTGTGCTAATGTGTTGTGATTTTTGCCGTATGTCTCATGGTTTTCATTTATAGTCCGTAAAATTAGAGAACATATGATATCCAGTTACTAACGATATTAAATGTTGTCTTTAGTCCTGCAAACTCTTTCTACAGCAACCCTGCAAAAGGGAGACGCCATGTAATTTTCAATTATTATTTATATTCCTGCATGGTAAATCAGCTAACCATCACAAGAAACCGAAACACGTACCTCTTTGAGATAGTCTGTCACTGAGGAAGAGAAAGATAGCTCAGAACAATGTTGTCCACAACTTACAATAGTATTTATTGAAGCTAAAAAAAAAAAGTGTATGTTATTGTGTTAATTTCAATTTTTATATTATTTGGAAACATTGCTTTACTTCCTAAAATAGTCTAAAATAGAGAATTTTCTAAACTCAGAATATGCTCAGTCATGAATTATGTCTAAAATGGAGAAGAAAAAATGTTTAATGAAAAGTTGCCTGTATGTGTTTGTCATGACAAACGAATTAAAAAAATAAGCCGCATTAGAAAAAAATAACAGCTTTGAGATATAACTTACATAAAATGTGTCCTTTATTTATTTAAGAATTTATTCTTTTAACGTGTACAATTTGGTGGTTTTAGTATATTCACAGAGTTGTATGCCCATCACCCACTATTTAATTTTAGATCATTTTTATCACTCCCCATCCCCCTCCTTCCAGCCCCTGGGAACCACCGACCTACTTTGTCTTTATGGATTTGCTTGCTCTGGACATTTGATATAAATGGAATCATACTGTACATGGTCTTTTGTGACTTCCTTTATTTAGCATAACACTTTCTTTTTCTTAAAAAAATTTTTTTAATGTTTATTTATTATTTTGAGAGAGAGGAAAGACAGAGCAAAAGCAGGGGGGATGAACAGAGAGAGAGGGAGACACAGAATCTGAAGCAGGCTCCAGGCAGGCTCCGAGCTGTCAGCACAGAGCCCGACGTGGGGCTCGAACCCACAAACCATGAGATCGTGACCTGAGCCGAAGTCAGACACTTAACTGACTGAGCCACCCTGGCGCCCCTCGCATGGTATTTTCAAGGTTCATGTGGTAGCAAAATGTCAGTACTTCATTTCTTTTTATTGCTGAGTCATATTCCATTGTATGGACATGCCACATTTTCCTGGTGCATCCGTTAGTTGAGCATTTGGGTTATCTCTGCTTTTGGACACTTATGCCTAATACTGCTATGAACATCTGCGTAAAGTTTTTGTACAGACATGTTTCGTTTTCATTTCCTTTGGGTCTGTACCGAGGAGTGGCATGGCTGAGTCCGCAGGGTAACTTTATGCGTAACATTCTGAGGACGTGCCAAACTGTCTTCCAGAGCAGTCGTGCCATTTTCCACCCCCACCAGCGGTGTGTCAGGCTTCCGCAAATGCCCCCTGCACCCTCACCGGCCCTTGTCTGCTTTGGTTGTAGCCATTCTCACAGGGGTAAAGTGGCACCTCAGTGGGGGTTAGATTTGCCCTCCCCTAATGACTAATGATGTTGAGCATCTTATGTGTTTTTTTACCATTTGTATATCTTGTTTGGAGAAATGTCTATTCAGATTTTTTGCCCATGTTTTAAAATATTGGATTATTGGTCTTTTTATTGGTGAGCTGTAACAGTTATTTACCTCAATACGATATCAGGTAATTTGCAAATATTTTCTCCATTCTGTGGGTTGTCTTTCACTTTCTTAATGGTATCTTTGAAAGCATAGATGTTTTAATTTTGATTAAGTCCAATTTAGCTGCTTTTTTTTTTTTTTTTTTTTTTGGTGCTTTTGATTTTATACTTAAAAAAGGGTTGTGGGGGGTGTGGTGCCTGGGTGGCTCAGTCTGTTAAGCATCCAATGCCCTGTTTTGGGCTCCCCGCTGACAGAGGTTGGGATTCTCTCTCTCTCCCTCTCTCTCTCTGCCCCTCCCTCACTCGTACTGTCTCTCTCTCTCTCTCTCTCAAAATAAATAAACTTAAGAGAAAAAAAGAAACAGGGGCTCCTAGTTGGCTCAGTCAGTGAAGCCTCCTACTTCAGCTCAGGTCATGATCTTGCAGTCCGTGGGTTCGAGCCCCACGTCGGGCTCTGTGCTGACAGCTCAGAGCCTGGAGCCTGCTTCAGATTCTATGTCTCCCTCTCTCTCTGCACCTCCCCTGCTTACACTCTCACTCTCTCTCAAAAATAAATAAAAACATTAAAAAAAAAAAAAAAAAAAAAAGAAGAAGCAGTTGTGGGGCACCTGCCTGGTTCAGTTGGTGGAGCATGTGATTCTTGATCTCCGGGGTAATGAGTTTGAGCCCCATGTTGGGTACAGAGATTGGTTAAAAATAAAATCTTAAAAAAAAAAGAAAAAAAGAAACTGTTGCTTCACCTAAGGTCATGAAGGTTTACTGCTATTTTTTTTATTTTTTTAACATATTTTATAGTTTTAACTGTTATATTTCGGCCTGTGATCCATTTTGAGTGAAATAGGATTTCAAATTCATTTTTTTGCCTGTGGATATTCACTTGTGACAGTACCATTTATTGAAAAGACTGTTTTTTCCCAGCTGCATTTTCTTGGGACCTTTGTTAAGAATCGATTAACCATAAATGTAAAAGTAAGCATTTATTTTTGCACCCTTGGTTTTATTTCATTGATCTTCTGCACCACCCTGTCTTGATTACTGTAGCTTTGAAGTAAGTTTTGAAGTTGGAAAATGAATCTTCCAACATTTTCCTTTTTCAAGGTTGTTGATGATGACTATTCTGGGTCCCTAGTATTTCCATATGAAGTTTAGAATCAGCTTGTGAATTTCTACAGAAAAAGGCAGCTGTGATTTTTATAGGCATTGTGCTGAATTACAGAGTATTGAAATGAAATTTGAAAGGATTCAAATAATGCAAAGTACATTCTCCCGCCGTATTGTAAAAATCAGTTACAGGAGATTTGGGAAATTCCCAAATACATAAAAATTAAATAACACACTCTGAAATAACCAATGAGCCAAAGAAGAAATCACAAAGGAAACTGGGAAGTACTTTTAGGATGAAAGCAAAGGAAAACACAAAATACCAGAACTTATGAAATGTAGTTATAATAGCATTCGGAAGGAAATTTATAATCTTAAACATGGATATTAAAGAAGAAGAAATACCTTAAATCCATAACCTAGTCTTCTGTCTTAACAAAACTCTTTTCAAGGTCACTATTTTTTTCTTCTAGAGACTGTCATCTGTTGAGCCCTTCTTGTGAATTCTCATTTCATTTATGTTCTCCTCAATCTCAGAATTTGCATTCAACTCTTTTGTATTTCTATTTCATTATTGCTATTCTTTATTTTGTGAGACATGATTCTCACACTTTCTTTTTTTTTAAAGTTTATTTATTTATTTTGAGAGAGAGAGAGACAGAGAGAGAAGCAGAGAGAGAGAGAGAGAGAGAGAGAGAGAGAGAGAGAGAGAATTCCAAGCAGGCTCCACCCTGTCAATGCAGAGCCCAATGTGGGACTCAAGCTCAGGAACCGTTCGTAAGATCATGACCTGAGTCGAAGTCAAGAATTGAAGGCTTAACTGACTGAGCCACCCAGGTGCCCCTTCTTTAATTCTTTAGTTAGGGTTTTCTATCATTCCCTGAACACATTTATAACAGCTGATATACATATTTTTGTCTAGTAATTCCAATAGTTGGGTTTTCTCATATAGAGTTCCTATTCACTGCTGTTGTTCCTGTGTGTGGGGACTGCTATTTTGTATCTTTGCATGGCTGACCATTCTTACTTTTGTTAAAAACTTGATATTTTAAAGAATAGAATGTGGCACCTTTGAAAATCTGGCTGTCTTGTCCCCAGTCTGTTGTTGTTGTCACTGTTTGTTTCTTTATTGACTTTATGGACTCTCCTGGACTAATTCTGTAGAATTTGCCTTTCCTGTGGTGTGCACAGCTGGAGTTTCTGGTTAGTTTCATGGTCAGCTAACGATTGCCTAGAGATTTCCTTAATCCTCTGAACCAGTAAGTCCTACACCCTTCGCCTAGGGGATGGTATGTTGGCTGGAGCACCTGATGGCTCAGGAAGTTTTCAGGACTGCCTTAGCCTTTATTTACTGATTGTGCGAGGCCCTGAGTTCAGACAAAGTAAAAGATCAGGGCATTTTAGGTCTTTCCTGGGCATGTGCACAGCTCTGTACATATGCATGACTTTTAGAGCCCCAGGGGATCACGACTTTACAACACCCTCTGTGGATATCTATCTCATTCCTCAGATCTTTGATTTTTTTGGCCAACCTCTTGTTTATCTCAACGAGTACCATTGTCTCAGGCGTCTGTGAAGTTAATTGTTACTGCTTGTTTTTTTTCTAATAAATGCTTTGGTGATAGGGTTTTTGTTTGTTTGTTTGTTTTTGTTTTTTGTTTTTTTACTCAGTGAATTCTGAGTCAAGTCAAATAAAGATAAACTCTGGATGGGGCTTTTCTAGAGAACATCACGATGAGTCATATAGTCACAATTCTCTGGGGCTTCTTGAGGGGCTCCAAAGCCAGTCTGGCTCCTGGGTGATGCTAAGCTGTGGCTGTGTTTCTCAAGGCAAACACATTGCCAAGGAGGGGGAAGTGGACCTAGGGAAGTTAAAACACCTCGAAATTCACTATGGTTGCCAAGATTTTAGCATTTTTTCTTTTTTTATAATTAAAAAATTTTTAAATATTTATTTTTGAGAGAGAGGCAGAGCATAGTGGGGGAGGGGCAGAGAGAGAGGGAGACAGAGTATCTGAAGTAGGCTCCAGGCTCTGAACTGTCAGCACAGAGCCCGACCTGGGGCTTGAACTCACAGACTGCGAGATCAAGACCTGAGCTGAAGTTGGATGCTCAACTGTCTGAGCCACTCAGGTGCCCCTTAGCATTTCTTCTTAAATAAAGAAACACTACTTGGATTCTTGCAAGCTTTGGGTAATGTCCAGAGTCCTGAAAAATTGATATTGACAAGTTTTCAATTGCTTTTTACAAAGAAGCAGATTGTCAGAGGTCCTTACTTTATAGAAATTTCTTCCTTATAGAAATCCCTTCGTCTTTTTATTTTATTTATTTTCAAAAAAATTTAGAAAAAAATTTTTTTTTTTAACGTTTATTTATTTTTGAGACGGAGAGGACAGAGCATGAACGGGGGAGGGTCAGAGAGAGGGAGACACAGAATCTGAAACAGGCTCCAGGCTCTGAGCTGTCAGCACAGAGCCCGACGCGGGGCTCGAACTCACGGACCGTGAAATCATGACCTGAGCCGAAGTCGGCCGCTTAACCGACTGAGCCACCCAGGCGCCCCTCAAAAATTTTTTAATTAAAAAAATTTTTTTATTTAATTTTTTTAATTTAATTTTTTATTTTTTAAAATTTACATCCAAATTAGTTAGCATATAGTGCAACAGTGATTTCAGGAGTAGATTCCTTAGTGCCCCTTACCCATTTAGCCCATCCCCCCTCCCCCAAACTCTCCAGCAACCCTCAGTTTGTTCTCCATATTTATGAGTCTCTTCTGTTTTGTCCCCCTCCCTGTTTTCATATTCTTTTTGATTCCCTTCCCTTATGTTCATCTGTTTTGTCTCTTAAAGTCCTCATATGAGTGAAGTCATATGATTTTTGTCTTTCTCTGACTAATTTCACTTAGCATAATACCCTCCAGTTCCATCCACATAGTTGCAAATGGCAAGATTTCATTCTTTTTGATTGCCAAGTAATACTCCATTGAATATATATACCACATCTTCTTTATCCATTCATCCATCGATGGACATTTGGGCTCTTTTCATACTTTGGCTATTGTTGATAGTGCTGCTATAAACATGGGGGTGCGTGTGTCCTTTGAAACAGCACACCTGTATCCCGTGGATAAATGCCAAGTAGTGCAATTGCTGGGTGTCGGGTAGTTCTATTTTTAGTTTTGTGAGGAACCTCCATACTGTCTTCCAGAGTGGCTGCACCAGCTTTCATTTCTACCCCTTCATCTTTTTAAAGCATGTTCCCTATGCTGTTGATATAAATTTCTCTCTCTCTCTCTTTTTTTGGTTTAGATACCTTTGAAATAGCATCTGTAAACTTACCCATTCCTGTGCAAACCAGGAACTATTATAAGAATGTGTCTGATAACAAAGAGATTGTGAAATTAGTCTCTGTGCTTAGCACAATCATCAACTCCACTAAAAAGGTATGTCAAAAGGATTTGTCACCAGAACCCTTTGCTTTACAATATGTACTTGTGTGAATGTCACAAGCTTGTGTCCTACACGTAGCCTGGGTCTCACCCACGGTGCCTTTGGTGAGGAGCTGTGGGATCTTGGATGTGCTCAGCAAATGTTCGTTTACCTAAAACTTTTTCTTTCTAGGTTGCGAGGTGAAAAAGGACCATTATTCCAATGTTTTATGTTGTGTTCTGTTTAATGCTTTAAGTCTATGTATTTACTGATTTAATACAAATAAACCTAACTGTTAAAAAATTTTAAGGGGTGCCGGGTGGCTCAGTCAGTTAAGTGTCTGATTCTTGGTTTCGGCTCAGGTCGTGATCTCACAGTTCGTGGCTTCGAGCCCCACATCGGGCTCTGCAGCTGACAGCGTGGAGGCTGCTTGGCGTTCTCTTTCTCTCCCTCTCTCTCTGGCCCTCCCGCACTTTCACTGTCTCTCTCAAAATAAGTATATAAACTTAAAAAATTTAAACCACAAGTGAGTACTAGTCAGTACTGACTAGTATCATCTGAAGCAGAATAAGGCTTAGACTTAATTTTTCATTTTTGTGTAGTCAGGTAAATCTCATAAACTATCAGATGAAAACGTATGTGTATTACCACACGGAGACGAGGTCATAGGGAAAATAAAGCAAATAGGTGTTATCAAGTCAAACTTGTACTCGAAAGGGGTGTACATTAGGATTAAGTTTTCTTCCAACCTGTTCCTCTCTCAGCTGCCCCCTTTCTGTTCAGGCAAGACTGTTTTTGTCAAAAGGATTCAGAACCCTGAAGTCAGTTTCTACTTACGCACAATTTATATTCACACTGCCGCCAATACCTGTTGACTCTTTAAAAATGTCTCTCCGTGTTGAGGGAATAGTTGTCACTCAGCAAATACATCTTTTCTATTACTTGGTTCTGATAGAATGAGCTTCATTTGTTTGAAAACATTTTGAGAGCTGCCATTGCTGTAACCATCTGAAGAAATGTTATTAAGTTTAATTTTAATGTGTTCCTGAGGGAACTGGAAGCTTTTGCATTTATGCATTTTCAATATTCCTTTCTTAAGATATTGAAGGTCCTATATTTAATTTTGCCTTAGGGACAGTGTTCACGTTATTCAATTTAACAAATATTTATCTAGTGCTTAGTTTATCAAGCTCTGTATGCGTGATAAAGGTAAGTATTTTATGGTGATGATAAACATTCAGATATATTTCCAAATGTTGCAGTAATCATGGAACATACAATGAAATAAATCAATAATGAAGCTCATTACTTTCTCTGAATATAAGCAGCCACTATTATGAAAATCTAAGGGTAAGCATAGTCGTTGAAATTAGCATACTGCTGGCAACAAAATGCTTATCTCCGTGTTATTTCTGTCGCATTTGCTTTTATATTACACGAAGGAAGTGTGCAAATCTTAGGCACTTAGAATAACTTGGACTTTTTCCAGACGGACGAGATGGACATAGTGTTTCTGGAAGAATAAATACACACTTCATCATCATACTAGACATGATCAGCTCTCTATAGCCAAAGACCCTTCTGGGTGATTCTGGCTCAACTATGGAAAATCCTATGATCCCAGCCCCTTTCTTCTTGCCATCGCTGACTGGATCAGATTGTAAACCTGACCTACATTCAGCAGATCCGTAGGCTAGCCACCAACTTACAACGTTGCCTGGCTTGGAAAGATGAGCTGGACCAAACAATTTAAATAACCTTGGCAATAAAAATAACTTCAGCTCTACACCCGCAGTTCGTGGAATTTTTCCTTTAAGCCCTAGGTTACCTCCACTTTAAAAACTTCCAACTTAATAAAGAGTGACACCGTCAGAAAAGATAAATGAGAGTCTCAACGTATTTAGGGTATGTTCTTAATATTATAAAGTCTAGGATGTTCAAAGAGCTCAGGATTCTGGGATTTCTACCCATATTTTGCTATCTTTGGTAATCTGTAATTCATTCTCCACATCATCCTACACTTGTGAATGTCTACATACTGTTGCAATTCATCCTGGGTGTGCATGTCAACATCTCAGTCCATGCAAGGGGGTCACTTTGGCTGGGATAAGTAGTGGCGGGCTTAGCTTTCCAATTTTAATTGAAGTCTGGGACGTCTCAACGGCTATCACACCCGAGGCGCGTGGGACACTTTCGCTGCATTTGGGGATTGGAGTGAAGCCATTTGGTTTAGTGCAGGTTGGTAAGCTTTATTTAAGTGACTGGGCCATTTAGAATGCTGTTGGCATGCTATATTTTTTCAAATAATGGCATTTTAAATTCTATCCCAGTTAAAACATTTTTTTCTCACGCAGATGTATCTCTGAAATTATAATATAAGCCAATAGAAAAAGTTGATTCCCAAGAGGTAGACGCATAAGAAATGAGGAGCCAAATCTTTAATTATTTATAGGTGATATGATTATCTATTATATAAATCCAAGAGGCTTATCTAAAAAAAAAATATGGCCCAATGAGAGTCAGGTTAGAGTTCGTTGAAAGGTAATTATAGGCATTTCTGCTGTAATACAATAAACATTCCTGAAAACACTGTTTTGCAAAGTTGCACATCAAATATAATACGGATTATGAGAAAAACAGAATTGAGGCAGACACACAAAACCTAGGAAAGTTTGTAACTGAGTAGTTACAAAAACAGGGGCAATCATAGTAAAATTTTAACCCATTTAAAAATGGTATCGTAAATAAAGAGCTTTACTATTAAAAGGTGACAGAACTTGGTAAAAGGTGGGTGTGAGAAACAGTTGAAACAAGGATAAGATGTCCAAAGATCAGGCTGAACTGTGCAGAGAACAGCCTCAACACAAAGCAGGACCAAACTGGCCCCAAAGGAAAAAGTGCTGGAAGGGGCGTGCACACACAATTGCGCCCCTCCGTGGCCGGCTGCTTTAGCTGGTACAGAACAGCATGCTGGGAAAAATAGCATTTGATAATGTCACCTCCCCATTTTGTTGACATCATTCTCTAGTTACCAAACATGAATGAGCCAGTTCATCTTACAGAAGCACACTTTGTAGTGAACAGGACTGTTGATTAAAAAATCAATTTTTTAAGCTTCTATGCCATCCGTAGCCAGTTGTAAAAATAGTGGAAAAGAGATCCTGTTTACAATAATCACATCGCTGAAAAATACCTAGGAATATGCGCAATAAAGAGTATGTGGAGTCTCTATGAAGATTCCCATAACACTTAACATGTAATTAAAAAAAAAATTGGAAGATTTGGAAACACATACTGTGTTCCTGGATGGGAAGATTTAATTTTAATATTGTACAGACGTCACTTCTAATCCAATGAGTTTATACATTTTACGTGGTTTCATGCAATCTGCCAGGTGGGGTTTGATACAGGATGTATTCTGTTTGCCCCTCCAGATCTTATCTCCACTCTCTGACCTTATGGAACAAATTAATAGTTTTCCATTGAGGCTTCCAATAGATTTTACCAACGACAGAGTCGTGGCAGAGGTCTGGGGCTGGGGGCGGGGGGTGTGGGGCAGGGGAAAGAGAGTGACCTTAGCATAATTTTTTTCCATAGCACCCCTGTTGTGGCATGATTTTGAACAGTGGGTTTTTAAAAAAATTTTTTAATTTAGTTTTGAGAGAGAGAGAGAGAGAGAGAGAGAGAGAGCATGAGCAGGGGTAGGCAGAGAGAGAAGGAGACACAGAATCTGAAGCAGGCTCCAGGCTCTGAGCTGTCAGCACAGAGCCCCACACAAGGCTCTCTAACTTACGAACCGTGAGATCATGACCTGAGCCAAAGTCGGACACTTAACCGACTGAGCCACCCAGGCGCCCCTGAACTGTGGTTTTTGAATGAAGACACAACTCCAATCAAGAGGGTCTTGTCCACAAAAGTCTTCATGGACTCTCTTTTTCTAGTTTCTAGAAATTGTCCCCTTCTCCTTTTGGCTAGGAAGGCTAACAATTTCATTGTTACTACTCCTGAGTTACTATGCCCATATTGTATCTAGTACCAATCCTATGGCATTTTTAAATAATTAAACAGCTCACTAATTAAACATTTTATTTTATTTTATTATTTTATTTTATTTTATTTTATTTTATTTTATTTTATTTTATTTTATATTTACTTTGAGAGAGAGAGGGGAAGAGCGAGCAGGGAGGTGCAGAGAGAGAGGTAGAGAGAATCTCAAGCAGGCTCTGCACTGCCATCACAGAGCCCAATGCGGGACTTGAACTCATGAACCGTGAGATCATGACCTGAGCTGAAATCAAGAGGCGGACGCTTAACTGACTGAGCCACCCAGGTGCCTCACTAATTAAACATTTAATAAATCCATGGGAACCACCAGCAGTTGAGCAACATTCACTTATACCGTGATGCCATTTCCACATCTTCCCTCTGAACACAAATCTGTTATTTGTATTCTAGGAAGTTATTACATCTATGGATTGCTTCAAGCGCTACAATCATATTTGGCAAAAAGAGAAAGAAGAAACAATTATGATGGTTATTACAAAAAACCCCTTGCTTTCTGAATTTGAATCTCAGATTGTCTATTTTCAAAAGCTGGAGCAGGAAATTAATGCCGAGCCGGAGTACATCTGTGTGGGCGCCATTGCTCTATACACAGGTTGGTTCGTTTTCTTTCATACAGTCATCAAAATTCAACTGTATTGTTCTGTCTCTTTACCTAGATTAGTATGCCAGAGAGTTCTAGCTGTCTTAAAGTTTTTATGGGCTTCAAGTTTTCAGACCAATTTGTAGATTTGTTTTTAATTCCCTTCTGCATAATTATATATCCTGGACTATTTTGAACACTTTGCTGCTAAACCTTGAAAATAAATGCTATTTCAGAGAAAGAGAATGAGTGTGTTGTATTTGCAATTAAAATGTACCCTTCCTTTAATAAATAATTGTAAACATTTGAGGCTAATCTTCAATGGTTTTGATATGTACTTTTTAAAGCATTTTTGAAATATGTTTCACATTGTTGTAAGACCAGCTTTCTAAAATAAATGAATAAATGATGAGTAGGAAATCTAACTTTTTCCAGTTTAATTCTTTTTATGCACCACAAAGCTGTAAGTTGCAAAGTGTTTATTATTGGTGAACAGCAGTGCTCTGTTTTTTCATACTGGTTCAAGTTTTTCAAACTGAACTGTGGACATTTGGGTTTTACAGATGACTTGAAGTTCACTCTGACTGCTGAGACAAAGGCCTGGATGGTTGTCATCGGTCGTCACTGTAACAAAAAGTACAGGCGTGAGATGGAAAACATTTTTACACTTGTTGAAGAATTCAATAAAAAACTGAATCGTCAGATTAAAGACCTAGATGATATTCGGATTGCTATGGCAGCACTGAAAGAAATCCGGGAGCAGCAAATCTCCATTGACTTTCAAGTAGGACCTATTGAGGTAACTGATAATCATTTGTTCATTATGGGAATAGCTCATCATGTTGAGTGATATTAGCTGAAGTATTGACTAGCTGTGGACTGTAGGGATGGTGGTTACAGATGGATGCTTAACCTAAGAATAATTTCAGTAATGATGATACCTTAATGATGGTACCTTCTATGGGCCAGTTCTAGACCTTTGCATGGCATCTAAAGTCCCTAACTGCAGAGCCTGAGATGAGGATTTCTGTACAAGTGATCTACTGATAAGTGCTCATAGAAGAAGGGAGTGTGAGGGAAATAGGAATGCTGAGGTCAGATCGGGGGTGGGGGAGCTAAGGGAGGGTGTGAGCTTAGCTGTAGACAGATTTCCCACAGGGTGCTCTGGAGCATGAATTGCACACAGTTGCTCCCACTTTGAGGTAAGGGAGACTGCCCTTTGTACCCCTGAGACAGTTGGTTATTGACCGTCATCTCCCCAAGAGGAGACTCCCATTTAGCTGAGGACAGTTTTCCAGGGAAGGAGGCAGCTGCCATTGCCCCAGACAGTACTCCTAGCAGTCAGGATGGGAATACCAGCTGGAAAACAGAACCTGGATGCAACTGTAGGGGAGGAAAAATTCTTCCTCCACCCTTCAAGATTCTCCAGCTGGTTTAAAACTTAAACTGACATGAGACCTACTAATAGGAGTAAAACCAGAGTTTTACTATGTGCACACAGAGGCCCAATAATGAAATTGAGACCTAAAGAAATGACCAAGGCAGGCCGTTTTTATGCTTTTCAGACAAAGAGACAATAAATCCGTGAGGAATTGACAGGATAAAGAAAACTGAACTTTGGGAGCTTCAATTAGTAAGGAATTCTGAATAAGTTTTGGGCTGTGGTAGTAAATTAGTAAAAAGAAACAAGGGTTGTTATATAGCCTTCTCAGCTCTAAATGTCCTATCCCTGGTGATAAGGATGTTTCTTTACCTCCTGGTTCTGAGAGGCTGCCTTTCACACAGGAGATTTATTTCCTGGTTTCTGGAGAAAAAGTCGGGCAGCGTGTCAGAGAGTTCTTTTTGAATTGGCTATTTCTTAAGTGACTTTTATTCAAAATAATGTGGCAAAGTGGCACATTTTGGTCCCTATAGGTACTAACAGTGTCCATTCATGTGTTAATTCTGTATTAACACATTTAATCCTTACTCAACACCTCGTTTAACATAAGGAAACCAAGGGTCAAAGAAATTATTCAGCTTGATTAGTGTTACACATTTCTTTTATAATTATGCTGTATCATATTTTCTCTCCTGTATGAAATTGTTTGCTCAGGAATGGATCACTGTATTATTCTTTTGAATGAAACCAGTATGATTATAGCATTAAAATGATTCCAGAAAAAAAAATGCCATTTTAGCACTTCATAACTTAAATGTCTGGACTTAAATTCTTTAAAAATTTTTTTTTATTAAGTTTATGTATTTATTTTGAGAGAAAGACAGAGAGAGTGAGCAGGAGAAGGGCAAAGAGAGGGAGAGAGAGAGAATTCCAAGCAGGCTCCATGCTGTCAGCGTGGAGCCCCATGCAGGGGTCAAACTCACGAACCGTGAGATCATGACCTGAGCCGAAACCAAGAGTTGGACGCTTAACTGACTGAGCCACCCAGGCACCCCTGGACTTAAATTCTGATGGTGAGGATTGTACACCAGTCTCACATTTTCTGTGCCCCTCTTTGAATTTTGGAAAGTTTCAAATAACCATGAAAATGGTTCAGATAATTAAATGCTTGCACCTTTGCCGTATTGGGTCAGGAAAATCATGTGGCCCACCGTGCCCTTCTTGGGAATTGAAACATAAGATAAAGAGTCCCTGCTTTGTGTAGAACCAGGAGCGTCCCTGGGCATTTGAAGGGAAGGCCCAGTAACTGACACCCCTGTTTCCCCCTGTGTGAGCATTCAGACAAAACTGTAGTCAAATAGTCAAGGTAAAAATACAACCTTTTGTTCCCGATAGAACTTATTTGGAAGACATGGCTTAGTGTACAACTCCCATATTCCCATTACCACCCAAATCCATGCACACACGCTACTTGTGACGACTACATCCCAGAATTGTTGAACTTATTCGTGCATCAGAGGCAGAATCGAAAAGCTGCAGGCCCCTCTGTTACCCTGCTTCACTCTATTTAAAAAAAAAATTTAATGCTTTATTTTTGAGAGAGAGAGAGACAGAGAGAGAGTGAGCGTGCATGAGTGGTAGAGGGGCAGAGAGAGAGGGAGACACAAAATCGGAAGCAGGCTCCGGGCTCCGAGCTGTCAGCACAGAGCCCGACATGGGGCTTGAACTCACGAACCGGGAGATCGTGATATGAGCCGAAGTCGGACGCTTCACTGAGCCATTCAGGCACCCCACCCTGCTTCAGTCTATTGACACTGGAGGGCAGACCAGTGGGTTGCCTTCAAGGAGGAAGAAGAAAGAGGGAGAAAGGCACTGGGCTAGGCTTGCCCACATCAAGTCTTTTACCCAAATTAATGATCAGGTATTCGTTCCACCTGTATGGAGAGAACTAATGCCGGGAGAGGAGGGCAGAGATATTTAGGGAAAACCCTTTCTCATGAAAACCAAACTCTTTTAGCCAAGAGAGTAGTCGAGGATTTTGCATCTTGAGGTCAATGACTGGGCTCAGGCTTTGATGCAGCAGTACCCTTGTGTGTCTTACTATTGGAACCTCTTACCAACAAAATGAAATGGGATAGAGTTAAAACCCTGATTTATTTTATTATGGTAATACTAGCAGTTAGATTATCTTACGTTTTTCATCTCGAAGCCTTGAAATACAACTTAGGGGCCTAAATAAAAATACCTTTTATTTGCATAATGGTTTATAGTTTTTGAAATTCATTTAAAATGATATTTGTGGATATTCACAAAAATCCTGTGAAGCAGCCAGGAATTTTCTCATTTTACCGAAGAGGAAACTGAAGCTTAGGGGCCCGGTTGCCCATTTAAGCTTTTATGGTTTGCAAGAAGGAAAGAACTCTCGGGGTAGTTTCCCTATCATACTGATCTTTTCCATTCTATCACTTTAATAAGTGAGTGAGTAGATTTATGCATCTGACCGGCAGAAATTAAATTTTCCTTCTTTTGTGTAGGAATCCTATGCCCTGCTTAACAAATACGGTCTTCTCATAACAAAGGAAGAGATGGACAAGGTTGATACTCTGCGCTATTCTTGGGAGAAGCTTCTGACACGTGCCAGTGAAGTTCAGAACGAATTAGTCTCACTGCAGCCCCGTTTCAGGAAGGAGCTAATTAGTACCGTGGAGGTCTTCCTCCGAGACTGTCACCACTTCTACTTGGACTATGATTTGGTACAACTCTGGTTTTTCCTGTTTGTATTTTTTGGGAAGAGTCAATAGAGCCGGCAAAGTGCATAAAGATTCTATGCCAAGTTTCATGACTCTCCCTAGGAATGGGAGTTTCATTTTCATGAGAGCAATCCAGGAAATGAGGAGTCTAAAAGTGCAATCCATATTGTATCATTGGTCTGTTCCTGAAGTTGTTTGGTAGCTTTCTAACTTTGTGTGGCCAAGTCCTGTTTACATGTGGTTAAATGTCATCCTTCTGCAGCTTTCCTTAGTTCCACGAACACTGTAGAGCGCCCAGCGTGTGGCAGGCACTGCCCTTGGTGCTGAAGACACCAACGTGGACAAGACAGAGGCAGTTCCTGTTTTAGTCCTTCATTTATGAGTTTTAGTGCAGACTCTTCGGCACTAGGAGTATGTGGTACACTAAGACCCACTTCTAACCGATCATAATACACTAGAGAAAGGAAATATGCGAAGGGTACAGTTTGTACCTGTTAAGTAGGAACACACAAAAGCACAAAGTTAACGAAGTTATGAGGTTGGATCCATGCACTAACATGGATGGAGCAGCACAGAAATCCACGTATTGAAGGCGTTCTAATGTAGGAAAGCCCGACTGGAATGTTAAGATTCTATGTCACTCTGCAGATAAATATTAGAATGCTAAAATCTGTGAGTTCCGTGGCATTGGTGTTTTAGTTCAAAACCAGGCATGATACGTGCTTCCTATAGACTGCTTACTGACCCTTCCTCACCTGGTCGCCTAAGAAATGAGAAGTACTCATTTTTAATTTTAGGAATTTCCTGAAATTAGAAGGTGTGGTATTAACTTGGCTTTTTTTACTTGAAAATATTTCCAAATGAGTCACTTTCCTGAGTCCTTTTCTACAATTAAAGAAAGAAGTTTCCTAACATTGATGTGACGTGAATGAAAACTAGCTTTGATGTGCATATACTTTGAGCTCATGAAATTTGAATACAACACTTCCTTTTATTTTGTGTTTAACTTTTTGTTTCAGAATGGTCCAATGGCTAGTGGCTTAAAACCCCAGGAAGCCAGTGATAGGCTTATCATATTCCAGGTAATCTTTTTGGTTTCTATGACCTTCTACACAACCAAAACCCTAACATGTTTTAGACACATACATTTTTTTCCCCTTAATATAGAAAAGCCTATTGTGGAATATTTTTAAAAATTGTGATTTGGGATAATTATATTTGGAGATGGTGTCTATTTAATTAACTATAGTTATTTACTATTCTTATTTACATGTGCTCTGAAATCATACATGTTTGCTTATTTGCCAGTTTTTAAGTTTACCTGTTTATTCAAGTGTAAATCATCTTGCTGAGTTTTCACTGGTGTTTTCTTTAGAATCAATTTGATAATATCTATCGGAAATACATCACCTATACTGGAGGAGAGGAGCTCTTTGGACTGCCAGTTACTCCGTATCCTCAGCTTCTTGAAATAAAGAAGCAATTAAATCTTCTACAGAAAATATACTCTCTATACAACAGCGTCATAGAAACTGTAAATAGCTATCATGAGATGCTTTGGTCGGAAGTGAATATTGAAAAAATCAACAGTGAACTTTCAGAGTTCCAGAACAGGTGAGAAATTAAATGTTTAGCATGCCCCGAGCTATTGAATCTTAAATGCTTTCTTCTTTGATAGACTGTCAAGTTCTCTTTTCACTCCCAGATGTTTTGAAAGCACATCAGGCTGCATTGCTGTTGTCCGTTGACGTCACCCTTGTCAGACGCTATTTATTAATTACCCCTGTGTGTACGTCGTAAGACAAACGCGTCCTTTAAACCTGGATGAATTTTGTCAGGGGCTCTTCTGCATCCTGGAGGGAGCTGATCTCTCTTTATATTACACTTATCAAACATTTGAAGTTTATGTGAGATGACTTCCTGTAATAAAAGCAAGAGCCGTATGACTTAAGTGTTGAACCCAAAGAAAATACAGGGTCATTTGTTGTGTTTTTTGGTTGACAGCCTGATACACTCCGCTGTGCTTTGTACTTAGGAGGATCTCAATACATGTTTGTAGAATTGAATTGAATTGGGAGGCACCTCTGTCATTTAAAATAATGCCTTTTACCTAGCTAAGTGTTATGAGGGAATTGAAAAAAAAAGCACCAAACTTTCCCAATTGGGAGGGGCAGTTTTCTCTAATGTAAAAGTATGTTAGATTAACAGATATCCTTTGAATCATGAGATTTGAAAGTGTGGTAGGTATTTGAAATGACTGTTTGTTGATAGAATGCTAGTAGACAAGCCTGGAGTGGAGACACTCAGGCTCATCTTTGAATGACCATTCACGGTGACTCCCTTTGCAGGTGTCGGAAGCTGCCCCGGGCCTTGAAGGACTGGCAGGCTTTCTTGGATCTGAAGAAGACCATTGATGATTTCAGTGAGTGTTGCCCACTCCTGGAGCACATGGCCAGTAAGGCCATGATGGACAGGCATTGGGAAAGGATAGCTGCTCTCACTGGCCATAATCTGGATGTGGGGAATGAAACTTTTAAGTTAAGAAATATCATGGAGGCACCTCTTCTGAAATACAAAGAAGAAATAGAGGTACAGTTCATAGGATTACCTGATGTGGTGGGAGATTGGAAGGTCTCATGGGATTTATTTTGACAGTATTCCTACATTATGGAATGTTGGACCAGTAAACCATACCAGGACAATTAAAACTCTTCTGGGCATCCAGCAATTCGTTCCTTCCACACATGTTTACGTGACAGGTTCTGTGTTAAGTGCTGGGGACATACAGATGCTTTCCTTCATTCATAGATCACTAAATAACTTGCATAGTTAAATAATTACACAAATAAGGGTATAGTTACACAATGGGGTAAATACCATTGAAGTAAAAAGCATCTGTTCTGTGACAGCCCATAGTAATGGGCTTGACCTGTTTGGGGTAATGGGGTGGTAAAGGTAGGGAAGTTGGGACACATGCCCATGACTGCTGGGGAGGGAATGTGCTCGTGTGGTGAGGCTGAGGGACTTGGAAAGGGCAAAGAAGACAATGTCAGGCATGTGGAACAGCATGTGTGAAGGGTCTGAAGTGTGTTTGGGAACCAGAGGGAACACCAGGGTGGAGAGACCAATGGGGAGCCGTCTGGGAGATATATTTTGAGCAGAGATGACATGGTTAGATTTGCATTTTGTAAAGATCACTGTGGTAACTGTGTGGAGAAAGAATTGGGGGAGGGCAAGTGAGAATGATGGGAAAACCAACTAGGGGATTATAAGAATATCCCAGACAAGAGACAATGGTGTGTTGGATGAGGGGGCAGGTAGTGAAGCTGGAGAAGGGAGAAAAGATCAATGAGATCATTAGAAGGTAGAGCCGGGTAGAATCTGGCAAGAGAGGGAACATGGTAGGAGAAACAATCTAGGGTAAACCTTAAATTTCCTGCTGAGCGATCAAGGTGGATGATGGTGCTCATCACGGAGATAGGGAATTATTGGAAGGGAATCAGTTGAGCGACAAAGTGCAAAGAGCTTAATTTGGGGCATGAGTTTGATATTTCACAGAATGTGTTTGGGATTCCCTTGGTTAGATCCAAACACAGAGGCCCAATAGGCAAATGGATGGGGGTCTTACCGGGAGATACAACAGGTTACAGACTGTGTGGGCATAGATGAGCTCATGCAGAGAGGGAGTGCAGCATGAGACGAGAAGAGGCAAGGATGGGGCTTGACTAATGGTCCAGGAAAAAGCGTGGCTGGAGAGGAGACTGGGAAAGTGGAGGGAGACCTGGAAGAAGTCAGGTTTCTCTTCATTTTCTCCTCTCATACCGCTTTGATTTGGCTCTAGAGTTAAATCAGAGACACATTAGATTCTGGGTCTTTGATTAGAGTTTCAAAATTTACAAGGTTATCACACATGTGTGTGTGTGTGTGTGTTTTTATCCAAATGGAGATATAATTGACATATAACATTGTGTAAGTTGAAGGTATATAACATATTGGTTTGATACATTTATATTGTGGCATGATTGCCATTGGAGTGTTAGCTAACACCTGGGTTATGCCACATAATGATCATTTCTTCTAGTGGTGGTAGCAATTAAGCTCTAGTCTATTAGGAAGTTTAATATTTATGATACAGTTTTGTTGTCTATTATCACTGTACTGTGTGTTAGATTTCCAACATCTCTTCTGTTCCCCCATCCCTGGCCTCTGGTAACTACCACTCTACCCTCTGTTTTTTTGAGGGTTCCACATATAAGGGATAGCATATGGTATTTTTACTTGTCTGACTTATCTCAGCCTAATGCCCTCAAGGTCTACCCACGTTGTCACAAATGTCAGGATGTCCTTTCTCACGGTGTTCCGTTGTTGCGTACCTTTTCTGTCATCTTTCTCTCTGGAAGAGTTTGGTGGGAAATTTTACAAACTAAGGTTCTGTTACTTAGTAATACATCTTCATCTCTCTCCCTAAATCTCGATCTATATACATATACGCCATTTGTTATATTGCATTTTAGAGCTGGGCGGGAAAAGTATTTTTAGATACGTATGAGGCAAATAGTGAGGCTAGGACCTCTGCTGAATCTGGACTGTTCACGAAGGACGTGTGACTTTCATGTGGTAAAGCTAGAGCTTGCAATTTTAATAGGACATCTGTATCAGTGCGGTGAAAGAGAGAGACATTGAGCACAAGCTGAAGCAAGTGATGAACGAGTGGGACAGCAAAACATTCGCATTTGGCAGCTTTAAAGCCCGTGGAGAGCTCCTCTTGCGGGGAGACAGCACCTCAGAAATCATCACCAGCATGGAGGACAGCTTGATGTTGCTAGGCTCTCTACTGAGCAACAGGTAGGAAGTCCGTCCATCTTTCCCCTGAGATGTGGGGACCACCGCAACAAACGTTTTAAGGGAAATTAATATTAAACAATGCAGCAATGGCCCCCATACAATTTATTTAACATTAAAAATCCATGTTTTAATTTTAGCCCTTGGCACAGCATGTGTAATGCTGTTTTTATTTCCTTATCCTGTACTGTGGGATGTGTCTGAGACCATCAACTGGACAAAATAATGCAACATGTAATTAGCCACTTGGATCTTGCGGAACATTTCAACTTTGCAGCTGACAAGCCTCACCGCACAGCTGACAGCTTGACAGGCTCCGGAGTCCAGGGGAAATTAGGCTGAGCTTCAGAATAATCGTTCTACTTGGGAAATCGTTGTGCCAACATCTGTGGACTAGAAACTCTTAGTTGTGTACATACTTTAATGAGATGACAGATTAAGATAGAGAGTGAATTTAATTCATAAAGAGAAATAAAACAGCACAGACCGATACGAGTCTAACACTTCTGTTTGACAGTTAACTGCAAAACCATCATGCTTTGGATGCACATGCCTTAGACTCATGAGCTTAACATTTCCTTGGTACCTTGCTTCCTTTGCTCCTCCTGAAATAATTTTTTGTTCACCAGGATCTTCTCAGATATATAATAATTGTGTAGCATGTGGGTATCATTGAGATACGAGTTTACTGCATTCTGTCTTCCGAACGTCAGTCTCTTCTGTGTGTATATGTATATGAATAAGTTTAATGTAGGGATTGATAACCACTTAATACTGTTTGATAAAAATTGCTCTTCTTCACTTTTGCTTGGTACACCCAAGTGTTTGAAGTGAGTAATGTGGGATATAAAATTCGGTCTTAGAGATTTAGACCATTGGTAACCTTGACTCTGAAGTACTTAGGATTTGGTGAGTTTGAATGAATTTGGTTGCTATTCATACCCAAATAAATGAAGGACAGATGGAAAATAACACATCCTAGGGAGGTAGAAAATGAACACATACAAATTAAGTAAAAATTACTATGTTAGGGATGGGGAAACTGTCCTTACCGATGGCAGTGAATCCACGGATGAGAGTTGTGTGAGGAACACGTATTCAGTACAAATTTATTGAACACCTACCATGTGCCATACACTTTTCTAGGTGCTACGGACAGAAGAGCAAATCAAACAATGTTCTCTGTTGCTATGGAACCGCATTCTAGGGAAAAGCGTAAATTAAAAAAAAAACAACCCAGAAAGATGTGGAATGTTAAAACAGTCTGTTTCACAATTAGGACTGTGGGAATGAAAATTTTATTAATGAATATGACTAATATTTGAGAAAGATTTAAGTCCATAGTCTGTTGGAATGGAGGGATCCCTAAGGGCGAAGAAAAAGGAAAAACAGTGACAGGGAGTACAATTATTAGAATTTTGTCTGCAAATAATAGAAACACCTCGTGAAACATTGCCTGCACAAAACTGAAGTTTATGCGGCTCTCACGTAAAAGAAGCTCCAAGGCTGATGGTTCAGGGTAGAGAGCAGGCTCCACCTCATCATCAGGGACCTAAGCTTTATCAGGTTCACCCTTCTGTCTTTTCCAGGGGTGGCCCTTCCCCTTACTTCCCCTTCCATACAATGCTGCCACCCACTTCTTACCCAAGAGAGTGGTCCTCACTTGGCTGTTTACTGGACGCCTGGGGAACTTAAATCCCAGTGCCTGGGCCACATCTCACACTGATTGAATTGGAGTCTCTTGGGGGTGGGACCCAGGCAGGCCTGAGTAGGGTTTATTTTTTTTTAATGTTTATTTATTTTTGACAGAGAGAGTGACAGAGCATGAGTGGGGTGGGTCAGAGAGAGAGGGAGACACAGAGTCGGAAGCAGGCTCCAGGCTCCGAGCTGTCAGCACAGAGCCCCGCGTGGGGCTCGATCTCACAAACCGCGAGATCATGACCTGAGCCGAAGTCGGATGCTCAACCGACTGAGCCACCCTGGTGCCCAGGCCCAAGTAGTTTTTAATGTCTGCTGGATGTCCCCAAAATACAGCCAAGGTTGGGAGCTACTGATGTGGAACTTAGTCCCGGCCCTGCCCGTTGCTGCAGAGAAGGCTGGGAAATTCAGTATTTTATTTTATTTTATTTTATTTTTTAATTTTTTTTTTATTTTTTATTTTTTAAAAAATTTTTTTTTCAACGTTTATTTACTTTTGGGACAGAGAGAGACAGAGCATGAACGGGGGAGGGACAGAGAGAGGGAGACACAGAACCGGAAACAGGCTCCAGGCTCTGAGCCATCAGCCCAGAGCCTGACGCGGGGCTCGAACTCACGGACCGTGAGATCGTGACCTGGCTGAAGTCGGACGCTTAACCGACTGCGCCACCCAGGCGCCCCGAAATTCAGTATTTTAACTGGGCACTTACGTTTCCAGGTAGAAATGGGGTCCTATATCTAAAGAGAAAAGGAAAAAAACACTGGAAGGCCATGATCTGTTTCTCTCTCAAGAATGAAAAAAGGAAGATAGATTAACTATAGGAGAGACTAAAGAGTGACTATCAGAGTATTACACATAGACATGCATGAGCCCTAACACACATACACACACAAGCACACGCACATGCACACGCGCGCGCACACACACACACACACACACACACACACAGACACACGCGAGTAGGTGGTTTTGAGTGGCTGGGAAGTTGGAAAGAGACCCAGAAAGGGGGAGGCTAGAGAGAGATTGCAGGTATTAACATGTTTGAAAATTGAATTGGTTGTTTGATCCCCACCAGTGTCTCTGTAATTGCCCCATAGTATGTGAGAAACCAGAGAGAGTCCCTGGAGAAGACACAAAGGTCAGCAGAGAGACTATTACTCGCTTGGCTGTAGCAACAAAGACCCCAATTTTATTACTCTAGCAGTTGTGTGGAATCAAGTCTAATGCCTGATCTCCTCAGATGACACATCTCCCACCTGTTTATGCTCTGGATCAAAACAGGAAAAGTCGAACAATGTCCAGTAAATGATGATGATTTAGTCACTTGGTAGCATCATTAAAAAAAAAATAAGTTTATTTATTTGAGAGAGAGAGAGAGAGAGAGAAGGTGTGAGAAAGAATCGTGGAGGGGCAGAGGGAATCCCAAGCAGGCTCTGCACTGTTAGCCCAGAGCCCGACGCAGGGCTCGATCCCATGAACCGCGAGGTCATGACCTGAGCTGAAATTAAGGGCTAGGTGCTGACCTGACTGAGCCTCCCGGGTGCCCCAAGTAGCATCATTTTCAAAACCAGCACAACATAATCCCAGTTGTAAAGAAACAGGTAAAAATTAGGATTAAGTAAAATCTTTTAGTTTGAAAACAACAACAATAAAAAAGAAAACACCAAAAAAACCTCCCAAATGCTGACTGTATTTTTCATTTTAGGTACAATATGCCGTTCAAGGCCCAGATCCAAAAATGGGTGCAGTACCTTTCCAACTCAACAGACATCATTGAGAGCTGGATGATGGTGCAGAATTTGTGGATTTACTTAGAAGCTGTCTTTGTGGGAGGAGATATTGCCAAGCAGCTTCCTAAGGTTTCAGAATTTTCCTTATGGTTTCATCAGGGTTTTAACTCAGAGAATTCTCTAATAACTAATAATTCCTTCAAAAATGCAATAATATCTCAATTTCTCTGGAGCCACACCCTCCCCAATGTTTTTGTTGTTGTTGTTGTTGAACTGTTTTATAAGGAGAGAGCGATTGTGGAAAAGTAAGGGTGTGAAGGCTACAAAACCGTGTGGTTTTGTGGGAAACAGAGGGTTAAAAAACAAAAGGAATGTCTGCATAATTGATACACTTTAGGTAATTTGAAGGTAGAATTTGGGAACAGTGCGGAGTTATGGCGTAGTTATCACGACAATGGCAGGATAATTTGTTCTGTTACTACTGACAGTTTAAAACAACTCACGCTATATAATTCACCCAATTATATCTGTACTGGAAAACTGGGGGGGTGGAAACAGGCAGAAAAAAGAAACTCCAGAACAAAAAGGCCCTCTTCTCAAGATTGTGGAACATGTTTTTTTCTCATCAAATTTAATCATCTTATGGGGAATATGGAGTGTAGTATTTTGAAATTTTTATCAAAAACATTTTTCTTACCAAATCTCAAGGATTCTTATTCAACTACCTTAAATCGTTTGCAAAATTATAATGTTTTAATGATATATTTGAGTTTTAGAAACACGGTTGTGTTGAGTGTTTTTTTTTGCTCAGTCTTCCTAGCTGTCCCTGTGGTGAGTTTTCAGTTTCATTACAGAGGATGGATCTGTTAGCCGATGTATTTTTCACCTACCAGTGGAATGTATCCACACACTGAAACTTTAAGTATTTATTTACTTATTTCTTTATTTCTGCTTTTATATTTGGGCATGTTTTGCTTCTTGCTGGGTGGTGGGGAATCTCAAATTGGATGTAATACTGGCAACTTTCACATTCAATATTCAAGGAGCTCGGTGGGGTCTCTTGCTCTCATATTTGATAGTACATGCTTATTGGTAAACTACAGAAAGTTTTAGGGAAGAAGGAAAACCTTATTTCTATTCTCTCAAAGTCCTCTGCGCATTTTCAATTTTTTTTGTGAAAAAAAAAATCTATGTTTAAAAATTTCACAGTATTAGGGTTATACCGTAATTAGTTTTGTATCTTATTTTTAAATGTTTTCATTTCTAAATATACAAACAATTCAGTGCTCAGTGTAGCAAACTTGAAAAACATAAAATTCACTTCATTTAGGGATAACTGGCAAAAACACTTGGGAGTGCTTTTCTCTTCCAAGCTGTCTCATATTGTATTTTCATTTCTGTGTCTGTCTTCTGCTTTCAGTTAACATAATGGGGGGACCTTATTTAAGAAAGGCGGTGGGATGGTGCAAAAGGAGAATCGAAATAGAACATGTGTGACATTTTAGGCATGTAGAGTTGGGATATCCAGACTGGGGAGAAATCTGGCCCCAGCAGAAGGTATGTGAGATGCGCTTTCCTTGAGATCACAGATGTGTCCAAGTGGGCTTTGTTACCTCATTCTTGTAGGAAGCCAAGCGCTTTTCCAATATCGATAAATCTTGGGTGAAGATTATGACTCGGGCTCATGAAATGCCAAATGTGGTTCAGTGTTGTGTTGGAGATGAGACCATGGGGCAGCTGTTACCGCACTTGCTGGACCAGTTGGAAATGTGCCAGAAATCCCTCACTGGGTAAGTTTACTGGCTCTGTGAAGGCCCCCTTAGCGTCCTAGAGATGAAAGGGATCAGAGGGACGAGACAGCATTAGCCATATTGATTTTCTTTTGCTAAAACGTAATTCGTGTCCGATGTTGTTGCATAGATGAAACTGGTAGCTTGGAGTCTCATATTATCTCCAAGCCCTTGCTGGATTTGTTCTGATGTTGGAATAATAGGACTCAGGGCTTCTTCCATCCACTGGGACAAAGTCTTGCAAATTCTCATATAGTCCTTGCCTTTTAAAACGGATACAGCTACTTTTCTGATTTTCTTCTTGGATAAGCATCTGAAGAGTCAAAATTCATTAGGTGTGACCAAGAACAATATGAACAGTATAATGTACACAAGTAGTCAAGATTGTACAGAAACAAGAGCCTCATGTATCTATCAGTGTATACACACACACACACACACACACACACGTGCACACACACACACGTGTATAGGAGGCGGGGTGAATTCCAGGAGTAACATATATTTTTCTTTTCTTTCCCTTTGGCTAATCAAGATAAATCATGTAAGCAGAAATATGTTGAATAGTAGTGAATATTCCAAAAACAGTTAACTACACATGGTTTTCTGTATTTTTTATTTTTATTGAGATATAATTGACATACAGCATTACATTAGTTTCAGGTATGCAACATAGTGGTTTGAGATTTGTATATATTGCAAAATGATGACCACCATAAGTCTAGTTAACGTCCATCATAACGTGCATAGTTACAAACTATTTTTCTTGTAATGAGAACTTTCAAGATCTACTTTCTTAGCAGCTTTCAAATATGAAATAGAGTATTTTCAACTATAGTCACCATGCTGTAAAATATATCCCCATGACTTATTTATATTATAGCTGGAATATACATGCTTTTAAATATCTCCTCTTTCTCTTTCACTCTTATGTGGATCCTGAGAAACTTAACAGAAGACCATGGGGAACAGGAAGGGGGAAAAAGTTACAGAGAGGGAAGGAGGCAAACCATAAGAGACTCTTAAAAACTGAGAATAAACTGAGGGTTGATGGGGGGGTGGAAGGGAGGGGAAAGTGGGTGATGGGCATTGAGGAGGGCACCTGTTGGGATGAGCACTGGGTGTTGTATGGAAACCAATGTGACAATAAACTTCATATTAAAAAAATAAGTATCTCCCCTTTAACCATTTTTTAAAATTATTTTTTACTTTAGGGAGAGAGAGAGAGAGAGAGCGAGCACGAGCAGGGGAGAGGAGCGGGGGGGGGGGGGGGGTGTGTGTGGGAATTCCAGCAAGCTCCACATTCACCACAGATCCTGGCACGGGGCTCGATACCCTGACCCTGGGATCATGACCTATGCTACAATCAAGAGTGGGACACTTAATTGGCTGAGCTACCCAGGTGTCCCTAAATATCCCCCCTTCAATCTTAGAATAGTCAGTATGTATGGAGAAATTTAGGATAAACTATTGGTTATGTACTGGTCAGAGTTCTCTAGAGAAAGAGAATCAGTAGGGTGTGTATACACATGGTTGGGGGTAGAGAGAGAGAGAGAGAGAGAAGAAGAGAGAGAGGGACTGAGGGAGAGAGATGTGATGGAGGAGACTGGCAAGTTCAAATCTACAGGGAAGGCTGGCAGCCTGGAGACACAGGGATGATCTGCTTCAGTTAAAGCCCAAAGGCAGTCTGCTGGCAGAATTCCTTCTTCTAGGGGCTGTCAGTCTTTTTTTCTTTAGGCTTTTGCCTGATTGGTTGAGGCCCACCCACATTATGAAGGATAATCTGCTTTATTCAAAGTCTTCTGATTAAATGTTAATCTTAGCTAAAAATACCTTTACACTGGGGTGCCTGGTGGCTCAGTTGGTTGAGCATCTGACTCTTGGTTTCGGCTTAGGCCATGATCTCATGGTTTGTGGGTTCGAGCCCTGTGTCAGGCTCTGCAGCTGGCAGCATGGAGCCCGCTTGGACTTGTCTCTCTTCCTCTCTCTTTCTGCCCCTCCCCTGCTCACACTCTCTCTGTCTCTCTCAAAATAAGTAAATAAACTTTAAAATGAAAACCTTCACAGAAACATCTAGAACAAAGTTTGACCAGATACGTGGGTACCGTGGCCCAGCCAAGCTGACACATAAAATTCCCTGTCACGATCATCTGTAGTCACGAGTGGGAGCAACATCAGGGTTGCTAATTGTGCTGAGACGTACATGACACTGACATGCCCCATATTCTGAGCTTTTAACCCCAACTAAGTGATGATGTCTCCTTGGCTAACTCTGGGAGATGGATGCCCCTCCCCACACCAACGCCCCCATGTTCTCACGACCTACAATAGTACCTATAACACCACCTGTGACTAGGCAGCTGTCTTGTGCACTGAGCAACCCAGGGCACCTAAGCCAGGCTGTGCTCAGAGTCATGGGCGGTGGTTAAAATTCTGAGCCTCAAATGGCACTTTGGAAGGATCTCTGTGAAGTAAGTAGAGGTGTTGCTTAAACTTGAACCAAAAACGTGACTGAGCTGAATGAAAATAGAAGAAACACCTGTAGGGTAACATGTAAGGGAGGGGGCTTACTTACCTATGCTTGGCTGGTTAAGTGGCTTTTGCAGTGGCTGCTGGAAAATAATAAAGTAATGAGAAAATTAAGGTGAAAGGAAAGGATAAAAACCAAAGATGGTAAACTTGTCTCAAAAAGAAGCTATAAATGGACCTCAGATTCAGAGACCAAAGGCTTTTTTCCCAGGGACAAAGGAAAGAGTGATGTACAATTAGGTATAGCATTCATACGATGCATAAAATGAAAGGTTCCAGTTGCTCGGGAAAACAACATTTTTTTTTTTTTTTTAAATTGACACCTTGGACGATACTCTATTGTGCATTCTCTATAATGGGAACACTCAGCAGAATCCTCACCTACTTGCCTTACCCCAGTGTGAGTCAAGTGGGAGACATTATGACAGAATGGCTTGATCCAGGGAAGCCGCGATGGGATGCCTTCACACTCTTCAGGAACTCCTTCGTGAATATCACTGGTATATCCAAGTTAACAGAGGATATGGGGCAGTGTGAAATGTGAGGGATTTTAAGCCCTGACAAGAATCTAGGTGATAGACCATTGGCACTGCTGGTTAAAGACAAATCCATAGACTTTGGTGTCAGCTGGGAGGGTGATGAAGTTGGCATGCTTTTAGGAAAGTTGAAGAGTCTAAACAAGACCATGCCTAGATGGATGTCTACCCCACTACGTGTGGAGGCAGGTTCAGTAGGAGGTGGAACTAGGGCCGAGATTTTCCTTGGCAAATATTTGCAAGTTTACTCTAATCTAGGTGATGGGCATCCCAACAGCTTATGCCATGGGCCTATGCTAATACTTTTCCTTTAGAAAATTGTCCTGTGAAGACATTATTAATCACGAAGATCATAGGCAATTAAAGCATCGGTAAAACACCCTTTAAATGTTAACTTTAAAGCAAAACCATTTGCAAGCAAATCCTTCAAAATAACTTTTTAGAAAAATAGGTTTTCAGGTATGCATGATTTGATATGATTCATAAAATTATTGAGTCAAGTCAAGTAACTATTGAAGGACATTTGACAAAAGAAGAATTTTTGTAAAAAAGGAAGAAGAGAGAGGGAAATAAACCGTAAGAGATTCTTAAAGATAGAGAACAAACTGAGGGTTGATGGAGGGAGGTGGATGGGGGATGGGCTAGATGGGTGATGGGTCCTGAGGAGGGCACTTGTTATAATGAGCCCTGGGTGTTGTATGTAAGTGATGAATCACTGAATTCTACTCCTGAAACCAATATTGCACTGAATGTTAGCTAACTAGAATTTAAAGAAAAATGTGAGGGGCGCCTGGGTGGCTCAGTTGGTTAGGCGTCCAAATCTTGATTTCAAGTCAGGTCGTGATCTCACGGTTTGTGAGATCGAACCCTGTGTCCGGCTCTGTGCTGGCACTTTGGAGCCTGCTTGGTGTTTTCTCTCTCCCTCTCTCTCTGCCCCTCCCCCGCTTGTGTTATCTCTTCTCAAAATAAATACATAAGCATTTAAAAAATTTGATCAGTCGATTAAGCATTTGACTTCAGCTCAGGTTATGACCTTACAAGGTTGGTGAGTTCAAGCCCTGTGTTGGGCTCTGTGCTGACAGCTCAGAGCCTGGAGCCTGCTTCAGATTCTGTGTGTCCCTCTCTCTGCCTCTCCCCTGATCACACCCTCTTTCTCTCTCAAAATAAATAAATACACATTAAAAAAAAGAACAAGGAATAAGGAATTCTTTTCTCAATAAAGAATAAAGATCAAGCTTCTACAAATAAGATGGATTGGGATATTTAAAATAAAACTAGCCTATTTAAGGTAAGGAAAATAAAAAGCTAAAAACAAACAACGTAAAACACTATGAGCACAGGGGCGCATGGGCGGCTCAGTCGGTTAAGCATCTGACTTCGGCTCAGGTCGTGATCTCAACGTGTGTGAGTTCGAGCCCCATGTCAGGCTCTGTGCTGACAGCTCGGAGCCCGGAGCCTGCTTCGGATTCTGTCTCCATGTCTCTCTGCCCCTTTCCCAGTCATGCTCTGTCTCTCCCTGTCTCAAAAGTAAGTAAATGTTCAAAAAACCCAAACAAACACGAGCATAAAAGCAAGAGTTTAAGAAAATGAGGGGGATGTAAACAGAGACTCTTTGGGCAGCCTTATCCTGCCCCCTCTTTGAGGCCAGATTTTGTGCTTTTTCACGTGCCGAAAGTGAATAAATCCAAATTGCCAAAGCAATGGTTTGTAGTATTTTACTGATTGTTCCATGAGAGCTCAGGAGGAAGATTACACCACATACAGAAAGCTCGTCCATCACCCGGAGCATCTCTTGTAGCATAGTCTATCCTTCTGTTTCCTTCCTTTCTTGCCTCTTTCAGCCTCTGAAAAAAGTCCTGTCTTCTGTCTTAAGGAATTTAGCTCTTGCCCTCATGCTGGGCATACCATTCACCAAAACAGAAGTCCAGCAGTTGACTAAATATGGGCAGCCAAGTGTCCCCCTTGCATGCCCTCAAGGGCACCAGCTGGCTCCAGCTTCTGGTCCACACTGTCCTCGGTAAAAACCCTACCTTCCTATGAAGAGAATCTGCTTCTGTGAAATAAGAATATTTCCCTCATGATTTTACACAGGAAACAAATAATAATACCCATGGCGAGGAAGGAATAGAAATTTTTCAGACAGACAACACTTAAAAAGGATTTCTGGTAAGGTCTCAAAAACAAATTACAATGAAAACTATAGCAAGTATATCGAAGGATGCAAGAAAATGAAGGTACAGAGGTATTAATATGAAAATAACAGGGGTGCCTGGGTGACTCAGTCGGTTAAGCGTCCGACTTCGGCTCAGGTCATGCTCTCACAGTTCGTGAGTTCAAGCCCCGCGTTGGGCTCTGTGCTGACAGCTCAGAGCCCGGAGCCTGCTTCGGATTCTGTGTCTCCTCCTCTCTCTGCCCCTCCCCGGCTCGTGCTCTATCTGTCTCTCGAAAATAAACATTAAACAAAATAACAGAAAAATATATCTGTCACACAAAGAAACACCATAAAGTTAAGCAAATATAGAAACAAAATATAGAAACAAAAGCACAGTTGAAAATTCTCTGGGTTTCAGTAATTCCTGGAGGCAGAGAATAGTGCCAGGGCCCCTTCACACAGTTTATTCAGAGCTAGATTTTGCCTTCTGCTTCGGTAATGGATTCATTGCATTCTTTAAGATACAATTCCAAGAATGAGATGCACCCTTCAGCTGACACAGCACTGTGCTTGCAGCAAGACCACCCCCCCTCCCCCTCCAAAACTCCCTGAGTGTGATTGCTCCCGTCCTCCACCAAGAAAGTACAAACTTTTCCAGATTACCTCAAGGGTATGCATTACACTCGTGAAAGATGAAGAAACTCTCCTATCAGTTCTGGAAAAAATATTTGTTTTTCACCCAAATACGGAATGCTACTAGGCAAGATTAGTAAGAACCACAGGACAAAAACATCGAACAGTGTGTGGGAAAATTTGATTGTCTCACAATCCTTCCCCCTTCTCGCCGTCCCGATGAGTTTATTTCTAGAAAGGCCTGCTTTGTGTGTTTATAAAGCTTCTCTTTTCCTCTCCACTTAGGTACTTGGAGAAAAAACGTCTTTGCTTTCCTCGCTTCTTCTTTGTCTCGGACCCCGCCCTTCTGGAGATCCTGGGGCAGGCATCAGACACACACACGATACAAGCCCATTTGCTGAATGTGTTTGACAACATCAAAACTGTCAAGTTCCATGAAAAGGTTTGCCTAATTCTAACTGCTGGCCGGCAATTGCCATATCTTAAACTTCCCTTGTCTTTGTACAATCGCTCTCTGATGTGTGTTTGCATAGGGTTACTCCCAGCTAGTGATTAAAAACAAACTTTTGGGCCCAATGTGCCTTCAGAATTGTGTGATTTCTTACTATCCAAAGTGTAAATCTGAGTAACAGTATAAATATGATTAGGGATGCATCGTATGTAGCATTGTGCCAAGTTAGCTGTTGCGAAATTCAACGAAACAAAGAAACCAATCGCTCAGAAAATAGTCCCTTGACGAAGCAGAATTGCCGCAGTGATTTGATTGTTTTAATTAGGTTTCAGAAGTATTTGGCGTGATCGTCTTCCCTGGTGCTCATCATGCTTGATTGAAGCCTTTTTTTTTTTTTTTTTGAAACACTCCTTACAAGTTTCTAGGGTCATGGAGTTGGGGGGACCCAAGAGAAGCCGTTCAACGTAAGGGAGGTTGCGTTTCACGGCTGCCAGAAGATACTGCCTGATCCATCGCTTCACCCCAAATTCCCTGGGAAAGAGGCCCTTCCAGTTTGACAGTGTGTTCAGTCGTCCTCCGGGGCTTCCCGGAAACCCTCAATGCCATTCCCTTATTCATCCTGGCATGCTCTCGGGGAGCAACTTCCATGTGCCAGATGATGTGCTGAACTCGAGAATCAGAGACCTCCGGGATCCGCACTCGGGTGGGGTGTTTCTAGAGTGCAGCTGGTGCCGTGGTGGAGTGATTACATTGGACGCGATCAAAAGCCATTCGTTTAAGTTCATGCCCGTGGCTGTGTGTCAGGCATGGTGCTCGTCCTGGGGCTCTTCCTGGGGAAGAATTTATCATTACACCGAAGTTGTTTTTATGCCGTGCAACATTCATGAGAAATCTGGCCATTTAACGGTTGGTAATTCTTGACTTGCTGTGCTAGTGTTATGCACAAATAACATGGGGATGCTGTCAGGGAGCCTTAGCCTGGTATAAGGGGTGTCAGGGAAGGCTCCCTGCGGGACAGTATGGTACTTGAACTGATAATTTGAAGGCAAGTGCAATCTACCCAGGCAGGTGGAGAAAGGGGTGCATGATCCAGTCAGAAGCAAGGGCAGGTGCAAGGGTCTGAAAAGTGCGGGCAGCCTGGGGTGTCGGGAGTGTGGCTATGTGAGGGGTTGTGTCGGTTTCCTACGGCTGCTCTGGATTGACAGCAGAAATTTCTTCTCTCACCTTTCTGGAGCCTAGAAGTCTGAGCTAAGATGCCAGCAGACTTGGTTCCTGCTGGAGGCTCTGAAGGAGAGTTCATCTTCGCCTTTCTCCTAGTTTCTGGTGGCAGTTGGCAACCCTGGATGTTCCTTGGCTTATACCCATGTCACGTTGATATCTGCTTTTATCTTTGCATGATATCTTCCCTGTGTGTCTGTGTCTCTCTGTCTAGATTTGCTTCTTATAAAAACACCAGTTATTGGATTAGGGTCCACCTTCATCGTAACTTGATGACGTCTACAAAGACCCTATTTCCAAATAAGGTTCCATTCACAGGTTCTGGGCTTAGGACTTCAACATGTATTTTAAATTAAAAAAATTAACATTTATTTATTTTGAGACAGTGAGACAGAGCATGAATGGGCAAGGAGCAGAGACAGAGAGGGACACAGAATCTGAAGCAGGCTCCAAGCTCTGAGCTGTCAGCACAGAGCCTGAAGCACGGCTTGAACTCATGAGCCTCGAGATCATGACCTGAGCTGAAGTCACATGCTTAACTGACTGAGCCACCCAGGCACCCTGGGGGTACACATTTTAACCCTGATGGGCAGCGATGAGCAAAGGGAGAAGGGGAAGAAGGAGACATGGGACCAGATTCCAAACGGCCAAGCGTATCACACTACAGAATTCTACTTCATCCTGAACATGACAGAAGGTGCAGGAGGGCTTTACGCAGGGCGGTGACCCAGTTGTGTTTCAGAAAGATCCTCTGGCTCAGTGTAGGAGGTAAAACAGAAGGAGGCATGGAACCCAGTTGGGATGGAAAAGGCTGAGGTGCTACAACAGAGCCTTGATGAAGGAGAATGGGGAGAGAGGAAGGGAAGGCAGTATGGATTTAGCGGGTCAAAACCATTGTTTCTTGTAAACCTACTGGATGTGTGGGTTGAAAGAGGCACTGAATTACACGGGAAGTTCTTCCCGATGCTTTTCTTACATCCTTCTGCACTAGGACTGAACGGTTCTAGAGTGCAGCTTCTCACGGTCTCATTGCACAGTGGGAATCAATGAAACGTCCTCATTTTTAGCCGCTATTCATAGCAATTACTTCTTAAAATAAATAGCATCACTGTTTTGCTGTTTTCTCTTGCTATAACATTTCTACAACCAGGGGCAGATCCGGTTTTTGTAGGTCCTCACTCCTGTGAAATTATAAATCTACAACTCTAGTCAGGACTTGGAAAGGGCCCGTGGAAGCGACAGGCTGTGGAACTTCTGTCTCATTAGCTTCTTGGTAGACCACTTCTGTCTACAACACAGGAGGATTCATTGATACGGTACTACGTTGGAGCCCAAGGAAACAGTATCCCACTTATTAAAGAACAAGAACGCAACAAATTTGTACTTACTTGATCATTTGCCTTATTTTATTGTATGCTATGAGCAGCCTGTGAAGTGAGTAGGGAAGCAGCACAGGCATAGGTTTTAATGACTAGTTATGAGCAAGAAATTTAGTCTCAGAGATGTGTCCTCCACCATCGCGTGGTCAATGAATGGCAGAGCACCATTTGAGCCTGTATTTTAGCAAATAGCATGCTATCCTCATGATGCCATGCTACGTGGACACTGAGGTGAGAAGACCAGACTAGGAGCTGGATTTGAATTAGAAAACATCGGGGCACCTGGGTGGCTCAGTTGGTGAAGCGTCCAACTTCAGCTGAGGTCATGATCTCATGGTTCGTGAGTTCAAACCCCTGCACTGAGTTCCATGCTGTCAGCGCAGAGCCCACCCTCAGATCCTCTGTTTCCCCCTCTCTCTGTCTCTCTCTTCCTCTCTCTCTCTCTCAAAACAAAAACAAAAAAAAAACAACATTAAAAAAAAAAAGAAAAAGAAAACGTTATGTGCCACCAGGAGCTCCTGTAAAGACGACAATTAGTACAGACGTGGAATTACCTGGAAAGGCGTTTGCATTGATCATATTGGCCTGGTCGTTGCTAATGTTGACTCGATAAGCTTGTGGTGTGGATGACAGGCTCTTACAGTGTCCCATTTCATTGGCGGAAACTAGACTTTTTTCGATCATCACATTTACGTTGAGTATTTCTGTTAGGAAGTAAGTTTTTGCCTTTCAGGTGTAGATGATTTGGAATTGATTTATCTCAGTTCGAAAAGTATTCCCTTTTCGATTTCATGGGTGACTTTTTTTTGGCTTGAAATTGATTTTGAATCATATTTTGCCTCTTATTTTAAAATCTATAGCTTACCTTCCTTCAGGAAGGATAACACTGACAAGAGGGCAGTGGAGGAATTCATTCTTTATGTGAATATAGCTTTTTTTTTTCTTTTCTGTTTTGGCTTCTATTGTAGATCTATGATCGAATTCTGTCAATCTCCTCTCGAGAGGGTGAGACGGTTGACTTGGATAAACCTGTGATGGCAGAGGGCAATGTGGAAGTTTGGCTTAATTCTCTCTTGGAGGAGTCTCAGTCCTCATTACATCTTGTGATTCGCCAGGCAGCTGCAAATATTCAAGAAACAGGTTTCCAGCTGATTGAATTTCTTTCTTCCTTCCCTGCTCAGGTCAGTGTATTAAATTGGAAAATATTTTTTACAGAATAGTCATACTAGATCTCGTACATTGCCTATTGTAAACTACACAACTGACTATAATTTAACTCTGGACCAGTATTAAGATTTTCTTAAGGATTTCTTAATATAGATAAGCTTGAAGGTTTCAGCTACAGATTATTTGGTTATATACATACGTATAAGTATAAATAACATCTTACACATGTTGTATAGATACATTTTCTTTATATTTTCTTTAACCTAAAAGGTTTTTCTTTTTCCTGCTGAATCTTTTTAGTAAATAAATCATAACAAAGTACTGAGCGTATGCTTAGCCAGAAAGATGAGAAATGTATTTTAGTGTTAAAATGTAAAAACCGATGTTCTCTTAACCATTATGATCAATAAAGATTTTGTGGGTATCTACCACATGTAAACCCTGCTAGCTTGAGAAAAACAGGTTTAAGCCATGTTCTTTCCCTTCCAGTAATTTAAAATCTATCTAGGGAGAAATATGACTTAAACAATAAATGATTTAAAATTACAAGGAAAAAATTGTGGACACATCATGAGGTTGTATATGTGTAACTGCCAGGGAACATTATGAATAGAGTTTCCATCGGTTTCCAAACAATGAATCAAGTTGAAATAATCAAGGATGTCCTTACATTTGCATAATAATCACCATCATTCACTATATTGTAATTTCTATTTAAATATATTAATATGTCACACACACTCATAAAGCCTTTTTTTGTTTCCATAAGGTTGGATTATTAGGAATTCAAATGATATGGACACGGGATTCAGAAGAAGCCCTCAGAAATGCCAAGTTTGATAAAAAAATCATGCAGAAAACCAACCAGTCTTTTCTGGAGCTGTTGAATACATTGATAGGCATCACGACGAAGGATCTGAGTTCCATGGAACGAGTTAAATATGAGACTTTGATTACTATCCATGTGCACCAAAGGGATATCTTTGATGACCTGGTAAATGCTTTATAAATACTATGGCATCTATAGAAAAGCAAACACTGGGCAATATCTGTGTTTACCCACTGGGATTAGTTTGAATGAATTCAAAGGAAAGGTTAGATTCAGGCAAAGGGTCATCTTCCTGATGAGAACTTGTTTGTCAAATTTTTTTTTTTCAGTCTTTAAACCAAAATTTCAGTCATATTTTGATGATCTCTTGTTAAGATGTTATTGATCAATTAGACTTTATTTTAGATTCTTTACGTGACCAGTTTGGAAGCTAAACTGCCATGGAACATCCTGAAAAAAGCGTTCATTGGTCTTGTGTTCCTGTTAGTTATTAAAGATTACCAGTCTCTTGCTATGGAAATGACAGGTAACACTGCTAGAAGAATTGGTTCATGCTTCCTTGGAGGCTTTTGGATAAGTCACATCTTTAACAAGTTTCGCTACATTTTATGTCATTGATTGCAAATGGCCTTTCCTAATATGGCTGGTGACATCCAGAGGTCATGCAGATTCTTGCCTTTCAAGAGAAAACAGAGTAGCAAAGGCAGTTTAGTAGTTATGGAAAATAGGAAATGTGAAAAGAAGTGAAATTTGTCTTCTGCTACAAAATAGAACATTAGATAAGAGGCAAAAAGCCCTTATTTTCATAATAACTTTCTGGATCGTGTCTTGCCCCATTATGTGAAAAAAATTATAAAAGATCGGTTGTGACGTAACGGAGAGAAGGACAGCTTATTGAAGCTCTTGTGGTCTAATCTCTCTTAATAGTGAAGCACACTGTTTGCCTCTCTGAGAAATAAAGGGCCCAGGATAATTTTAGATTTATTATTTATCCAAGAAAAATGATGAAAACGGCTTAACATTTTGGTTACAAAACTCAGACAAAAGCGTTACTGGTCAATAACCTGCCATTTGGATGTTAGAAATTTTGGCCTGCCGCAAATCCTAGGAAGGATAACGAATGGATTAAAAAACCCCAACATTGTACTTTGTCATAATCACAAGAGATGCCTTTTTCCTAATGAGATTGTTTGATTCTGTCTTTGCATGCCAAAACATTTTTCATGCGTTGTACTTTATGGTTAGGGCTGTGGTTTGGGGCATTTAAGGGTGCAACTTGAGAAGTGAATATCTATTAAAATATGTCATGCTGTTTACATTGGTGGGCACAACTAGGGGTTCCTCTTGAATTTTCCTATTCCTGTATCTTCTCAAGTGTCCTTTTTGCCGATCAGTCAATGAATGGGTTGGATGGTGATGTAGTTGATATCTCCAAACCAGCTGGGTTGTCTTACATCCCATTATGATCTACGTGAATGCTAATGTGCATATTTAATAAGTGGTTCTCATCTCAGCTCTAACATCTCCCTTTTGCATTTCAGTGCCACATGCATATCAAGAGCCCTACAGACTTCGAGTGGCTGAAACAGTGCAGATTTTATTTTAACGAAGATTCCGACAAGATGATGATCCACATCACGGATGTGGCTTTCATATACCAGAATGAATTTTTAGGCTGCACTGACAGGCTTGTTATAACTCCACTCACAGACAGGTGATGGAAGGTTCTGTGATCCCACAACCTCTTTCCCTCCACCCACTCCCCTACATTTTTATCCTCCTGAGTCACTCAGGAGATTTCTGCCTCATGTCTCTTTAGGGTTTATAGGCTCTATTATACCAAAGTCTTGGAAATACGGTATCTTTAGCTTTACACATGGGTCTTTGCATGGGATCTGGGTTTTTGTGACCGAAACGCTTTGCTTCCTTTGCCTTCAGTCTTAGGGAGGCTAAGTTTAAACGACCTCAGTGGACATCAGCGGGGCAAGAAAAGGAATTAACTGCCGTGTCAATAGGTGCAAATCACAGTTGGCCTTGAGGGTTGCACTGGGGATGGTGGCACCTGCTGTTATTAGAGATGATTAAGATGGTTTCCTAGCAGGAAAGAAATTGAGTATCAATGCAGGTGAAAAGTGATGGGGAGGACATTGGCCAGGACGTCTGGAGTTCTCTGTTGTCCTCTGCCTGTTACGTAGCAACTCTGTTAGCCAGAGGCGCCTTGCACTTTCCCTAGACTCAGTTTCCTCATCTGTAAGATGAGCCAGTCTGTCTCCAAGAGTCGTTCCGCAACTCGTATTCTGTAATTCACTTAGTCCACTTTGAACTCTGTGGCATCAACTAATTGCATATGTGGTCTGTTCAGGGATGTGCTGCCTACTTATTTTGGACAAAATGGCTGAGTGTTAAAAGCAGTATTTGGCCTCAGTAGAAGCTGATGGTGAATATCATTTATTTTCATGGAATGAACTTCTGGGCTATTAGATGACAAATACTGTCACATCAGGGGCCCCTGGGTGGCTCAGTCAGTTAAGCGTCCAACTTTGGCCCAGGTCATGATCTCACGGTTGTAAATTCGAGACTGGCGTGGTCTATTCTCCATTCAGACACTGGAAGTCCTATTCTGTCATCTCTTTGCCTCAGTCCCTGCACTGTCTTTCTATCTCACCCAAAATAAAGTGACCTTATGTGGCATGGCATGATGTGGCCCCAGCTATTCTTCTGTTTCTTCTTCCTCATTCAGCTCTGGCCACTTGCTCCTTAGCTGTTCTAGAACAGCACACTCTTGCTTCGGGGCCCTTGCCCTTACTGTCCCCTTGACCTGGAACTCTTTTTCCCTTCAGTACTGGCATGGCTTGCTCCCTCACCTTCAGGGCTCTGTTCGAATGTCACCTCAGAGGGCACTTCAGACCCGCCACAAGAAGCAGAGACCCCCACACTCCCCCTAGCCCTCCTGACCAAGTTTATTGTTTCTGTTTCCTATTTTGGGCTAACTTGTTACCTTCCTTTAAGATGTCAGCTAAAGAGCTGGCATCGACTTCCTGTGACTTGTTTACTGCCCCTACAAGAGTGCTGTCACATTATAGGTGCTAAATAAGCATTTCCAGAATGAATGAACGAAATGTTTATTTTCAGAGGCACATCTTTGTGATGAAAAATTTAAATAGTACAAAAGGACATAAAGTTGAAAGTGTGAGAGTAAATTTTTTTCTTTTTTTTTTTTTTAACACTTAACAGTTTATTTCCTCTTCTAGAAATTTCAAATGCTAGTATGTCAAAATTCTTTTTAATTTTTACATATAGGTATTGGATTCTACAAACTTCTCTGCATCTTAATTCTTTCACTATATTCATTGTCTTGTACATCTTTCTGTATCAAAAAAACTTGAGAACTTTAAATTTTTTTTTAATGTTTATTTTAGAGAGAGAGAGAGAGAGAGAGAGAGGACCCATGCGAGCAGGGGAGGGGCAGACACACACACACACACACACACACACACACACACAGAATCCAAAGCAGGCTCCAGGCTCTGAGCTGTTAGCACAGAGCCTGACATGGGGCTCGAACTCACAAATGGTGAGATCATGACATGAGCCAAAGTTGGATGTTTAACTGACAAAGCCACCCACGCACCCCAGAGAACTTGAGAACTTTAGAAACACAGCAGGTGTCTGTTAAATATAGAAGTGGAAGTGATTCCAGGGTTTGTTTCAGCCTGTGTCCCCCTCAATGTTCATTTGCTTATTTTTCTTTAACTCTCTTGATTATGGGAGAAGTGAGTTACCCATTTTTTTTTTTTTTTTTTTTGCCGGTCACTGGGATTCCACTGTAAGCATTCCTGCCCTTTTCCCGAAGAATTCCTCACTAAAGTTAATCCTTACAAAAATCAAAGGGCAGAGGCATTGATATCTCATCAGTCTTTTGCTGACTGCCCCGTGGAAAGTCAACAACGTTGGTGGCTGTAGTCTCTGGGAAGCTCAACATCACATGGATGGAGTTGCCATTGTTCCAGATGATAAAATAGTTATTCTAATTCACTAAAAACATATAGTGCCTTTCTCTGAAAGCTCGTGGTGTTTTTTCATGGCCGTTCCCTCCTTCCACTCTGGGCACAAGCAGAGAAGACAGGAATCATTCTTACTACACTGTCAACTCAGGCAGAGGGCAGCAGGAATCAAAGGCTTATCGAAGTTTCTCATCTGCTAAACAGAGAAACATGTGCCTTTCTCTGAAGTATTCTCACAGCTTCTGTGAATCATACTTGTGTGTTGACCACTGGACTCTGCCCTTAATAGCTGCATCGTCTTGGCCCAGACACCTAAACTCTCTGATTCCCTCCTTTTGGAATCACCGTGTGGACTAGAGGTGACAGATATAGGTAATGAGGGCCTGGCACTCAGTAAATGTTACTCATTATTATTGTTGCTATGACTATGGTTATTCACAATCATCAATAACACATTCTTTATCAATGTTTCCTTTTTTTTTGAGAGAGAGAGAGAGAGCATGAGAGTGAGAGAGTACCAGTGGGGTGGGCAGAGGGGGAGAAAAGAGAGAATCTTAAGTAGGCTACATGCCCAGTGCAGAGCCCTATTCAAGGCTCGAGCTCATGACCATGAGATCATGATCTGAGCTGAAATCAAGAGTCAGATGCTTAACTGACTGAGCCACCCAGGTGCCTCTCAATGTTTTCTTCTGTTTCTCCTTAAGTACGTCCTATAATCAGAGTCTATAACTAAAGCCCCCAAGAAAAGAAACAAAGAAAAATATGTTCTTGATGTGCGTACCATAATTGCATTGGGAAACTTTCCAGCATTTTGCAATCAATACTGTTTAAGAATAGGAACCAAAAGCACTACTGGTTTATATGTGATGAAATGCGTGTAGGGTGCTATGAATGTTGGTGACAGATTTGCTTAAATTGCATACCATAATGAGACCCAGGTCGTGAGGTTGGTCATTGCTGGTTTAGCATGGTGGTCACATTCTGCATCTCTCTCTCTCTCTCTCTCTCTCTCTCTCTCTTAAACTCTTGGTGTGATAGAAAGGAATCATATTTTATTTTTATTTTATTATTTCTTAAGTAGGCTACATGCCCAACTTGGGGCTTGAACTCACGACTCTGAGATTAAGAGTCTCATGCTCTGCCTACTGAGCCAGCCAGACACCCCACATTCTGCATCTTTAACTCCAGTAGCTGTTGGGATAGGAGGAACCAGATAGGAGCCTATGGCTGGGCGGGCACAAGCCATTTGTTAAGCAAATGTTCATAGAGTACTAGGTGCCAGGGTTTAGGCAAGTATTTGGAAGTACAAATGTGAACTAGACCCAGCTCCTGAGAACAGAGATTTTACAGCATCCTAGCGGAGAGAGAGAAAACTGCGGAGCAGGCCCCTAGATCACATCAGAGTCCAAACTGTGTTCCTGAATGATGACATTTTTGAAATCAGCAAAGAGACTGGAAAGGAAAGCAGGAAAGGGAGGGAGAGAGGTACACATGCATGTAGAATACTCGGGACGGTCAAGTAAACATGGACATGAAGATTTTCTGGCAGATGCACGCTTGACTCTGAAAGGCAGGTCCTCGAAGAGCCTGGGTGCCAGCCTAGCAGATGGACAGAAGCCCCACCCCCCAGAGGAAGTAAGGGATAAAGCGCCTGGCTTGCCTGCTCATTTTCTGCACGAATAGGATGACTTCTTTTAGGCAACCTAACAACTTACTACTGCTTCAGTTCAAATATAAACTCAAATGGTCCCAGTTATAAAGAGGGTTTGCAAGACAGAGTAGCTGGGGGTCAGAGCTCTCGGAGATTTATTTCTTACCCTGGCGGGGTGGACGTGTTCTCGAGCCGGGCATCTGAGGGCTTGCCGCCAGACAGGTAGGCTCGGATCTCGGCTCTGCTACCACGATCTCGAGAGAAATAATTCCATCTCTGTGAGCCTTTCTCCTGATCTGTAAGGTGGGAAAAACAACAGTAGCTTCCCTGCAGGATTCTCTGGGCTTAAGCAAGATAATGTAGGTGGAGCACAACGTGTTAACTATTTTTAGAGACTGCTCCGCAAGGGATAACGAAAGTGCAAGGTGGGAAATAAAACTTTGAATTAAAAGGCAAAATCAAAGTGAGCTTGGGCGTCCTCCTGTATTGTCTTCTCCATTTCCGGGCTCCATATACATTGAGGGCTAAGTCATTTACTTGCCTTTTTAGGAACCCACTTCCAATGAAATACAGACTCTGGAGGACCTCTGGTTGGTGTGCTTGCTGTTTATTCCCACCTTTCACATTGGACTATCACTTTATTTCCTTTGAAATTTTTTTCAAGTCCAGATGAATGCTTTATAGAGTTCGCTGTAGGAAAGCCCTCAACTTCATCACGTTGTAGATTCATTACTTTGACAGCACTGGGTGATGCTGGAGAATTGAGTGATTCATCAGTGAGTTATCAGGGTAGTTTTTTCCTTCCCAGGCACTCTTGTATTTTCCTCATCAGAATCTTTTATTTGTTAATATCATGTGATAAGAGATAATAGAAGGTATGTGTAAGGTACAGTAGGCACTCCCAGAAATAGATTGAAGATATGATTATTTAGCAATGTGTGATTTGTCTCATGTGATCATTTGTACCCAAGTACATCAAATTATTGACTCTTAGATTCCCAGAAGGGAATTGATCTAATGGTTCCCAATCTGTTTCATAGAACACTATTCTCTAGATGTTGGTAGATTTCTGTGAAAAACGTTGCCAAGTAAGTTTTGGAAATGCTGTGTACTATTTTTTCACACTTGGAGAATCTCATGCTATATGTTATCATGAGGAAGCCTGTTGAAACTTTTTAAGAGTTTTCAAACTGAGTTAACCATAGGCCAGCCCCTCCTTTTTCCTTAACAAATATCCATAAGGAAAGTGTATATTAGGGTGCAGTTTTGGAAATGTTATGTAGGGACAGTGGCTTAAATTTTCCATTTTTAAGTCTTGTGCGCAGTTCATTTTACTGTGATGTCCCAGACGTGTCATCTAGGTGCCGGGGGGCATGGTTCTAGTGATGTTCTATTCCTCCAGGTGTTATATCACGTTGGCTCAAGCTCTGGGAATGAGCATGGGAGGAGCTCCCACTGGACCCGCAGGAACAGGAAAAACAGAAACTACGAAAGATATGGGTCGATGTCTTGGGAAGTACGTCGTGGTTTTCAATTGTTCCGACCAGATGGATTTCCGAGGACTTGGACGGATTTTTAAAGGTGAGGGTTATATTTTTTATTTGATGAGAAATTTAAAGCTAAGGTAGACTATCTGGTTAAGATTTATTTTGGGGGGCATCTGCGTGGCTCAGTCAGTAAAGCATCCAACTTCGGCTCGGGTCATGATCTCGCGGTATGTGAGTTCGAGCCCCGCATTGGGCTCTGTGCTGACAGCTCAGAGCCTGGAACCCACTTCAGATGCTGTGTCCCCCCCTCTCTCTGCCCCTCCCCTGCTCATGCTTTGTGTCTCTCTGTCTTTCAATAATAAATAAATGTTAAAAAAAAAGATTTATTTTTCAACAACTGGCTGTATTTCAGTGTCGTTTTTAAACTTTGTACAACTTTTTGGAAAATCCAAATCTTAACCACTCTTGTGTGGATCAAATGTCAACATCACTTGTCATTGTAATGTTCCTTTATCCCTGCAGGTTGGCTGTTTACAGATAGAGCTCCATATTGTGAGTTATTTCGGGGGCACTTTATGCATAATCTATTTGTTCAAGTTTATTTTTGAACAGACTTCTCTCTGGCTTGTCTTGGCAGCTGCAAAATGCTCTTTTCCTTGGCTTTCCGAAATTATATACTAATTGGATTTTCTATTTAATTTCCCTTCGAAGGATTAGCACAGTCTGGATCCTGGGGTTGTTTTGATGAATTTAACCGTATCGATTTACCAGTTCTGTCAGTGGCAGCCCAGCAAATTTCCATTATTCTGACATGTAAAAAGGAGCGCAAAAAGTCTTTTATTTTCACCGATGGAGATAATGTGACTATGAACCCTGAATTTGGACTTTTCCTGACCATGGTAAGGAACCACAAGAAGAGCTGCTGAATTTCAGCCTTCATCTCACAGCTTTCATGCATTTCCCTCGTCTTAGGTCACTTATTTTTCATGAATGGAAATTGCGACAGTGATTTTAACTCCTCTGTGAAGGCCTTTGGTGTTAAACGAAGCTCATGTTAATAACTTGTGATGTAGTCTCTCCAGTTAAAAGGAGAGTGAGATATGTAAATGAGTTCTTCGGTTGTCAGTCCAGATTTGTTGTGTGGACATAATGAATCTTTTAGTGCCGTGCTAATGTATGTGTGTTGCCCCATGACTGTGTCATTCATCTGTGGGTCTTATTTTCTGTACAGAATCCTGGCTATGCTGGACGGCAGGAGCTTCCTGAAAACTTGAAGATTAACTTCCGCTCCGTGGCCATGATGGTGCCCGACCGACAGATTATCATCAGGGTGAAGTTGGCTAGTTGCGGCTTCATTGACAACGTCGTTTTGGCCAGGAAGTTTTATACTCTCTACAAGCTGTGTGAGGAGCAGCTTTCTAAGCAGGTGTGATGTTCTGAAAGTCTCTCTGGACTTATGCATACTTAGTTTTTCTGTTCAGTGAGATTTGCTCATTTCGAAAAATTGTAGACTTGGGGTTGTTGACAGATTACCTTACGGATACAAAGTACAAGGTTGTATCGTTATGAAATCAATTTTATATGCGTAGTTTCCTGAAGTACATTTAAGTAAATTAATATTTACAGCATAAAAATGAGATGAGTACTATCTGAACTGATTTAAGAGCCAAAGAATTATAAATATTAATACTTGCTCTTTATCCCACCTGTACATTAATCATAATATGTGTTGTGCGTCCTCATGGTTTTCAGGAACCTCTCAATCATTTACTCCTCTTACTTCCAATATCTTCCACATATTGGGCCAAGCTTTGCCAATTGTCTATTTTATCAATGGTAACTTCTTTGCTAAGTTTTCTGTACGGTTTAGCGTAGCAGGTTCTGACGTCATGCAGCTTTGCAGTTAAGAGGCATGAGATTAATCATGTATTACTTTTGTGTTAGTTATCTGTTGCTTGTGACAACGGCTCCACAAGCTTACTGGTTTAATACAATACACAATTTATTATTTCATGGTTTCTGTAGGTCAGGAGTCCTGGTACATCTTGGCTGGATCCTCTACTTAGAGGGTAACAAGGCGTCAGTCAAGTCTTGGCTCCCTGTTTGGAGAAGGATTTACTTCTAAGCTCACTCAGGTTGTTGGCAGAATTCTGTTACTTGAGGTTGAAAGACTGAGGGATTCTGTTTCTTGCTGGCTGTCAGCTGGAGAAGGCCACCTCAGTTCCTGCAGGCTGAATGCCATTCTTTGCCACATGGGATCCCCCAACACGGCCACTTGCCTTCTCAAAGTCAGCAAGGGAAAAAGTTTCTGGCACGATGAGTGCTATGGTCTTGTATTAGGATTCTCTAGAGAAACAGAACCAATAGGATATATGTGTATATACCTGTAAGGAAATTTATTATAAGGTATTGGCTCACAGTTATGGAGGTAGAGAAGTTCCATGATCTGTTGTCTGTAAGCTGGAGACCAGCTGATGGTGTAGTTTGAAGGGTTGATGGTATAGATTCTAGTCCAAGTCTGAAGGCCAGACAACTAGGAGCATTGAGGACAGCAGTGGTTGATATCCCAGCCTAGCAGTAGGGCAGAGCGAGCAAATCCATCCTTTCTCCACCTTTTTGTTCTACTGGGGTCCTCAGCACTTGAATGGTGCACTCTTACATGGGGGAGGGCCATCTTCTTTACTCAGTCCACCAGTTCAAATGCTAATCTCTTCCAGAAACTTCTTTGGAGACACACCCACAAATAACGTTAATCAGCTCTCTGGGCATCTTGTGACCCAGTCAAACTGACACATAAAATTAACCATCACACATCTTATGTAATGTGACCACGTGAACACATACACAGAAATCACATATGGCCAGTCATCGTTGCTGTATTATATTGGTTAAAACAAGCCTAGCTCCTACCATACTCAAAGGGAAAAGATCATACAAGGACACAGACACCAGGAGGTGGGGATCATGCCACAAATTTCTGGGACATATAAATAAAAATTACTGAAAGAATACACTAAATAATAATACACTGCAATAAACATAAAACTGTAACACAAATAAAATCTCTTAACATATACAATACTTTGGTTCCTCTCTAGTCTCCATTCCAAACTTCTTTGACTCTAGATTATTTTTTTATACCCCCAAGCTCAATTAAATTACTTTCCCACTGAAAATGCTCTTTGTTTCTTCTGCTTATTGAAGCCTTTACTCACCCATTCTCCTTTTTTCTTCTGTCAAAGAAATATTTTTCCATGCTGTTTCTTGCATGTAGAAAACTCCCACATCACTGACTCCTGTCTCCTCCTTCTCTACTATTTCGTTTCTACTTTTCTTCATGCCCACAGCCCTGCTCACAGGTCGTTGTCATGAAATGAGCCAACGTGCCCAAAACAGTTGGCCCCGTGCTGATCTCTGGGTGAACATTCTATGAATCTCACTTCATGCCCACAGATTTAACTGAGTCCAGCTCTGAGAAATTTTCCTTAATTAGTTCCACACATCAGCACTTTCAAGTCATGGTTACTTTTTAGCGAGTTTGCTCATATTTTTACTTTTTTACCTCTATTAGAATTTAAACTCCTTGAAGGCAGGAACTCAGTCCAAATATTTTTATGTGCTCCATCCTCCAAATGATTTGTCTGAAGTGAGGCATACTGCTCCCAGTTACCTTAGCCCCTAATTGTTTTTTTTTTCTATGTGGTAAAGCATACATAACATTAAATTTGCCATCATCACCGTTCGTAACTGTACAGTTCAGTAGTATTCAGGATACTTACAATGCTATGAAACTGATCTCCATAACGTTTTCATCTTGCAAAACTCTGTACCCATTAAACAGAAATTCTTCTCTTGCTGCTCTCTCAGCCCCTGGTGACCAACAGCCTACTTGTTGTTTCCATGCATCTTCCTGCTTTAGATACCTCATGTAAATGGGACTGTAAGCATTTGTCTTTTTTGACTGGCTTATTTTGCTTAGCATAATGTCCTCTCGGTTTACCCGTGGTGGAGGATATGGCAGGATTTGCTTCCTTTTTATGACTGAAGAAAGGACGCCACATTTTCATTTTCCTGTTCATCTGAAGGTGGGCATTTGGGTTGCTTCTGTCTCTTGGCTGTTGTGAATACTGTTGCTGTCATTATGGGTGTGCAACTGCCTCTTTGACATCCTGCTTTCAATTATTTGGATATATACTCAGAAGAGGGATTTCTGGATCCTATGGTGGTTCTATTTTCAATTTTTTGAGCGACTGGCATACTGTTTTCCATAGTGGTTAGATAATCAGTTTTTAATTATTCACTTTATAGGTGATAACATTTGTTATGATTTGAGCTTTTACAGGTATATATCAAGGGAATAACAAAGCTGGGGCTTGGCTTTCTGGTTTGTCCTTATTTTTCCCCCGCTCTAGGTAATCCTAGAATAGGACTACTTTTCTTCCTTCTTAAAACCTCGGTCTTTTTGCCTATCAGTGTGTGTGTGTATGTATATATACACACATTCCTGGTTCAGAGTTTTAGCTTTAGAGATATGAGGACATTTTCCTATGGATGACTGATTAAGAAGAGGCTCAGGGAGACGTGTATACTCTAAGAGGGAAATTTATTCCTTTCTCCCTGTCAAGATATATTTATTAGCTCTGATCTAAGGGCTTAAATTAGTGATTGTCCATGAGAGAACTCTTTTGGATAGTCTCAGTTTGCTCTAAAAATATATACTGATAAAAATTTATTACTTCACTAACTACAATTTTTTTCTAAAGGAAAATTAGCATTTGTTCGTTATTGTGAAGAGGTCTTTTGTCAAGTTTGTATCGTTTTCATGCGCAAGTTAATATTGAAAATAAGCCCGCTGTACCTCATATTCTTCAGGTACATTATGATTTCGGTCTGCGGAACATTCTGTCAGTTCTGCGAACGCTGGGAGCCGCAAAAAGAGCCAACCCCACAGATACGGAATCAACAATCGTCATGCGTGTTCTGCGAGACATGAATCTTTCTAAACTAGTAAGATTCACAGATGGAAATGTTCCACCAACTTAAATACCAGTTCAGCTAACTAAGCACAAATGAGATTTAGAAATATTTATTTAAAATACTCATTTAAAATGCTTAATAATCAGCCAAAGTGCTGGAGAGCCTAACTTTAGACTTTTTCAGACGTTGCTTTTGTGGTAACTCATATCTAGTCTAACATATGCCTATTTAGATAGAATTCAAATGGATTTTTAAAAATCCACATGTTAAGTTTCCAAATACCTTGAAATACTTTTGGGTTTTAGAGCTAAAATCTCACCTTCTTTAAAGTCTGTAGAACCCAGCAGGAAGTTATATGTAAATTTAACAAGTGTGTAATAATTTCACACTCTCTCATTTCATAGGTGAGACTGAAAATCAATTGTTCAGTGTTAGTGAATCTATGTACAGGGTGACGGATGGTATATATTTTTTTCAAGATAAAAGGGTGGAGCAAATTCCAATTCATGAATTTGTCACTATCTCTTATTTAAATTATTATTTTTAAAATTTCAATTAGAAATTGTAGGTTATGTGGTAATTCCCTGAACTGATTATTATTTTATGGAGAGGTTGTCATATGGGCAATATTTTCTTTTCTTTCATCTCCTTCCTTCATTTTCTTCTCTTCTTCCTCCCCCTTTCTTTTCTAAAATATTTTTAATTTATGGGAAACATGAGGAAAATATTCTTCAACTTCAATGAAGGTGATATTTTACTTATTATCATAAAATAATTTGGTATGTTCAGCATTTTCAGTTTATCCGTGCATTGTTATGATTGTGCCAAAATAGTTGGTCCAGTTTCTCTTTCTTTTCTCTCTTAGATTGATGAAGATGAACCCTTATTTTTGAGTTTGATTGAAGATCTCTTCCCAAATATTCTTCTGGACAAAGCAGGTTACCCTGAACTGGAAATGGCGATTGGTAGGCAGGTAATGTATTTCTAAGGACATCCAGCCCTGTCCGTGTCTCTTTCACCTGAATTTCATGGGTGTCAGGTGGAGCTGATGTATTGCAGATCCGTGGGTTTCAAGAGCAACACCCAAGATGATGGCTACTGTTTCAGGAGAGGCTGTTACACGCCATTGACGGAGCTTCTCCAGCCAGACAGTCTCCTGCTGTCCCACAAGCACATCTAGTTGGCCACATGTTAGTGGGCCCACTATGGATGGAAACCATTCCACACCAGATTCTGAAATGAAGTATGATGAGTGAGCGGGACGAGTGGGGCTCAGCTGGCTGGCGAGCCTTCCTCGACTTGGCTTTGTCTGTGGCCCTGGTGCTTCCACATGGCTTTGATCTCGGGACTCCCGCCCTGAAGTGTCACTCACAGTGATCTCACGTGGCTCCTCAACTGTCATTCTTTTCCCCCAGGCCTAGGATCACTTGTGATTTCTTCCCCAGGCTCTGGGGATCTGCCATGTTATGTGAGTCATTAGGTGTCTGGACTTCCTATGAGACTTGGTGCAGCTGTGCGTTTTTCTAGTTTTCCTAGGAATGAAGACGAGTCATGTAAACCTTGTGCCACAGTTTACTTTCCTGCAAAGAAGAGTTTGGGGGAAGAAAAGTTTTATAGAAATAGTGATTGGCTCACATTTATAAAGTACATTTCAATTTGTTTAAGATATTTGTTAACAAAAATCAAATACGGTAGTACTTAATGGATATTTTCCTTTTAAAAATCAAGATACAAAAATCTTAATCTGATCAGGTAAGAGTGATAATTCATTTTGCAAATGAATTATCATCCTATGGCTGAATTAATTGTCTAAAAAGCTTAGTATAAAGTAATTTATAAGGTGACTAACGTTAGCATAGTTTGTAGCATATGAAAAATCTGAAGAGCATACACATAGCATGAAATGACATGTGATTATTATCCAACAATTCTTTAAATAAAAATAAAAACATCATTTATAGTGGGGTTAAGCGTAGCATGATGGTTAAGAGCATGGACCATGGAGCTTAGTTTCTTGGGTTCGGATTCCCACTCTGTAACTTTACAAGTAATAGTCTTGGGTAAATTGCTTGGCTTCTCTGTGCCTCAGTTTCCTTCTCTGTAAAAGATAGTGACAGTACTAATCTTGTAGTGTTATTATGAATATTGAACTTAGACTAGTGTTTGGCAGAATAACTTTCATGTGTGTGTTTGACAGATAAAAACTCAGTAGATTTATAGACAATTTGAGTTTTAGATGGAATTTCAGTCAACTTGGTGTGCTACCAAGTTTTCCAGTTATTAAATATCACCTTTTAAATTAAACATTTAAAATACATTTTGATACATGAGTCTTTATTCTTAAGTTGCTCTTAAGACATATATTCAAGGATGTATTAATATAAATGTATTCAATTCCCAAAGGCAAATGCAGAGGTTTCTTATTGCCTTGGGATAACATTTTGAATATTCAACCTATGGTCTTTGCGTATATGTGTGTGTGTATATATATATATATATATATACACACACACATATATACTATATATATATTGCATATATATATATATACGCAATTGCGTATATATATATAAATATATATATACATATATAGCGTATATATATATATACGCAATTGCGTATATATATATAAATATATATATATACATATATATATATATATATTTTATGCCATATATATAAAAATTTTTTATTTTAAATAAACTCCACGCCACACATGGGGCTCAAACTCATAACCCTGAGATAAAAAGTCACATGCTCCACTGACTGGGCCTGCCAGGCACCCCAGCAATATATTTTTCATTGTGGTAAAATATATAATTTAAAATTTAGCATTGTAATCATTTTTAAGTATACTGTTAAGTGGCATTAAGTACATTTCACATTATTGTGTAAAACATCGTCACCACCCATGTTCAGCCCTTTTTTCACCTCCCCGAACTGAAACTCCATACCCGTTAAATAGTAACTATCTTTCCTCTATCCCCCTCCTCAATGTCTGTGCTTAGTTTGAGCGCAGTGGAAGGTCCAGATTGCTGTCGATGTGGCCCAATGTGGGGCTTTGTTTATGTTTTCAGGTTGAAGAAGCTGGTTTAATTAACCATCCTCCTTGGAAACTGAAAGTTATCCAGCTGTTTGAGACACAGAGAGTGCGACATGGCATGATGACCCTGGGGCCCAGTGGAGCGGGGAAGACCACTTGTATCCACACCTTGATGAAAGCCATGACAGGTAAGGGGGTGGTCAAGCTGTGCTGCTCTGGGCAACACGTTTAAATCACTGTGACACATTTGGATGCTCCAAGAGGGACATGCTCTACTGATTATTGGGTGCATTTTAGAGATAGTGTATTATAATAATGAACTGGAGGGGAAAAGTTCTTTGCAGCTTTATTGAGATATAACTGACATATAATATTGTATAAGTTTCATGTGTACAGTGCATTGATTTGAAGCAATTGTATGTTGCAGAATGATTACCACCATTAGCTTTGACCCCCATCTCATCACACGGTTACTTTCCATTTCTTTCTTGTGGTGAGAACATTTAAGATCTACTCATCTAGCAACTTGTTCAATTATATGATACAGTGTAATTAGCTATGATCATGATGCTATATGCACGTTATGCTATAATGTACGTCAGATCCTCATCCTTGTGAATCTTTTAACTGGAAGTTTGTACTCTTTGTCCAATATCTCTCCATTTCCCTACACCTTAACCCCTGGTAACCACCATTCTACAATCTGTTTTCCAGGGTTTGCTTTTTTTTTTTAGATTCCATACATAAATGATACCATACAGGATTTATCTTTCCCTGTGTGACTGACTTCATTTAGCGTGACATTCTCGAGGTTCATCCGTGTCGTCATGTCATTGCAAATGGCAGGATGTCCTTCTTGCGTGTGGTTGAATTATATATATATATATATGTCACATTTCCTGAATTCTTTCTCTTATTAATGGGCATTTACATCATTTCCGTATCTTAGCTTCTATGAATAATGCTGCATGAAAACAAATTTTAAACAGTGACTTTATGTACTGTGTTATGTGTTTTACTTATGTTATGTCATTTAATTTTCACCATGATCTTGAGATGTGGCTCTGACCATCCCCATTTTGTACAAAAATGTCGAGCTTCAAGTTCAGAAATGCTACAGGTTGTGAAGACAGTAAAGTCAGGGCCCACTAATGAAAAACCCGGATGTTTCCCATTATAACATGGTACTCCCCAATGCGTTAATACGATGTGCTACCTCTCAGTAAATTAAAAAAAATAATTTCAATTTCAACTCCCCAAATCATCCTAATCGTAAACTAATTTCCCACCAAGAATCAGATATGTTTCTGGTGAAGTTCAAGAGATGTCTTTAATTCCCAGATCTCCCTTAGCCTTGTATCTAATTCCCTACCTAGCCCAAGGTCATCCAAAGATTATGGGCATTGCCACTATGTGACTATGTGACTATCCCTGTATTTTCTGATTGGACATTGATGTTTCCCATACTAAAAGTGCTGTGTAGGCAGCTCTGAGCCATGGCAGATTTGAGTCCCAAAATTTCACAGAACTTCAGCCGTTGGATTGCATCACACATGGTCCCACGGGGAAAAGGTGCCTGGCTGGGTTTCCAGTCCGCTCGTGAAACTCCAGTGCACTGATGCTGAGTTGTGGTGGTGGAGACTGCTCTGTGTTTGCTCTCGGGTCCTGCACGTGTTGGGTTCAGTCTCGGTGCCCTCAGCTAGGGGGCAAAGCGAGTTCTGTACGTTAAGACTGCAGCACGGAGTGTTCACACTGAGACAGAACTGTGCTCTCAGCTCTCACTTACCTTTGCCGAAACTGAGAGCACACACCTGCAAGACTTACCGTGCGGTTTTCACGTGCTGTTGAGACTCTGTTTGGGGATTTTTATATAGCTTTAAAATGATGTGCTCTCTCAAATTATGCTTAATAATACTTTTGTTGTTGTTGTGTAGCTGCCTTCTGTTAACAGTAAACTACAAATGCACCTGGTAAAGTGAGTTGGACAAAATGAGTACTAAATATTAAACAATAGTGATACATTATGTATAATATGTCTAAATTATGTAATCCATACGGCATCGGCATCGCTGGTTTTGGAGAAGTTCTTTGCAAAGATGAATTAATCATTAGACTACTTGCTGTCGATTAACCTGTTCTTGGTTTTCACACGTAGGGCAAACATTCGTTATCTTAAGCAAAACATTGTCTAATGCCCAAAACACTAATTATCCCAAAGATTGAGAAGGTAATTGCCTTGAACTTATACTAGACCCATGTATATGTGTTTCCTTATTCATCATGTATTTATTTATCAAATATCTTTAGTGTTCTGTACGTGAGGTTCTGCTAGGTTCTGTAGCAGAAGTGGGGAAGCAGGCGTGAGAACCAACGGCCATGCCTTCAAGGAGCGGGATAACCCAGACAGTTATTAGTCAACGTGGAATCGCTATGAGAAGATTTGGACAGTTATGCTGTGAGCAGGCAAAGGAGATCAGAAACCTTTCTAAGGAATTCTAGGAAGGCTTACAGAGCAGGTGCCACTTCAGCTGAAGATTGAGGGTTGAGTAGCAGATGGGTGCAAGGCATTCTTAGCAGAACAAAGAGCCTGTGCAGATAGGAGAGACTCCAGAGAGCATGGCATGCCCAGAAAGTGCACTGGTGTGGATAAAAGGTAGTCTGTGTGTGGGGGTGGGAGTGGGGAAGGTGAGAAGGTATATATAGTACGTGCTTCTGGTGCCCACCACCACACCCCTTTGATCCTGTCCTGGTACAGGTGCAGCTGTTGGTCAGTTTCTCCCACAAATGCCAGGGGTGTCTCCCAGTTTTTCAGCATTATGACTTTCCTAGAATCTAGGGAACTGGTTCAGCCTGGAAGAGAGTGGGCATTAATGCCCCTGAGGCAGCCATACCCTCAAACAGTGGCAGAAGTTGGGTTGAAGGCAAGTGTCCTACCTCCTCATGTCCATCAGAGGGACACTACATCTGTGGCCACCTCCCAAATGAGCCCATTCTTGGATTTCTCTCATTTTCTGTTTCATTCTCTCTTTCCCCTGACTTCAAACTCCCCATACCCGTATCCTTGTTTGAGGCTTTCCTTTTAGGGGGCATTCAAATTAGTGCAACAGGTGTCACATGAGGAGCTTTGTAAGTTATGCTAAGTACTTAGATTTTATTTTGCAGGTGATGGGAAGCCATTGGGCTGGGGAGTGATATGATCAACCCTGTGTGTAGAAGACCATCCTGTGGCCATGTAGAGAATAGGCCACGGGACAGGAGGGATGGTCTGGAGTCCATAAAGAGGCAGCAGCAAGAAAGTGTACCTACTCTAGGGCAGAATCCATGAAGGTGGAGTGATGGGGACAGTCAAAAAATGCCTAGGAAGAGAATTAAGAGGATTCGGTTTAAGTCAGCAAAACTAAAAGGCAACCAATGGAATGGGAGAAGATATTTGCAAATGACATATCAGATACAGGGTTATAAAGAACTTATCAAACTCAACACATAAAAAGTAAGTAATCCAGTGAAAAATGGACAAAAGACACGAATAGACACTTTTCCAAAGAAGAGATCCAGATGGTGAACAGACACATGAAAAGATGCTCAACATCACTCATCAGGGAAATACAAATCAAAACCACAACAAGATACACCCTCACACCAGTCACAACGGCTAAAATGAACAACTCAGGCAACAATAGATATTGGCGAGGATGTAGGGAAGAGGAACCCTTTTGCATTGCTGGTGGGAATGGAAAACAGTATGGAGGTTCCTCAAAAAATTAAAAACAGAGCTACCCTATGACCCAGCAATTGCACTACTAGGTCTTTATCCAAAGGATGCAGGTGTGCTGTTTTGAAGGGGCACATTCACCCCAATGTTTATAGCAGCACTATTGACAATAGCAAAAGTATGGAAAGATCCAAAATGTCCATTGACTGACAAATGGATAAAGAGGACGTGGTATATATACACAATAGAATATTTACTTGGTGATGAAAAAGAATGAAATCTTGCCACTTGTGATAATGTGAATGGAACTCGAGTGTGTTATGCTAGGCAAAATAAGTCAGAGAAAGACATATATGATTTCACTCATATGTGGCAATAAGAAACAAAACAGATTAACATAAGGGAAGGGAAGCAAAAATAAGATAAAAACAGAGAGGGAGACAAACCATAAGAGACTCTTAAATATAGAGTACAAACTGAGGGTTGCTGGCGGGGTGTTGGGTGGGGGGATGGGTTAGATGGGTGATGGGCATTAAGGAGGACACTTGTTGGGATGAGCACTGGGTGTTGTATGTAAGTGATGAATCCCTAAATTCTATTCCTGAAATCATTATTATACGATATGTTAACTAACATGGATTTAATTAAAAAATAATAATAAAAGGAGGAATTAGTTTAACCAACCTTTTGAAAGTAAAGCATTTTTTTCTTGTAGTGATCTTATAAACATGTTTTGGTATTTCATTTTTTTGGTCTTAAATTAAAAAAATATTATGCAAGTGTAGTTGACATACAATGTTATATTCGTTTCAGGCATATAACATAGTGACTCAATAATTCTGTACCAAAATGTTACGGTATTTAAAATTGAAATGATACAATTCTACATACTACCATAATGAAATAATTAAAAAAATTTTTTTTAATGTTTATTTATTTTTGAGAGAGAGTGAGAGAGCACACACATGAACCAGGGAGGGGCAGAGATAGAGGGAGACACAGAATCCGAAGCAGACTCCAGGCTCTGAGCTGTCAGCACAGAGCCCGACGTGTGGCTTGAACCATGAGATCATGACCTGAGCCGAGGTCTGACGTTTAACCCACTCAGCCACCTAGGCGCCCCCATAATGAAATCATTTTTGATAGTTTTTCTTATATGGGCAGCAGATCAAGTCATTTTTACTTATGATACTATCATAGTCTTTTAAAAAATGTTTATTTATTTATTTTGAGAAAGAGAGAGAGAGTGAGCAGGGAAGGGGGCAGAGAGAAAGGGAGACAGAGAATCCCAATCAGTCTGCAGCACAGAGCCCGTCGCAGGGCTCGAAACCACAAACCGGGAGATCACGACCTGAGTTGAAGCCAAGAGTTGGACACTTAACTGACTGAGCCACCTAGACACCCTAATAGTGTCATACTCTTTAAGAGTTTGCTGGCCTTTAGGTAAAAGATATAGTTTTGCTAGTCTTATGGATATCATTTATTGAAGAAGCTGAGTTGTGATGCAGTTTCCCTTCAGCATTGTAAAGTACTGCAAATAATTACCCCGAGTCTTTTTGTGATTTAAAAAAAGAGAACTATGGTCTAATTTTCTAAATGGGTTTTAGTGGGTTTTAACACCTTTTTCAATGTGCATAGTTATTATGTATGTTTGCCTGTGTTTGTCAACCTTTCGCACAGTATGTAATGTTTCAGCATCAATTTTTATCATTTTATACTTTAAATCTTATTCTTCACTTTTCTGCTTATTAACCACAGTCCCTTATGTACAGAATCTAGCTTATTTAGGAGTAGTTTTAGGGTGTGAAAGAGTCAAAGACCTTTTTTGAAGTTGGCTGTAAAAGAAAAGTCCTTGATTCCTACAACATCAGTTTCGCTTAGTTTTTTTTTTTTTTTTCCAACCGAGTAAGAACACATCTCAGCAAATTGAAGTCGGGAATGCAGAGAATGCAGCATCTTCTGGGTGGTATTTCAGAGACCAGGCTTAATCCAATATGTCATAAATCAAAAGATTTTTGAGCTGTGAAATTGGAAGAACTTCCAGATTACATTAATTCCTTCATCCATGCCAACATGGTATCCTTCCCCCACCCCCATTATGTTTCCTGCAGCTTGCTTTTACAGAAGACAGAAACAAAAGTATGTCAGTCCATAAGATGTAACGATGTTAACGATGATACCTTGGAATGCAGTAAGACATAATGTTTTCGTGTAATTTTGTATTTTTCCTATTTTGAACACCTGCTGACAGTACATTACGTAAAATTAGTACAGTGTTACCTAATGATGGCTTGCTCTACATCTGCGTTGTTTAAAGTTTGGATTTACTTGGCACAGATTGTGGAAAACCACACCGGGAAATGAGGATGAATCCCAAAGCGATTACAGCCCCACAGATGTTTGGTCGACTTGATGTGGCCACAAATGATTGGACTGATGGGATATTTTCAACTCTTTGGAGGAAAACGTTGAGAGCTAAGAAAGGTAGAAAATGAAGTGTTATTTTCGACCTGTACTTCTAGATAAAATCTTAGGGTGCCTATTTAGAATTAGTAGAACAACTGTATTCTCCATACGAGGAGACCAGCAAGTCCTAAATCAGTATATTTGTCAATGTTGAAATACTGAAACTATTGATTAGTATATTTAAAATCCCCCCTCCCACCTTTTTTTCTTTGTTGTTATTACAAAGGGAATGATTTTCCTTTTCAGTAAGTGTTTTTGTATCCCTGTGACATCTTAGAATAAAATAGAAAGAAAAAGCTGTTAAGGAAAATTGATAGTGTTGAATAAAGTGACTTTACCATAACCATTTCCCTGTATCTTTTACAAATGTTATTTTTATTTAAGCATAGCCTATTTTTAGAATACTGATCCCCCTATAAAATCGCAGGGGGAAATGGGCTTCTTTGGGAAGAAAATTGCATATATCAAAAACAAAGTCTCTATTGAACTAACAAATATTGCTGTTTAGACGCACACTGGTGTTTGGTTATCCTGTGAACAAACTCGTTAAGGGCTAGTGGTTCACTCTGAATGCTCTCTTACTTTTGGAGTCTCTAAATTGAACCCAATGTTCCTGGGATACCAGCTCAGATGGAAGAGGTGATATCAACTCTCCTCTCCTCGTGTTTTCTCACTCTCGAGTAAGTGGGAGAAAGGCATAGCGAATGCACTTGCGGGGAGAAGGAAGGATGCAGGAGAAGGAAAAGGTACTGGGGACATTTCTTCATGAGTCTTGTCTTTGGAACACTGTCTACTGAGAAATGTTTAAGGTGGTGCCACTCATTTAGGGAACGGAGCTCAGCAACCTAACATCAGTTGTCAAAAGAGGCATGGACATGTCTAATTTCTAAAGTGTGCTCACATTAGACATTGTTGTTTTACTGGAAATAAATGAAAGTTTGTCTCTGTCTTGTTCCAGTAATCCTATGTAAACACATATGCAGTGCCCAGTGCTACCTCAAAGAATGGGAGCTCAAAGCAGTGGTTTTTTTTTTTTTTCCCCTCTTTAAAGAAGGCAACATACTTTTTCTAAGTGACTCGGGTATTTAGATCATCATTTTACTTAAATTCAGTCGACTGAGCATAATTAAGATTTTTAAAAGCATTTTATTTGACACATAATATTTTACAGCTGTGGCACAGTAAATAAAGGTTAGAGTTGCAAACTTGGTCATGGTGTCAGTAAGAGAGACTAGAGATTAAGAAATTAGGAGGAATTATTAAACCAGATACCGAAATTTGCGATGGCATTCCGTTGACCATTCTGCTGATGCTTGTCACTTTTTTTTTTACTTCCAAATATCTCCTTAAGTGATTCCCATCAGTTTTGTCCCCAGGAGCCCCTCCAAGGGGCTCATGGCCTCCAGCTTGTCAGATACAAATTGTCGGTTCTCAGGCTAGTCCGGCTTGCACAGAACCTGGCACGGTTGATCACTCCTCTTCTTGGACCTCTTCTGTCACTTGACATCAGGGAAACTTAACCTGCTTGCTGTCCTTCTACTTCTGCCTCATGAGGGGCCTGTCAGAGGGAGGAGTCTGCAAAGGAGACTGTACCAGAAGTCTGACCTTTGAAGTGGCTCTGTGCTCAGACCTCCTGCCTCTGTCTACTTGTCCTCCCTAGAAGAAACATACCCAGTCCATGGTTTTAAGTGCCATCTCTAAGCCAATGGCTTCTACATTCTAATCTTCAGCCCTGACCTCTCCCTTGAATCCCCAGCTCAACAACGTTGTGGGATGTGTGTGGGACATCTCAAATGTGACATGTACCAGCCAGAATCAGTTCCGTGGTTCTGCCTGTCCTTCTGATGGCACTCACATTCCCTTTTCTCTTCTCTAACTCTTGCTTTCTAGAACAGCCTCAATTTGTGTTCACTTTGAGACCTGTGCACTTGGTATTCTTACTGCCTGGAAAACTCTGCCTCTAGATCCCTACATCACTTCACTCTCCTGAAATATTTTATTGACTACCTTATCAAAAGCAATGCCCCATCCTCTTTTCTTCCTGATTGTTCTTATCTTACATATTATTTGCTTATTGGTTTCATTATCATCTCTACCCCTTAGAATGTAAGCTCTGTGAAGACAGGACAGTGTCTTATTTTTACCGTAATGTCCCCAGACCCTAGAATAGTGCTGATACATAGAAGGTGCTCAATGAATATTTGTTCAACGAACAAATGACTTTTTTCCTTTGGTTATGTGCTTTAAACAATGGCTATAGATAGAACTGGAAAAGTCCTATGTGACAAAATAAGATAATCATTTCTATCAAAGTTTTATTTAAATATTAATGAAAATTATATCAAATTATAGTACTTCTTCAAGTACACTAGTTATGTGTATATGTATATATGTGTGTGTGTATTTTTCCCTCCCGCCTTTCGTGGGCTATTCTAGGGGAGCATATCTGGATAGTTCTTGATGGTCCAGTAGATGCCATCTGGATTGAAAATCTGAATTCTGTTTTGGATGATAACAAAACTCTAACCCTTGCCAATGGTGATCGGATTCCCATGGCTCCAAACTGTAAGATCATTTTTGAACCTCATAACATTGACAACGCTTCACCTGCTACTGTCTCAAGAAATGGAATGGTTTTCATGAGTTCTTCTATCCTCGATTGGAGTCCTATTCTTGAGGTATAGTGGAGTCTTCATTTTTTTAATTTAATTTAATTTAATTTAATTTAATTTAATTTAATTTTTTTTCATGCCCAGCTTTTTTTTTCTTTTAAATATAATTTATTGTCAAATTAGCTAGCATACAGTGTGTAAAGTGTGCTCTTGGTTTTTGGGGTAGATTCCCATGGTTCATTGCTTACATACAACACCCAGTGCTCATCCAACAAGTGCCCTCCTCAATGCCCATCACCCATTTTCCCCTCTCCCCCACCACTCCCCATCCACCCTCAGTTTGTTCTGTTTGTTTCAGAGTGTCTTATGGTTTGCCTCCCTCCCTCTCTGTTTGTAACTATTTTTCTCCCCCATCTCTTCCCCCATGGTCTTCTGTTAACTTTCTCAAGATCATCCACATATGAGGTATCTGTCTCTCTCCGACTGACTTATTTCACTTGGCATAATACATTCTAGCTCCGTCTACGTTGTTATGAATGGTAAGGTTTCATTCTTTTTGACTGCCAGGTAGTACTCCATTGTATATATATATAAACCACATCTTCTGTATCCATTCATCAGTTGATGGACATTTAGCCTCTTTCCATCATTTGGCTGTTGTTGAAAGTGCTGCTATAAACACTGGGGTGCATGTGCCCCTTTGAATCAGCATGGAGTCTTTCTTTTGTGGACCCAAAGAGGAAAATGGATCTTTTTGTGTTCTGGTACAGTGCATGCTGATTTTTCTGCAGACCTGTGGTGTGATTGCATTTCGTTGCTACTGTTTCTGGCAGATCTTGTATCCTTTGGGACATCGAAACCCTGATTGTCCCTTCCAGGTTGCCATCGGTGTTCTGATTGATTTCTTCTGGGCTCTTTGCATCTCCTTAGACCCGTGATGTCCACTGTGGGTTGTGGAGTAATCGCAAGGCCTAGCTGAATCACTAATCCCGCCAAACTGTGAATAAGTGAGATTTAATTTTATCATTTTGGGAATTCATGACATTTTTAAAAGGTACTCATGCCTGTAAAGTTTGGGAGCGCCCATCTTAGAAACATTAGCTTGAAGAAAACAATTTATTAAAATTGTATATAAGGAATTTTGATGAGATTCAATAGCCATAATATTCGTTTTAAGTTTGTTCTTGGAAATAATATTTCAGACAATGTCTCTTCAATTCATGAAAAGCTATATTATTTTCTTATCACCGGTACATTCTAGAATGTATTGATTATAATTAGATTATAATTAAATGCCTTGTATACTTAGATATTTTACTAAATAAATACTATAATGTAGGGCAGAATGCTTATTAATTTTTTTAATGTTTATTTTTGAGAGAGAGAGAGAGAGAGAGAGAGAGAGAGAGACAGAGCATGAGTGGGGGAGGGGCAGAGAGAGAAGCAGGCTTCAGGCTCTGAGCTGTCAGCACAGAGCCTGACGTGGGGCTTGAACTCATGAACTGTGAGACCATGACCTAAGCCAAAGTTGGACACTTAACTGACAGAGCCACCCAGGCGCCCTGGGCAGAATGCTTATTAGAGTAGCCACGTGTGAAACCTCTTTTTGACATTGTTAGTTAAATTTATTATTTTATTTACCTAATTTTTTAGAAATGATTTTGACTGAAAACTTATAAAATCATAATTTAAATTAAGTAGGTGTTTTACATCATCATTAAATTTTTGTACTTGTCTTTCTGTATCAATATGCCTTAGCTTTTGATAATATCATCTCAGGATTTACAGAACTCTGGCTTGCACAAGGGTTTAGGTTTGGTGAAGTGTCAAGATGTGAAAAAGGGGGAGATTATATAGCAAAATGTTGCTTACGTGTAATTGGATGTGTCACTAAACATGCTTCTAAAGATTTAAGATTTCGCAATCAAATTATCCATCCATTAAGGAGAATACAGAGCAAGGGTTCTGAACCCTGGCTTTGCAAAAATAGTCATCAATGACAGTTCTTTAAAATACAGGTGATTGGGTCATACCCCAATCCTACCAGATTAGAATCTCTGGGGACAGAGGTCCAGGAGTTGGTTTTTGTTTTTGTTTTTGTTTTTAAAAGCACTGAAGTAGCTTCAGATTTGGCAACCACAGATACGGCAGCAAGCTCCAAGTGAAAAAAAGTATTTGTGTGATTTTCCCCCAATACTTCGCATCCACGAAGGCTTTTAAAAAATACTTTTACACCACTAGCTAATGAATATTTAGACTTTGCTTTTTATGAAATAAGCTTCTATTATGTTCTATGTTGAGGCTGAATAAGGTCTTAATGCTGCACTTACCTAATTTTTTATAATGCTTTTCAATAATGCAGTTTCTTCTCACAAATGATTAGCAAGAAGCAAGACTCGCAAAGAATCAGACTGAAAGTGTTTAGAGCAGTATCAGGCAGCTCTAGGGAGTTATTAGAGGCAGGCAGGTGGAGAAGTTTTGTTCATAGGAATCTGTCAGCTCCTGGGAGCCAAGCTGATTTCTTGGCCTTGTGTATGACCTTTCTGCTTCCATCAACTTGAAAGTGCTATGTTCTGTTTTTGTTGCCGTGGAACCCTGGTAAATTCATGAATTGATGAATAATTTGGAATCAACATTTTATTGCTTCTGTTCAGTGTCTAAGAATGAGCCGATCTCTTGAGGCCAAGGGAACTTGTCTCAGCTTCAGAGAATATTGTGTGTTACATGGTATTTTGTTAGGGATCACACGCGCTTTTCTACAGTGGGCTCTCCAAGTGGCTCAATTCTCCATTTTCCTGAGTATTCTTTGATATTTTCCCACACTGGTTATTAGTTACATCAGAAGAAATAAAAGGAAACAGCTAATTTGATAAATCTTTGTTTCCCACTTAAGAAAACGTGGGTATGGATTTGCTGTGTTCATCTTTTAGTCCTTTTTCTTTTCCTGAATTATTTCTCTTATGTATGCCTCCTCATTGTCTTCTCGTGTATTTTAATCAAGAGCTGAAGACTTTTTGTCCATCTTGGTTTCAAGACCTGAGCACATGTATAGGGTGGTAACGAAACATGTGGGTTTGAATTCTGGACCTGGCTACCCACTGGCTGTGGGATCCTGGGCACATCACTTAAACTCTTTGGGCTTCAGTTTTCTTTTTTTTTTTTTTTTTTTTTAATATTTTTTAAATGTTTATTCATTTTTGAGAGACAGAGAGAGACGGAGCACAAGTGGGGGAGGGGCAGAGAGAGAGGGAGACACAGAACCCGAAGCAGGCTCAACGCAGGGTTCGAACTCCCGAGCCGTGAGATCGTGACCTGAGCCGAAGTTGGACGCTCAACTGACTGAGCCACCCAGAGGCCCCTGGACTTTGGTTTTCTCATCTGTAAAAGGAGGATAATAATAGCTCCTACCTCATAGCATTATTTTGAGCATTAAATGAGTTAACGCATGAAAGAATGTATAGCAAGGCCTGGCACATCCCATCTGCAGTATTATCATTAGATGTTGTTATTATAGTCCGTTGATATTTAAAAAACTTTTGTCCCAAAACGGCCATTCTCCTGGCATGCTAATACATTTATTAGTGCATTAATATGTAAATTAACAGGGTTTCCTTAAGAAGCGCTCACCCCAAGAAGCTGAAATTCTTCGTCAGCTGTACATCAAGTCTTTTCCCGACCTGTATCGCTTCAGTATTCAGAACTTAGAACACAAGATGGAGATACCTGAGGCCTTTGTGATCATGCAGAGCATTGACATGCTTCAAGGGCTGATCCCTCCAAAGGTAAATTGCTCAACTTTCTAGAAATTTCTCTCTTATTAACTGAGCCATGTTGTGCAGAGAGTATAGTATTTGAAACTGGCTCTCTTAGAGCTATGGATGGGGGAATGTTTCAAACGTCCCCCTGCATCGTTTTTATTTTTCTCATTACTTTTCTCCCCAAGTAAGTCACGGGTTTGTAATTTAGTGGCAAGTTCACAGTCATCTAATAAACATCCAGATTTATTTTGGGCGCTGACTTGGTATTGAGATAAATTCTGTATGTTTCCAGTTTTACTCATCTTTTCCTTGTTCTTGTCTTGGGAAAAGGTATTGTCCCTTTGACATTTTTTATTATTTTTATTGAAACCTCAAAGCACAATTTAGGCTTGAGAATTGAGTGACTAAAACAAAAAGTTTCTTCCGTGCCCAGGAGCAAGGTGCGGAGGTCACCCCAGAGCACCTGGGGAGACTGTATGTCTTCTCCCTCATGTGGAGCGTCGGGGCCGTGCTGGAACTGGAGGGCCGACGCCGGGTGGAGCACTGGCTGCGTTCTCAGGAAGCGCTGACCTTGGATTTGCCGCCTCTAGCGGGGACCGATGACACCATGTTTGACTATCATGTCTCGTCCAGTGGTGAGGACACTTGCTTCCGTTCCTACCTAACACACGGGAGCAGGTTTTTCCACTGGCTGATGTTTACATAGCTTTTATTTTTCTAAATGGTAATTAAAACACACGCTGTGAAATTAAAAGGGAAATCTTTATGTGTGATGAAACCTGATTGTTTCTTTTTCAAAACTTTATTTCATTTGTGTCCCAGATGCATATCTTCCCCTTGTGAGGTATATTATTTACTAAACTTTTAATGAATTAAAAACAAATTAGAGGGGCTCCTGGATGGCTCAGTCGGTTAAGCGTCCGACTTCGGCTCAGGTCATGATCTCGCAGTCTGTGAGTTCGAGGCCTGCGTTGGGCTCCGTGCTGACAGCTCAGAGCCTGGAGCCTGTTTCAGATTCTGTGTCTCCTCTCTCTGACCCTCCCCCATTCATGCTCTGTCTCTCTCTGTCTCAAAAATAAATGTTAAGAAAAAATTAAAAAAAAATTAGAAAAGAAAAATCTCCAGATCAGATCTATTTCAGTCATTTGTATAATATAATCAGAAATTTACATAAAGATTACAAAGTGTGAAGTATATTTTTACTAAATGTGTTTATCTATGTCTATAGATCTATCCAGATATACCTTAAGTTTATTTATATGTGCATATATAAAGTACATCTATATAAAACATATATATATATATATATATACACAATATTTCTGTATCTTTTATTTTTGGTTCTATAATTAAAGGAAATACGTAATGAAAAGCCTATGAGATTAGATATTTTAAGTGGTTTTAGGTACATACTACTATCACTATATTCTTTTTTATTTTTTATTTTTATTTAAAAATTTTTTTAATGTTTGTTTATTTTTGAGAGAGAGAAAGAGACTGAACGTGAGTGGGGGAGGGGCAGAGAGAGGGGAGACAGAATCTGAAGCGGGCTCCAGGCTCTGAGCTGTCAGCACAGAGCTCAACGCGGGGCTGGAACTCACAGACCGTGAGATCAGGACCTGAGCCGAAGTCGGACGCTTAACCAACCGAGCCACCTAGGCATCCCAACTGTGTTCTTTTTGAATGTGTATTTATTTTTGAGAGAGAGAATGAGAGTGAGCGTGGGAGGGACAGAGAGAGAGGAGAGGGCGAGAATCCCGAGCAGGCTCTGTGCCGTCAGCACCAAACCCCATGTAGGGCTCGAACCCGTGAACTGTGAGATCATGACCTGAGCTGAAACCTAGAGTCTGACGCTTAACCGACTGAGCCACCCAGTCCCTTATCACTGTATTCTTAATTTTTATTCAGACATTATTGAAAACTGACATTTTTAAAAAGAAAATTCCAAGACACTTCTTAATATTTCCTAATATTACCACTTTGGAATTGTTCCTTGGGAAATTCTGACTCGGCTGACACATACTTAAATACTACGTACAGCTACCATTCTAATCATTTTATTTTACGGGGAGATTTTGAAAGATGCCTTATGAGATGTCCGGGACCTCTGCTCGTGACCGTTAGGAATTAAATCATTAATAGGCGTATGAATATGTGAATGTTCTGTGTGCACCTCAGGTCAGTGGCTTCACTGGAACACGTGCACCGAGGAGTATGTGTATCCACCTGACGTCACTCCAGAATACGGCTCCATCCTGGTACCAAATGTCGACAACGTGAGGACCGACTTCCTAATCAAAACCATCGCTAAACAGGGCAAGGTACGGCTCTTTAACTTAATTGCTAACAATAGCACATTTTCAAACGTCCCTTGAAAACACAAGGCATCTTGCATTTATCTCAGAATGCTTTAGGTTGCTGTCCAGAGGAAATGAAAATAGGACCCAAATGGATATACTACTTTTATTATTCTCCACTGACAGCCGTAGAGTTGCCTGGTTCCAATTCATGAGCAAGTAATTTGTTCTCACATGTTAGTTGAGAGACAGTGAATTTTGACTCGTTTGTCCAAAGAGACATTCTTCTCTTCTGATAATTGTGTTAGTTTGCCAGGGCTGCCCAAATAAATCACCACAGGCTGGGTGGCTTAAATGACAGACCTTTCTTTCCTCCTAGTTCTGGAGGCTTGGAGTCCAAGGTTAAGGTGCTGGCGGGTTTAGTTTCCCCGGGGGCCTCTCTCCTTGGCTCGCAGCTTGGCCTCTCTCCTTGGCTCGCAGCTTTCTCTGTGGTCTTTATCTGTGCTCATCCCTCCTGTTACCTGTGTATCCAGACTTCCTCCTCTTCTACAGAGGCTGGTTAGATTGAACCAGGGCCCACCTTAATGGCCTCATTTTAACCTCATCATCTCTTTAAAGGCCCTCTCTGCAAATACAGTCACATTCTGAGGCCCTGGGTATTAGGGCTTCGACGTGTGAATTTGGAGAGGGGGAGCACGATGTAGCCCATAATCATTTTATTGCATTCCTTGGGTTTCTTTCTCAACTTCTCTTTTAGGCCGTGCTGTTAATTGGGGAGCAAGGAACAGCCAAAACAGTCATTATCAAAGGATTTATGTCAAAATACGATTCTGAAAGTCACATAACCAAGAGTCTGAATTTTTCTTCTGCAACCACCCCACTGATGTTTCAGGTACTGGCTCTTTGGTATTGCTCGTTAAGACCAAGTTTGTGATAAAGTTTGGAGGCTCTACTCTCTTCCCTGGGAAGCCTGTGCCCATTGACTTCATCTGTACTTTTTCCCAGCCGTGATAAGTCCCCTACATATGCCTTCCATTATCTGTATTATTTACCTGCAATAGAATCTCCCCCTAGTTGAGTTATACTGTATAATCTTAAATTGTGGAGAAATAAAAAGCTTATACAGGGAGTTAAACGCCCCAGTACTGTTTAAAATATGTAAAGAAAGCCTGTGAACATGTAAAACCCAAAACTGAAAGGAATATCATTCATTCCTCCATCCAAACCTGCTTCCTCTCCCTAGTGTCTGCTCTTCTGTCGTTGTTACTATTATTCTAGCCTCTAGGCTAGATACACCGGTCGTCTTGGATGGGTCTCTCTTGAATCAAGGTCTGAAAATGTAGCTACGGAAATACTTTTCACATCTCCTTCTTTCTCTTCATTCTCCCTGCCCACCTCTCCATAATTCACATTCTCAGGGTCCACACCGGGGTATTAGTGTGGAAAGATCTCCGACTGGTGCAAGTCTAATTCTCTTCCAGTCTTGCTTTCGTTCCTCGTCTGATCTCCAGTCCTGACGTTGCTGATTTATTTTGTTGTATCCTGACTTAACATTACACCATGGCTCCCATTATCAATTGCAGGAATAAATCGTAGAGTTAGCACATTCAAGAGTTTACCCTACTGTATTATTGAGGAGAAATAGAAAAAAAAAATTCCTCAAATTTGCTTTGCTTCTGTGAACAACACTGCCAAGAATGACTGGGATCGCAGTGGTGGCCTGGTGGTTTTGCTCTGGTCCTAAGTTGTTTAAGACCCTGTGGAAACTGGGGAGAGAATCCTATGTGTCAACTCATGCTTGGGTTGTTTTCAAATCATCCCTCATATCTGTTAGAACATGAATACATAAATAAAAAGGATACATTTCATAACTTGAAGATGGAAGGGGAATTTTTAGGAGAATTCCAACCCGAAGAACTTTGGTCTTGATTAACTTTGTTGTGCTGTGGTTGTTGGAATTAAAATATCAAAGAGCAATGAAAATTGTTGACAGCCTGGCTACATCCTGACCTTTTATCCCTTCATGTAATTGGTGACTGGAGAGCGCCAATAAACTAAGACCATTGATTAAGTTTCTAAATAAGACTGTCAACTGTTTTCTGCTCCTGTTAGAGATGGAATTTCCAATACCTGCTAGCCCTCTGTCAGATGAATACCATTTACCGTGTCGTGATGGGAAGGAATGTCTGCATGGAAGGTCAGCCTGAAACTGCAAAGACTGAGCTGTGATATTTTCGTGTTTGGGGAATAGCACGTTAAATTACCCTAGGCTGGCAAGATGCTAATGTTATACATATTCCTTTGTTACTGACATTATGCACATTCCCTTGGTATTGTCTCACATTTGAAGAACTTTTGTTAGTTTTACTTTAGGAGAGCATCCCCTTAAAGGCTTTAACTATAACTTCTTTGCGGATGCAGGTTTTCAAACATTAAATGAAAGTGTGATTCTTTCCCCCTATTATGTTGGGTAATTATCAATTCACATTTCTTGAGACTGGAGTAAATCTTTAGGGCTGTAATGTAATTCTGACAGTAACTACCTGGAGTTACTGAGGCTTTACAGGCAAAGGGCTCAGTCCCCCCCAGACCTTCCCTCACTTCGGGTATCAGCCACCTGCCTCAGTTTCCAGGCCACCAGCATTTCCGAACACCTGGCTCAAAGTTCAGCGGTTCCTATGACTCTGTCTCCGTAATTCACCAGAATGACTCTCAGAATTTAGGAAAGTGCTGTGCTAATGATTACAGTTTCATTATAAAAGATATGAATCAGGATCAGCCACAAGAAGAGATGCATTGAGGCAATGGTTGGGAGGATCCCGGCCGAAACCTTCTTGTGTCCTCAGCATGTGTTGTCTTCCAGGCACATCCAAGCGCGTCCCCAACTGGTAAGCTCACCTGAACGACACTGTCCAGAGCTCTGTCGGGCTTCATGACGTAGGCGTGACTGATGGAATCATTGGCCATGTGATTGAACTCAGTCTCCAAGCCCCCTCCCCTCCCAAAATATCCACTGATGTCACGTGGTCCAAATCACCAACCCTCAAATCACACAGTTGGCCTTTCGGGCAAGAGTAGACTGAGGGGACCCACCATGAACAACAGATTCTTATTACTCGGGGAATTGCAGGTGTTTAAAGGCTCCCTCCTAGGAACCAGGGACAAAGGCCAGCCAAATCATTTAGTATGTAACAAGACCCTGTCACTGTATTTTTACTAGTAACTCTTGGTGTTATTTACTCCTTCAGGGTGATAAAGATCTGTAGGCTTTATCACGAGACATTTATTAATTCCCTGGAAAAAAGGCATATGTTATCTAGAAAGCAGCCTGTTTGTTGATATCAAAATTCATAAACGATGTAATAGATTTCTAGAAGTTGCACCACATTGGAATGTAATAATTAGGACAATAATAGGCAGGCTTTTAGAACACAAACATGTGTGTTCTTTCAGGTCCCATTAGCTGATTCCCAGCTACGTTAGCCCAATTCCCTCCGACCCCGATGTCAAGCTGTCATCGATAGTTCACTGTTTCTTTTCCTGCTCAGAAGCATCATAGGATCATGTAGTCTGCTCAGTGCCTGTTGACTGCTGAGTATCCAAGCTTTCTACTAAGCTAGACTCATTAATTTTAGAAAGTTTCAATTACCTAACTTGCTATAATTAACTTTCTCACTGTAATTTTCCACCGTTCATGCTAAAGCGAGTTTTGAGGGAGATGAGCATCTTTCTGGGTATCTTCTGCTTACCTGGATCCAAACACAACTGAAATTGTAGACGAGAAAATAGATACTGTGCGTCCCTCCTGTGTTACCATGATAGCACACGGTCCAGTCGAGGCCACACGTCTGTTGCTTGACAGGTTATCTTCATTTATGGTTTCTTTTATTTTCCCCAAGGTGTCACATGCACAGCTTTTGTCAGTGTTTGACTATATGTCCGTCTTCATCTAGAACAGTCTAGTTTACTTCCATTGGCTTGGATTAATAAGTAATGGCATCCCTGTAACTATCGAAAGTGTGTAGTTTGGGCAAAAGTTGTACGATGCCCTGATCTTTTTGGCGAAGGCAATTCAGTGAGTCTTTTAAGAGAGAGATCTCAATTTTTTCCCCAACAAATATTATTTTAAGTGTTTTCTTTCTGTTTTAGAGGTAATCTACACATACCTTTAAAAAGTTAAACAACACAGGAAGTTAAGAAGAAAGTTTCTTTAGAGAATTTCTGAAAAAGTTGATCTTTTCTAAAAATAATCTTAAAATGTTTTGAATATAATTGTCTTTTAAATAGTTGTATGGCACTAGGTTTTCTTTCTAAAAAATGAGACTCATAGAGCCGAGAAAGAAATTCCACATTTTTTTTAAAGACTCAGAACCACTTTTCCAAATGAAATCATATGCAGAAGACTAAGCTATGAAACAGGTAACCATAGATTTGCTCTGGTGGAATTGGAGCTGGACTCCTGAAACCCTTCCCGACTTCATCCTTGCTTCCTGCAGAGGCCCCTATGGTTGCGGAAAATCCTTCTGATTCTTCAGAGCATAGTTTTAAGATGAGTTTCTGGAGTAGAATCATAAGAGATAATATGTGAAAGTATTTTTCCACGGTGAAGGTCTCTAAAAATGTCAGGTTTTACTGTTACTATGAATGTACTCAGTTCGAGGGAGACTGATGTACTTGTCTGTGTTCACACAGTTAGCCGATTGCAGAAACTGGTGAGAAACCAGGTCCCCATATGTTCTGTGCTTTTCCAGTTCACCCGTATGCCTCCTTCCAATTGGCTTTTCTTTATCCACATTAATATTCAAATGACTGATTTATCACTTAGTGATCTTGTTTTATTTTTAGCTTCTACTTACCTTGTTATTGTCTTTTCACATTGTTTTAGATATTTTACTTTTCTTTATAATATGCTATTGAGCATTTTACACTTTACTAATGTAAGATTTTTCATTTGCTTTTGGTGATTTATAGTAAAAGGGGAAGATCTTATTCAAGCATTAGATGTCTTTAAAAAAAATTTTTTTTAATGTTTATTTATTTTTGAGAGAGAGAGACCACAAGCAAGGGAGAGGCAGAGAGAGAAGGAGACAAAGAATCTGAAGCAGGATCCAGGCTCTGAGCTATGAGCACGGAACACAACATGGGGCTCGAACTCACAAACCGTGAGATCATGACCTGAGCCGAAGTCGGATGCTTAACCAACCGACCCACCCAGACACCCCTCAATAGATGTCTTAATAAGAACATAAGCTGTCCATTTTAATCTTTTAGCTAAACAGCAGATATGTAGGCCTAAAATTAAGCATATTTAAAATTTTTTAAATGTTTATTTATTTTTGAGAGAGAGAGAGAGAGAAAGAGAGAGACAGAGCATGAGTTGGGGGGGGGGGCAGAAAGAAAGAGGGAGACAGAGAATCTGAAGCAGGCTCCAGGCTCTGAGATGTCAGCACAGAGCCCAATGCAGGGCTTGAACTCACAAGCCGTGAGATCATGACTTGAGTTGAAGTCAGATGCTCAACCGACTGAGCCACGCAGGCACCCCAAGCATATTTTATATTTCAATTCAATTGGATGTAATATATATGAAAATGACTTAAATGCTGATATATAGAGTTACCTGTAAGTGATAATAAAATATCTTTCATCTTTACAATGCATTAAGCTCACCCTGTACTTTGACATATATCATTTATGGATAATACTGTGTTGTGTATATACACACATACACATGTATCTGTAATTTAAATATCTTTATATACACTTCCACTTGTGACTATGCAGGTTATGCAGATTTGTGCTATGTCCTATTACAGAGACAATTGTGTGAATGATAAACCCAAGAATTGGGCAGTGCACAACCTTCTCAACTGTACATTACCCTGCCAATATCTCTTCCAAGGCAGTGTTCCGCCCTCTATCTGGTTGGGGAAATAGACATGTATACAATCAAGTATAACTGATGTGATAAGTGCTACTTATGGTGTAATCTACAAGTGTTGTGGAGACCAGAGGAGGAAGGAAGTAATTTCTTCAGAAGATTACAGAAATCAATGTAATGAAAAAGCTGACTTTACTTAAGGAAATTCCATACTTATGTCATATTAATATTATATATTTTAGGAATTATAGAGGCTGAACTATTAAGAATTAATTCAAAAAATTGAATTACCCCTAGTTGTAGGGCTCCTAGCTTAGCATGGACACGGGCAGCTTTCTTCACCTGCATTCCCAAGTCTGTCTGGATTTCTAGCCTTCTGGTTTTTATTTCTTAAAATGCTGTTGTCACAACTTGGGCTAGCCCTCGCATGCCATGTGTGAGATAGGCAGACAACAAGAACAGAATCTTTCTAAGATTCCATAGAGTGCTTAAGATGATATCATGCTCACTAGCGTCCTCTGATTTCAGAGTAAAGTTTTTGTTTGTTCTCAGACAACAGCATAAACCGCCCTTAGTCCAAGTTCTTGCTAGAGATCTCAATTTTTTTTTTTTTTTATCAATAGCTGTGTCGAGAGAAGTGACATTTATGGAAGATCATTCATCTAAATCAATTTTTGACAAATTGTGTTTAGCTGATGCTAATGCTGAGGGATTTTTTTGGCTCAGAAATGGCTACTCTAGGAATATGTAAATAAGGACCCTTTAACGAACGCTAGCCTGTGAGCTGAGCATCACTGTGTGGTATGTGTTTTATTGTTAACTGAATACGAATGAATTACGATGGTGAGGGCCCAGAACAAAGAGACTAAGGGGTCTTTAGAGGTGAGACTGGAGATGTACGTGGGAACATCATGGCACTCCTTGTAAATCACTCCTGGAGAACCGGTGGAGTATTTTACAGGGTGACACTGCCCCTTTAGAAGGCTCATGCTGTCTGCAGAGGGGAGGACAAGATGAAGAGATATGGGTGTTTTCAGAGAGAACTGGGAGATGAGGGCTGGACCAAGTAGAAAAGTTAGAATGGAAGCACACCTGTTGTTGTCTGAGTAGGTGTTGTTAGAAGAGAGGGGTAGGGGCGCCTGGGTGGCTTAGTCGGTTGGGCGTCCGACTTTGGCCCAGGTCATGATCTTGCGGTCCGTGAGTTCGAGCCCTGCGTCAGGCTCTGTGCTGACAGCTCGGAGCCTGGAGCCTGCTTTGGATTATGTGTCTCCCTCTCTCTCTGCCCCTTCCCCACTCACTCTCTGTGTCTATCAGAAAATGAATAAACATTAAAAAAAATTAAAAAAAAAAAAGAAGAGAGGGGTAGAAGAGAAAGAAGAAAGTTACGGATGACTCCCAGGTTTCTTTTCCTCATTTATCTGTATATCAAATACTTACAAATAAGGACACTGCGCCATATACCTTTCTGGACACTGAGGTTGTAGTGATGAACAAGACAAACAAAATGTCTTTCCTCTTTACATTCCAGTGGGAGACACAGTACTCAGATAAACAAATATGCCAATTTTTGTTAACTACACCAGGGTCCATCTCACCAAAACAGTGGTTGAAGTGGGAACCCAGGTGAAGGAAATCAGAGAGTGTGTGGGTGGCGAAACACAACAAAGATTATCTGTAGTTGTTTAGACTGATTTTTTGGGGGAGACAGAAAATTCTAGATAAAATTGTAAACCACACAACATAGTATATATGACTTATTAAGAAGTTATCAGGACTGGCTGGCGGAGGCAGAATGGGGGAAGTTTAAGAGTTTGTGACATGAATCCCCCTGAGAAAGACAAATAACTGACCTTGGGAATATCATTGTTCAGGGAGGAGGAGATACATCAAATAGGAGTATGGAAATTAGAAGAGAGAGAATGTATTGATGTTGGATGGGGAAATGTTTGGACGGGACAGTCGGGTCATTGGTGTAGATCCCTGAAATGGGTGCCCAGCAGGGGGTGCAGACTTTGGGGTAAGGGGCATTTATGTTGGATATATTGACTTTGTGATGCCAAGTATGGATCCTCCCAAGTGCGAAGTCCAGCTGGAGATACTAGTCCACATATATGGTTTTCCCAAACATTTCCAAATAGTTATGTGATGGAGTAGAACCTACAGTTCTTGTGCTTCCGAACTCTAGGAGGTCTCCTCAAACTCCAGATGCATTAGGTAATGATTTAATGGGTAGCAGTTCTAAAAACAGAAAGGTCTCAACTCCAGGGTCAGAAGCTGCTTCATTTTACTCCCTCTTGTTTTTTGTTTTTTGTTTTTTGTTTTTGTCAGCTTAGCCTTTTTATGACATATATAGTTTACTAACGATTTCCTGTTATTTTGAAAAAAAAAAATAGGGTCACCGTGAAGGGGAAGAAAGTGCAGGTGTGGGACTATTACTCCATATCACTTCACCTATTCCACCTGTGGCTTTTTACCTCTTAGGTGGCACCCAAGACATAAAATCTTTTTTTTTTTTAATGTTTATTTTTGAGAGAGAGAGAAAGAGAGAGAGCGCGAACGAGCTTGAGTGGGGGAGGGGCAGAGAGAGAGGGAGACACAGAATCTGAAGCAGGCTCCAGGCTCCGAGCTGTCCGCACAGAGCCCGATGTGGGGCTCAAAGTCAAACCGTGAGATCATGACCTGAGTCCGACACTTAACTGAGAGCCACTCAGGCGCCCCAAGACATAAAATCTTCATGTGTTTAAGAGGTCTCGTTAATAGACAAGGGAATATCTGGAAGGCTCTAGCTTGCCATAGGAAGGTGTCAGGAGATTATGAATCGCCTTATACATTTAAATTCATTGAAAAGCAGAGCTAAGTTTAGCCAGTTCATTACTTTAAACAGCTTGCTTTTATTTCAGGGAAATAGGAAATTCTTTTTGCCATTGTACTGTTGTCGTGAGAGATTTACTTTGTAATTAAATGAGTTGTGATATATTTATATATCTTTATATTTGGAAATGGTGAAAAAATGTCATATCTCTTGCCCTTATTCATTCAAATGGTGATGGGAAATTATAATTTGAAATGACCAAACTGCAAAGATTTCCGAGGACAAATATATGACTTTTTGCTTCTATGTTGGCCTTATTTTGTGGTTGTCTCTTGGATTATTGAAGTCATTTTTAACTAGTTTGCTCTTCATCATGAAATAAGTAAGCTTTTTTGGATAGGAGGAGGATGCATTTTGGGTCAATGTATCTCCACTTTCTCCTACATTTATACACTATCTTTTTTAAATGTTTATTCATTTATTTTGAGAGAGAGAAAGAGAGTGAGAGAGCATGCACACCATCTGGGGTGGGGCAGAGAGAGAGGGAGAGAGAATTCCAAGCAGGCTCCACACTGTCAGCCCAGAGCCCATCGCGGGGCTTGATCTCATGAGCCAGGAGATCGTGACCTGAGCTGAAATCAAGAGTCAGATGCTTAACCGACTGAGCCACCCAGGTGCCCCTACATTATCTTTAACACAACTTAAAATCTTGGATCAGTAAATTGCTACAGTGGTAGGTATGGAACGAGGTCTTTAAGACTGAGCTTCTAGAGCATGAGGACCGTGAAGCCTTTTCTGTTTTATTTGTGTGCTAGCTCTGGTTACTCAGGGCATACATTTTGAATGACTGGTTGATTTCCAAACCACACGGTACTACCCTTGAAATGATCGATAGTCTGGGTCCCTCCCCAGGTTTCCCTTACTTCTCCCAATACTCCTTTTTTCATATTGCTAGGAAAAAGTGTGGTTTTTAAAATTTTTGTTTGTTTGTTTGGTTTTTAAATAGAGCCCAGTATAGTCTTCTTTAGAAGAAGCTCAGAATGGAGAAATGAGAGAGACCCAGCGGGGCGTGGTTTGCTATTTTGTATCAGGGGGTGGGAGGTGATTCACTGTGCTTGCAGCTGTCCCAAAGCATTGGATCTGGATTGTGTCCACTACAGAAGCCCGTGGGTGGCCTTCTCAATGGAGACAGAGCAGTCTTCACGTTGGGACGGGCTGTGTGGCTCAGAGCACCGACCTAGGAAGCTCCTTGGACCGTTGCCCTGTTTAATTTTGTCCCTGATTTACAGGGAAACTTTTAGAAGGGCTAAATTCTTCGAATAATGGGGCTGGGGAATGCAGTGTCATCTGTATAAGAACAATGAGACAAAATCTTTAGGAATAGACTAAGGAGTCTCATCCCACTCAAAATTTACAGTAATTAGAATTTCATGTACTCCAAAATTAAAGCAGATTTTCGAAGGTGAACATTATGCAAGACACTTTAGGCACTTCATGCCCTGGTTTCCAGAATTAAGGAGAGTTTTGGGGGGTGTTTGTGAGTAATTCCTGTCAATTCAAATGTTCCTAGATTTTAAAAATCATTCACCGTGTCTTAGGGTATATTTTCACAAATCTTTCTGTTGGCTTTCTTGTTTTGCAGAGGACAATAGAGAGCTATGTGGATAAACGCATGGGCACAACGTATGGCCCTCCTGCAGGAAAGAAGATGACTGTTTTTATTGATGATGTGAATATGCCAGTAATCAATGAGTGGGGCGATCAGGTATATTGATTCCATTGCACACTTTATGTCAACTCAACGTTGATGAGTAAATATTTTTCTACTTTTTCAATATGCTGTTACTGAATTCCAAGAAATTCCATTATTTGGCAACATCAAGGCATTAGCTTCTGGGATGTAAAGGAGTGACCTTTAAATTCTGAACGTTGTCTTTCTTAGGTTACTAATGAGATAGTACGACAGCTGATGGAACAGAATGGGTTTTATAACCTGGAGAAGCCTGGGGAGTTTACCAGCATTGTGGACATCCAATTTTTGGCAGCCATGATCCATCCTGGGGGTGGACGCAATGATATTCCCCAAAGACTCAAAAGACAGTTCTCTATATTCAACTGCGCGTTGCCTTCTGATGCTTCCATGGACAAGATCTTTGGTAAAATGGTGTCAGTGGGGCACGGGGAGGGAGTAATACCTACTTGCATTCCACTGAGAAGATATCTACCCAGAGGTCAACACAGAAGGGGCATTGGGTGGCTCTTCAGTCCTTTTTACCATGTACTCTCAAGTAGTGTTTATATCAGGATTTTGTTTATATAAGGAATTTTTATATGTATGTAGTGAATTGGGTGCCTAGGTAGATCCTTTCTACCTTTGTTTTTCTTAAAGTGACTGTTGCCAGCTTCTTAACCAAGGAGGCTAAACATTAAATGAACGTGAAGATGATGAGATTTTTTCCTCATGGATATACCTATTTCAGGTCCGATTGATAGACTACCATGCCAAAAGTTTATGTGGCTGAGACTTTAACCAAGCCACGTAATGATTTTGGTCAAAGCAATAATTTTGCCCATAGCAGAGATTAGCCAGAGTCTGATCATCAGAGTAATTTGCAGGATTGTAATAAGTTACTGATTGATTAAATATGTAGTATTTCGGAAATAATATCTAGCCCAGGAGATAAACACTATATATCTATATAGATAAACACTATATATCTACATATCTACATATCTATATCTATATCTATATCTATATCTATATCTATATCGGCACTAGCCCAGGAGATAACTATGATTGTCAAACTGAATAATGAAAAGAGTTTATAGTTGGTTTTGTAGCTTCTTTTTGCAGAAAAAGAGTGTAAAGTTATGTACGCATTGTGTTAGGTGTTAACTTACCATTTCTGAAACTACTACTGAGAGAAAATGCATTAGGATACCATAATTAATTTCTGGCAGACTAGAATGTCATCTCAGGACCCTGGGCTAGTGGGGTTTGGCCATATCTGCCTTCAATCATGATAGTGGGCAAAAGTTTGGAAACCAAGTGATATGTGAATTGTCTAAACCTGGGAAAATTACAATGGACCAGAAGAAAAAAGACTCTAATCAATTTTAATTATTCTTTTTTTGCCTAGAAAGTTTTACACACAAAGTAAATTAAAATATTTTGTAATGCTTGGAAAGGCAACAGTAGAATGGAGAAATCTTAAGGGTTCCCGGCACCTCCCTTTTCCTTATGTCTTTCGAAAGCACCTTTATATATGTAACGTCACCCACTTAATAATATTGAATTCATTTACCTAGAGTTTTCAGTAGTGTTTCTTAACCAACTTTTCAGTATTTGTATGCTAACTTCCTTGAGCGTATATCTATTTTTTAGATTAAAAAAATAAGAGAACACGAATGTAAATTTCTTTGATATGTGGTCATTGCTTATACTGTGTATAATAATTGTGCAAACTCTATAGTATAATGTTTTCCATTTTAATTTCACTGACTTGAACCATCACTCAGAATGTTACGACTTTTTTCCCCTTTCAGGTGTGATTGGGGTAGGCCACTATTGCAGTCAGAGGGGCTTCTCAGATGGCGTGAGAGATTCAGTAAAGAAATTGGTCCCCCTGACACGTCGACTGTGGCAGATGACCAAGATGAAAATGCTCCCTACCCCTGCAAAATTCCATTATGTGTTTAACCTTCGAGATCTTTCTAGGATCTGGCAGGGAATGCTGAACACCACCTCAGAGGTTATCAAGGAACCAGATGTAAGTGAAATATAAGAGGAGAAAATAAATGGCATCGTTATTTATTCTATTCCCTAAACTGTTATTCGTAATGTAATGTTTAGTGGAATGATGAAATATTTTGGGATGTTTTAGCATGCATTTTTTTTCTGCCTTTCAACTAACATAAATAAGGGAAAAGTACATCAGGAAGTTTCTTTTAAAAAATTCCAATTAAATTTATACTTAAGGAAATAGTATACATAGTTATTTTCTAATGAATGGAATAAACAATTGATCTTATTTTCCCATTATATTTTTCTTATACTAAATAATGGAAAGAATCAGTATTGATTTTATTATGTAATAGTCTCCATATTTTAAACTTGACATCTTAGCTTTAAAAAAGTAATTATCATGGGGCGCCTGGGTGGCGCAGTCGGTTAAGCGTCCGACTTCAGCCAGGTCACGATCTCGCGGTCCGTGAGTTCGAGCCCCGCGTCAGGCTCTGGGCTGATGGCTCGGAGCCTGGAGCCTGTTTCCGATTCTGTGTCTCCCTCTCTCTCTGCCCCTCCCCGGTTCATGCTCTGTCTCTCTCTGTCCCAAAAATAAATAAAAAAACGTTGAAAAAAAAAAAAATTAAAAAAAAAAAAAATAAAAAAGTAATTATCTTTATAAACACTCAAAATTGAAGAGACCATTTTGTTGTTAATCATCCACGATCTTTCTTTTCCGTGTAACTAGATGAACTAAAACAATTATGTATATTGGCATAATTAAGAAGAGGCAGAAAAGTAGAAAGTCCATTTGGCTGAGAAATGAGCATTTGTACACACACTTGAATATAACAGTTCCTAGCATTAAAAGAATTCTCTTCAAACTAGAAACATTATGGAAAAATTCCAAAGCATGGCCTGTGTGCTCAGGCTAAGGTAATATTGGCTTCCCTTTTAGCTTTTTATGGAATGGAGAAGGTAATTAAGCAAACTGGCTTTAGGGATTTGTCCACATCAATACACAGGAACAATTGAGATATCAAACAAACCATCACTAGGCATATTGAGTAGTGACTATAAAAAAAAAAACCCAGCTTTGCCCCAGATGCTCACAAAGTAGGTAACCACATGGCTGACTCCAAAGAAAGACGTTTTGGGGAAAACTCACTTTCCTTGTTACAGAGAACAGAAAATAATTTTAGCAGCAGGGAACATTTTATCTTGTTTTTTTTTCCCCTCAAAGTCATTGACACATTAGTGGCCATGCAGAATGCAGTTCCCCAATATTATTTTTTGAGTAGCCAGATTTTGATGCTTACTTGAAATCATCATATTTCCAGCAATTGATGTTGTCATGAACTTCTGTCTTAATTAACTGAATCATTGAATATATTTTACTAAATTCCTTTTAAATTTTGGTAACCAAATATAACCAATAGCATTTTATCATTAGTAATATAATAGCTTAAAAACCCCCTAACCTGCAAAATGTTAGCAAGCTCACAAATTTCCACCAGTCTTTCATATCAGATGAACTTGCTATAGAAGCAAGTGTATCGAGCAATTAATATCCTCAACTTCCAATGAACTTTGCGCCTTGGATTACATAGACTAGGTGATTGTTTTGTTCAGATAATCCAGACTTGCTGCAAATTTCCTTCACATCGCGTTAAGTAAACATACCCTTCTAATAGTTATGTATGTGAAAATTGTTTATACACTACATTTTATTTTCTGATCTGGCCACGTGAATGTAGGTGTCTTATCCAAACAGACTAATTTATCACAGGTTTAAGACTTTTATGTAGCATATTACCTTGTTGGTTAATCAGAGTCATTTTAGTGATTTGTCTAGGTTTGTTTTCATTTTAATGTAAAGACTGAACATGAATAGACACTACTCTATTTGATATACTTGATTAGACCAACTTGAAATAAAATACTTTTTTTAAAGTGTATTTTTTGAGAGAAAGAGAAAGAGAGTGAGAGTGTGTGTGCGGGTTGGGGAGGCGCAGAAAGAGAGGGGGACAGAGGATCCAAAGAGGGCGGTACTCTGACAGCAAAGAGCCTGATGTGGGGCTCAAACTCACCAGCCACAAGATCAAGATCATGACCTGAGTCAAAGTTGGATGTTTAACTGACCGTGCCAACCAGGCACCCTGAAATGAAGTATGTTTTAACCTTAAGTTTTAATTTTTTAAAAAATGTTTTTAATGTTTATTTATTTCTGAGAGAGAGAGCGAGAGCAAGAGAGAGAGAGAGAGCCTGAGCGGGGGAGGGGCAGAGAGAGAGGGAGACACAGAATCCAAAACAGGCTCCAGGCTCTGAGCTATCAAGTCCCACGTGGGGCTCGAACTCATGGACCTTGAGATCATGACTTGAACCGAAGTTGGAGGCTTAACCAACTGAGCCACCCAGGTGCCCCTAACCTTTAGTTTTTAAAATGTAGCATCTTAGATCAGGAAGGATGGTGCTCTATAATTTTGTCAATTTGATTCCCAACTATGGCAAATAGGAACGAATAACACATTTTAATTCTGTTTTCAACAGGATCTGTTAAGGCTGTGGAAGCACGAGTGTAAACGTGTTGTAGCTGATCGTTTCACGGTTTCCAGTGATGTGACCTGGTTTGATAAGGCTTTAGTACGTTTGGTGGAGGAAGAGTTTGGTGAAGAGAAAAAACCCTTGGTGGACTGTGGATCTGATGCTTATTTTGTGGATTTCCTGAGGGATGCACCTGAAGTGACAGGTAAAGATGTGAAGCAGAATTGGAAATTCCCCAAAGGGATACTTGAAGACAGAAGGTTCAGGTTAGGGATGTTGAGTTTCTGGCTAGGAAAGTTTACTGAAACAAGCCTGGGACATAGTAGTTGCTCAATAAATACAGAATGCGTGGCTACTGATGGAGCTCAAAGATTAACTATTTTTTATACCTCTCAATCCTGCATATAAAGTAGATTTAGGAGGCAGGATAGGGTAGAAGAAAGTGCCCAGGATTTGTAGCTGTCACACAGTGGTACGTTTGTGGAAGGGATCTATCTACCACACGTTAGCTGGATGACTCTCTGGACTTGAACCTCATTCTCCTCCCTTAGGAAAATGGAAATAGTAATATATGCGTCATGGGGCACTGCGGGAAATAAATGAAATATTATCTGCAGAGTGGCTTGGCAGTCTGCCGAATGGAAGGTAGCAAAAACCTTGGTTTATGAACGTAATTCGTTCCGGAAACGTGCTTGTAATCCAAAGCACTCGTATGTCAAAGAGAATGTCAAGAACCATTGGCTCGGTTGAGGTCATGTGACATTCGGCAACACGTACTGCTCATATTGCAAGACATCGCTTGTTTATCAAGATAAAATTCATTAGAAATGTTTGCTCATCTCGCGGAACACTCACAGAACAGGGTACTCGCAGTCCGTGGTTTTCCTGTAGTTGTTATTTGGGTCGTCCCGAGTGTTGAAATTAGAAAAGCCTCAAATACCTGAGAAAGCCATTGAATCTAATGGGAAAGAGGTGGGTGATGTGGCCATAAGCTTTCGTGGTTATGGTTCTGTGCAAAATTGAGAGATATATTGCTTCTCTTCTTATGCAAAGAGCTAGTGCTCCAATATCTTTTTTCCTTCAGAAATAACTGAGTGTAAGTAGACTATTTCTCTTTCATTTAATTACCTTTTTTTTAAAATACTGGAAGTGAATTTTAAGTTAATTTCCATATTTAAACACATGCTATTTGTATCTTCTAAACGGTTGAAAGTGACCAGGCAGCCCCTTTCCAGATTTGATAAGGATGTGTGTGATCTATCAAAAGTTCCCGAGTGACACTTGCAAAAGGCAGTTTACTGCTAGCTATGCAGTTGGAAGGATCCTTCCACAGAAAGAAGCGGACACATTTTACTTGAAATCAGGTCACACACATACAAAAATCCTGTAGGTGTAAGAGCATTTAAAATTAGAATTTATGTATCTCATTTGCTCTAATTCAGAAGGGTAAATAATAAAAATTTATGTCTTTTATTTCCTCTAATTCAGAAGGCTCAATAATTAGATTATGGTTTCCAGGCAGCAAAGCACAACTGGGGCACTTTTGCTGGGCAGGTGTGTGGGAGGCAAACACATGACCTCTGTTGATTCAAAGCGCTTTGTTTCTCAAAGCTTGAGTTGAACATTTATAAAAAAAAAAAAAAAGGTGAAGTGACTATTGAAATTTAATTAGCGAGGGCTTTGCAAATAAGCCAATCTTCATGGCTATGTTAAATCAATTTTCTCGCTTTGTTATAAAAAGGTTAATATACTATTATATTAGGACAAGGTCAATTGACAATAATTATGTACTATTAGATTTGGAAGATCCACTCTCTCTTCTAGTTCCCAGTGAATTTCTAAGTTGTTACTGGCATATTCAACTCAGGTGTCACTCTTTTTCCTGTTACTAATGTGAACCAATGGTAAACTTCCAGAGGCCTCATTTAGCTTTCCTTTGGCATTATGCCTTATAGTCAAAGATGGAAAAGTGTTAACCTGGTATATTATGTGTTTCTAATTTTTAAAAAAGCATATTGATTTCAATAATCTTTTCCCAGTGACACAATTCAATATGTTTATTTAGGAAATCATTATTCTGTCTTCTCTCAACCCTCTACCTCCGTTCCCTAAAATTCACTCTATCTTTGCCGCTAACCTGAAACTCCTGAATCCTAAGAATTTCCTGAGCAAATGCAATGACCTTTTTCTTTTCATCTTATTAAAAAATTCTTTTAAGTCTTCATCTCTCTTGCTGATTTTTTACACTAAATCCCTGTTTTTCTGACCTTCATTTTGGCCATGAAGCGAATATTCCCGGAGGGTTCATTGAAATGCCAATATTCAATTATGGATTCAAATTAAATTCAATATATATTACATTATTTGAAATTGGCCTTTTCTAGGCAGAAAGGAACTAAGATTGCATATGACCACAAAAATTCCAATGTTTTTACTATTGTTTGCTTTTTTTCTTTTCTAAAAATATATATACTATGGCATTTGGGTGAAAGTCAGTATTGTTCAGTGTTAAATTGTAGAGTTATGAGTGTATTAATTTGGGTTGAAGGAAGTAGTAAAGTCTGGCAGTTTGAGGAAACAATTGAATTGTTCCCCCAACTCCCTAGGTGAAACATCTGACGAGGCTGATGCTGAAATGCCCAAAATTTATGAGCCAATTGAATCTTTTGATCACCTAAAGAAGCGTTTGACTATGTTCCTGCAGCTGTATAACGAGAGCATCCGTGGCACCGGTATGGATTTGGTGTTCTTCGACGATGCCATGGTTCACTTAGTCAAGGTCAGTGGCCACACCCAGTAACACCTCCCCAAAGTGACGGACGTGGGGCTTCAAACCAGAATTTTTCCCCCTCTTTTGTTTTCATCTCCTAAGAGAATATTCAGTGTAAGAAATCAACTCAATGTTGGCGTCCAGTTTAATTTCGAAACCGCAACATGTGACCCCTATAGGCGGAAAATCAGCCTGAAAATCAGAGCATGTAGACTTCCAACGTGTGATATAATCTTATTCAGTGTTGCTACACAGCTTCCAGCTCAATGTTTTCACTCCGTAGAATGAATGTGGTTGACATCTGAGTTCAAAGCACAGGCAGAAAGTCTGCTTATTTGTTGCATTATGCAAAGGAGAGCTGTAAAAAGCTCTGAAGACATTATGCTTGGTGACATAAGCTAGTCACAGAAGGGCAAACACTGGATGATTCCAGTTGTCTGAGGTACCTAGGATAGTCGAATCCATAGAGACAAGAAAGTAGAATGGTGACTGCCAGGGGTGTAGGGATAGGGAGAGTGGGGAGTGTTTAGTGGTACAGAGTTTCACTTTTGCAGGATGAAGAGTTTTTGTGGTGGTTGCCTAATGACCGATTATGCAACCGATATGCCTAATGGTCAAGATGGGAAGTTTTAGGTCACATGTATTTCACCACAGTTAGAAATGATAATAAGAAAATGCTGCATGAACAATTGACTTTGAGCTGGGTGAAAATTTTGCTAGAATGAAATTTACCAGGAAAGTACATCTTCCTTTCTGCTTTGTCATAGGGGTCATTCAGTATCTCTTCCTAAGATAGTTGATTTTCAAAGACTGGAAACAAAATATATTATTTACTTGATAACTTATGTGATCTAATTTATTTGTGGTGGTAGATAATCCCATTTTATTGTATTTATTTATTTATTTATTTATTTGAGTGTGGGCAAGTGTGTGAGTGGGGGAAGGGCAGAGGGAGAGGGCTTGAGAATCTTAAGCAGGCTTCATGCTCAGCAAGGAGCCCCATGGAGGGCTTGATCTCACGACCCTGAGATCATGACCTGAGCCCATATCAAGAGCTGGATGCTTAACCGACTGAGCCACCCAGGTGCCCCAAGATAATGCCATTTTAAATCTGTTGCTGATATTCTCACTTTGTTGATGTCAACTTCTTTCTCAGATTACATCCTTTCAGTTAGAAAAAGGACAGCTTGAGGCTGAATCCCATTGCTTAGGTTTAATCATGAGGAGCAACCTTATAGTTGGAAATTGTCTCCTCTCATAATTACTGAATCTAGAGTTCATCTAGACGACCCTGCCTCTGAAAGCAGAAGAGGGTGGGGAAGGCTCCAGGACATCAGGAAGAGGGAGGAAGACGGAGAGGCTGGTCTGGGTTGGGTACCCCCCCCACCCCCACTGCTGCCCCCGTCGCCCCCTGCATGAAGGCATTTAGCTTGGACACTTAGAATACTCAGAATCTGAGACATCTGTATTGAATTATGAGCACAGATATCCTTCCAAATATAAATAATGTTAGTCTGTCATATTTAATGATTAAAAGGAAGAAGAAAAAAAAGAAAATGATACCAAAAGCAACTTCATAACTAACGTCTCTTGGGGACAAAATCTGACTGGCCTAGGATTTCATAATGGCTCAGATTGAAATGAGGCTATTGTTGGGGCGCCTGGGTGGCTCAGTCGGTTGAGCGTCCGGCTTCGGCCCAGTCATGATCTCGCAGTCTGTGAGTTCGAGCCCCGTGTCGGGCTCTGTGCTGACAGCTCAGGGCCTGAAGCCTGCTTCGGATTCTGTGTCCCCCTCTCTCTCTGCCCCTCCCCCACTCATGCTCTGTCTCTCTCTGTCTCAGAAATAAATAAACATTAAAAAATATTAAGAAAAAAAGAAATGAGGCTATTGTTAGTCTCGTGCTTGAATAAGTTCTCTAGAACTGCCTCATTTCTGTGTTTCAAACACAGAGTATGAGCGATGAGTTTGAGCGATGAGCATTTCTTCACTTCAAAATTGTGGGCACATGACATTTGAGGCACAGGTGACTCAGCACGGGGTCTTTGACTGTTTGCCTCAGTTTCTCTCTCAGGCTCTTGTGTCTGCTCTTGAATTGGCTGAAGAATTCCTGACTGGAGTTTTTGAACTAAGATGCTCCATTCCTCACAGTCTCCTAGGCTGACCCTGTCTTCTACCTGCTTGTTTCCTGTGGACAATACATCCAAAGTGTCACATTGATGTGAGCCTTGAAATATGTGACCTAGTTATAAGATGTGATAGAAGCTACAGGATAGAATTAAGATGAAAATTATAGCAAAACAGGATGTGATATGAGACCAGGCATATTTCTTAGTCCCTTTCTTCAGTAAGCTAATGATTTCTTCTGGGCTCCTGGGTAGCTCAGTTGGTTAAGCATCCGACTCTTGATTTTGGCTCAGGTCATGATCTCAGGGTTGGGAGACTGAGCCCTGCATCAGGCTCCGTGCTTAAGATTCTCTCTCTCCCTTCCCCCATTCTCTCTCTCTCTCAAAATAAAATAAAATAAAATAAAATAAAATAAAATAAAATAATGATTTTCTTTCAAAACAGAGAATATCTCTGTGACAGCTCTTTTGCCTCTTTGGTTAAGATTTGAACCATGACGTGTGTGGTTTTTTGTGGTCTTGCCCCTGCCTAGCACTCTAGCTTGTGGCTTATGCTCAGCTTAGCATGTAATCAAGAAAAATCAGCTACCCATGATGAAACGCACCCTTCTTCCAGACAACTTCACCCACGTGCATTCCCAACAAGTGCCCCGTCGTGTGGAATTTATCTGTGTTGTGTGTTTTGTGTTTGTCTTCCCTGCTGGGCAGCAAGCTTGTGAGTGTGGGGCACCCAGTTTATTCACTTCAGTATTCACAGGACGGAGAATAGGCACGCTTGAGATTCTTGATAAATGGGATTGGAATTTAACCAAGTCCCCACTGAGGCCCTAGCCAACCCTTTGCTGCCTCATCTCCTGTTGTTTCTGGACCTAGTACTGAAGTTCCCACCTCCTAGGGATACCCCAGGCCTTTTGTCGACTCTGAGACTTCGTGCACCCCAGGCCCTCTTCTTAAAACGTAGCCCAACTCCTGCCTGGCCTGCCCACTTCTTTGTAGGAGACTCGTAGTTATCTTTCAAGATCCAGATCACGCTCCAGCTCCACACCTGAGAGTTGCCTTTGCCCAGCAGCACTGTTTCGTTTGCCGCCATTTTTACCTGTTTCCACATGCAGCGTGGTACATCCCCACGTTTCTGTTAGCAGGTCTCTCTCCTCTGCTAGCACATGAGCACCTGCGGGGCAGGCTGGGCATTGCTAATTTTTAAACTATTTGCTAAAGGAATTGAAAAATGAATAGTTTTATCTCACAATCTATAGAGTAAGAGAAAGATAGTACCATTTGAAGGTCCTATTTGACTGTGTTTTCTCCTTTATTTCTTTTTGTATTCTAGGGTATGAGTTTTTGAATCTCTTTTAAACCCTTCTACTTATTTATTCATGTATATGTTCGTTTGTCGTATGCGGTTTGAGGGTTTAACGTGTGCTAGAAACTGCGAATGGAATGTTGTAATGTAAGATCTAGGCTGGTTTCAGGAAAAGATATTGGGTGGAGGTTCCCAGTACCTAATTATCAACAATTATTTCAACCCTTAATATATTCACCAACACCAACGGAAGGAAATGGTTAGGACAAAAGATATATATTTGAAAAATATTAACCAAGGAAAGACACAGAAGATTCCAGTGTGGCTTTCAGTAGCCCCTTACCTGCCTTATCTGTGCCTCTTGAAGTAGTACCATGGAAAGAACATGAATAGACAGCAGCAAAATCATTCTTGCCAGTACTGTTCCTTACCTGCCTACAACAACTCCCCTGCCTACAACTGAGTAGGAGCCTGGAAGGACCAGTGTGCCACCCACCCATGCCACAGGCTCTCAGGTCCACAACAGAGACATGAACATGATCTTCCTTTCCGGGGGCTCACACTACATTGGGAGAAATAATCCAACAGCCACGAGTAGTCCCAGAATTTTATTATATCTGAATACAAAGAAAAAAAGAGTAGTCCCAACAGGAATAAAGTGTAGCCCCTGCCACAGGAGGTAATCCTGAGAAAGGATGTTTACCAATATGTTCGTCAACATATTGCTAATTCCAGGTTACCCCAGCCACATAGAGGTGATCCGTCTCAGCCCCATTCTCATTATCATTAGTCTACAGAAAAGTGGGTATCACACCAATACCCCAGGCTCAGACTGCAGTTAGGTCGGAAAGAGAAGTAGTTATCATGTAAAGAGAAAAAAGCATCCAGGAGAATCCTACACTGAATCCCCTCTGTGGGGGTGTTGGAAGCCTGATGGTGTAAGCAATTCATCAGTAACAATAAAGCTAAAGAAACATGGGCTTCTGAACACCTGGGTGGCTCAGTTGGTTAAGCGTCTGACTTTGGCACAGGTCACGATGTCTCACGGTTCGTGAGTTCCAGCCCCGTGTGAGGCTCCATGCTGACAGCTCAGAGCCTGGAGCCTGCTTTGGATTCTGTGTTGCCCTCTCTCTCTGCCCCTACCCCACTCGCTCTCTCTCTCTCTCTCTCTCGCTCTCTCTCCTCCTTCTCTCCCCTCCTTCCTCCTCTTTCTCCTCCTCCTCTTCTTCTTCTTCCTCCTCCTCCTCCTCGTCATCTTCCTCTTCAAAATTCCATCACCAATGCCACATTTTGGAAATTTTCTTCCCTTCGATTTAAATGCTCTGCCATTGTTCAAATGTGGAAGATATTCTAATCAACTCTTCTGTATTCCAAAGATATACATTGTCTTGAAATTTCAGTCTCTTTCCTGTCCCACTGCGTTAGGTTGGGAGACTGAAAGGAAACATCCAAGCCTCCTCGACTTCTTTTCTTTAAAACCCAGAGCAGACCAAAGAGGGACTTCAGCTGACTTCTCTGTACTCGTCTCCTCTAGTTTCCCAAAGGCGGCCCCAACATATGCCCTGTCTGGTACTCTTCAAACACCATTCTATTTCAGAAATGCTGTCCTTCATCCAGCCAGCGTCTTTCTCCATTCCGATCCTGAGACACATATGGCTTCCCAAATGCTTCTTTTGCGTAAAGAGGAAAAATGGAATATTTACATGTTGAACAATGATCTGTGTCTTTTCTATTCCGCATTCTAGATCTCACGTGTCATTGGCACGCCCCGGGGAAATGCCCTCCTGGTGGGGGTGGGCGGATCAGGAAAGCAGAGCCTGACGAGGTTGGCTTCGTTCATTGCTGGCTATACTTCCTTCCAGATCACTCTGACAAGGTAACAAGCTTTCACTGTAATTAACCTGAAATGGATTTTGATAGCAGGTTCTCAGAGGCCACTTGAATTTAGCATGCATTTTTCTTAAACATAAGGAATCATAATCATTTTCCCTCTTAAATGTTGAGTTATCATTGTCCCCTTTCAACCTTTGTTGTAGATGTGAAATTTTCACATTAATAATTGGCTTTTGAGATATTTCAGCCTCTCGTTGTAAATAGCTGCCCCCCTGCACTTATGCATGCCATGAGTGTTACCTGTATTCCTTTTGGTGTATTTCAGAAGAAACTTCTCCCTACTAGGTGTTAATTCAGGTTTCAAGAATGTTAACAAACTAGAAAAATAACTGAAAAATTTGGGTTTATTCATTTATTCGTACATTTAAAAATATTTGTTGAACACCAGCTATGCGCCAGGCACTGGCTAGGTGCTAGGGAGCACATGGCAAGTCAGCCTCGTGTCATCACAGAGCCTACAGTAGTCAAGGGGTCAGGCACCTGAGCAGTTCATTCAGTAAGGTGTCGTATGTAGGGGGCGCCTGGGTAGCTCAGTCGGTGAAGCGTCCGACTTCGGCTCAGGTCATGATCTCATAGCTCGTCAGCTCGAGCCCCGTGTCGGGCTCTGTGCTGACAGCTCGGAGCCTGGAGCCTTCTTCGGATTCTGTGTCTCCTTCACTCTCTTCCCCTTTCCCATTTGCTTGCACGCTGTCTCTCTCTCTCTCAAGAATAAATAAACTTTTAAAAAAATTAAAAAAAATAAGGTGTCGTATGTAGGTGCTATCTATGAGAAAGAAATAAATGCAGACCAGCTCCTATTGAAACATGAGGGAGGGACTCCTAACCTAGTGTAGGGGATGGTCAGAAAAGGCTTTCTGGAGGAAAAGATGGAAACCTGAATAAGAATAGGAGTTATCTCAGAGAAGAGGAACGATAAAGAACGTTCCAGGCAAAAAAGATCAGCACATGTGAAGTCACATGGAGGCCCTGGAAGAAGTAAAACATGGGTGGGTGTGCAGCATAAGATACTAAGTGGGGAAGGAATAGAAAAGGAGGCCTTTGAAGATATGATAAGGAATTTAGACTTTATCCTAGAGCAACAGAAAACCATTAATGAGTTACCCCTAGGAAGGGCCTATGGGTTTGTATGTACAGAAAATGGATGGAAGGGGCTAAACAGGAATAGTTATAAGGCGTCCCAGGGATCTAGGCAAGAGATAATGGGACTTGAGTGGTAGCAGTAAGAATGGAGAAAAAAGGACAGACCTGAGATCTTTGGGAAGTTGAACTATTGGACTTGGTCCATCCTAGTTCTGGCTTGGAAAGATGATGCATACACTGATGCAAACCCTCCTCAAGATAGGGAACCCCGGGACGGTTGTTCTCGGACATACGTGTGTGGGGCGAGCGGAACCAGGAAGTGAAGAGTCAGCATGAAGAGAAAAGCAGGGGTGATTCAAAGGGGCTGAATTTCAGGATTAACCAAGATGAGAAACAGGAGGCCAGTTTGCGAAGTTTAGTTGGGCTGAAAATTATAAGACGTTAACCTGTAGGTGTGGGACTAGGCAGTCTTGCCTTTTGGGCGTTGCTCTAGAGTTTTGGTTTGGCCCAGTAGGGCAAAGTGTACCCATCTGTCTTACTGATGGAGGCCTATAGATATCTACTAGGGCAAAGATCGAAAATGATTAAACACTGGGTTTAAGGCCCAGATATTCATGTGTTGTTGTTACACTTTCCATTTGGTTCAGATTATAGGCTTCTGCTTGGAGAATAAATCTAAAAGATTGCTGGTTTTTGTTTTGTTTTGTTTTTTGTTTTTTGTTTTTTGTTTTTGTTTTTGTTTTGTTTTCAAGTACTAGGACAGAGAGAAATAATTCTAATTGCCTTGTGTATAATTGTTCTAGTTTGGATAGAAGCAGAATTTGATAAGTGATATCCTATACAGGAAAGAGACTGGGCTCTGAGATTTTTTTTTTTTAATGTTGTTTATTTATTTATCTTGAGAGACAGAGAGAGAGAATGTGAGGGGAGGGGCAGAGACAGAAGGAGAGAGAGAATCCTAAGCAGGTTCCACTCTGTCAGCACAGAGCCCTATGCAGGGCTCAATCTCACAAATCTTGAGATCATGAACTGAGCCAAAGTCAAGAGTCAGATATTTAACCGACTGAGCCACGCAGGTACCCCAGGACTCTGAGATTTTTGTTCCCAACATTTATTTAAAACTGTACAGTTTTCAAAGCACTTTTATATGCCTAGGCTAATTTGGTCTTTAAAAGAGCTTTATGGGTTAGCAGGGCATATAGTATTAGCCTATCTTACAGTTGAGACTCTATCACTTGTGGAAAATCCCAGATCTACCTGGGAATTAACCAACAGTATTTCTGGTTTCTGGTCTGGCTGGGCTTTGTGTCGCAATGCCTCAGGAAAAATATCTTGCACCTCCTCTCTCTGTGATAAATTAGTTCCTCTGCATGTCATAGTGGGAACGTTCTGTTACTAATGGAAAGGAGGGCCAAGGCCTGCTAGCCTTCCCATTGCCTTCAAGAGGCCATCTTACTGCCTACACCTCTGCATAGCTATGTGGCCAAGAATCAGGAAGCAAGAGCCTCACATTCTGGAAACACAGACATTTGTAAGAAGGCTCAGGTCATTATTTGAGGCAGCGGGCCCTTGATCCAGGGGACTGGACTGGAAGTTTTTCCAAGTCAGGAGAAGCTGGGATGAGGTATTTTTTTTTTTTTCCTCTCTGTCTCCCTCTCTAATGGGGAACTGCATCTTTGAAATTCTTTTCTAATCTCTCAGATCTCACTTCTCTAGACATTTTCTTAAAATATTGATGCCTGGTAGTGGGATTTCTGGTTCTAGGATTTAGGGTTTAGATGATCAAAAAGCACAGAGTATAGAAGTTAAATATTTAGTAGCTTTAAAAAAAATCAGAAGGCCATTTGCTCTTGTGCTTTGAACTCTGAGTTTATTTAATGACAAAAAATTTCAAATAATAATTCAGTAAGTCTGAATCTCTAGGATTGGAAGATCTTTATTTTTACTTTTGGTGGTAATGGGCTGCCCTGTACTGGGACCTCTCTAATATTTCATGATTGCAGGCTGACTTCCACTAAAGGATTGCTTTTCATCGTGAAAGAAGATTTAGAGTGTGATATTCTGTGTTTCCAGCTAGTCTCCTACTGTGTACTGATTGCTCAGAAAACTCTTTTTTTTTTTTTTTTTTTTAAATTTTTTTTTTTTTCAACGTTTATTTATTTTTGGGACAGAGAGAGACAGAGCATGAACGGGGGAGGGACAGAGAGAGAGGGAGACACAGAATCGGAAACAGGCTCCAGGCTCTGAGCCATCAGCCCAGAGCCTGACGCGGGGCTCGAACTCACGGACCGTGAGATCGTGACCTGGCTGAAGTCGGACGCTTAACCGACTGCGCCACCCAGGCGCCCCTCAGAAAACTCTTTTATGTGGGCCCCAAAGATGTGTTGGAGGATGAGAGGGCAACATTCTTTTTTTAACATTTTACTATTTAAGTAATTTCTCTACACCCAATGCAGGGCTCGAATTTACAACCCCAAGGTCAAGAGTCACCCACTCTTCCGATGGAGCCAGCCAGGCGCCTCGAGAGGGCACCATTTGTAATGAGGCATGTCCCTCACCCGAAAGAATAAGACTTGCAATTGCTTCATTTAGATTAATTTGTGAGGTGTCATTACAATTCCAATGGCAGATAGGTCCTTAGTAAACATCCCAATTTAACCTTTGGTTTAGCGTTACCAACAAGTATTTTCAAAATGAAACATATATGGCTTCAGATGACACTTCGTTGTGGTAAAAACAGTATTTTGGTTTCAGGTTGACTTTTTACTCTAGGTTTTTATTTTGTGTCCCAGAAAATTATACTGTTTCATGATATGTGGAGTTTAAAAATCAGTTTCATATTTGCAGGTAAATATAATGTGATTTGACTTGATGTTGACTTATTGTGGTGATCTTTTAACAATATATGCGAGTATGGAAATACTATGTTGTGCAACTGAAACTAACATAATGTTATATGTCAATTATGCCTCAAGAAAAAAAAAATAGTTCTTAACTTTAGCGAATAAGGAAGTACTCAAAATTTTCACAAAATGGTTCACCTCTATTACTCCCAAAGGAGTAGGTATTCAGCACTGAAAGAAAGTTTTAAAAATCAATTTCATCCTTGTAAGTAAATACAATGAACCAGTAACATTCCCATACAATAAAATTCTTATCTGATGGAACAATATCAGCACTTCTTTTTATTAACCAAATGGCATAAAGCATTGTTATAACGATCTTTTCCTTCCCATCAAAATAATTTAGCTAACGACACAATGACATTATTTCTTTAGGTCCTACAACACATCAAATCTAGTGGAAGACCTGAAGATTTTGTATAGAACGGCTGGACAGCAAGGCAAAGGAATCACTTTCCTCTTCACGGACAATGAGATTAAGGATGAGTCAGTTTTGGAATACGTGAACAATGTTTTATCATCGGGGGAGGTAGGAGTTCATATATCTTCATGCTTTTTGACTCTTCAGATGGCCTCCTGCTTGAGAGCTCTCTGTGTCCTTCCATCACAGTTGTTGAATGAGTGCTATTATGGGGGATTAGGAGATCCCTATTAGGAAGAAATGCTTTTTCTGTTGGGTTTGGAGAATAAAAGTGAGCTGATTGGATATTCGATATGCCCATTTACCCCCTCCAAGGGCTATGACTTCACAGTTAATAATAGAATCGTTTGTGTATTTTAAAATGTGGGGTATCTTATCTTGAGGACTTGGCTAATTTTTTTAAAAAAAGGATGTGTAAAGCTTTTTATTTTGCTGTAGTCCTAATAGTTTATTTTTGCTTTTGTTTCCCTTGCCTGAGAAGACACATCTAGAAAAAATGTTGCTAAGGCTAATGCCACAGACCACTGCCTATGTTTTCTTCTAGGAGTTTTATGGTTTCAGGTCTTGTATTTAGGTCTTTAAGCCATTTTCATTTTATTTTATTTCATTTCATTTCATTTCATTTCATTTCATTTCATTTCATTTCAGTTATTTTGTTTATGTTTAGAGAGACAGAGAAAGAGACAGAATGTGGGTAGAGAGGGAGAAAGAGAATCCCAAGTAGGCTCCATGCTCTCAGCACAGAGGGCTTGATCTCACAAACTGAGGTTATGACCTGAGCTGAAATCAAGAGCTGGGCACTCAACTGATCGAGCCACCCAGACTCCCCATTACCATGCTGTTTTGATTATTATGGGTTTGCAGTTCATTTTGAAATCTGGAATTGTGATACATTCATCTTTGTTCTTCCTTTTCAAAGTTGCTTTGGCTATTGGGGGTCTTTTGTGGTTCCATACAAATATTAGGATTATTCTAGTTTTGCAGAAAATACTATTGGTACATTGATAGGGATTGCATTGAATCTGTAGATTGCCTTGGGAAATATGGACATTTAATAACATTAATTCTTTTAATCTATTAGTATGGGGGTGTGCTCAATCGGTTGAGCATCTGACTCTTGATTTTGGCTCATGTTATGATCTCATGGGTTCATGGGATTGAGCCCCGTGTCAGGCTCTGTGCTGACAGTGTGGAGCCTGCTTGGGATTCTCTCTCTCCTTCTTGCCTGCCCCCCGCTCACATGCATGTATGCTCTCTCTCATTCAAAATAAATAAGTAAACATTTAAAAAAATCTATAAGCATGGAATGTCTTTCCATTTGTTTGTGTCATGAGGACTTTTGTTAATTTTTAAAGGTGAGTTTTAGGACACAAATGGAGGAAAGATATCATATGTATCGACCTATATATTTTGATCTGTTTGCATATGCCTGTACTGAATTTGAATGTTTGCACTTCTTTTGAAGGTCTCCAACCTATTTGCTCGTGATGAAATTGATGAAATTAATAGTGATCTCATATCAGTCATGAAAAAAGAATACCCCAGGCGCCCTCCTACCAATGAGAACCTGTATGACTACTTCATGAGTCGGGTCCGGCAGAACCTTCACATTGTGCTCTGCTTTTCACCTGTGGGGGAGAAATTTCGAAATCGAGCTTTGAAGTTCCCTGCCCTTATTTCAGGATGCACCATTGACTGGTTCAGCCGATGGCCTAAAGATGCCTTAGTTGCTGGTTAGTGTGGTGGACATTTTTGTCAGTTTTTGGTTAACATTGTGTGTGTGCCTGTGTGTGTGTGTGTGCACGCATGTTTATTTATTTATATTCTGTGCTGTTTGTTCTCTCTGTACTGGATTGAGTCAAAAGTCACTTTGTCTAGCAGTTTAGGATATTTACAAGATGCTGCTCTTTCATATTAGGTAGCTAATTTTTCCCAGAGTGTGGTTATCAGATAGCGATCTTCCGTCTGTACTCCCTTGGATTAATTTCCAGTGATTCTAGTCTTCTCAGGGATGCTTAAAGGCTTTGTCTCAGTTGGATCCCCAGGCACGTTCCAGGATGTCCCAGGAAGGCACTGAGGTTTTAACTGCTTTGATAGCATTTGTGTTCTTTTCAAAGTGGATTGGCCCATCTCTGAGTAGTTGAAGCCAAATGTCTCTTGGACATTTCGTTCTTGTGGTTGCAGTGCTGGAAATCAAAGAAGAAGACATTATCCAGCAGTCCTCTGATGGTTCCCATCCTTGAAAGGAATGTTAGCTAGAGTGTTCTGGGACTTGGATCCTTGCTGCTTCCACTTCTGTGGAAGAGATGTTAGTAGAGGAGATGTTAGAGATCATTGAGTTTATGTTTTTTCAGCTTTGGGGGAGAAATTGTGGATATTTTAAGTGATGGGGATGTTTAGGCCTCACTCACCCTTGACCTGTTGTATCAGAATCTCAGGGGTGTCCTGTCTCATGGCAGTGGTTTTCAAACTTTTTGTCTGGTTATGTTTTAATAATAATTCAGAAGAGTCCTATTTCCCAGTAATACGTTGCTGGTAGCCGTGGTAGATCAAAGTGAGGTGAAGGAGGTGAGGAAGGGGCTGGAGCCTGCCCTCCCAGCCCCAGCCCACGTCTGTGTCACACCCACATCTGGCGCTCCAGTTCTATGGTGCCCAGGGTGAGAACAACCGATCAGCCCGTCTCCTACAGATGGAGACATGGGGGACGCTGAAGCCGAGGGACTTGTCAGAGATTTAAGAAGCATTAGGATCTGTACTGGGGGAGGAACCCAGGTTTTATAGATTTATATATATTTTTAACAAATTCTTATCCACTGGGGACATTTTATTCTCTGCAAACTGCTGTTGACAATAATGTTTTTCCAATCTGTGGCTTTTAAACACAGAATGTTTTTACATATTCAGAGTACACATGTACATTTTCCTCTTTTGTCTTCTAAGGTTGGAGAAAAGGCCAGTGATTTAAAATTTTAAGTCCTCTTAAAATGTAAACACAACTAAGGGTAAAGCTTTAAAATTCCTTGAAGTAGGATATAAATGCAGAGCACACAATGACAGAATTTAAGAGCTATATTAAAGTTAACTATGAAACATGGTAATTAGTATGCAAGTACTTTGTAGAGTAGCATGTAAGGTATTATTATGAACAATAAAATAACAATTTCAGGTGACAAACATTGTAATATACCATAATTAAGATGATTTAATTTAAATATGGAGCCCTTCCTGCTAGGTCTGTATTTCAGTCATCTCTTTTATTACAAGACAAAGGCCTCACTGATCTTTCCTTTGTTAATTTCTCACAAATCTGCCCCTTTCTTTTAAATCTCATCGTATCAACCCAAGCCAGGATTACATGGAGGTCAGGGAAGTTTTCATTTCCGTGTAGTTGTTTCCTAGCTGCTGTCCTGACTTTCAACGGATGAGGCTCCTTGTTTGTTTATTGTGAATGTATTTATTGAACTCCATGCTGTTTATAGAACCAGGCATGGTAGGGAGTAAGGTGGGCTTGTGTCTTCAGTCCGGATCCTCTTCCCAGGCAAGCTCATTGTCACCCTTCTGGGTGATGTGCCCCATCAACTTTTCTCTCTAGTCTCGTTGGTCCTCTGGCTGCCTGCTTGATACATTCTGTGCACTTGACTGCCTGCTTGATACATCCTCATGGGGGCTTTACAGACCGCTACTCCACATGTCTGCAGCTGAACTGCCTCTCCTCTGGTCCCTTCCCCAGGAAGTCCCACCATTGTCCACAAAACCATGCAATCAGAGAGCTTTGTCTTTGTCTTGAACATCCCAGCTTCCTTCAGCTCTCAAGTCTGCTCCATTGGCAAATCACTTTGACTTTATCTTTTTTTTTTTAGGTTTATTTATTTATTTGGGGCGGGAGGGTCAGAGAGAGAGGGAGAGAGAGAATCCCAAGTAGCCTCCACACTGCAGCTCATAGCCTGACACGGGGCTCAATCTCATGAACCATGAGATTATGACCAAAGCCAAAATCAAGAGTCAGATGCTTAACCAACTGAGCCACCCAGGTACCCCATGTTGACTTTATCTTTTAAATACTGGGGGACTGTCTCTAGCACTTTCCCTCTCACAGATGTCCTAGGCCAAGCTGTCATTGTCACTCACCTGGAAAACCCAGATCACTTTCTAATGACCTCTCCTCCTCTTCCAGCTGTCTGCCATCTATCCCACAATGCTGACAGAAGAATGAGGAAAACACAAACCCAACCACACAGCTTTCTACTTAGAACCTCGCATGACCTCCCCGTGCTCTTGGGAGAAAGGCCACGTTACGTAGCCTGGCCTCCCAGACTGGGAAGAGTGGCCCTGCCCACCCCCCATCTTCCCTTGAGGTCACTCTTTCTTCCTATTCTGTTCTTCTGGATCCTTGAACAGGCTGCTTTTTCTTCCCATGTGACACCCTCCTCCTCCATCCTATTGAGCACTCCTCCCTATGTCTGGATGGTGCTGGCTCAGTCAAACTTCCCTTCCTAAGGGGAAAATCCTGCCTCCCCTTCTCCCCACAAAACTGATCCCATGGTATCACTTCATAGCACTCTGTGCTCTTCCTTCCTGGGGCTAACCACAGTCTGCCATTTGTATAGTTGTGTGTTGATCTGGCCCACTAGACTAAAAACTCCATGAGGTCAAGGACTACCTATCTTTTATTCACAATCTGGGCAGCTACCAGTGCTGAATGAATGAGTCAGTCTGTCAAAGTTCATTTACTTGCAGTCTTCTCTAACCCAACACAAACCTTCTCTCTCTTTTTCTCCCCAGATACACCTCTTTTGTTTGTCCTCTGAATGTGCTTTAATCATACTTATTCTCCATACATTGTCCCCCTTAGATCAAGAATATTCTCTTCAGTCTCCTCTGTTTATCTAAGTTCCAGAGCTTAGTCAGAACTCAACACATCCTTCACTCTTTTTTTGTTCTCTAAGGAATATTTAGTTTCCCGCCCTCCCATCTTGGACCTCCTATATCTTAGCACGTAGACTTTATATCATGTACCTGGTATTGAAATCTTCTTAAACTATTGATAACCTGTAATTTTTTGTGGTATGTCTTCAGTCTAGTCTGGTAAGTATTTACTGTGCTAGTCACAGTAGTGGATAAAATAATTATAAGATATAAGACATAGCTCCTTTATTTAGTAAATACAAAATCTTGTTGGGAAAACCAACATCTATGCACCTAATATTAACCTTGCTTCTGTTAATTTGAAAGAATACCATGTGTGGGCATTGCAAATACTTAATATACTTAGGAACTTAAGTGTTGTTTATTGTTTTTGGAAAACTAGCCATGAGGTTTCTAGAAACAACCTTATTTAAGTTGTCTTCAGGATTCTGGTTCTAAGTTAAATTATTATCTCCAGCCACATCAGAAAGGAAGTACATGATTTCATTTGTGTTAGTATATATCATTTAGATTATACTATTTCCCATAAAATATTAAATTGTATATTTTTATAATTAATTAATATTTTATTGATATTTTATTCTTTAACAAAATTTTTTTTAATGTTTATTTTTGAGACAGAGAGAGACAGAGCACGAACGGGGGAGGGGCAGAGAGAGAGGGAGACACAGAATCCCAAGCAGGCTCCAGGGTCTGAACTGTCAGCACAGAGCCCGATGCGGGGCTAGAACCCATGAATGGTGAGATCATGACCTGAGCTGAAGTCAGACGCTCAACTGACTGAACCACCCAGGCGCCCCGATTAATATTTTATTCTTTAAGATGCATTTTTTGTTTCTTAAGCCTGTTTATTGAGGTATGAATGATATACAAAGAGCTGAACATATTTAAAATATACAACTTGATGTATTTCGAAGTAAATACACACCCATGGGACTATCATCGTAATCTGTACCATAGACAATCCATCACCTCCAGAAGTTTCCTTCTGACTTAAGTGTAAGAAGTTCTTAAGTTATTTCTTAATTATTATTATTATTATTATTTTGTGATAACACGACGTAAGATCTCTTGTAGTAATTTTAAGTATACAAATAGCATTGTTAGCTACAGGCATCATGATACACAGTAGACTTCTAGGACTTATTCATGAATAGCTAAAACTTTGTACTTTTTGTTACTTTCTGACTGGGAGGAGGGGGAAATGGGACCCCCCTCTTCCTAGTCCCTGGCAATCACAGTCCTCTCTGCTTCTATGAGTCTGACACTTCAGATTCCTCCTGTAAGTGGTATCATGGAGTATTTGTCCTTCTGTGTCTGGCTTATTTCACTTAGCATAATGCCCTCCACGTTCATCCATGTTGTTGCAAATGGCAGGTGTCTTTTTTTTTTTTTTTTTTGGCAGGGTGTCTTTTTTAAGGCTGAATAATATTCTTTTGCATGTATATCCATTTAACCATCAACAGACATTTAAGTTGTTTCCACATCTTGGCTACTGTAAATAACGTTGTTATGAGCACAGGGGCACAGATATCTCTGGGACAGTGATATTACTTCCTTTGGAAATGTGCCTGGAAGTGGGATTGTTGTATCATATGGTAGCTCTATTTTTAATTTTTTGAGGACCCTCCACACTGTGAGGACCCTCCTTTTTTTGCACACCCTTGCCAACATTTGTTATCTTTTGGTTTTTTTTGATAATGGTCATCCTAACTGATATGAAGTGATATCTCATTGTTACTTTGATTTGCATTTCCCTAAGGATTGGTGATGTTGAACACTTTTTCATATATCTGTTGGCCATTTGTATGTCTTCTTTAAAGAAATCTCTTTTCAGTTAATTTATCCATTTTTTTTAGAAATTTTTTTCAAGTTGTTTATTTATTTTCAGGAGACAGAGACAGCATGAGCAGGGGAGGGGCAGAGAGAGAGAATACCAAGCAGGCTCCACGCTGTCAGTACAGAGCCTGATGTGGGGCTTGAACTCACGAAGCATGAGAACATGACCTGAACCGAAATTGTGTCAGACGCCTACCTGACTGAGTCACCCAGGCACCTCCCCACTTTGTCCATTTTAATCAAGTTACTTGTTTTTTTGCTGTTGAGTTGTAGGAGGTATTTATTTCACGTTGTCTCTTATCAGAGGTACAGTTTGCAAATATTTTCTCCCCCATTCCATAAGTTACTTGTTGACTTGTTAATTGATGTCTTTGCTGTGCAGGAGATTTTTTCGTTTGGTGTAGCCCCATGTTGTTTTTGCTTTTGTTGCCTGTGCTTTTGGTGTCATGCCCAAAAATTATGACCAAGAGCATTGTCAAGGAGCTTACCCATTATGCTTCCTTCTGAGAGTTTTATGGTTTCAGGTCTTATGGTTAAGTCTTTAATCTACTTAATCTATTTTAATCTCAAAATAGATTGAACAATACATAGAGTGTTGTGTATGGTGTAAGACAGTAGTCCGATTTCATTCTGTTGCATACAGATCTCCACTTTTTCCAACACCACTTATTGAAGAGACTATCCTTTCCTCGTTGTGTATTCTTGGCACCCTTGTTGAAAATCAATATATATATGGGTTTATTTCTGAACTTTCTTCTGTTCCATTGGTCTATATGTCTATTTTTAAGGCCAATACCACACTGTTTTAATTACTGTAACCTTGTAATATATTTTGAAATCAGGAAGTGTGACTCCTCCAGTTTTGTTCTTGCTCAGAATTGCTTTGTTTTTTTTTTTGGGTTTTCTGTTGTTCCATATGAATTTTAGGATTGTTTTCTCTATTTCTGTAAAAAAATGCCATTGGAATTTTGATCAGGATTCTATTGAATCTGTAGATGGCTTTGGGTAGTATGGACATTTGAAAATAATAATTCTTCCAAATCATAAACATGTGATGGCTTTTCATATATTTGTGTTTATTTTAATTTCTTTCATTAGTAGTTTATAGTTTTTAGCGTACAAGTCTTTCATTTCCTTTGGTGGAGTTTATTCCTACATATTTTATTCTTTTGGATGCTATCATTATAAATTAGTTCTTCTTAATTTCTTTTTCGGATTGATGTTATTGCCCAGAGTATTTATCTAATTTAAAGATGCTTACTTAGAAGGTTAATACTAGATTTTGTAGTATTTTCATAATGAAGTGCTTTTGGGAAAAATGTGAGTTTTTTCATACGTGAATTTAAATTGACTAAGTCTCTTGATAAAGCATTTAAAGAAAAATATGCCTTGTTTTATGTTGTAAAGTCTTGTCTTTTCCACCATTTAATAACCTCCATTTTGGCAAACCTTTGTTTTTAGCTTTATATGGCGTTGTCTTGAATGAATTGTTTCTTTAAATGTCTGTATTCTCTTCATTCTGGTGGTCTTGTCTGTATTTTTTTTTTCTCTTTTTTGTCCCTTCCTTGGCTACCTTTAGTTTAGTCTTCATTTCCAAGATGGTTTTATCTTTTTCTTCTTATTTCCTGAGCTCAGTCAATTCCTTTTTTCATTTCTTCCTGATACATTATTTGGTCAGTTTCTTTTTAACTTTTGAATTTATGATTCAAAGTAGTTTATGACTCATTCAAAGGCTTCTCTGGGGATACTGGCATCAGTTTGTGGCGTGTTACAGTTTTAATTTGTTTTTTTTTTTTTGGGAGAATGAGGGACAGAGGTTTCCATCAGCTGAGGCATTTTGATTTTCCTTTCCTATTTCATTTTTTATTAGGTTTTTTCGTTTAATTCCAGTATTATTAAGATAGTAGTCTTGCATTTCTTAATGATACTCTGTGGTGCTAATGTCACTCCTAAACCCATGAACTTCATTTTGATTTCTCCACGGTAAAGGTAACTTTTAATGTTCTTCTAGATTACATTTTAAATAAGCACATTGTTATCAAAGTAGGCCATCTTCACTTGAAAATGAAGTCTCAAGCAAAATCAATAGCCTATATATGGTGTATTTTTTTTCAAAGAAGGCCATTTTAATTATGTGAATAAAATGGCCCTCTTTGAGAATTATTACTTGATTTATAATATACAAGACATGGTCTTATGAGCTAGCCACCCCTGCTTCTGCAGCCGCTCACAGCTGGTGATACATCCTCAAGAAGGCAGCTTCGCGTGATAACCCCTCAGAAAGTAATGCCAACCACAACAGTATCCACATTTTTTTCTGGGAAAATTAGCCTGTTTTGCTTATGAAGCCCATTAGTCAATAAATATTTTTGGACTTGGTGCTGCAGTTGAATGTGTTTGCTTAGCACTCTAAAAGACTACAGAGTTCAGTTCTCTTTGGACTTCTAAATCAAGGTGACATGGGCTTTGGAGTCCATCATCCTTGCATTGAATCGCCAACCTGCCATCTGCAAGGAAACTCCTCTAAGCCTCATTATTCTTCTGTACAAAAGGCACATGTTAAAATTCATCACTTAGGGATGTTGTAAGGATTAACTGATAAGGTTTTGTCAAGATTAGACATGCTCGCCCTCTGAAGGTATCGGTTAAGAATGTGTTTGGCTGTAAGAGAAAACCAGAGAAGTGCTTGCTCAAGCAAGTCCTTTTTTCTCCCCCCTTCTCCTGCTGCCAAGAAAACACAGAGCTGCGCAGTCCAGGATGATGCCATTTGGGGGGGTCTTACTCCTTCTATCTTGCTGTTGTCCTTAGGGTGTGGCTTTTACTCTTACAGGCACAAGGTGGCTGTTGCATCTCCAGACATTATGTTTGTTGATGCCTTATGAAATTTGCCTTTTAGTTCAGGGCAACGTTCTTCCCCAAGAACTTTTGTCTGCACGTCATTGGCCTCAACTGGGTCACCCCTACTTGTAAGAGAGTCTGGACAATCGACGAATTTTAGTTGGGCAGATTGTTACCTTGAGCAAAACAGAGATTCTTTTAGTAACAAAGAGAGAGGATGGCTGCTGGATAGGCAACTCATGCCCCTCTTTCCCTTTGTTACTTCAATTCTTTTCATCTCAATGAAGTGGAAATTGAAGGGCACCAAAATTCAGGCAGGGATCCGAACATTCTCCTCTCTATCCCACACATACCTCACCTCATTCCCATCAAGTGCTGTGAGCACACAACACCAAAATATAACCCATACCAACCTCAGGCTTCAGTCTGAAGATGGGCCCCCAAACTGGCATTGCTGCTTTGGTGATTAGATAATAGAGATGACCTTGGAAGGGTTTTCCATGGCCTCTTGCTTGAGCTTAGCAGGCTTTGGTCACGCTAAGTAAAAGTGATTTGATTGTTTTCATAACCTTCCCTGCACCAGAGATTGTGAGTCCTTGGAAAAATATCCTTTGAATCTACTCTATTTTTATTCTCTTTGACTTTTAGAGAGATAAAAACAGCACTTGCTACATAAAAAAGAATTCCCCATATTGATACTCTCTGTTCACATAAGAAGGGAAAAAATCATTACATAGTAAATACGAGGAGGTTTTCAGAAAGTGGGAACCTCCCCGAGGATACCCTGTAATGCCAAGTAAAGCACTTAGCATCATGCCTGGCTCATGGTGAATATTGCTGCTGTAGGGGTTAATACCTACTACAAAAACTTTATCCTAGGCAAAGATTGTTCCTGTGTTCCCGGTGCCTAGACTTAAACTTCCTAGAAGTTAAACTGTTCTTTGTAGAGACTGCTTAACTCATATGAGAAAATATGACTTCTGAGTCTTAATTTATGGCCTTTCAATGTATATGGTAAACTTTGTTTATAACCAAGCCGAGAAATGGTACCTATTATTTACATAGATGTAAACACTACCCCACAATTGCTTTAAGAACTTAATTTAGTGATCAGTTGCTAATCATTTTTTATTTCTTTGTCAACTATCACCAGATAGGTTTGTTTATTTGATTCCTTCTCTTTCCTTCCCTTTTTATTGGCCGTATTTATATCTGCAACTCTTATGTACATTATTCAATGCTTTAAGTACTTTTCAAGCAAATCCGTAGGCAGTTTTGTATCCCCCAAGATACATAAAGTTGGTTATGGTAACTTCTAACCGCATTGTGCATAACCTTTGTAAATTCCTTGGCATTGAGACCAAATTTCATACTAGTCTTTAGCTCCACGGTACCATCACAGGGCTCGGTGTGCCGCAGACACTCAGCGTGTTTGTGGTGATTGATTAGGTCTGGCTTTATGGCCTCTTCCTATAATAGGAAATGCTGCCTTAGAATGGGTCCCATGATTGGCAGTATCGGGAAGACAAAGGTCTTCAACAGGAGGTTTTTACCCAAACATTTTTAAAGGACACTGTAAATTAGAATTGACTGCAAATGGCCACCCACCACTTTTAAGAACAGGATGACCCAGGCATAAAAAAATATAGTGGCAAACATTCCACATACCAAATGCAGTCAGAGCCTGGGGGAATTAAGGGTATGACAGGTTCTGCATTTAAAAATAAATGGGAATGTTAAATTTGAGTACCAGGTGGGCACTGATTTCTGAGTTATTTGTACCACTTTTGCCCTTATGTGAAGCATAAAACAGGCTGGCTGTTGACCAGAACCTGCAGCCATGCAGAAGAGACTTCTTTGCATAAGTAACAGAAAACAAAGGCTAATGATAGTCTTGAGGTCTGTTACAGCTTTATAAATGAAAGGGAAAATAAAATTGTTGAAATCATAGGCCTGGGGCCAAAAATGCTGACAGATATTTACCAGGTTTGGGTATAAAAATGGTATGCAGTCCTAAAAAATATCTAAATCTTTCAAAATTAGCCAGTTAACTTTTCAGATGGTCATTCATGTGTATATTTCACACACTGCCGTCCTTATTCCTTCTAGTGTCTGAACACTTCCTGTCCCCCTATGATATTGACTGCAGTTTGGAAACCAAGAAGGAAGTGGTCCAATGCATGGGCTCCTTCCAGGACGGGGTAGCTGAGAAGTGTGTTGATTATTTCCAGAGATTCCGACGGCCTGCTCATGTGACTCCCAAGTCGTACCTCTCCTTTATTCAAGGCTATATGCTCACATATGGAGAAAAGCGTGCAGAAGTGCAAACCCTGGCCAACAGGTAAGTGTGAAGTTTGGATATAAAGTTGTTTTAAAGCCTTGGCTCTCAACGGGGAGCAAATTTGCTCCTAGGGAGCCGTTTGCAATGACTAGAAACATTCTTGTTTGTTACACCTCAGGTGGTCGGGAAGGGGTGCTGTTGGCAGCAAATGAGTAGAGGTCAGGGATGCTGCTAACATCTCACAGTGCACGGGATAGCCCTCTGCAGCAAAGAATCAGCCCCAAATGCCAATAGTGCTGCGGCTGAGGCACCCTCCTCTCAAGCCTATTCCAAGGATTAGTCCATGATTGCTAGGAGCTTTGTTTTTGCCCAGTCGAATAAAGTGTTGCCGAGTGTTCATGTGACCTACTACTTGCTATAACACTGAATGACATAATGGCGGAAATAGCGAATTCAGACTGCCTGCCTCCCTCCACTCGTCCTTCTCTGGAATGCTGACGTTCACTGCCTGGGGAATACCCTGCTTCACTGAACTCTGTTCCAGATTTCACTGCTCTGCCCAGCTCTCTTCTGAACACCTATAGCTTCTGCTTGGATATGGCCAGAACCAGCCAGGGATGCTTCATAAGGGACCCTGGGTGGGACATTGGACTGACTGACTCTGAGGGCCCTGGTCTTTGAGGTTGCATTATCTCAGGCCCAGACAGGCAGCATCCCTTCGCAGGGTGGTTCTGATGGCTTCATTCCTTGATTTGTTTCATTCCTTAATCCCAAATCTTTCTTCTTTTAACCTAATTGGTCTTTTTAACAAAACAAAACAGAAGTTATTTATTTTCCTTCCTCCAGATTTGGGTTTCAAGCATTTGAAGTCTCTTGTCATTTAACTAAACTTCATTAGGCCTGTTTCCTTCATGATACAGATTCTAGACCCACGATTGTTCTTCATGTTGTGCGGCATCGTAATGGGTTCACTGTCCCACATGCGGTGTGTGAAAAACATATGGACGTGTTTAGTTAGGCATCAGCCCTGGATGCATATTCTTTTCGTCAAGCCCTCTTGGATTTGCTATTTGCACAGACCCTCATTCTTCAAATACGACCATTGCTGTCTGTGTTAATGAACCAGTGCTTGGAAAACCACAAATTTTAACCATGGCTTGCTTGGATTTTCAATCCTAGAATGAATACTGGATTGGAAAAGCTAAAAGAAGCCTCAGAATCTGTTGCAGCCCTGAGCAAAGAGCTAGCAGTGAAAGAAAAGGAGCTCCAAGTGGCCAATGATAAAGCCGACACGGTGCGTGGGCACTCACACGTGTGCCAAATTTGTTTTAAATTCCTGGTAATAAGTGTTAACGACGTATGCATATTCACTGAGTTGTAACCACGAAAGTACAAATTATTTCCAATAGAATCTAATACTCTTAATCTTACTGGGCAACGGTACCGGACCAACTCAACAAATCAAGGCAAAAATGTGCATTTTCAGCCTGCTGAGGTTTGTTCTGTGAGCTTTTTTCCCCTTCTATATTGAAGTAGGTCTTAAAAGAAGTGACAATGAAAGCGCAGGCCGCCGAGAAGGTCAAGGCTGAGGTACAGAAGGTGAAGGACAAAGCCCAAGCCATTGTAGACAGTATCTCTAAGGACAAAGCCATCGCTGAAGAAAAACTGGAAACCGCAAAACCAGCTTTAGAAGAGGCAGAAGCAGCCCTGCAGGTAAATCTGTGTGATATGGCAGGTGTCAAGTTTAGCGCCTGGGAGGAGGGCGAAGGAAAATGAATAACAGCAAGGAAACGCGCTACTGCTCCAGACCAAAGGTCTTCCCTGGAACTATTTCTAGGAATAGTTTCTGCAGGGAGATGTTATTAGCTCCGTATAGATATGGCTTTTGCTACTCCGCATCTCATTTTCTTCACTCCTGAATGATGGGCAGTGTCATAGATTGGCGGTCAGGAGTCCTGGGTTCTCATTTCCACTCTGTCGCCAATAAGCTATGTGACATTGGGAAAGCCACAGAAAATTTCTAAAATAACATTTCTCTCCTCATTCATTGAGGACCCCGGCGTGGGTCTGTAAGAGACAACGTTCTCCGAGTGTATCTGTGGATTTTACCCAAATACAGAGCTGCTGACCTAATGTAGCCCGTGAACGGCAGGTTCTGAACAGGTCCCAACTTGCGTGGCAATAGCAGAAATGGCAAAATTAGGAAGGAGGTTGGATTCTGAGAAAATATGATGAGTTTAGTGACATAGGCCCCACCTTAAAGAGCTGGTCCAGTTTCGAAGGCCCAATTTAAGATTTCTGGGGACTCGATTGAAGATTGCCTTTACTTCTGTCTTACTCAGCTACTGCCTTATGTTATTGATTCCTGGTCTAGGAAATGGCTGGAGAAATGAAGCCCTGATGATCTGCCCACAGCTAATTCAAGTTCTAGAACCCCCACTAAGCATGCCTCGTTACCTGACAATGCAAACTTTTTTAATCGCTTCTTTGGCTCACTGCCTTAGACACTTCTAAATCTTTTTTGATCCAAGTTGAGCCTTTTAGTTTCCTGAGCAATATATAAATATGAGTTTCTACTCTTTTGAGATAATGAAGATACGGCCGCCTCCTTTGTCCCTCCAACTTTTCATACTACTCTTACTGTGATGTGTCTTCACTTACTGTTTCTGTCTTCCTCCTTTCCCTGGCTAGAGTGTGCTTCTTCATCCTCAAAGCCCCGTGGGTCTTCAGTCTCTTAGACTGGTGGGCTCCTCATCTCCCCCTGCCTCTTTTAAAAAATCAACTTACTGTGGTAGGACTGACATGTGAAAAGCAGGACGTGTATACTGTATACAACTCAGAAAGTTTGGGAATAAATATATACCTTGAAACCATCCCTAACTTCAAGCCCATTGACATGTCCATTACCTCCCAAAGTTTCCCCGCCGCTCCCTTTAATGCCATTGTTGTTGTTATTGTTTTTCATGTCATAAAAACATTTAACATAGGATCTAAAATCTACCCTCTTAACAAATTCGAAGTATATAATGCAGTATTGTTAACGATAGGGACTGTGCTCTGTAGTAACTCTCCAGAATTTATTTAGCATAACTGAAAACCATCAGCTCCCCATTTTCTCTTCCTGACAGACCCTGACAACCACCATTCCACTCTCTGCTTCAATGAATCTGCCCGTTTTAGATTCCACATGTAAATGGGATCATATTGTTTTTCTATATTTAGTTTATTTTACTTGGCATAATGGCCCCTAGGTCCATCCATGCTATCTCACACGGCAGGATTTCCTTTATTTTTTTTTAAGGCTGAATAACATTCCATTGAACACAGGCACTCCACACACACATATGCACGCATGCACACACACACACACACACACACACACACTCCCTCTCTCTACGTATGTATATCTCACATTTCTTTATCCACTCATCCACTGATGACCACTTAGATCGCTTCCATATATCGGCTACTGTAAATAGTGCTGCAGTGAACGTGGGGGTTAGATATCTCTTCGAGATCCTGGTCTCCACCCAACCCCCTTTTTGGGGCATTTTGGCTTCCAACTGTGGGTCTCTGATCAATAGAAAGAAGACATTGATAGTGTAAAGAATCTTTTAAATCTTTACTTAACTCATGATACCCCATGGCATCATAGAAAAAGAGCCTATGGTATCTTAGATCTTGCTTAAAGGTGTAAATTTTCCCAAGATTTAAAAGGCTTAGCATCTTTTCTGTATTATAACATATTTTTCTTTATCCTCCTAATTTCTCGTTCTCTACCACTAAGATATTCCACATAAACATCAATGCAGAAATGTCTGGAAACAGGGGTAACATGATGGGGTGTATTGGAGAGATTTCCAATAATTTCCTTCATTGGTTCTGCCTCCATTTTATTGCTTCCTTGTGGGCTTTTGAAATCTTGAAATATGGTACTACCAATTTATTCTAAGAAGTTCTAGATCCCCTCAAACTAACCTTTTGGCATCAGGCCACATAAATCTATACAAGAAATAAGGTAAGCACAAAGAATATTTCTCTTTCTATCTCAAAACTAATCTGACTCCAGGCAAACAAACAAAATACCTCCAGATGTTAAATAACTATTATATTGCAAGCATGTCTAGGAAATTATGTGGCAGTCACACTGCTTTGTCTTCAGAGAAAAGAGGAATCCAATACTTAGCTGAAATAGGTTGAGCTTTAGACATACCTCTCCCCCGACTCCTTTTACCTGGGCACCCAACATAATTGAGCCCAATTCTGTTAGACAATTTTCTCTTTTAAAGCTAAAGTAAAATCAGCATGTCCGGCTCCTTACATCCTTTACTTAACATTTATTTACAACATTTATTTGAGCCTACTTTCCCCACTGGCTGCTATTATATTTCTCTCCTTTCTTTTATAGCCACACGTCTCCTATAAAGATCTGTCAGCTGTTTCTAGCCCTTGAACACAAATTCTCCTTCACTTCCGGTTGTCTTGCGTCACAAATATGCATCGACTGAAACAAACATTTCCAAAGTATGTAGTTACAATCCTAAATTCAGTGGGGTTTTTTTTTCTTCATTTTTTTCCCCCAATCCTCAGAGAAAAGGTTATTAGCTTTGATTCCAAGGTCTCTGGTCACCTTCCTTTGATGCAAATGCAATTAAGACAGAAGGTTTTCAACATCTGGAAGGAATGAGTATACACTATTTGTCCCAGAAATAGGACTGTATCAGATTCTTATCTTTAGAATTTTTTCCCATACTTATCCCCATAAAGTGTTTAAGAGACAGAACAGTTAGCAACCACAGTGGGTCTATCTGACTATTAAATAATTTACTCTATCAGAATCTCCGTGATAGAAATGGAACAGGACTTCTCTGAGTTAGTGAAATTCATATTGCTTAAGTTCCATCATTTAAAGGTCACTTCCACTCAGAAACCTCTAATTATTCAGTCTGTCAGCCCTGGGGCTACCTGCTTGTGTCGGTCCACTGTGACAAGTCTGGGTTGCTAAAGAGAGAGGCAGATTCTTGCCCTACATCACTAATGAGTAAAAAGCACTGCACATTCTGGAGTTTTCCTGGGTTAGAATTCCTCATATCTCCTTGAGTGCTGAGTTTTCTTTTTCTTTCAGATTACAACCCCCTTTTTTTTCTGACACAAAGTGGTCTGTACAATTTTGGAGAAGTCACAGCTCCTTATCTGCTCACCAGTATTTCCCTCACTGTCTCTCCTCTTGCTGTCAGTTTGAATTGTAGAAGTTTGAACTTTCTGGGACATGCGTTTCTTTGGGATTAAATATGCATCTCAACCTTATGACTGCATCCAGCTCAAATACGCTTCCTTTCCTCTGTCAAAATAGCATTGAGAGATTACAGGTTTGTCCACACTTTCTTACCTGAGATTGCACGATGACCTCTTCTCCTCTCACAGACTATCAAGCCTTCGGACATCGCCACTGTCCGCACATTGGGCCGACCACCTCACCTCATCATGAGGATCATGGATTGTGTGCTGCTCCTGTTTCAAAGGAAAGTCAATGCAGTGAAAATTGACCTGGAAAGAAGCTGTACAATTCCTTCCTGGCAGGAGTCTTTAAAACTCATGACCGCAGGAAACTTTTTACAGAACTTGCAGGTTGGTAGTTCAGTAACGTTGGGATGACAGGGGACTCGGACTTCGTTAGAGTATCTGAGTCCTTTAATAGAATAAGTTTCTGAAAAGGTTTTGCTATACATACACATTTTTCCTTATTAATTTTTTTTGCCATATTTATTGAGGTAGAATGACATAAAATTCTATATATTAAGGTGTACAACTTGATGTTTAGAGATCTGTATACACTATGAAATAATTGCCACAGTCAAGCTAAAGTAACCATGACCTTACAGTTACCATTTTCTTTTCCATTCTTTTTTTTTTTTTCTTGTTTTGTGGCGAGAACACTTAGAAAATTTCAACTATACAATGTTGTTGACTCTATTCTTCTTACTGTACCTTAGGTCTCCAGAACTGTTTCTTCTTGTATCTTGATACTCTGTATGCCTTGACCAACATCTCTCCTTTCTCCTCTCCCATCCCTGGCAACCAGCATTCTATTCTGCTTCTGTGAGTTTGACTATTTTAGATTCTATGTATACGTGAGACAGGCAGGGTTTGTCTTTCTGTGTCTGGATTATTTCATTTAGCACAATGTCCTCCACAAATGGCAAGAGTTTCTTATTTTTAAAGCCTTAATAATATTCTACTTACATATGTTGAACATATATTTAAGTATTTTTTCAGAGCAGAATTTTCTTTTCCAAATATAAGACATTAGAGCTTTAAAAATAAGCATGAGATGGGGTGCCTGCATGGCTCAGTCAGTTAAGCGTCTGACTGTGACTCAGATAATGATCTCACAGTTCATGGGTTCAAGCCCCACATCAGGCTCTGTGCTGACAGCTCAGAGCCTGGAGCCTGCTTCAGATTCTATGTCTCCCTCTCTCTCTCTCTCTCTGCCTCTCCCCTGCTCTCTCTCTCTCTCTCAAAAATGAACAAATGTTAAAAAATTAAAAAAAAAAAGCATTAGAACCTCTCCTGATAGATTGTAGGCATACTAAAACATCATCAGTGACCTATTTCAATAGAAGTTTAAAAAATCATTTTAAGAAAGCAAGACATATGTGCATGTATTGTATACATATGAATACAAATATATGTGTATTTATATTTTGCAAGTCTCAGTAGTAATTTTTTGAGTAGTAATTTGCATGTTTTTAATTTTGAGGTAGAACTTACATATGATAAAATGTACAAGTTTTAAGTATACAGATTAATGAATATTTACATATATGTATACCTGTTAATGAACACTGAGATCAGGATTTGTATTTCCAGACCCCGGAAATCTGTCTTGTGTCCCTACCTCGTCAAGAACTCCCCTAGGGTAACTATTATTCTCATCTTTATCCTGATAATTAATTTTGTCGGTTTTGAAATTTACATAGGCGAATTGATATCACGTGACCTCCTGTGTTAAATTCTTTTATTCAACAAGTCTTTGAGATTCATTCTTATTGTTGCAAGGACAGTATTTCATTCTTTTTTTTCATTGCTATATAGCAGTTCAGTATATGAAGCAGCGGTGTGTGCTAAATATTTAAAAACAACTAGTTCTCCGGGGAGTAAAAAAGGAAAAAAAAAAAAAAAAGAAAAAGTCTGATTTGTAGTGTTTGCCAATTTCCATGGCATAAGTATCCCCACAATGGCCAGTTGCAAACTACCGAAATGATCTTGCTGAATGCAGCTGGGGGAGAGGTGTGTAAGCAGTATCGTTTCCCACTACGTAGGTACAATGGATATAAATGCCCTCAGAAACATAGATAGTAAAATGTAGTAATGTAAGAGAATGTGATTACTTTTATTGTATATTCTTTTTATTGTAAATAACATTTGTCTAATTATAAGTTTCTATAATTTAACTTTTAAGAACAGTTCTATTTCACAACCTATTTGCAAAACTCCTAAACATTTAGTAATGGTTTCCGATGAGCTTGTATGAGCCAGCACAGTGTGAAATGCTGTAATATGTTTCAATTTATTTGTCCACTGTACTGTTGATGGGTTTGGGGGTTGTTACTAGTTTTTGGCTATTATAAATAAAGCTACTGTGAATATTGGTCTACGGGCCATTTGGTGGGTGTATTTGAATTTCTATTGGCTCTGTACTCCAGGAATGCAATTTCTGGGTCTTATGTTATCCTTTTTAAAAACAGATGGAAATATTTTTGATAGAAGTATAGTTGACTTACACTATTACATTGATTTCAGGGGTACAACACTGTGATTGGACAACTGTATCCATTATGCTATGCTCACTACAAGGGTTTAAACAGCTTTATAGATAGTGCCAAAGAGCTTTCAAAAATAGCTGTGTCCTTTTACACACCCACCAGCAGTGTGTAAGTTGTTCTACATCTTAACTATTTTCTACTTTTCACTATTCTGATGGGTTTGAAGTACTGTTTTATTAATGTGGGTTTAGTTTGCATCAGACCTGGTAAGTAATGATGCTGAGAATCTTTTCAACAGTTTATGAACCTCTTGGGGATTCCTTTGTTAAGTACCTGGTAAGGTCTCTTGTCTGTTTAAATTTTTTATTGACGTGTAGTATTTCCTTATAAGAAACATGAGTAATTTGTCATTTATATGTTTGCAAATATCTTCTCCCACATTCTGCCTTGGTTGTTCATTCCGTTAAGGGTGTCCTCTGATAAACAGACATTCCTCAGTTTGATGTAGCCCAATTTATCAATATTTTCCTAGGAGTGCTTTCTGTGTTCTGTTCAGGAAATCTTTGCCCTCCCTCTAAGGCAGAATAAGTGTTTCTATGTTTTATTCAAGAAGTTTTATTGTTTTGTCTTTCATATTTGGACCGTGACACAACTAATGGGGAATACCAAAGTCACATCTGTTTCCAAAGCAATAACCTCCATGCTGTCTTTCATTCAGTTTTCAATTCCACATGCCCAAGTGTTGTGAGGCTAGAGCGTCTTGTGAGGCACCTTACAGCAGCTGTAACAGTGAGCAGCTTATGAAACTGGTGGCCATACAGACTTGTCCCAGATAATTAAAACGTGGCACTCTATGACATAAGTTGTCACCAAGAAGGAGTCACAGGTGGTGATGAACTCTGAGCATATGTGAAATGACAATGGTGACCGAGGAGATCAAGGAGTTTTCACAGAAAAGTGCAACAGTGGCATTGGACTTCTCATGGGATCTTGGCAGGCGACTCCAGGCTCCTGCCCTATGTGCCTGGTGGCAGGGCCACTGCTCTTGGAAGCTTCCTCGCCATTTGCCTTTTGTCACCATTGCCCTTCTGCTGCTCCCAAATGTTCTTCTGAGTTTTCTTCTGCCCTCATCATTTCTCCAGGCTCATAGAAGAAACTTGCATTGGAGGTTGTCTGAATGAGAGTGTGTGTGCTCTGCCCTGTACCGTGCATGTTCTGTGGAAACTTTGATTTATAGGCGCCACATTCCTTTCTACTTGGAGAAATCGAATCATCTTCTTAAAATTTTTTTAATGTTTTATTTATTTTTGAGACAGAGAGAGACAGAGCATGAGTAGGGGATGGGCAGAGAGAGAGGGAGACACAGAATCCAAAGCAGGCTCCAGGCTCTGAGCTGTCAGCCCAGAGACTGACGTGGGGCTTGAACTCATGAACCGTGAGATCATGACCTGAGCTGAAGTCAGACCCTTAACTGACTGAGCCACCAAGGTGCCCCTGCTCAGCTTCTTTTAGATGTCAAACACCACTCGAGGAAGGTCCAGTTTCATTGTTTGGCCAGTCTTCTCTTGATGCAGGAAGGCATTCTTAATCCACTTATGCTACTATTTTTGAATCTTATCCCTTCAGAAGCTAACAGTTCTTTCATATTCTGGATAATTCTATGATTAAAAATTAATTCATTGCCCTCAAGACCGAATGTCCAAGTAGTTACCTTCGTATTTCAGATGAGCTTAATAGAACCTCTGTTTGAATGCATTAAGCATTTAGTTGCTGCTAAATGCTAAACATATTTTGTCTGCAGGCTGAAAATACCAGAGTGTATTTGTTTTCCATTATTGATTTTATGGGCTTACAATCCACCTATTTAGGATTAATGACATGAACATGTTATTGCTTTGGAAATTTTAATAACCATGTTAGTATTCATCGCCTAAATAATTTACTCCTTCCCTGGATCCTGGAACATTTATTTAGGGTTGGTATCTCTTGTTCACAGAAGATAAAGAATGCTCCGACTTCTTTGCTGTCACTGCTTCCTCTGTTTTCAGTTTCAGGACTTTTGTCCAATATCCTGAAATACCAACAAAATATGATGTCGTTCATTCATTCCTTAGTTCAACAATTTCAATGGCATTGTGAGCACAATGTGAATGTGGCCTCATGGAAAGAAGCATTTTGACTTAATTTTACTCTTTTCTTTCATAGCAATTCCCAAAAGACACAATCAATGAAGAAGTGATAGAACTTTTGAATCCTTACTTTGAAATGGCCGACTACAACATCGAAACTGCTAAACGCGTATGTGGGAATGTAGCTGGTCTTTGTTCCTGGACCAAAGCCATGGCTTCCTTCTTTTCTATAAACAGAGAAGTGTTGCCTCTAAAGGTGAGCCCCCTAGCTGGAACTGTGTGATGTGCGCCTGCAAGGGCGCTCAAGGCCAACTGGCCTTGTCTTCTCAGAGTGTACAGTAACCTTTGGCCTCTGGTGTTATTGTACTCAAGTCCACAGGGAGAGCAAGGGACAGAACTGCCGAGCACAGGACATTTCTCTTCTCTGTAATAGCACTCCAGTTCAGAATTGTACAAGTCGAAGCATGGACTTTCTACAAGGGCGCCATGTTGACGGTGGGCTGCTGGATATTTTTCCTCCACAATGTTAACTTGGAAAAAAGAAACACAGAAAACCATAGCGTAGAATACCCTGTTAAATGTCCTGCCGGGAATCTTACAACCGAGGCAGGGTTGGCACACCATTGGTGGCCGGTGTTGGTTGCAAGGTATGATGTGGTATTCCCTCTCCTCTCCTTTACCTCAGGAAGGAAACTGAATGTTCTCTGTTCTTTAATGTGATTTGACAATATGCCCGTTTTCCTTCGAGTAATTGCATTTTTAAGCTTCATATGTGCACGCTCCCCCACCACCACTGACAGTCTCTGGCAGATGCAGAGGCAAATGCATGTTTTGAAAATAGACTACCGATGGCTCCAAGATCACACGTGTGGCCTGGTGGATTATTTCACTTTTGTGTAACTTTGATTTCTCTCAACCATCGACTAAAATCCACTTATGTTTATAAACTACCCAAGGAGCTTAATAATCATGATAAAAATAATTGAGAGTGGCAAGAAGACAGGGATAGAGTTGCAAATCTGATTTTATTTTCTAATTGTTACCATACCAGGGTCATTTACTCAGTGGCTGAGGCCCCTTGGGGTCCTAGGGCAACTTAAAAGAACAAAGATTTACTTGGCTCAGAGAACTTTAGAGGACGTAAATGATGTCATTTTGTCAACATTATGAATTTGGGAACCATTTGAAGACTCCAGCATAGCTTAAAAATGGACATTCTGATGTTGACGAGTTAGAAGCACCATATCAAGCGCAAAACGCAGAGCATCCTTTGCAAATGTTTTGAGTGAGTGAGCATACAGTGTCTTTAAGGGAATTACTGTTGAATGCACGACGGGTAGCTTTTGTTGTAATTGTTTTTTAAACAAAATGAGCTGAAGTCAGTAGCAAATAATGGCCATTCTAAACAAGGCTTGCATGAGAACAATGAAATCCCCTCTTCAATTCCAGTACATTTCAGCCTCCGCCCGGTCCCAGGACAATCCAGATCATGCAGTAGGAAGTGAAGACCATCACGAGGGGGAGCCTTTTACTTGCTTCTAGAAACTCTGCTTTTCTTTCTGAGCAGTCGGTCCTGGAAGTGACCTCCTGAAGTGCAATGAGCACCCAGCCTCTGGGAGCCTTGAGTGCATCAGGTCCCCGCTAATGTTCAGTCCTGAAAATAACTGCAGTTACAGAGAGCCTCTGTCTGGACCGCTTAGGGAGCCGGGGAAGATAGAGGGAGGGAGTGCTGGTTGTCAGACGGGTGAATATGTGAAGCAACACAGACTCCCGCCTCTGACTTCGTGTGTCCTTGGAGGGGCTTCCCCCGTGAGCCCCTGCTTCCTGAATGGGGACAGATTAAGGACACTTTCCTTCATTGCCAGCTGGAACCTCCTCAACATTGAGCCATGATGGAGACCCTGGGGGGGGGCTGCTTTCCTTTATCCCGCAATCCCTGTAGACGGGCCAAGTGACCTCTCGTAGAGGAAAACTTAAATACCGGCTACAACAATGGCGATTTAGACTTTACTCAATTTAATGATAATGAGATTTCTCCTTGAAAACCATGAAAACCATGAATATCAGTCCATATAAACAGAATGTTTAAGAACAGTAGAGCCTTAAATATTAAACTTGGACAAAAATATCTATTTTTTTAAAAGTTTATTAATTTTTGAGAGAGAGAGAGTGGGGGAGGAGCAGAGCAAGCAGAGGATGGAGGGTCTGAAGCAGGCTCTGCACTGACAGCAGAGAGCCTGATGTGGGGCTCAAACTCACGAACCATGAGATCGTGACCCGAGCCAAAGTCGGAACTTAACCGACTGAGCCATCCAGGCGCCCCTCTTTTAAGCCACCGCAACAGGTGCAGTTTAGAGCTGACCTGAGAAAAAAAATGTCCCAAGAGTGAGATCCTTTCTAAATTGTAGTTGTTAAGCCTGTCATTGGTTCTAGTAAGTAATGGAACTTTGAATTTCTCTTAGAGAATTACTCTGCCAAAGTTTGGGAGCCTGAGGTTTCCAGATAGGAAAATGATTTTACTTCCAAAAAACTTTTTCAAGGTAATCTTTTCTTCTGAAACACCCCAGAAAGAATGTGGCCCTTATAGCGGATTACCCCATTAAAGTCAAGTTTAACATTTTGGAGACTTAAAAAGGAAAAAAAAAATTGATTTCAAAAAATTAGTTACAACGTCTAAATTCCTGTATGCATGGGCTATTTTCTACATCTCTTTTGCTCAAATTGCTTTTGAATATGTCTTTTGAGTCAAATTTAGTAGCTTCCTTAAAACATATACTTTTGATTAGTCACAGCTCAAGGTACCAATCGTTTTAAGGAAGGCGAACGATACATGAAAACTACAGCAACTACATCAAGATCACCACGACTCACATTTATTTTTAGTGAATAATCCTGTTCCATCCTTTATCTTGGTTTAACATTCTCATCAACAGTGAGGAGTCCTACTAGGCAGATGCTTCTTAATATTCTGGTTTTTCTTTCTCTACAGATCTCAATATTACAATGTGCTATAAGGTACCTATATGCATTTAATATTGCAATGCTCTCATCTCAGGACTGGCAAACTCTGGCCCACAGGCCAAATCTAGTCCAAACCTGTATTTGTATGGCTTGTGAAATAAGGAGAATTTTTACATTTTTTCTTTTTTTTTTTTAAGTTTATCTGTTTTGACAGAGACAGAGATAGCATCAGTGGGGGAAGGGCAGAGAGAGAGAGAGAGAGAGAGAGAGAGAAAGAGAGAAAGAGAGAGATTCCCAAGCAGGCTCTGCACTGCCAGCACAGAGCCCAACGCACAACTCAAACTCACGAAGCCATGAGATCATGACCTGAGCCAAAACCAAGAGGCGGACGCTTCACTGACTGAGCCACACAGATGTCCGGAATTTTTGCATTTTTACATGGCTTTTAAATAAGTGCCTGAACAATAGCCTTGATTTTGCCTCTTACCCAAAATGTCTAAAATATTTACTATCTGACACTTTAAAATTCTCTGACTTCTAATGAAATAATTTTCTGCTTAGAAACATTTATATCAAGTCCACATTAAGGTTTGATCTTGACTGAATGCAGCTTGAGAAGACTCTAGGGGTAGAACAGAGAAGAGATATGAGCACCGCCGAGTTCTCCGACTCTGAGATGCTGGCGGCTTGGTTTGCCGTGCATCCTTCACCTTGATGTGTCCTGTGCAGGCCAACTTGGTGGTGCAGGAGAATCGCTACGTCTTGGCCATGCAGGATCTGCAGAAGGCCCAGGCCGAGCTGGACGACAAGCAAGCAGAGCTCGACGTGGTGCAGGCCGAGTATGAACAGGCCATGACTGAAAAGCAGGTAACTGTCCTGTGGCCTGGGAGGGAGCTTCGTACACCAACGTGGCTCTTGTAAACCCTTTGTTCCTTTGCTGCCTTCTCTCTCCAAGGGTTTGGTTCCCAGAAGGGATTGATTTTGCATAGACATGATTCATATACAACATATAATCCCTCACTAAGCCCTGGAGTTTGTTCCTAACACACGCCAGGGTCCTTGTTGAGAGGTCAGGATGGTCAGCCAAGATAGGAGTAGGTTCTGGAACATAAACATTCTGAGTCTCCTTACTGATGGCAATGGCACAGCACCTCATGAGGCACTTTCTGTTATGGTTTTCAAATCCTGACCTCCCACTTCATCTCATTTAACCTTTGAAACAATTTTGCAAGGGATGCAAGGTGGATATTTTAATTCTCACTTTGGAGATAGGAACTGAGGTCCAGAGGGTGGCTCCGGGTCTTGGGCTGGACAGTCTGGACTAGACCTTGCCCTTCTGGTGTCCACTCCACCGTCTTCTCAGCCCGTGCATACTTTGCAACTGGAGGACCTTTCAGAAGCTGGGTTCATACATTTCTGAGCCACTAGGCAACAACAACTTCTTTATCTTACTTATCCTAATTCCAGTTCCACTGGGGACTCTTTGCTGCTGGAAATGCAGGCAGCGTTAATGCAGACCTAGCGTAGCTTATGCTACAGAGCTCCTCACTTGTCCAGGCTTCTAGGAGCTGGGGTTCCTGGGATTTGTAGTGTTTTAGGGGAAGGGAAACCGGGTTATGACTGGCAAGCATTTGTGTATAAGCATAGAGAAAATGCCTAGAAATTTCAGAGGAAAGGCACCAGAGTTTCTAAGTCACCAGGACTTTGTAGTGATTTTTTTCCCTCTCAGTCTAAATACATAGGGTTCACTTGGGTGTTTTGTATTTGTGAAAAAATCTCTAATTGTCTTCTTTTTAAAAAAAATTTTAAGTTTATTTGTTTGAGACAGAGATAGAGCAAGCAGGGGAGGGGCAGAGAGAGAGGGAGACAAATATTCCCAGGCAGGCTCCATGCTGTAGGCAAAGGGCCTGATGTGGGGCTTGAACACACAATCTGTGAGATCATGACCTGAACCTAAACCAAGAGTTGGACACTTAGTCCACTGAGCCACCCAGGTGTCCCTCTAATAATTTTGTTAAAGTGGACTGCCCCCCCCCCCCCCCCCCCCCGCCCCAGGTTATATAAGCTTCTGGCCCCATAAAATCTGTATCTGCCTCTGATAAATCCTGTATTTGTTAATAGGAGGTAGATTCGCTCTGTTCTTTCCTTGATGATTTTCTGGGGTTTCCTCCTGCCCCTTCTCAGTCCTCTCTTGTCAGGATTGAGATTCCTGCTCTGGTAGTCCATTCTCTTATGGGAGTCCCAGCAAGGGAACTTAGATAAACACTTCAGTTTCACTATATGCAGAACGAGTGATACTTTTGCTTAAAGATAAATCGCCGGAAAGCAAAATAAGAGCTTTTTAGAAATTTTAGAGAAGTAATTATGTAACCTATTTGGGTTTGTTAATTATGCTCTGTGAGATTCACTTATCATAATATAAGGAGACAATTAGCATCACAATTTGAAAGCGCCTACTTCAGAAACTATGGGGAAGGCATGCTCATTTCTACCACGTTGGACCCTCACCTATGTTGGGAGGTGCTACTGAATACACTAAAAATATTTTACGCCTCATTTTATTACGTTTCAGTTGTAACATTTTTGCATTAATTCATTCAATATGCTTTTTTGGTTTTGAGCGTCTGCTGTTAGGACCGTACAAGACCTGCTCCCGTAGAGGTATGGCTCTGACTTGAAAACTTGTTTCAACAAATGTCAAGCTTTTAAATTAAAAAAAAACACAAAATCTGGCTGTGAGTGTATCTACCTCCCACATGCTGGAGTGAATCTGACCGTTAGGCTTTTTGTGACTCCTTCCTCCTGCATAGGGCTCCTTGAGAGTCCAGGAGGCCTACAGGCTTATGGAAGGCAGGGAGGGGCAGGGCACCCAAGCCCACAGTTCATCATGGTCAGATGGATAAGCTCACGACTCAGGCCTGTGTGTCCCCTGAAGAAGTGTGTGCCCTGCTCCTCTCTGCACAGGGCAGTGCCTTTTTGGGGACCCATTTCCCTAGGCCCTCTGGACAGCTAGTCACTCTCTGGGAGTACTAACAGACAGTGGGCTGGGACACTGCCCAAAGAACCCAGGGGACTCTGCTCCCTGCCCCCGCCAAGCTCGGGGGTGGGTGGGGGGAGCTGCTTTAACACTCATGAATCTGCTCCTCTCTCTTCCCTGTACCCTCATCCCCTAAAGGAGTGTGGGGTCCCAGAAAAAAAAAAGCCAGAGAGGAGGGCCCTGGCCATTTTCTTATTTGGCCAATGGGGAGTTGGGATGATGAAATTCAGGAAGACAACCTGATCTTTTTTTTTTTTAAGTTTATTTATTTTGAGACAGACAGAGAGAGTGCAAGCAGGGAAGGGGCAGAGAGGGAAGACAAAGAGAATCTCAGGCAGGATCTGCACTGTTAGCTCAGAGCCCGGCCTGGGACTTGAACTCTTGAACTGCGAGATCATGACCTGAGCCAAAATCAAGAGTCTGATGCTTAAGCAACTAAGCCACCCAGGTGCCCCAAGACAACCTAATCTTAAAAATAGCTTTTACATGAAAAGTTTGTTTTCAGAAATAAGTGATGCAATGTCATACTTCCCAGCTGATATCTTTCTTCTTGGGGAGAAACAACCAAATATGGGCCATATAGATGTGGGGGTGCACCCCAGCTGGGTTTTAGGTTTTCTGCATTAACACTAGGGGGAAAGGAAAACAGAGCAGACTAGAATCCCAGAGAACAAACTAGAATAAATATCTTGCTTTTGAAAAACACTGTATTGGGTTGTTATTACAAAAGCAACTGGTGTTTCTTGCGGAAAATACACATAGGTAATCCTGGAAATGAACTCTAAAAGTTGATTTTATTTTTTTATTGTTTTTTTTTTTATTTTTATTTTTTAACGTTTATTTGTTTTTGAGACAGAGAGAGAGAGCATGAATAGGAGAGGGTCAGAGAGAGGGAGACACAGAATCCGAAACAGGCTCCAGGCTCTGAGCTGTCAGCACAGAGCCCGACGTGGAGCTCGAACCCACGGACCGCAAGATCATGACCCGAGCCGAAGTCGGCCGCCCAACCAACTGAGCCACCCAGGCGCCCCTAAAAGTTCATTTTAAATAAAGAGCAAAGTATTTGCTGTCTGAACATATTCCTTGATTTACATATGTTTTAAAAATATATGCAAAATATAACATTTAAAAATATAATTCAACACATAACTGCTTTATAAGTTGAATTTTTAACTTAGTCATATATCATGAATATCTTTCTTAGTTATAAAAATTTTCACAAGATAGTTTTTAATGGCTTCAGGGTATTTTTATTCACTGGCACACCAAAATTTATTTAAATAATGCTCTATTTTATTAGACATTTAGCATATATAACATACAAATATATACTATATTATGTGTAACATATACATATGTTTTATTTATTTATTTATTTATTTATTTTTTAAAATTTTTTTTTTTTAAACGTTTATTTATTTTTGAGACAGAGAGAGACAGAGCATGAACGGGGGAGGGGCAGAGAGAGAGGGAGACACAGAATCGGAAACAGGCTCCAGGCTCTGAGCCATCAGCCCAGAGCCCGACGCGGGGCTCGAACTCACGGACCGCGAGATCTTGACCTGAGCCGAAGTCGGACGCTTAACCGACTGAGCCACCCAGGCGCCCCCATATACATATGTTTTAAATGAACTTCAGTGACTGGTCCTGTAGCTAAATCTTTAACTATTCCACTATTACTTCATACATATAAGTCTTTATAAGAATTAGCAGTTGTCTCAGAGAGAGGCCCATTTGTTTCTAAGAACTGAGCACTGAGTGGCCACAGCATGTGGAAGTCTGGGTCAAGTCTTTTATTGCCATGCAGAGCACCAGGGAGGGACTGGCTGAGCGAGGTGTCACTGGGATTGGTGAGCGAGCCTCAAAACACCACAGTCTGGGGATAATCTGAAGTTTCACCTAAAGAAAAAGGAGAAGTGGAGTTAGATAAGGCAATAATGGTGCTAGAATTTTAACATGAGAAGTATTCCTGATTTTCAAGCAAAGATATGTATTTTTTTTTACTTTTCTTTGTGCTTTATGAGATTAGTAAGTATGCTTGTATTTTATTTCTATTCTTATAGGGAAGTCATAAATGATGCAGATCTCTATTATCTCTTAGTTATTAACACGTGGGGAGAGTCTGACCCGTTGGCTTGGGACCCTACATGAAGGTTTATAAGAGACAGTCTTTGGCTGACACAGGCACAAAGGCATTGAATCTTATGCTTCCTAGGAAATAAATGGCTCCCGGGTCTCAGAAGGGCAGATAATATATAATGGTTTAAAATCATATTTTTGAGCCAGAGGCTGTATTTTTCTGAACATAAATTTCCTTCTGATTATGGCCCTTTTTAGACCTTGCTCGAAGATGCCGAGAGGTGCAGACATAAGATGAAGACCGCCTCCACACTGATTGGTGGCTTGGCAGGAGAAAAGGAAAGGTGGACGGAACAAAGTAAAGAGTTTGCTGCACAAACAAAAAGACTTGTAGGTATGTATGCAAGTTCCTTTACTGATCAGATTATATGTTGACCACGGTAGGGAGTTAGCAAAGTGGAACTTTTATCAGAATACAAACCAACATTCTAGTACTTCAAATTCCTGTGTGTGTCTGTGTGTGTGTGTATGTGTGTGTGTGCGTGTGTGTGTGTGTGTGTGTGTGTGTGTGTGTGTGTGTTTGTGTTTGTGTCCAGATATTTCAGAAGGATGAATATTGGTCTGGCATCTATGCAACCCTGAGTAGATGTATTAATGACCTTCAACATCTTATCAGGTCGTTTTTCAATTCCCTTATGAGCGAATGGTCATACTGATCAAGGTCACTTTGAATGGAGGCTCTGTCTTCTGAAGTTGTGTATCTCTTAGATTCCAAGGTCATACTCTTACATCCAACAAGAGTCGAAATAATCTAGTGCTTGACACTAGCAGGTATCACTTGACGGACCATTTGGACCCTGTTTAACAAGAAACCAACCTACTTCGTATTCACCAAGGCACAGCAACATGGCTACAGTTTGGTTTCTGGAAGTTAGTTTAAAAGAATGTTTGCCTTTGGAGTGCCTGGGTGGCTCAGTCGATTAAGCGTCCAACTTTGGCTCAAGTCTTGATCTTGCGGTCATGAGGTTTAGCCCCTGGTCAGGCTCTGTGCTGACAGCTTGGAGACTGGAGCCTGCCTCAGGTTCTGTGACTCCTCCCTCTGCCCCTCCCCCACTGGTGTGCGCCTTCTCTCTCTCTCTCTCTCTCTCTCTCTCTCTCTCTCTCTCTCAAAAATAAATGTTAATATTCTGCACAATTACAAGGCTGATTATAAAATACTTCAGTAGTGTTTTGTTTTCCGTTTTAGGGGATGTGCTGTTGGCTACAGCTTTTCTATCTTATTCTGGTCCATTTAACCAAGAGTTTCGCAATCTGCTGCTAAATGACTGGCAGAAGGAAATGAAAGTCCGGGAAATCCCATTTGGAGACAATCTAAATCTCAATGAGATGTTGATTGATGCCCCTACTATTAGTGAATGGAACCTCCAGGGTCTGCCAAATGATGACCTATCCATTCAAAATGGAATTATTGTCACAAAGGCATCTCGCTATCCTTTGTTAATTGATCCACAGACTCAAGGGAAGATCTGGATTAAAAATAAAGAAAGCCGGAATGAACTCCAGGTAATTTGAGTTCAAGTATATTTATGTTACTGGTCAAATTTTATTGTCTCTGATGAGCAGGAGTCCGAGAACAAAGAAATATTTGAAAATAGTAGAGTTGTAATCCTAATAGAGCAATAACAGATGCAAGCCTAAAATCTGATATTAAGATCTTTTCTAAAAATTGTATTTACATTTGTGTTGATCTCTACTGATGCCATCTTTCAAAGGTTGCAGACTCTCTTCTATTAGAGCCTAGAACTCTCCATGATGAACAGAGCAGGGTGGAGTTCCATCACACTGAGTATACAGCACTTTACAAGGACACATCATGATTATTCCATTATTATTTATCACCAAATTGGTGGTGGTAGTGAGAAGACAGGTTGCACGGGGGAAGAACAGTTTGCTAAGGAAAAGGATGGAAACGGTTTAAGCTTTCTGTATAATTTCACCAAGAATGGGTTCCAGATAAGGATTTCTAAAAATTTCTGCAATAGACTGCTGGAGCACCATTTAGTATTTGTCATCTCTGCACCTTGCATCATGATACTGTGAAAGCAACTCTTGGATCCTGTTCCTAGGTCACATCTCTAAATCACAAGTACTTCAGAAACCACCTGGAGGACAGTCTTTCTCTTGGAAGGCCCTTGCTTATTGAAGATGTTGGAGAGGAACTAGACCCAGCACTGGATAATGTTTTGGAGAGAAACTTCATTAAGACTGGGTCTACCTTTAAGGTCAGTTAGACCTATTGATAATGATGTGTAGAGCCATAACCATGAGGCCAGGTCAGTGTGACATAGATGGAATTTTCTCAATAGGCAGGAATTCAACTTTGAGTCAGTGCAAGAGGCATTTGCTTTTCTCCTCTCCACTTCCTGAGTTGGGATCAAAGTGTTCAAAAGCAGTCCTTCTAGAGATATCTACTTCACTCGTGTGACAGAATCTGACTCCATTTTGATGGTTGACTGTGGACATGTTTCAAAACCCACCATGCCCCTCACCCTTTCTGTCCCAAATCTGGGCAAGCTGATAAGAAAACCTGGGGCTCTCTCCTTTGGCAGTGGTGGGACATTCAAGCCATGCAGTCCTCTGTTCACGCCCTGTGTGGGGACTCTCATCCTACCCCTACGCCCTAGCCACTAGCTGTTTTTTTCCTATTGTCTCAATCAATTTTTGGGACCTGTTTGGGAGCCCACCTTAATCTTCCCCCAAATCTCCATACGTGAGCAATAAACCTTTTCATTCCCTTTTGGTGCCTGTGTGATGTCATCAGTCTTGACCTCTGAACCAAATTTTGGGTAAAGAATCCATCTCACTTCTGTGGTACGATCACACCACTTCTGGTGCAAAATTCTACATTTATGATATATATTGGTGCACATTGAACTCCCTCCCTCCTTCTTCCCTCCTCCTTCCCTTCCTCCTCCTTCCCTCCTTCTTCCCTTTCATCCTAGTGGTTTGAAGCCCTGTGAATGCCCAATGACCTCTTCTTTTTCAGTTTACGAATACCTCTGGTTACATAATTGTTTAAAGCAATGCTTGATCCCGTGCAAAAAAGGACACGGTTAGGTGCATTTGTTTTACCACTTTCATGTTATTTATTTATTATTTTTTTAAGTTTATTTATTATTTTTTAAGTTTATTTATTTATTTATTTTGAGAGAAAGAGAGAGAGAGAGTGAGTGATCAGGGGAGGAGCAGAGAGAGAAGGAGAGAGAGAATTCCAAGCAGGCCTGGCAATGTCAGCACAGAGCCCGATGCGGGCGGGGCTTGAACTCACAAACCAGGAGTTCATGACCGGGTCTGAAAGCAAGAGTCGAATGCTTAGCCAGATGAGCCACCCAGGTGCCCCGAACTTTATTTTTATAATAAAGGTGAAAGTTGGTGACAAGGAGGTAGATGTGATGGATGGCTTCAGACTCTACATTACCACCAAACTGCCCAATCCAGCCTACACCCCTGAAATAAGTGCTCGGACCTCTATCATCGACTTCACTGTCACCATGAAAGGTCTGGAAGATCAGTTACTGGGGAGAGTCATCCTCACAGAGAAACAGGTGAGTGAAGCGTGACCATCTCCTTTTCTGCATTGTGTTGTGATTCTTTCATTGGTGAAAATAACATGATAAAAGTTGTAGTGGGATTGAGTCCCCCCTTTTTATTCCTATGTTCTTCCCTGTATTAATTTCCAAGTATCTTAGGTAATTACTAATCGATTACCCCATATGTTTTATCTGTCTCATAAATCACATTAATCAATTGATTTTGTGTAGACTAATGATGTAACTATGAGGCTGTCAGCCTCAGACTCGGCATCATTGTTCTGGTCTTATTTTGCTTTATTTTTCTGAAGTTTGCTCTATTGTGAGTTCTACTCACCTGTTCACTTTTAGGTTTCCAGAATACAGTGAGGTTTTGCTTTCATTTGATTCATGATTATGCTTTTGGAATCTAAAATTAAACCTTTGTACCAGATCACACACCACATTCTCAAGTCTCATTTGTTACCTAAGAGAGCTCTGTGTGTGATCTGACATGACAGACATTTGGGGCCTCAGAGCTTCACGGAGTGCCTTTTGGAGGCTGCTGGCTTAGTTATGCTCTGCTAGTATAACTCCATATCTGTTTTCTCTACCTCTGTTTTGCGGAATAACTTCATGATCAACAAAAAATGGCCACTAATTGGTAAACTTCCTTGTTTTGAGTCAGTATTTTCTCTAGGGAGCATGTGAGTCTTAAAAGAATCTAGAGGGTTTCAATAGGACTGCTTTAGTAAAACCGTATGAACTCTCAAAGTTGCTGTTGATTTTCTCCTGGGTTCATTAGCAATGAGGAGTCTAGTTTACTTTATAGCGCCTTCTACACCGACCTAATGGCTTATTTAGGTTAAAATTATTAGCAAAATCTTTGGAATCTGTCCTTCACATTATTTTGATTATTATTATTATTATTATTATTATTATTATTTTTTGTATGTTTCATGCTTAGTCTTCTGAGTCCTGTATGTTGATCTCTTTCTTTTTTATGTCCATCCTCCCACCCTTTTCTTTTCTTTTCTTTTTCTTTTAAAAATACTTTCTTTTTATTTTTTAGTGCATAGTGCATAAATCATAGAGTCATATGGTTGGAAGTTGCATAGAGTCATATGGTTGGAAGGTTCGATCTGACTTTGTAAATTCGTGTGGTTAGTAACCTCTGTATGGCAGGAACCGATGCCAGAGTTCCGACCACAGACTTGAAGTCTCTCGAAGTAATGACAGCCTTCAGACTACGTGCTTGCTTATTTTTGGAGCCTCAGTAGAGGTGGTTGGGAAGCTTAGTGCTGCCATACCGTTACTTGAGGAAGGATTGGGATTCCTGATCAACAGCTTGTGGTGTTGAGCAGGGAACCCCGACAGTCTCTGGGGCAGCATCCTTTCAACCATATCTTAGGCTGCTCTCACCTGTGGCATTGGCTTCAAGGAGATAAGGGGCCCTGATGGCAGTTTGAATAATGTACTCGTCTTTGGTTTTCTCACATTCAGCTGCGATGAATATAGTCTCCTTGGAAGAAATAATTTGGCCTGACAGATTTTGTTTGCAACAAAACAGCTCCGGAGCCATAATTGTTACAATAGAAGTTTGAGATGAAGTGAGGAACACTTTAAACTCCTTTGAAGACTTTGCTTTTAAAACTTTTATTTAAATGTTTTTATTTATTTTTGAGAGAGAGAGAGAGAGAGAGAGAGACACAGCATAAATGGGGGAGGGGCAGAGAATCCCGAGGGGAGCGGGCTCTCTGTTGTGCAGAGCCTGACACAGGACTCGAACTCACAAACCTTGAGATCACGATGTGAGCTGAAGCCAGACGCTTAACCAAGCCACCCAGCCACCCCAACTCCTTTGAAGATGTGAACAGCCTTGAAAATCCAATATGGATCCCAAGCTGGGCTTTTTCTTACCTCCTGGAAAGGTATCTTGAGTATCTTGAGAAAATTACTCCTTTACTGTTGTCTCCTGATGAGAATCCATTCCAGCCTCACAGTAGATAATTCTTAGAAAAAGTATGGCCGTAGGAACGTGACTCTTACTCTTATAATATCAGAGGGTCCCTTACTCTGAACCACATTATTATAGAACATGTAACCTATTTTTTTTTTTTTTTTGAGAGAGAGAACTCAAGTGAATGAGGGGCAGAGAGAGAAAGGGAGAGAGGGAGAGACAGAGAGAGAGAGAGAGCAGCAGAACTCACCCAAAGCAGGGCTTGTGTTTACCTAAGGTCGAGCTCATGCTCACCCAAAGCCAAGCTCAAGCTTATGATACAGGACTCGAACTCATGAACTGTGAGATCATGACCTGAACCGAAGTCAGATGCTTAAGACGGAGCCACCCAGGCACCCTAACCTGTATTTTCTTTCCTCTAATGCAAGGTCTCATGCAAGAAGTGAGCTGGTGGGCTTAATTTTGATGAATTTTAATTCATTTAATTTTTGATGAATTTTAATTCATTTAATTTTTGATGAATTTTAAGTAGTACACTTCTTGCAAGCAGCCATTTCTTTTTTTTTTTTTAATATATGAAATTTATTGTCAGATTGGTTTCCATACAACACCCAGTGCTCATCCCAAAAGGTGCCCTCCTCAATACCCATCACCCACCCTCCCCTCCCTCCCACCCCCCATCAACCCTCAGTTTGTTCTCAGTTTTTAACAGTCTCTTACGCTTTGGCTCTCTCCCACTCTAACCTCTTTTTTTTTTTTTTCCTTCCCTTCCCCCATGGGTTTCTGTTAAGTTTCTCAGGATCCACATAAGAGTGAAACCATATGGTATCTGTCTTTCTCTGTATGGCTTATTTCACTTAGCATCACACTCTCCAGTTCCATCCACGTTGCTACAAAAGGCCAGATTTCATTCTTTCTCATTGCCACGTAGTATTCCATTGTGTATATAAACCACAATTTCTTTATCCACTCATCAGCTGATGGCCATTTAGGCTCTTTCCATAATTTGGCTATTGTTGAGAGTGAGCAGCCATTTCTTTTGTAGCATCTAGTCCTCTCACCGCATTCCTGCGTCAGCTCACATCGCCGAATCTTCTCAGCCTGGGTGGTGGCAAGTGGGTCTGAGTTGATATCTGGATCCTTCGGGGCATTTCTTGAAATTGCGTAACTCATTTGAAAAGAGCCAACAGATACAAAAAGTGTTTTTAAGTCTGAATTGTTCCTTTGACCTCAGTGACAAGGCAGTCTTTCTAAACATGATCACTTTTTAGGTAATTATTATATACATGATACCAATATAAAATGTTATAGAGCCAAGGGGGGCTATCAGAAGCCAGGAAGACCCCAGCAGTAAGAAGTTGGTGTTGGCCAGGGTCGGGAGGGGGCGCTGGGGTGGCTCAGTCAGTTAAACGTCGGGGTCTTGATTTTGGCTCAGGTTCATGAGCTGAAGCCCCGCGTTGGGCTCTGCGCTGGCTGTGCAAAGCCTGCTTGCGATTCTCTCTCTCCCCCTCTCTCCCTCTGCCTCTCCCCTGTGTGCTCTCTCTCTCTCTCTCTCTCTAAATAATAAATAGACATTAAAGAAAAAGAAGTTGGTGTTAGAAAGCATCTTCTTTTACGCATGGAGCTGAAATGAAGGGTGATTCTCTACAGTCACAGTAACTTAAACCTTCACTGGTCTGTCGATTCTTCTTGTGGAAGGTGGCTTGGGACAGTACCTTATGATACCAGGGATTCTTTGAATCCATAAACCCACCAGCTGTCCAGTGTCTTGGAGATACAGGTAGTGGGATCTGGTCTTGTGAGTGCTCGGCTGGACAGCCTGCTGGAGCCTCGGGTTTGTTTGCTTCAGAAATGAAGGGAGGGGTGCCTGGGTGGCTCGGTCGGTTAAGCGTCTGACTTCAGCGCCAGGTCATGATCTCATAGTTCGTGGGCTCAAGCCCCGCGTCAGGCTCTGTGCTGACAGCTCGGAGCCTGGAACCTGCTTCAGATTCTGTGTCTCCCTCTCTCTCTGCCCCCTGCCCTGCTCACACTCTGTCTCTGTCTCTCAAAAAGTGAATAAACGTTAAAATAATGATGATGATGATGATGATGATAATAATAATAAACCAGCAGCAACAACAACAACTTCCTTGGATTCACTCTCACCTTGCCCCCAGAGAACAAGACAGAAACTCAAAGAGAACTGTATACTATTAGCAGAAAAATACTAACATAGATTAACAGCATTTACTGGCCACACAACACAGGGCTTCAGGGCTCACCTTGTTCAGAATCCTAGATGAGCGAGCAGGTCCAACACTTCATTTCCTTCGGAGGTGGAAGAATCACTCAAACTCAGTGGAACCGAGAGGAGAAATAAGGTAACGAAGCCCTGAACGGACGTCGGTATCGTGAGCTCACTGGTATGGAGAACAAGTAAATCTGAGTTCTCTTGCTTAATCTTTCTACTGTAACCCCCAGTGTAAGATGCAGAAGAGATGGAGCCTTTGGGAACGAAAGCCTGGGTGATCCGCGAGAAAGGAGGGCTCTTGAGGGCCATCATCTGTTTCCTTCCACTGATTTCAAAACCGTGGTTACAGATGCAGTTTATGTACACAAATAATTTTAGTTTTCATTTGCGTCTTTGTTGAGCCACTTAATTTTTGATCATTTAATTAATAGATAGTATGTTTCATGAAATCATCCTGAATCACTACTGTACTTTCTTACTCACTTTGTGGATGCTTTTCTTATTATCACAGGTTAATGTTTTAAAAAAAAATACATCCTGTATTAATTGTTTAAAAAATTTTTTTTAATGTTTATTTATTTTTGAGAGAGACAGAGACAGAATGTGAGTGGGTTAGGGGCAGAGAGAGAGGGAGATGCAGAATCCAAAGCAGGCTCCAGGCTCCTAGCCGTCAGCACAGAACCCGACGCGGGGCTCGAACTCACAAAGCTGTGAGATCATGACCTGGGCCTAAGTCGGACGCTCAACCGACTGAGCCACCCAGGCGCCCCACAGGTTAATTTCTTTTAATGTTTGTTTATTTTAGAGAGAGAGAGAGCACACACATGAGCAGGGGCAGGGCAGAGAGAGGAAGACAGAGGATCTGAAACAGGCTCCACACTGACAGCAGAGAGCCTGATGCAGGGCTTGAACCCAGCTATGACCTGAGCTGAATTCAGACACTTAACCTACTGAGCCACCTAGGTGCCCCTTATTATCACAGTTTATGTAAAACATTTACACGACAGCCTTAGTATATAGAATACATAGCACAAATGTCTACCTCTGTGTGTGTGTGTATGTGTGTGTGTGTTGAAATAATCCCTTTGGTGGGAAAAATGCTTATAGACAAAACGATTTTGATTAATTTTGCTCCTTATTATTATATTTATTATCTTTATATTTTGCTTCTTCTTATTATATATTATATCTTCTTATATATTGGGGGACCTAAGTTATGGTTCAACAGAACTATGTCTAAATCAGCCATACAAATGAAACTATACCTAAACCCTTATCCCCAAAGAGGTTTTCCATTTTAAAAGCTTGAATGAGGGATGCCTGGGTGGTTCAGTCCATTAGGTTAAGCATCCGACCTCGGCTCAGGTCATGACCTCACGGTTCATAAGTTCAAGCCCCACATTGGGCTCTGTGCTGACAGGTCAGAGCCTGGAGCCTGCTTCAGATTCTGTGTCTCCTTCTCTTTCTGTCCTTCCCCAACTCATGCTCTCTCTCTTAAAAACAAACATTAAAAAATTTTAAAAAATAAATGAAAAATAAAATCTTGAATAAATTGTTCTACTTTCCTTCAGAGATAACTTTATCTTTTCCATAACTATTGTCCCATTGTAGCATTTGGTCATTTACCTACTATTTGGTACATGACAGGTTGCTTTCATAATTCCAAATTGCGTTGAGAAAGAATGAAATCGTGCCATTTGCAGCAACGTGGATGGAACTGGAAGGTATTATGCTAAGTGAAATAAGTCAGAGAAAGATATCATGTGTGGATCTTGAGAAAGTTGACAGAAGACCACGGGGGAAGGAAAGGGGGAAAAAATAGTTACAAACAGAAAGGGAGGGAGGCAAACCATAAGAGACTCTTAAATACAGAGAACAAACTGAGGGTGGATGGGGGAGTGGGGGAGAGGGGAAAGTGGGTGATGGGCATTAAGAGGGGCACTTGTTGGGACGAGCACTGGGTGTCGTATGGAAGCGATGAACCCTGGGAATCGACCCCCAAAACCAAGAGCGCACTTTACACCGTATGTTAGCCAGTTTGACAATAAGTCGTATTAAAAAAAAAAAGAAACAGAAAACAACAACAAAAAATCCAAATTGCTTTAAATTGTACTATTTACTTTAGGGTATATTATTTTGTCAGTTTTAATCTTTGGGGGGAAATGTACTCCTTAGCCTCATTGTAATTCTTTGGGGATGTAGGTGGTTACTTTAAATGACAAAGTGATTGGTGTTAACAATGACATTGAATTGACCACAACCATCTCAATAATGTTCAAGCTTTAACTTGCTATTTTTTAAAATGAGGAATTGAATAATTTGCCCTTTTGTCCACATTATAGTAACTGTTGCTCTTGTGAATAATGGCTTTCATAAGCAACATGGGGGGTTTAGTACTGATTCCATAGCTCTCAAGTGGAGATGAGAGTGGAAATGTAGGTTGTAATAAGTCTTGCAAACTGTGTTGAGAATTTTGGACCTTTCCAAACAGCTGAGGGAAGGAGCAGGAAAGGGGGTGATGGCAGAGAAGGGGGTGAGCAAGGAGACCAATTATGGAGAGTAGTCCACGAGGAATAATTAAAGCCTAAACCAGGGCAGTGGCTCTGCAAATGGAAGAAATGGATGGAGGAAGAAAACATATTATGTTGGAAGAACTGATAAGACAGGGGGCGGTTTATGGATTTGACAGCCCCATGCTCTGTCCGTTCCCAGCAGACATAAAAACATGCACCCTTAGCATAAGTACAAGATTCGAAAGTTTTTATCCCTTTTATCCCTTTTTCAGCCACTTTATTATGCTTTTGTAATGATGTGTGAAATTCTAAAGTATGATTTATTTTGTGCCAACCTATAATTTTATTTTTCAAACTGCTTATCTCCCAAATAAGTATTATAATGCTTCCAAAAATCCATGCTTGGAATGAATCAAGGGAGGGGATAAGAGAGGAGACATATCTTTTGAGCAGCTATCATGATTCGGTTACTGTTGTAGCTGCTTTCCTACTTACATCCTCATACTCACTCTCTGAGCTGTTTTTACATCCATCTCACAGATGAGGAAACTGAGGCTCATGGCGTCACATAACATGGCCAGTGTCAGGCAGCCGTTAGATACTGGGAGCTGTGATTCAAACCTATGTCTTCCTGTTGTCAAACCATCGTTCTTCCCATGGCTTTACATTCCTCCCTTATCTGCCTTCTTCAGGTGAGGAGGTTTTCTTTTTTTAATGTCTAGATTTATTTCAGCTTAATGCTAGATAATATGCTTAATGCTAGATATATATCTATATATATATATAGATATATATAGATATATATCGCTTCCATATAACACCCAGTGCTCAATCCATCAGGTGCCCTCCTCAATGCCCATCACTCATTTCCCCCTCTCCCCCATCCCACCATGCCCCCTCAGTTTGTTCTCTGTATTTAAGAGTCTCTTATGGTTTGCCTCCCTCCCTTTCTGTTTGAAACTATGTTTTCCCCTTCCCGTCCCCCATGGTCTTCTGTTAAGTTTCTCAAGATCCACATATGAGTGAACACATATGATATCTGTCTTTCTCTGACTGACTTATTTCACTCGACATAATACCCTCCAGTTCCATCCACGTTGTTGCAAATGGCAAGATTTCATTCTTTCTCATTGCCAAGTAGTATTCCATTGTATATAGAAACCACATCTTCTTTATTTCAGGTGAGGATTTTTATAACGCTCACCTGTAGGAACTCAGGAATGATCATGATAGTGTGCAAAATGTGGGAATAAAAAATATTTGAATTTTTCCCTTTAGCTACCTTTCCTTCCTTCCTTCCTTCCTTCCTTCCTTCCTTCCTTCCTTCCCTCCCTCCCTCTCTCCCTCCTTTCTTCTTTCTTTCTTTCTTTCTTTCTAGAGGGAGAGAGAGCACGAGATGGGGAGAGGAGCAGAGGGAGAGGGAGAATCTCAAGCAGGCTCCATTCTCAGCACGGAGCCCAACACAGGGCTTGATCCCATGACCCTGGGATCATGACCTGAGCTGAAATCCAGAATGGGATGCTGAACCAACCCAGCCCCCCAGGTGCCCCTACTTTCTTTCTTAGTGTAATGGTAGTGTGAGTTCTTTTGTTATAGCTGCTTATGGAAAGGAATTTTGTAGGTGCCATGAAATGTCACTTTCTGTACTAATTATTACATTTTTTCAAATTTGAGATTCTTATGTAGTGAATCAATGAATTGAAATAACCACTAAGGAAGCTTTTTTTTTTTTTTTTTTAACGTTTATTTATTTTTGGGACAGAGAGAGACAGAGCATGAACGGGGGAGGGGCAGAGAGAGAGGGAGACACAGAATCGGAAGCAGGCTCCAGGCTCTGAGACATCAGCCCAGAGCCTGACGCGGGGCTCGAACTCACGGACTGCGAGATCATGACCTGAGCCGAAGTCGGACGCTTAACCGACTGAGCCACCCAGGCGCCCCTGAGGAAGGTTTTTAAAAAAATGTAACCAAATAAAAGGAAACAAAAGTGATAAAGGCAGGTTTTGCTGGAATTGCTACATCCCACCCCCCCCCCCCCCAAATTAAGAAAGTGATACAGGTTCCGAGCTTTTGTCTTGCTTAGCGAGGGAATTTTCCTTTGCTGGAATGTCCCTGGACCCGACTCGCTGTGCTCAGGGCCTGGTACAGTTCTACACACCATAGCTGCTCAATCAGTGGTGATGGACTGGCCAGAACATGAAGCAGTGGCCGGTGGCCTTTGCCCTTTGTCTTCATGCAGTTTAGTTACTAGAGCCTTTGTTTTAAATCTGTGGTTTTCAGTCACAGGGTGAGAATTTTCACATTTCTATTTCTGGCACCAAGATATGCCTGGATTTTCTTGTTCACTATTTGTTTCAGTCTGAAACAGGGTATAGAATTTAGTCATTCGTTCCAAAATATTGAGAGCCTACTGTGTACCAGGCATCGTTCCAAGAGTTGAGGGAACATATTAATGAACCAAAAAAATCTTTGGAGGCTAACTAATGACTAATTTATATGTTATGTTAGAAAGTGGTAAATGCGATTTAAAAACACAGAGTGGGGTAAGAGGGAGAGCTAGGGAATCAGATAGTGGGCTATGATTTTAAACAGGGTGGTCAAAGTAGGTTCCACTGAGAAGGTGACATTTAAGGAGAAGTTGAAGGGGAGGAGGGAGTAAGTTACCTGGTAGGATGGGCCTGACACAGCAACAGCCAGTGCAAAGGCCCTGAGGTAGGAGAGTACATTATGTGTTTAAGGCAGTGGGTCTCCAAGTGTGGTGCCCTGAACAGACAGGAATAGCAGCCCTGCATCACCTGGAGGTAGGTTAGATTCCCAGGCCCTGCTCTGGCTTATTGCTGATTTAGGGCTTACTGGATGTGGCTGGAGAAAAATGAAAAAGGACCCTCACAGGCTGTGGTAAGGTCTTAACTTTTACTCTGAGAGACATGGTTAGTCATTAGAGGGTTTGGGGAGAGGAGGTATGTTTCAGAGCAGTGTTCTGACTGGTAGGCTGGGAATAGACAACGGGCGGTAGGGATGAGCCAGGGAGACCTATTTGGGTCCTGTCATTTAAAGGAGAAATGACAGAGACATGCACCAGGGTGTCAGCAGTGGAGTTGGTGAGGAACGATAAGCCTCCGGGTCTGTTTCTGAAGTAGAGGTGATAGGATTTGCTGATGACCAGGACGTGGAGTTTGAGGAAAGGGACGTAGTGACAGAGGCCTCCAAAATTTTAGCTGCTGGGAGAATGGGGCTGCCGTCTGCTGGGATGGGGAAGGCTGGGGGGCAGCAGGTATGCAGGAAAGAGCCCTGACTTCCCTTTTGGTAGTGTTGCTGGGGTGGTGGGGGACATCTCTTCGACATTCACGTGGAGACGTCGAGACCACGTATGATGAAGAGCTGGGAAGAAGCTCTCAGTTACCTGCGTATCGATGGTGTTTAACACAAGACAGAGTTTGTGGAATTGTTATGCGATGTTTCTCATAGTCAAAAAGAAAATCCTAAAAATGATTACATAAATTAAGCACTACAGGGAAAGGACTTACACTAGGGTTTCACAATGGCAGTTTGGGCTACGTGTGGCTTCTCCCTCCCCATGATGTTCGTGTGGGCACTGGACCAGAGTGAAGGGAAGTCACCCAATTAATCATGGAATTAATGGGTAGTCCCATTATATTTTGTATGATTTCATATGATTCATTGCTACATATAACTTTATCATTTTTTTACTTTTTAAAAGTGTATGGATTTTGAAAGAGAGAGCATGTGCAAGAGTTGGGGAGGGGCAGAGAAAGAGGGAGAGAGAGAATCCCAAGCAGCCTGCCTGCTGCCTGCCCAGAGCCCAGTGCGGGGCTCAAACCCATGAACCGCGCAAGATCATGACTTGAGCCTAAATCAAGAGTTGGATGCTTAACCGACTGAGCCATTCAGCCACCCCAATCACTATTTATAACTTTAGATTTCTAGTTCTCTCAGCGGGGAGTAGAATCTACAATAATTGCTGAGCCCTATCCGGAGTACCCAATCGAATATTTACCCTGCTGAAGCTGCGGCGGAAATCTGAGCTTGGTAACACATGCCCAGGTAGCTCCACTGGGCACAACTGGAACTGGCAACCATGTCTTTTAACCATGCGTTGAACCCTGGTTTCCCCATATTGTGTCACACTTAAATTCATATTACTTCATTAAGGCGTCTAAGCATCGGTCAGTGGGCACTATATTTAGAAAGCTTTTCAAGCAAACTGACTAATGCATATCTTTCTGTCCAAATTTTTAAATACTATTTACCCACTGTCCTTTTTCCTTTAATATAATTTATTGCCAAATTGGCTTCCATACAACACTCAGTGCTCATCCCAACAAGTGCCCTCCTCAATGCCCATCACCCACTTTCCCCTCTCCCCCACCCCCCACCAACCCTCAGTTTGTTCTCTGTATTTAAGAGTCTCTTATGGTTTGCCTCCCTCCCTCTCTGTTTGTGACTATTTTTCCCCCTTCCTTTTCCCCATGGTCTTCTGTTAAGTTTCTCAGGATCCACATGTGAGTGAAAGCATATGGTAAATGTCTTTCTCTGACTGACTAATGTCACTTAGCATCATACCTTCCAGTTCCATCCATGTTGCTGTAAAAGGCAGGATTTCATTCTTTCTCATTGACAAGTAGTATTCCATTGTATATATTAACCTCATCTTCTTTACCCATTCGTCAGTTAATGGACATTTAGGCTCTTTCCATAATCTGGCTATTGTTGAGAGTGCTGCTCTAAACATTGGGGTACAAGTGCCCCTATGCATCAGTACTCCTGTATCCCTTGGGTAAATTCCTAGCAGTGCTATTGCTGGGTCCTAGGGTAGATCTATTTTTAATTTCTTGAGGAACCTCCACACTATATTCCAGAGTGGCTGCACCAGTTTGCATTCCCACCAACAGTGCAAGAAGGTTCCCATTTCTCCATATCCTCGCCAGCATCTATAGTCTCCTGATTTGTTCATTTTAGCCACTCTGACCGGCGTGAGGTGGTATCTCAGTGTGGCTTTGATTTGTGTTTCCCTGATGATGAGTGACGTTGAGCATCTTTTCATGTGTCTGTTGGCCATGCCTTCTTTGGAAAAGTGTCTATTCATGTTTTCTGCCCCTCACTGTCCTTTCCATTTTTGATTCTTTTACTAGCTTCAGAATTAGAGCCTCTCATTAAATAATCTGACTTTTGTGTATAATTTGACTTGGTGCCAGAGGCTCATCCTCTCTGTTGTCTTCCTGCCTCTGGGCTTCCTGCTGCCTTTGGCTGGTTCTTTTTTTTTTTTTTTTTTAAGTTTAAAAAAAAATTACATTTATGTATTTTTGAGAGACAGAGTGAGACAGAATGAGAGCGGGGGAGGAGCAGAAAGGGAAGGAAACGCAGAATCTGAAGTAGGCTCCAGGCTCTGAGCAAGAGTTCAGCACAGACCCCAACACGGGGCTCGAACCCACAAAATGTGACCTCATGAACTGAGCCAAAGTCGGACACTTAACCGACTGAGCCACCCAGGCGCCCCTGCCTTTGGCTGGTTCTGTGTCACGGCTGTTCCCTGCTTCCCCATCCTCACTGGTCCCATCTTTTTTCTCCTTCTGTTCCATGGACTCTCCCTCTCCAAACCACCAAGAAGAAGAAGTAACCAATATGGACAATAATCTTTCTAAACCATTCTCTCCCCAGCTATCTATAAAGATCTTCAGAAAAGATGTAAAACTTTACTTGTCATGGAGAGAGTAGCACCTGTTCAGGCCCAGAACATTTTTCAATTGAAATGTACCTGCAGCAGTGGTACAGGTTGTTTGCCTGTCATTTGGACCCTTGCTTTTCAGAGAACTGGATACTATTTCAACATAATCACATTCAAACAACAGAGCTCTTATCAGTAAGAGACTAAGGGAAGACAATGAATCTATTCTGAGAGATCTGTGTGTGTCTTTTCAAATATATTTCAATATATTTTCAATATATTTCACTTTTCAAACAAGCTTAAATATAATCACAAAAGTCACGTAACGTGATTTGACTTTAGGAAATAAATAGACGGTTCGGTGGATATTGATAGTATTTTTAGTAAGTTTCACATTGTTTGCTACCAATTCTTTCCTCCATTAGCTCCCCTCTTATTTTCATGAAGTTCCTGCAGCCACATATGATAACTACATTACAGGAGCTTGAGAACAGTCCTCTAGGTGAACTTCGTCAGGGATGGCCAAACAATAGTTGTTAATTAAGGAAGAAAATATATTTATGCAAATTAACAGGAATTGGAGAAAGAGAGAACTCATCTCCTAGAAGATGTAACTGCAAACAAAAGAAGGATGAAGGAGCTAGAAGATAATTTGCTTTACCGGCTGACGAGTACCCAGGGGTCCCTGGTGGAAGACGAGAGTCTCATCGTCGTGCTGAGCAACACAAAAAAGACCGCGGAAGAGGTGACACAGAAGCTGGAGATTTCGGCAGAGACAGAAATTCAGATTAACTCAGCCCGGGAGGAATACAGACCTGGTGAGTTTGGTAATGAAAGACAAATGTCACAGGAAAATGAAGTGAGAAACAAACCAAAATCAGAGAAACTGAAGGAAGTAAGGGCTGTGTGAAGTGGGGTGGCCGCTCCTGTTTTGTGACGTTGCGTTGGGACATATACAGTAAGACTGGGAGAAAACATTTTTTAATGGTGTAAATTCTCTAGGTGCTGATAATCCATGTTAGTTAGCAAATTCTTTCAGGTCCCTGTGAACTTATTTTTAAATTAGAAAGTAGAAAGGGAGAACTTTTAAAGAACGTCTGACTACAGTTTTGAAATTTAAGGAATTAGTGCAGCGTTTATGGGCTGCTTATTAGTTCTTTATCATTTGGTCACAATGAGCTGGTGTTTTGTTTGCAGTCTTTGTATTAGGAAGGTAGTTCTTTGGTCTCCTGGGAGTGCTTTAGTCTTACTCAGCAATTTGCAAAACAGTGTTGTTCATTGGTTACAAGAGGGGCCTGCTAAAAGAACTCAATTCCCTTTAGAAAATTATCATTCTTTCCGAAAAAATAATCAAAACAGCATCATCTGCTGATGGAGAGTCAGGAGCATCATCTTTGCGATGATGCCTTGTTTTGCCACCCTGACCCCAAGCTTAGTCAAGGCTTCCTCATGGAGCTTAAGAATGAGGTCCATAAAATGCCTACACACCTTGCTGGGTGTTAGAGTGTTTGCGATCCCATCAGTTACCTTTTCTACCTATGAAAAAATATAGTGAAATTCATAAGGGTTCTAAATCCATAAGAGGTTCTAAAATGGAAAAATGCTGTGTGATAAACACAAATAGAGTGCTTACACAGAGCTTATAAATAAGAGTTAAATATATATAATGAGCATTGCTCTAGACTCTCAGAGCTGGTAGATAGTCATTGATAAAAATAAAACTTGTTGTTTTCATTTAGAGTTTAGGCTGGTCTGGGCACAGATCATTTATTTTCCACCCTCGTAGCACAAGCAACCTTGCTCTCTGTCTTTCAGTGGCAACACGGGGCAGCATCCTGTACTTCCTCATCACTGAGATGCGCTTGGTTAATGAAATGTATCAGACTTCGCTCCGCCAGTTTCTTGGCTTGTTTGACCTTTCCTTAGCCCGGTACGTCTGCACTCAGGAAGCCAAGCTGAATTCTATATCTGTGGGCTAGAATGATGACATTACATTTGTAACTTCTTTTCCTTTTGCTACTGAGTCTTTTTTTCTTTTTTTAATCTAAGTGTAGTGTAATTACCAGGGTGTTAACAAATCATTCTCATTTGTCATTTTATGCTCAGAGACAGGCCCATCAACTCTTCATCCATTGATTGATCCCTTTGGTTTTGTGTGTTTCTGTTACACAAGAAAATTCCCAAGACTTTTTTTTTGTGAGTGACATTACCCTGCGGGTAAAATCGATTTAGGCAACACTGAGGATTCTGTTATGTCATTTTATGTTGAGAGAATGCTTGTTATTTTCGATCGAGGATGCTGATTCTTGTGTACAAAGGAACTGGCTCTCCAAAGTTATGTATTTGCCGTTAAAGAGGTTGTTTTTATGGACAATGGGAAAGGGCAGTGGGGTAAGCTGGATTTAAGTGTTCTCTCCTGCAGGTCGGCCAAGAGCCCAATCACAAGCAAGAGGATTGCTAATATCATTGAGCATATGACTTACGAGGTTTACAAGTATGCAGCCCGGGGATTGTATGAGGAGCACAAGTTCTTATTCACCTTGCTGCTTACCCTGAAGATCGACATCCAGAGGAACCGAGTGAAGCATGAAGAGTTTCTCACCCTTATTAAAGGTCAGTATAACAATGGAAAGCGTTGTACACGGGTCCAGATGTACAAATTCTTTGAAGGTCTTGTGCGGTATTTTTTTTTTTTTTCTGGCTACAGTAGTTTCCTTGCATGTCATTGGAGATTGCGTATACGTGAAATACTTTATTTGTTCATTTATTGCATGAATATTTATTGAGAACCTACTACTGTATGCCAAGGCACAGACTAGGCACTTGGGGCACATCATAAAACAACAAGTAAATTGTGTAGTATGGGAGAAGCTAGTAGGCACTATACAAAAAGCAAAGCAGGAAAAGGGGGATGGGGAGTTACAGGGTATGTGGACTGGGAATTAATATTCTAAATGGGATATTTAGTGGGGTATCTAATGGGTAGGCCTCCCTGAGAGATGGACAAGTGAGTAAAGGCCTGGAGGAGCAGGGGTCGCTGGCCTTGGGGACATGCAAAGGAAGAGTATCAAAGGAAGACAGCATCAATGCTCTGGTGGGAGTCAAGCCTCCCATGACTGAGGCTGGAGCCATGGTGTGTGTGTGTGTGTGGGGGGGTGATTGTGGAGCTCATCTTGCAGATTCTGTATCTGTTGAGGCATTGCTCGCAGGCAGGTCCCCTGTGCCACTGCACAATACAGCCCAGTGGAAGGCTAGGAAACAAATTTGCAGTCACGTTCTTGAATGTCTGGACAAAAAATATTTAAAGTAACTGTGGAAATGATGCTCGGGTCGAAATGGCTTTATCTACTACACCTTTCTAAGCCATCTCTTTATAGATGAGACACAATTTTATCTACAGTAGGTGGGGGGGGAGATTTTCATGTTTACCTGGAGAGTAGATTTGCAGAGGAACTTGAAAAGGACCCTGAAGGAGCAGTAGGGAAGGGGTGTGGGTAGGCACATGCTGTGCCCTGGGGGTATGTGTGGGTCCACAGCCATATGTGAATAAATGCATATTCGTGTTTGTTTAAATATGCATTTGCATATGTATCTTATAGAAACAACAAAGACTCATTTGGTTACACTTGAACTTAGAAATGTATGATTTGGGGCGCCTGGGTGGCGCAGTCGGTTGAGCGTCCGACTTCAGCCAGGTCATGATCTCGCGGTCCGTGAGTTCGAGCCCCGCGTCAGGCTCTGGGCTGATGGCTCGGAGCCTGGAGCCTGTTTCCGATTCTGTGTCTCCCTCTCTCTCTGCCCCTCCCCCGTTCATGCTCTGTCTCTCTCTGTCCCAAAAATAAAAAAAAAAAAAAAAAAAAAAAGAAATGTATGATTTATGGGGCGTCTGGGTAGCTCAGTCCGTGAAGCATCCAACTCTTGGTTTTGGCTCAGGTCATGGTCTCAGTGTCCCAGGGTCGTGAGATCAAGGTCTGTGTTGGGCTTTGTACTGACAGCCCAGAGCCTACTTAGGATTCTCTCTCTCTCTCCCTCTCTCTCTGTGCCTCCCTTCTCTTGGTTTCTCTCTCTCTCTCTCTCTCTCAAAATAAATAAAGAAACTTAAAAAGAAAAAAAGAAATGTATGATTTATGGACAATCTCTCTCTCTCTCTCTTTCTCTCTCTCTCTCTGTCTTTAATTCTTTGTCTCTAACCCTCGAACTCTTGCTCCTTAGGTTTCTTTATTTTTCAGTTTTCCTAAATTGGAGCACGTGGATGAACTGGGGAGACATCCCTTAGATGTTTGGTGTCGGGGTTGACTTTTTCGCCGAGCCCTTCCAATAATACTGTCTCATTGACTGGTCCTCCAGCTGATGGGCATTTACTGTGGCAAGTTGTTCCCGACACGAAATGCATTTCCTCATGAAATGCATCCAGGTCTGGTTGAAATACCGTAAAGTGTGTTACAGTTTGGCATGATGATAGCAGATGTGGGATTAGGTTTAGCAAGACTAAGTGAGAATAGTGACTTTGCTGATTTCTTGATGAGTGTCTCAAGCAGATTCTTTAACTTTTTTCAGGCTTCAGCCTCCTCAGCTGTAAGACAAGGATAGTCAAATCTACATCATCAGATTCTTGAGAAGTCGTACAATTTCTGTAAATCTCGGCACATGGAACGTGTTCAGCAAATGATAGGCATTGTGATATTTTCTTTAGTATTTTAGTTTGTTTTGATTAGTCCCCGGCTGGCGTAGGCTGGACAGCTTTTGTGGGTCTTTGGCATTCAACAGTTTTAGAATGCTGCTTTATGAAACGGAGTGTCAGAAGAAACTTCGGAATGCAGTTACGTTGTAAGATTGCTCTTTGCTGGTTATGTTTAGTGACAGTTACCCAGTGAGTGAACTCCCCTGCAGAGGGAGTTCACTTGTTTGAAATGTTATTTAAAGATTTTTTAAAAACGTTTTCGATTTTTTTTTTAACATTTATTTATTTTTGAGACAGAGAGAGAGCATGAACAGGGGAGGGTCAGAGAAAGAGGGAGACACAGAATCTGAAACAGGCTCCAGGCTCTGAGCTGTCAGCACAGAGCCCGACGCGGGGCTCGAACCCACGGGCCGTGAGCTTATGACCTGAGCCGAAGTCGGACACTTAACTGACTGAGCCACCCAGGCGCCCCCGTTTTTGATTTTTTTGAGAAAGAGAGAGAGAGAGTGAGGGAGGAGGGGAGGAGCAGAAAGAGAGGGAGAGAGAAAATCCCAAGCAGGCTCTGTGCTGTCAGTGCAGAGCCCGACTCTGGGCTTGAACTCCCGAACCGCGAGATCATGACCTGAGCCAAGATCAAGAGTGGGATGCTTAACCAACTTAGCCACCAGGCACCCTGAAAATGTTATTCAGATAGCAACAGTACTTTGATACTGGTCTTTTAATTTGCTCATCTCCAAGGTGGGAAAGGATCAGTCCAGATGGCGTGCTAAATCTGCTTTGGCTATACCGCTTTATAACTGTGTGGTGTAACTTGTATACCTTTTTTGTTACAAGAACACATCATTTTTACAAAGTATTACCTTAAAAATTGGAACTTACCTTTTCCGGAAGTAAGGGTTTCCAGAATGAAAGCAACAGCGTAAGTCTCAATCATCTTGAGAATTTATTTTGAATTATTCCTATTCCAACCATTTATTCATCAGAAGTACATTTAATCTGGTGCCATATTATCCAGAAATACATCTGTCCCCAACCCATTACAATCATTCTCTGTGACCCATTGTACACTGTTAAAGCAGATAAGATATTCATGACACAGTTACTCTACTAAACAACGAATAATGCTTTGGTTGCAAGAAACACCCTTTCCTTCCCATACATAGCTTCTCCCTAACTCTCTAGTGAATATCTCATTCTTTTGAGTTTGTTGGAAAATGGACGGTTTCCATAGAAATCGGTATGACACTTTTCAACACAATGCCCCTGGCCTTAGGTCTTTAACTACTCCCTGCCGTTGAAGCAATCTGTTTTGATTTTGTGAGTTAATAATCTTATCAAAATTGCTTCAAGGCCACACTCACCTTCTTGGGAATATACTAAGATGGATTTGGCAAAAGATAGTAATTTAGTGGGGTCCATGGGGTACCTGGATAAAGTAGAGATTGGCTCAATAAATATCTTGAGTATTGTTATTTGTTCATGACCTGCTCTGTTCAGAAAAGGATCTTAAAGGTAACCAAATGCATTGGTTATATTCTTTTAAGAATTATGCTTGGAGCATATTTTCCCTGAAACATTTTGATAGATGGTGTTTATTGAACAGCATATTATATCCTATAAAGACTTTCTAACTCTTCCTCTGACTTCAAATATGACTGTTCACACATTTAGTTTTTCTGAGGTGAGCCAGGAGCTTAGGTAAATCAGCAGCAACATAAGAGTCACTACCCACTGGAAATATTTGCTGTGGTTAGATTGACCAAAAATAAGTGATACAACACAGGATCCTTGGATGTGCTCAAAATGGATATAGATAATATGCTGATTTATAGATGAGAACTCTTTAAACACATGTAGTGCTGCTGACATTTCTAGATAAATTCTCTCCTTGAAAGAGCTTGTGTGAACATCATGCACTTCTTAACATTGACAGTAGCTACTCATTTAGTGACCCTCTGCTCTGGTCTTGATCCCATTTCGTGTGCTTTACACATGTGTTTTCTGTCATTCTGTCATTATCACAACATCCAGCCTTCATTATTCCCAGCGTACATATATTTGGAAACAGAGACCCAGACCGATGAGCTGCCTTGTCCCAGACCTTGGCCAGATGGGGCTAGGACAGAATTCAGCATCCTCCTGGGCCACACTTATATTGCTGATTCTCAAGTGTGTTTTTCTAAAATCATCTATTCCTTTATTAAATTTTAAAGCTTGTCCATTACGATGACACCTTTCTGAGTTAAAAAAATGTCAAGGTTGTAAAATAATTAAAATGAAAAGTGTAAGCAAAAGCTGTTGTAAACAGACTGTTTTAGAGTAAAGAAAGAAAAGTCTAGTAACTTTATATGTTTAATTTTAAAGGAGGTGCCTCATTGGACCTTAAAGCTTGTCCTCCTAAACCATCCAAATGGATCCTGGACATGACCTGGCTGAATTTAGTGGCACTCAGCAAACTTAGACAGTTTTCTGATGTCCTTGATCAGGTAACTTGTGCTTTGAATAAACTTATGGCAGTGTCATGGGGAGCAGCTTCCTGATTTATCACCAGCTACAGTATTTGCAGAAGAGAGACTTTTTCACTTTGTCACTCATACAATGGTATTACCTGTGTTTGACCTTGCTCATGCTCACTCAACTCTCTGATAAAGCGAACTCCACCCAAGTTTAACTACTATTGTCCTGTACCATATGTCAGTATCACCAACTGGAAATCCACAAGTGGGGAAACTGATAGATTTAATTAGATCATTAGATACAGTTAAGAGGAGATTGAATGGAAAAAAAAAAATACAAAGAGCCTGTATCTAAATGCCTGCCCATTTGTCCTTGTCTCTCTTCTTCTTCCTCTCCTTGTCCTTCCACCATTATATTGCTTTAGCCAGGCATCTGGACTTACATCTAATGCCAGTGCTTGGCCCCTTATCTTTACAAGTTATTGTCCTTTCCCAACCAGCCAGTTCCCTATGAATTGTGTATGTACTGGGATCATGGAAGTTGGGTCTGGAGAGTTCAGTTGAGACAAACCAGGAAACAGATTCTTAAAAATCAGAAGACCAGAGAGGTCACACTGACAGCAAGGTGGCTTTATTCAGCCATGAGTTGTAGGCTTTTTTATGACCAGAACCTGTGCTAAGGTTGGTTCTTCACTTTCCTCCCAGCTTAAGTTGACCAGAAGCTTAATGTTCAGCTTTTTAAAAATGCTTTGTATGTTTTTATGTATTTTTATGTTTTGGCCTATGTCTGGTGATCTGCATTATTTCTACCATGTAGTGAAATAACTTTCATTTGGGAGGTTTTAATGCACTCTAGCTTATTCCCCTCGAAGGTGACTGCTAGTGACCTTTCCTGGACTGATATCTGTTCAGTAACAGTTGCTGTCTTATGGAGATTATCTTGTGCTGAAATCCCTCCATGTCATATAGTCTTTGATGACTGAGGGAAGTTATTGTTTTTTACTCTTATATGATACTTTCTAAATACAGATCTGGAATGCCTTTTCCTTTGATTAGGCCTCCCAGAAATATACCAGGGGCTTTAATCGAAGGGAATATACCAGAGAACATAGGATTACATTTATCTTCAGATGTTGTTTGTTTGTTCTATGTTTTTGAGATGATTACCGACAGAATGCTTGTCTCTCTTTGAGTTTTTAAGCTCTAAAGGATAATGGACTGTATTCTTTTCCTCTTTCTCAATTACCTAAAGGAAACATGTGTATCATTATTCATTCGATGATGATATGAAATGGTATATTTCAAATTACTCTAGATTAATAGAATATTGACCAAAAAGCTTTTTGTTCAATAATAAACATGCGTTAAATGTCTTCTTTTGTGCCAGGAGTGGTCCTGGGAAATGAGGAAGCATATGTGAATAACTAAATGAATTTGTTCTTGATCATGAGAGGATTTCATGGAGCAAATCAGATTTCCTTAAAATAATGAAAATGAGTTTTCATTGATTTCTTTATTCCTTACAAAATTGTTACCACAAAGGCATTAGAAGATATTAAACAAATCAAGAGTCTCCCTACTTCAAAAACTAGGTGTAAGCTGGCATTAATACAGAGTGACTTTAGCGTAAATCACATTTGATTTTAGACTTCCACACTTTTTGCTACTAGAATATAAAATAATGAAAAGGTCAAAGGATATCTTTCACACATGTCTGGAATGGTCAGAAGGTTTGATGAAAAATATCTGTGAACTATTACTAAAAGATTTTCTTGTGCTGTGATGCAATTCTTATCCCCTGATATTTCAGATATCAAGAAATGAGAAAATGTGGAAAACTTGGTTTGATAAGGAAAACCCTGAGGAAGAACCCCTTCCAAATGCCTATGATAAATCTCTTGACTGCTTTAGACGTCTTCTCCTTATTAGATCCTGGTGTCCTGACAGAACCATTGCCCAGGTAAAAAGTACATATTAGAAAAAATAGGAGAATATATTTTTTTAAAGATTTTTTAATTATTATTTTTAAGTAATCTCTGCACCTAGTGTGGGACTTGAACCTACAACTCTGAGATTAAGAGTCACATGCTCCGCTGACTGAGCCAGCCAGGCACACCTGGGAGAATATATATATATGTTTTTTTTTTTTTAATTTAAATTTTAGTTAACATACGGTGCAGTATTGGTTTCTGGAGTAGAATTCAGTGATTCATCACTTACATATAATACCCAGTGCTCATCCCAACAAGTACCCTCCTTAATGCCCATCACCCATCTAGCCCATCGCCCACCCATCTCCTTCCATCAACCCTCCATTTGTTCTCTAGAGTTAAGAGTCTCTTATGGTTTGCATCCCTCTCTCCTTTTTTTTCTTTTCCCCTTCCCATATGTTCATCTATTATCTTTCTTAAATTCCACATATGACTGAGATCGTGGTATTTGTCTTTCTCTGATTGACTTATTTCACTTAGCATATACACTCTAATTCCATCCACATCATTGCAAATGGCAAGATTTCATTTTTTATGGCTGGGTAATATATTCTATTGTATATATGTACCACATCTCCTTTATCCATTCAGCAATCGATAGACATTTGGGCTCTTTCCACAGCTTGACCGTTGTTGATAATGCTGCTATAAATATTGGGGTGCATGTGTCCCTTTGAATCAGTATTTTTGTATCCTTTGGGTAAACACCTAGCAATGCAACTGCTGGATTGTAGGGTAGTTCTGTGTTTAACTTTTTGAGGAACCTCTAAACTGTTCTCCAGAGTGGCTGCATTCCCACCAACAGTGCAAGAGGGTCCTCCTTTCCCTAGGAGAATATTTTTAAGGAGAATTTCCTTTGAAATATAAAGAAATGTTGAAAATTTTAATCCCAATGTGAATTTTCTTGGAGGCTTCTTTGGAATTTTCTAGCAGTACCTATGTGCAAAATGAAAAAATAAACAAATATAGCGAGGTGTACGTTTGGGCTAAATGATTTACTAATCTACTTTGTTCTAAATGGTACAAGAATGAATGAGAATGCCATGTTTTTAAGTTGTCACATAGGTATAACATAAAGGTGATGTATTGCTCTTCCATACCATTTTTATATTAACTTAGACATGATATGGCTGCTCCATTTTGTTAGTAGTCAAAGAACGTTTCTTTAAATAGGAATGATGAGAAGGCACTAGGAGGAGAGGCAGATGAGAGGGTAGCACAGTATTCCCAAATCTATAGTTGTGATCCCAGAAAGCCTCACCACCCCTGATGCAGGAGATGGCTTAAGATTCCTTGAATTTTACGTATGGTTTAAATGTGAATCCTGCCTCCAAAAGATCCATCTTTTCAAAGACTTTTAATTTGCTGGCCCACCATCATGGAAATGTCACTAACAAGACCTGCGGTATCCTGCCTTCACATGAAAAACTCAGCTTGAATATTCAGCTCAGGTTGATTCCTTAGGTGCTTCTCCCAAGAAGCCATATAGTAAAAATAGGCTGGGTTTATAATGGGATGTAGGAAGTTCAGCGCTTCACTCTCCAGAGGGAGCATTAAAACCGTATGGAGTAACCATCTCCAGAATCCATGTAGGTACCCAGGAATCATGAAAACAACTAGATTCAATGATTTATTGAGAAAAGAAAAATGAGTTTTGCAATACAGGGCAACTGAGATCACCCTTCCTTCAGTTTTTCTTCTCAGTTTCATTACTTTTATCTTGCCCAAAAGAATTGTCAAACTGTTGCCTTAAGGACAATGTAGAAAGTTCAAGTAGTTCGTTTCTTTCTCTTTCTTTCTTTCTTTCTTTCTTTCTTCCTTCCTTCCTTCCTTCCTTCCTTCCTTCCTTCCTTCTTTTCTTTTCTTTTTCTTTCTTTCTCTTTCTTTCTTCCTCCTTCCCTCCCTTTCTTCCCCTCTTTCTCACTTCCTTCCTCCCCTCTTTCCCTCCTCCCTCCCTCCTTCTCTTTCTTTATTACTTCCTCTGCTTTCTCCCTCCCTCTCCTCTCATCCTCTCCCTCCCTTCCTCTCTTCCTTCCTTTTTACCCCCTCATGTAACATTTTATTTGGTTCAGTGCTAAAATTTAAGTCTACAAGCTCCTTTGTAACTTTGTCATCTTCATCCTGGCGTCTGTCATCTATAGGCTGGGCACAGCCATGGCTTCCTAACTGGGGTCTCCTCTTGCTCCTTCTTGCCCACCCTAGTCAATCCTGTATGTTCTAGAGAACATACAGAAATGGAAATAAGAAATGGAAATAAGATATTCTATTCCTTGGCTTTTAAAGTCTTTCAGTGCCTTCCCATGGCCCCTATGATAACACCCAAGTCTTAAGATCTAGAAGTCCTCTCTGGAAAAATGTTTTCTCCTCTGAAATTCTTATGCTCACATTATATTCCTTTTGTGATTTTCAACCAGACACTTTCTTGGGAAGCATATTAGAAGGTCTACAGTGTGGGTACATTCAGTCCCCATTTCCCATAAGCAGCATCAGGCGTGTTCTTGGTATTTCAGCTGAGTATGACTGCCCATGTCAGGGGACATTTGAGGGCCTGGTTGCAAAACCATTGCACTCTCGGAGGGTGTCACATGGTACATACACATTTATGTCTCAAAAGCACCCAGAAAAGAACAGGTGCAGAGGTGTGATTGACCATTTTTAAGCTCAGAGACGTAGGGTGTGGCAATCACTTTGAGAATGGATAGAGCATAGCTAGGTATTCAAAATGGAAGAAGAGCCTGTATTACTGACTGAAATCAAACTTTGGATGTTTTTAAGTCAAAAACAATGGTTTAACCAGTACCACCCTTACTTTGGCTATCTGAAGCCTCTCTGATTTAAGGGAAACTCTACCTACAACTGTTTTGTGTTTCTCTGGGAATGAAAGTGGGGTCCTACTAAGGTCCACCTCACCAAGGCTCACTTTGCCCTGCACCTGGAAAAGTTACAGTTCATGTCGTACCCACACCTGGGCTCTGCTTATTATGTGAGAGCAATTCTTCTGGGGAATCCCACCGGGGATAAAAAACGTGGGTCTTACTCTAATGGGGTGGGAGAAGATAACAGAATGGAAGGAAGTTTTTCTTTGAGGGCACCCAATTTTTACCAGAGGGAGAATATAGACTAAAGGTCATACTCACAATAGTATTTTATCTAACATAATTATTTTACCTTATTTGGAAAGAGACTGTGTTGTTCAAAATATTTATATATGGTTGATAAGTTGACATAGCCTGTGATACTGCAAGCATGTATTTCAGTCAAACCAAAATTAACGGTAAGGGAGATAAGCCAAAAATGGAAAGATATGACAGTGATTAGGAGAACAATTATGGACTAAATCTTTAAAACATTAATGCATTCATTCAGGAAGTGTCTAATATATTTCATTCAACAAGAAGTCATTCAGTAGTTATCTATTGATAAGTATCCATTAAACCCCAGGCATTGTGCTGCTTACTTGATTATTGGAATGCATGTGCATTTCTCTTAAAGCATCCTAAAGAATACAGTCGCCTAATATTTTACATTTTTTTATGTACCAGGAAGTAGCCAGTGTATTGAACCAGGTTCCAGACAAGGAGTCCACCAACTTGGGTTCTGGTCTTTGAACTGTGCGATGTGTGTTGGCAAATAACACAGCCCCTCCACCTATGGAGTGGAGATAGAACAAGAAAAATGTCTATGTCCTATTTCCCTAAGCAGAATTACTCTGGGCATCAAGATAATCTATAAAAATGAACTTTGGAAGCCACAGTGCATCAGACACGTGAAGGGGATAGAGCCACTTTTTGTGACTCCTGTACTGTCTTTGACAGGCCCGCAAGTACATCATGGACTCCATGGGAGGGAAGTATGCGGAAGGTGTTATCCTGGACTTGGAAAAGACGTGGGAGGAATCTGACCCGCGGACACCACTCATCTGTCTCCTGTCTATGGGCTCAGATCCCACGGATTCCATCATCGCCCTGGGGAAGAGATTAAAAATAGACACCCGTTATGTGTCCATGGGCCAGGGCCAGGAGGTCCACGCCCGCAGGCTCTTACAACAGACCATGGCGAATGTGAGGCCAAATGTCTACTCTTATGTTGTTGATATTGCAGGTTATAGAATAGCAACGCAGAAAAGAACTTGAGCATCAATAAGAATTTAAATTTATGCACTGTGTGTTATTCACTAAAGAGGGAAAAGTAGAATGTCTATTAGGAAATTTTCATGGAAAAATTAGATATAATTTAAGACTTTTTCTGCTGAACCGTGACTTATGGAAAACTTAGCCGACCAGGACATGTTATTTCCCAACCAGTTTGCATAATGCGAAGCCCCACTCCAGATCTCCAACCCTCAGTGGGGTCTATAGCCCCCAACTCTGCCTCCACCATATGCGCCGGCCCTTCCAGCTCTGCTCTTGGAATCACCACATTCCAGAATCCACCATACCATGCCTTTCTTGAGTTCCAGAATGCGTGATCTATGCCCTGGAGCCCCCCATGCCTGGCCCAGGTTTCAGAGGCCAGGAATCTGCCATTACCCCGCAGTGGTACCAGAGGTTTTAGGAAACCTGGCTTGTCACCTTCCAGGCGGGGCTCCTAGAACCCTCTGAGGCTTGCAAATTCTGTAGCATGCAGAGCATGCCATACCCAGGCCTCACGTGGGGGCCACCGTATGGTGATCTCGCAAATGGGATAGCCACACCCAGAGCTGGGGCACTTTCAGGGACTTAAATGAACTGAATGCTGAAGGTCCTTCTTCCATTTTGTCTCTAGAATTCCATCTCCAGGACAGGGCCCTCATGTGTTTACTCTGGTCTGGCACGTCCAGCTCTGCCTGTAGGATCCCTCACCCCTGCTCCCCTCTTCTTCCACGCCTTGACCAAGCAGGGAGGGCAGAAGCACTTGGCTTCTCATTCCTACTGGAGAACGTGCAGTTTTCGTCTAGATGCCTTTCTGGCTTTTTTTCAGACCAGACCTACTCCTTCTTCCCTGAGTCTGAGCTCTTTCCCATATCTCAAAACTCTTTCGATACCCTCCAGGGGATTCCCCTGCTGACGACATAACTGGCTGTCTTCACGCCATCCCAAACCCCCATCGCCAGGCCAACGACGAAACCACTGGGTTCTAGGTCCTGGCCGCTCAATCTAGACCCTTATTGCTGTGCTGCATCCTGGTCCATTTCCTCCGGTCTAGACCTGAACCTACTAGGTTCTGGAACCCCCACATTTACCTTGGACCTCTTCTATTTCCAAATTGTGCCCTGCCCCTGCTTTGGTGAAGGTTTGGGATGGGAAGTGGGTGCTCACATATGCTGTGCTACGTCTGAGCATTTGATCTGCAGTTGGGAGGGCACAGTGTGCTCAGAGATGAAAACAAGCATCTACATTTAAGAATGCCTGGCCTCTCCCTCCTCTTGGCCTCCTCTCCTCTCTTCCCTCCCTTCTTTTCACTTCCTCTGTTCCTTCCTCCGCATATTACTATGCTTAGAACAAAAACACCGACATTATTTAACTCTAATTTAAAATAAATAAGTGTTTAATAAATACAGTTTCAGGAAACTAAATTAGAGTATAAATGGAATAATTCAGTTTATCCATGTTTTCTGTTTAGTAGTTTAGTTTGAAGTAGAAGAAAAAAAATCTTTATTATTATTATTAGTGTGATTATAAATTGTCAGAGGTTATAGTTTTTTTAAAAGTTTTGTAAGAAAGGCTTGAGGTGGAGCCCCTGGCTGGCTCAGTCAGTAGAGCGTGTGACTCTTGATCTTGGGGTTGTGGGTTCGAGCCCTATGTTGGATGTAGAGATTAGTTAAAACATAAAATATATTTTTTTAATTTTTAACGTTTATTTTTGAGAGACAGAGAGACAGAGTGTAAGCAGAGAAGGGGCAGAGGGAGAGGAAGACGCAGAATTGGAAGCAGGCTCCAGGCTCTGCACTAGCAGCACAGAGGCTGATGTGGGGCTCGAGCCCACAAACCGTGAGACCATGACCTGAGCCAAAGTCAGACACTCAACTGACTGAGCCACCCACGTGCTCCAAAACATAAAAATAACATAAAGTAAATAACATGTTAATAAAAAAGAAAAAGGAAGGTTTGAGGCAATATGACAGGCAACATGGATGATCCACTCAGTAAGAAGAACACAAAACACTTAATACACAATGTGGCAATTCCCAAGAAACAGACTCAGCTAACAGATTCCATGGGGAGGGTTGAAACAGCAAAGTTCTCAGATGCCCCTACATGCTGGCTGACAGAAAGCAGCTCAACCCTTTCTGTGGTTGTTATGTTTTACATTTAATTTTTTAAAAATTGTGAACAGTGCCAATTAACATTTTTCAAGGGACCAACGATAGTTTCCTTATTCAGCAGCACTCTATATTCCTCAAGAAAATATAAGGGGATATGTGAAATTTCACAGCAATCAGTTTTATACTAAGATTTTAGATTTGGTGCTTGGTTTATTTCTTGGAAAGAGAAATAACTCAGGCTGCACTAGTCAAACCTAAATGATCTGAAGTTACAGTCAAGAAAACAACTCCAGATTATGATCTGAATATTATAGATCATTTTAGCCAAACTAGTCTATAGATTAGATATTAAGTAAATTATTACTACGTGAACTAAATTATTGCCTCTGTTGCTTTATGCAAGGAATATTCTTTTATTTAAAATTTTTAAAATGTTTGTTCATTTTTTGAGAGACAGAGAGAGACAGAGCATGAGTGTGTGTGTGTGTGGGGGGGGGGGGGGTGGTGGTGGCAGGCAGAGAGAGAGACACACACAGAATCTGAAGCAGGCTCCAGGCTCTGAGCTGCCAGCACAGAGCCCAACGCAGGGCTTGAACTCATGGACTGTGAGATCATGACCTGAGCCGAAGTCGGACGCCCAACTGACTGAGTCACCCAGGCGCTCCTATACAAGGAATATTCTTATGCTCATAAAATGCGTTATACAAAAGTAGGGCTTTTTGTGTTCTAAGGCTCTTGTCCTTAGAGTGGTCAGATTCCCCAGAGAAGGTTTTCCCACAGTTTAGAGGGTATATGCCCTACCGCCAGTATTCTGGGAACTCCACGGGAGAAGGGAGGTAATAGGCCTCAAAATTGAGCAGGTAAATGTTCTTTCACCTGTCTTCATTGAGGTTCCTAGACCCTTCATGTGCGGATGTCCTCCAGTCTGGACCCTGTCTATTTTGCCCCCTAAAAAAAATCAGCTTTCTCTTTTTCTTTAGCAGAGGCTCTTGTGTGAGCCTGTCTTCTCCATTTCCAGAGGAACATCTTAGCACCTACTCTTGAGTGTTTGATGTTATGGGGCATAAATCAGGTTACGTCTCAGGTTGCCTTGAATGCTACTTGAGGATTCAGCTTTCTTGAGTCTGCTTTAAATGTTACTGGTATTGTCTCCACCTTCACTGTCCTTGTACTTAAGAGTTCATGCCTTTAAAAATGTCTGTTTGAAGGGGTGCCTGGGTGGCTCAGTCGGTTAAGCGTCCGACTTCAGCTCAGGTCATGATCTCACAGTTTGTGAGTTCGAGCTCTGCATTGGGCTCTGTGCTCACAGCTCAGAGCCTGGAGCCTCTCTCAGATTCTGTGTCTCAGTCTCTCTCTGCCCCTCCCCCACTTGTGCTCCGTCTCTCTCTGTCTCTCAAAAATAAATAAAAATGTAAGACAAAAATGTTCGTTTGTTGTACTTCTCATGGAACATGGGAGGAGGTTGAGCTAAATGGATGCTTTCATCCAACCATCTGTACATGGCAGTGCTGTTACCTCTTTTGAGGCCTCACTGTGTTTTTTTTTTCACAGCTCCTACCATACATTATCACTGCAGTTGGCATGCTGGTATGTTGAGGGACAAGAAAAAATACACTTATCTCAACTAAACGTAATTGTATCCATAGATTTTTATCTGGATTAATTTAGTGCTTCTCTGTTAAATTTTAATTACTCAATTTCTAAAGGATGTCTTAATTTGAATCTCTGGGTGAAGCATGAAATAGCCTAATTTCCATTTATTCTTGTTGACTTAGGGGGGATGGGCACTTCTGCAGAACTGCCATCTGGGGCTCGATTTCATGGATGAGCTAATGGACATAATTGTAGAAACTGAGATCGTCCATGATGCTTTCCGCCTATGGATGACCACCGAAGTTCATAAGCACTTCCCCATTACGCTCCTTCAGATGTCCATTAAATTTGCCAATGAGCCTCCACAGGGCCTCCGGGCAGGATTGAAAAGAACATACGGTGGTGAGTTGAGGAATACTTCCAAGTTTACAGGAGTTTTTGTGCTTCAGTTGTTTTCTTAAAGAAACGATAAAAACAATTAGTGACGATAGAGTTATAGCAGATTGTACTGTTGCTTAACCTGATGAGGAGAGAATAGCACTCTTTGTCATGCGCCATGTGGAACATGCTCTCGTGGCATGAGGGAGTCAGCTCGTGCTTAGCCCTTTTCTATTTTTTCTGTTTTTCCACGTTACTCTGCTTTGGCCTGTGCCGTTCTCCAGCTGGACACCTGCCTTTTTATGGCAACATAATTTTGTCATTTATGGTCTTCATGCTCCGTATGTAAAGTTGGCCACTAGCCTCTTCCAGGAGGAGAGGCTGAATTAAAGTTATGACCTGCCTCCATCACATGAAGCCGTCTGAACAATGTACAGGGTTTTTTTGGAGTTGCTAACAAGGCTCAAATTTCTGCCAACCTGTAAGATAATGTGGGGATAAAATAGATGTGGAAGGATGAGGGCAGTAAAACAACAAAATTCCAAATAAAAAGCGTACAATATATATGTGTGTGTATATATATATATATACACACACATATATTTACACACACATATATATGTATATATATATATATATATAAAATAATTGTAGTTATTTGGGGAATATACTCAGCGTGTAGTAGGCTTCTATATACACTATTTTAATTAATAGTAAATTGTTAGTAGTGTATACAGAAGCCCATTGCAACCCGAGTACATGCTCCTAATAATAATAAAAATAGGGGCACCTGGGTGGCTCAGTCGGTTAAGTGTCCGACTTCAACTCAGGTCATAATCTCACAGTCCATGAATTAGAGCCTCGCGTCGGGCTCTGTGCTGACAGCTTGGAGCCTGGAGCCTGCTTCGGATTCTGTGTCTCCCTCTCTCTCTCTGCCCCTCCCCTGCTCATGCTCTCTCTCTGTCTCAAATATAAATAAAAACATTAAAAAATTTTTGTAAATAAAAAAAATAATAAAATTATTAGTAGTAGCAATTTAAATAACAGTAGTCGTATTTATTTTACTGCCCTCATTCTTCCACCTCTAGTTTACCCCCACATGATCTTGTCAGATTGGCAGGCACTTGATCCATGTTAGCAAGCCCCCGGCCACCTCCCCCAATCTCTTTGCAGGTATTTCAGAGAAAGAGACCATCTGGACACCCAAAGGTTAATTATAATTGTTGTTGCATGAATGTGATAAAAATAATTCAAGATAAGTGAAGTTTGTTATCAGAAATGTACAAAAATGATTAATAACGTATAACTATAATAAAAAAAGAAAGATGTGCGAGTGATGGTACATTTTTTTCACCCCCCCCGACCACGACAGGTGTGAGTCAAGACCTGCTGGATGTGAGCGCTGTGGCCCAGTGGAAGCCCATGCTGTATGCCGTGGCTTTCCTGCACTCCACAGTCCAGGAGAGAAGGAAGTTTGGTCCCCTGGGGTGGAACATCCCCTATGAATTTAATCAAGCCGACTTTAATGCCACTGTGCAGTTCATCCAAAACCACTTAGATGACATGGAAGTCAAAAAGGTACTCTGTGCCCGCCATCTCATGCCACTGGCGATCGTGAGCGTAGGTGCCCGTGCCTGCCCAGCTTTGGGATTGATCCTGTAAGAGCGACGATCTTGTGTGGTTGCAGACATATCTCTAAGTCATGGCAACTGGATCACACTTGCCTCTTGATTTCAGATGAAAAAAAAATGAACCAATTTTGATTATATTATTATTTCTCAAAACCAAGTTGAAATTCCATGTAAGACAACTTGAAAAGCTCTACTGGGAGGGGGGAAATGGCTGAGAAAAGTTGTTTTCTAAAATCCTAAAAAATGAAAATTAAAGCCTAGATAATTTTTGAAGCATGTGCTTTTTTTTTTTTTTAACGTTTATTTATTTTTGAGACAGAGAGAGACAGAGCATGAACGGGGGAGGGTCAGAGAGAGGGAGACACAGAATCCGAAACAGGCTCCAGGCTCTGAGCTGTCAGCACAGAGCCCGACGCGGGGCTCGAACTCACGGACCGTGAGATCATGACCTGAGCCGAAGTCGGCCACTTAACCGACTGAGCCACCCAGGCGCCCCAGCATGTGCCTTTTAAAGAGCTCCCTCAATATTCTCAAAAACTATCTTCTTTTTTTCTGTTGAACTTAAAGTATGAAAGCATATAGATGCACCAAAGGAGTCTATTTTAAATCACGAGCATGAGATTTGAGTAATGCTCAGGTTTGTCTGTGTAGATTTCTTCCTGCACATTTAACATTGCTAATAAAGAAGGAACAACTGGCATCGATGACCACAAATACGTAGACGTTCCTTGGTGGGGAAAACCAGGATGAGACCACAGTCAGTTGTACACAGCTTTTCTGTAAATTCCCCCAGGGCGTCTCCTGGACCACCGTCCGCTACATGATAGGAGAGATCCAATATGGGGGCAGAGTCACTGATAACTACGATAAGAGATTGCTGACTACGTTTGCTAAGGTCTGGTTCAGTGAAAATATGTTTGGATCAGATTTCAGCTTTTACCAAGGATATAATATTCCCAAATGCAACACCGTGGACGGCTATCTTCAATATATCCAGGTTTGTCAACTTCAGAATTTTATGCATAGAGCAAATATCTGCAGCCTTTTGACCATTTGGATATTTATTTACACTGCAAATACTGCTTTTGAAATAATTTTTAACGGTGATACATACTCTCACTGTAGGTGCTTCCTTCCTATGTTTCTATTCACCTAACGGTTAAAATGTTTATATTTGTTCTGAGTGTGTATTTTGTGTGAATGCCCTCCCTCCCTTCTCATTTATTCCTCAGTGAGGAATATTCTTTGGGGATAGGATAGGCCGGGCAGATTTTGAACTAGGGAAACCACACAAATCCCCTGGAGCTCTCCACTGTGAGATGTGAGACTTCAGGCAGCTGTAATGACTCATCCTGAGACCTTTGTTCCTTAATCCTGGCCCAGTGGAGGGCCTATGAGTATGTTCAGGAACCTGCTTTCCATAAACACTTACTGTCTCAACCTGGGCACTGGTGACGTTCAGGGTGGGATTCTTCTTTGCGGTGGGGTATAACCATATAGAGTGGTTAGCAGCGTTCCTGGCCTCCCTCCACTAGATGTCAGTAGCACCCCCACCCAGTTGTGACAATCAAAAATGTCTCCAGACATTGTCCCCTGGGGGTGGCATCTCCCCAGGCTGAAGAGTACTGCTCTCAGAAGGAATAAGGTAGATTGTGACCGGAAATTAAGGGGAAAAGATCTGATTTGTGTTTCAAGGTGACTACATTTTCTGTCTCTATGCCTTGAATGCTTTAGATCATTATGTAGAATTTCTTTTGCATCTATCTGCGATTTATCTCCAACTGAACAAACTGGAACACGACAGCCCCAAAGGGCTAAATTTATCAGTACATTTAGAGGTTCTGTGATTTATGTATGTAATGAGTTTATCATATATTATCACCTCTACACTTTTACTAATTCACATTAGCAAATATATTTGTTTTAACTGTACTATATATGTCTTTAAATCATCAGCACTGAACAGGAAAGTGCCTATGAAGATATAAATTTAGATATGCCTGTACATATCTTTATTTACATATACCTCATTGCCCAGTGAACTTGAGGCTGTTCACAAAAGACATTATGTAAAAAAGAATAAAATAATGGAGGAGAGTGCAGGAACAATATGAAGAAGACAATAATAAAGTTTAGGATAATATTCACATGTAGAAACAAATATCAAATTGTAGGTACATTTTCTTTCTTTCAAATAGCTGAGTTCTTTGCCCGCTTTTTCTGCTTCTGATTGTCTCTTGCTGTCTCTGCATTTTTAAAAAATGTTTATTTTTGATACAGAGAGAGAGAGAGAGAGAGAGCGTGAGTGGAGGAGGGGCAGAGAGATAGAGGGAGACACAGAATCTGAAACAGGCTCTAGGCTCTGAGCTGTCAGCACAGAGCCCGATGTGGGGCTCGAACCTACAAACTGTGAGATCATGACCTGAGCCGAAATCGGTCGCTCAACCGACTGAGCCACCCAGGCGCACCCACCACACCAACCTTTTTTTTTTTTTTTTTTTTTTTTTTTTTTTTAAACTGTTTATCTATGTCTCTGCTTTTCCCTCGGACTTGGTTGCTCTCAATATTCCTCTTTGTTCCTAGTCCTCGTCTTTCTCCCTGGGACAGTACGGTTCCCGCTGGCAGCCTTCTTTGGGCCATAATTGCTAAAACTGTCATTGGCTGGCATCTCAAAAAACATAGTAACTGTTAGTTATACCACATTTATTTAAATGATTGGTTCGAATTAAATCAGACCTTCAGAAAACAAAATACTAATCCATAGCTCCCTTTTCTTATTTCGCATATTCTAAAATAAGACAGTGTCTCTTTGATTACATTTGCCTGAGGTACAGCATTAGAGAACCATCAACTTCCTATGTTTCTCATTGTTCATCTTCTTTTGAGGCAACTTTTGATTGTTTTCTGGAGCAGTTATTGAGATTGTAGCCTGACACAAATACGAGATCATGTAACTACTCGGCTTTTTTGGGAGGAGATTACTTTATGTTCTTTCTTTATTTTAAAATTCAAATATAGTTGACACGCAATGTTACATTACCTACCTGAATAAAACCTACCTACCTTAATAAAAACATTTGTTTCTTAAGACGGTATAACTTACCTGGTGTTCATGTCGGCCGTCTGGGCTTCCCTGGGGTCTTTGTTGTTCAGAGCCTGCCTTCCTGCGACAGCCCCGAGGTGTTCGGGCTGCATCCCAATGCCGACATCACCTACCAGAGCAAGCTGGCCAAGGACGTGCTGGACACCGTCCTCAGCATCCAACCCAAGGACAGCTCTGGTGGAGGGGATGAGACCCGGGAGGCCGTGGTGGCCCGGCTCGCTGACGATATGCTCGACAAGCTACCCCCAGACTATGGCCCATTTGAGGTGAGTTGATGACATCCTGGCAAGATGTCAATGGTGGACGTGTCTGTCTTGTTGGGGGAGTGAGGAATAAGGAAGGAGGGCAAAAAGTGATTTTTCTGAAAGTGAAAGAATATTTAAAAACTCACTTCCTGAAGAACCAGCAAAGGAAGTTTTTATTTTTTATTTTTACTTATTTTGTTAAAGAAGTCTTTAATTTTTTTTTTTAACATTTATTCATTTTTGAGAGACAGAGAGAAACAGAGTGTGAGTGGGGAAGGGGCAGAGAGAGAGGGAGACACAGAAACGGAATCAGGCTCCAGGCTCTGAGCTGTCAGCACAGAGCCTGACGTGGGGCTTGAACGCATGTCGTTCAAGCGAGATCCTGACCTGAGCTGAAGTCAGATGCTTAACTGACTGAGCCACCCGGGTGCCCCAAAGTTTTTAAATCTATAAATGTAATCACTTCAAAGTATAAATGATAAAAGAAACCTGACAAGAATGTTGATGTTCATAACTAGGTTTTAAGTATGTACCGATGGGTTAGGATTGTTTTTCTAGAACTTTCCCTTGAGGTGCTTCACATTATCATTTGTTCAAAGGAAAGTAGTGTATTTTTAGAGTAAAGCGCCTGATCATTTATTTTTTTATTTGAGAGAGAGAAAGAGGAAGAGAGGGAGAGAGAGCATGAGTGGGGAAAAGGGGTTGAGGGAGAAAGAGAGAGAATATCAAGCAGGCTCCATGCTCATTGTGGAGCCTGATGCAGGGCTCAATCCCATGACCCTGGCATCTTGACCTGAGCCCAGAGCGAGAGTCAGATGCTCAACCAACTGAGCCACCGAGGCACCCCAAGCACCTGATCATTAAAAAAAATGTTGTATAACATAATGCACACCTTAAAATTCCGGGCTTCTTAATTTCAGGGCACCTGTATTTATATCATTAATGCATTGCAGCTTCATAGGTTTTGAAAATTAATTTGTCTTTTTAAGATGTAAGTAACTTTTGTAAGCAAAATTTATGAGTAGGAAAGTTAATTTTTTAGGCAGTTTAGCAAATGTTACTGAAAAGATTAACCCTGAAGACATTTTTAAATCTTGGATAAAAACACAGGTGACTCACTTACTTTCCACATAGTCGTAATAGATGACCCAGACTAACCGTGTGACACTTTTGTCACAGGACCATCATGTTCCTTTATATATTGACCTTTTCTACCTGGTTTTCTGACAGGAACCTGCAGCATTTTGTTTCTTTAGCATCCTATTCTTTTCCACAAAGCATGTCCTTTTGGTTGCTAGTGCTATAGACTGAACTCAAGGACTTATCGCCAAGGGAATAATTTCCCCTGGAAAAAACTGATCACTTGCTTGGAGAAAATCAATACTCTTATCAGCTTTCATAAGCACCTCTCATTGTAGTATCAGGAAAGAGGTCATTCATATCTAACAGTGGTTGAAATATTTATGAGGCAATAAAAGTATCTAAAAATACCATAACAGTAACATAAATAACTGCGGTAACTAATGGGGTTTAGGAGAGTCCGCTCCCTTTGGCTGACTTTGTCGATGCTGCCTGAGGATAAAGCAACACGGCCCAGCAGGGTAGCTGATCGATCCATAGAAGAGTCTCAGTAAATACTTGTAAGATGGGAATGGATGGCTGGGTGGGTGGGTTGGAGGAAGAACGGATGAATGCTCTGATGGAAAGCACAGAAAGCTTTTAAAACAGAAGCCTAGTCTTTTGAAGCAGCCAGCAGAATGGTTGTGCATGTGTACCTGTCTGCTCGCGTGTGTCTGTGTGTGTGTTTGCAAGTCTTAGGCAGGCAAGTAAGTGAATGTTTCCCGGTAAGTGCAATTGCCATTTGGAAGGCTGTGTGGTTGTGGTCATGTGTTTCTTTTCTACTGCGAATGAACGGCTGCCTGTCCTCTCCCACATGGGATGAAAAATTGGCCGGTCATCTAACAGATGTTTCCTTTTATATTTCTTCTTTGTTTTCTGGCAGTGAAAAAAAAAATCTTAACCATTGATGGGATTGTAAAATTTGGGGTCTTTTTGGCAGCCCCAGGGTACCAGTTACATACACGTTTGTAGCTGTCACATTTTTAACACATGTTCAATGTCTCCATGGCAGGTGAAAGAGAGGCTGCTAAAGATGGGGCTGTTCCAGCCCATGAACATCTTCCTCAGGCAGGAGATAGACAGAATGCAGAGGCTGCTGACTCTGGTCCGCACCACCCTGACGGAGTTAAAACTTGCCATCGACGGCACTATCATCATGAGCGAAAATCTACGAGATGCACTGAATTGCATGTTTGATGCCAGAATTCCTGCTCAGTGGAAGAAAGTATGTTTTAGTCCGCTCTTATTCTACCTAATCACTTTATTGTTGTAAATAGCTGTGATTGGCAGGTGGAAAGCTTTGGAGCGTAATTTACTTAAAAGGGTTCTTTTGTTTAGGGACTAATCCCCTTACTTGCTTGTATTTTGGGAGGGTAGGTAGGAAAGGAGACTACTTAGCGTCTCCCACATATCAGGCACTCTGCTAGGCCATTGCATGTGTTATTTCATTTAAATTTTGCATTTATTGCCCTCATTTTGCAGGTAAAGAATGTGAAATTGGGAGATGCTAAGTCTTTTCCCAGATCACACACCTAAGAAGTCCAAGAATCAGAATTTAAACCCCAGCTCCGTTGGACTTCAAAGCCCACGATGTTAGGTTTATAGAAAGAAGTGTTCCTACACACACACATGCACACAAACACACACAGACGCACGCACCAAAGAGAAACATTTTTCCCTGCTCTGCCTGGAGATAGTGAGCAAGTATATCTCCAGGTAACAAGAAAATGATTTAACAATATGCTTACTGATCACATGCTGGTGCTTGTGCTCAATGACAAGATGTGCTTTTGGTAAATACTTGTCTACTTGGAGTAGTAAAAGGAGTACCTGAGTATCTTTACCAAGCATTTCATGCATTGTGGGAGGTTGTAAAGATTTGGGGGTGTGGCAGGAGGGTTTGAGAGGGCAGGAGGCAGGGGCCAGTTGTAGGGGAAGATACGGGAGGGCAACATCTAGAAAAGGGATTGGGTCGTGCAGTGACTGGACCTTTGGCCTTTTGCAAGCTGCTCGGGTAGATGGGAAGGTGAGACGTGACAGGGTTGGGACTGGCAGCCTCTCCCAGAAGAGACTCACTTAGCACTGGCACTCAGACATCTCACCCAGGGCTTTAGAAACGTAGGATCAGCTTTGCCCAGACTCCATCATATCCTCACCTCTAATGACTTCGTTCCCAAAGGTGGAGAGTTTTCTATCTGGACTGACTTTCCTCATTGGCCAGTGACAGAGGGAGAGCCTTCCTGGTCACTGGCCATTGCAGGTTCATTCCTCACCGAACCAGCCCTCTCTACTTGGTCAGCACCTAGAAGGCTCTGGAACAGGGATCCTTGCCACGAGGCACCTTCACATAAACAGTTCCCTGTGCCTCACGTCAAATGTCGTATAAACACATCCCTTTCAGTTAACATGTCTATAAAGATAGGATAGAATGAGTTACCTAATTTTAAAGTGTGGTCTTTTTGGGGCGCCTGGGTGGCTCAGTCGGTTAAGCGTCCGACTTCGGCTCGGGTCACGATCTCCCAGTCCGTGAGTTCGAGCCCCGCGTCAGGCTCTGTGCTGACAGCTCAGAGCCTGGAGCCTGCTTCGGATTCTGTGTCTCCCTCTCACTCTGACCCTCCCCTATTCATGCTCTGTCTCTCTCTGTCTCAAAAATAAATAAACGTTAAAAAAAAATAAAAATAAAGTGTGGTCTTTTTATGCAGGTTTGTATTCTATTCAACTTATTATCAGTCTTTGGAATCTCATAATCTCTTGAAAAATAGACAAATTAAGTCTTAGGAATTTGAAATTCAAGTGGTATATATCTACATAGGATGATCACTACATTTATTCATACATAAAGTATTCCAATTATAATAAAATGATATAAAACATGATTTGGAGATACCTACCAGGACAGCTGCTGATAACACTAAGGACATATCCATCCCACTGTAATAATAGAAGTTCCACATGTGAATTCAGGCAGCATGTCACAGGCAATGAATGCAATTAATTTGTTGGTGGTAAGGGACCTGTGTTTCCGTTTCTGCTCCTTCATCAGAGGAAATAAAAGTTCATTCTAAGGGACAAGAACTTCAGAAAATAACTGTTGTTTGCCTCATTAAAAATGAGAAGTGGAGAAAGGTATGATTTATCATCCACAGAATATGTTTTAAAGGGGCCACAAGCACATTTATGGAAATAGACATCCTGTTTTGCAGTGTATCTATTAAAAATATAACCTGACGGGGAAAGAAAACATGTAACCTGAGGAAAAAATAGTGGAAACCTATTTAATTCAATTAATTGTTTTCATTACTTTATAGCAGAATTGACAGTGAATATATTTGTACGTGGAAGGTGATTCTGTTGACATCAGAACCTTGAACAGCATACTGAGCGCTGAATTGATTTGGTATTCATGGGATCATTAGCTGATTCTGTTGTATCTTAATATCAGTAAGGAGGAAGAATAATTTGAAAACTTAACTGTCAAAACCCAAGGGAAATTCCTGTCTTAAAGGACTTCTAAATTCTAAAAGTGAAATTGATATTTCATAATTTTTTTTTTCTGTGAACATAGCTAGTTACACAGCAGAATTTGATTATTTCAACATATGCATTTCAGGCATCCTGGGTTTCAAGTACCTTGGGTTTCTGGTTTACTGAGCTTATAGAGAGAAACTGCCAGTTCACCGCCTGGGTTTTCAATGGCCGACCCCACTGCTTCTGGATGACAGGTTTTTTTAACCCCCAAGGATTTTTAACTGCAATGCGTCAGGTAAGAGCTCCCATTTGCACCTGTTGTGTTATTATGATTTTCTTCTACAAGGTTTTCTTCTGCCAGTATAGTTTTAAAGACTATAATGACACAGAGAATGGCTGTCTCTCTTTGGCCCCAGCAATGACATTGTCCTGAAAGTAAATACAGCAACTTGTTCTCAGGCCGCTAGGTTGAATTTCAAAGTATTTATTTGGTATTTTCATATTTGATATTTCTTTTTTAAAGTATAAGTGCTTAAATTAGGACACGGGTACTGTTTATGACACAATTTTTTTAAGTACAATTCTACTTCCTTTGAATTAGGGTAATCCGGGGTTCCGCTTTGATCCCCGTGATGCTCTTCATGTTAAGATAAACCTCTAATTGTTCCCTTCGTCCTTTGCTCTTGTTCTTGTCCTGAGCAGGAAATAACTCGGGCCAACAAAGGCTGGGCCTTGGACAATATGGTGCTTTGCAACGAAGTCACCAAGTGGATGAAGGATGACATTTCTGCCCCTCCCACAGAGGGTGTCTACGTCTACGGCTTGTATCTTGAAGGTGCAGGCTGGGACAAGAGAAACATGAAACTCATCGAATCCAAACCAAAAGTACTCTTTGAATTGATGCCCGTCATAAGGATTTACGCAGAAAACAACAGTAAGTTGTCTTACGCATTCAGGGATGGTGGGCATTATCAGATTGGATAATGTTATAAACACAGGATCTCATTATTCTTGCTATCATGTCATGAGGACTTTATTATTTTATCAACTAGCTTCATATTCGCCCCATGTTTAATGAGTACTTACTGGCTGCTAGGCACTATTTTGAGTGTTATAGGGGAGACGATGGTTCTAGATAGTTCTTTCCTATCTATTAAAGCAGGTGAAATATGCATGGATGCTCATGAAACATTAGCTTATGAGATAAGGAGCAAGTGTTTGGAGGAGTTAACAGATGTTAGGAAAGGAAGGTGGGTAGGAGTGGGAAGAAGGGGTCAGGGGCGGGGTCTCAGGAGCAGGGTCTGGACAGGGGGTGGAAGGATGGATAGGATGAGGTGGGGCAAGTGGTGGAAGGAAGACTGCTCAGGGCCCACCGGAGGTGCCAGCTCTCCCAGCTTGGAGAGTTAAGCCAGGTTGGAAAAGCCAGATTGAATTCAGGGACGTGTCGCTTCACCCAGTAGCTGGCGGTAAAATGCTGGATTCGTATTTCAGCCTGTGAACATAGCACGTCTATGAAACACACGTTTTTCCACTTTGGCAAAGTTCTGTTTGACAAGTCTAAAAATACCTAAACTGGTTTCCACCATTGGCCTGATGTGTTCTGGAGGCTTTTGTTACATTTTACTCAGCTAATATCTCCTCCTATATGTCCTCCTCCTATATGTTCTCCTCCTATGTGTCCTATACTTAAGGTGTAGAACATGATGTTCTGATGTAGATATACATATATGGCGAAATGATCACTAGAAGCCATACACTCTGGAGGTGGCCATGGTAGTGGAAGCCAAGGAAGTACTGATTTTGTGACCAAAACACAAAAGATTTGTCTCTAAACAAGGAAGGAGTAGACAGTTTCTCCTGGAAAGATCAGTTTCTCCTGGAAAGATAGTTTCTAGTATCCCCATCCCTTAGATAAATACCACATTTGGAAACATGGGTCAAGGGAAGAGAGTTTATAAACTATGAATATTTCTTTTTTAAGCAAATATTTGCTGGGTGCCTAATATATGCCAGCCACAATCTTAGGTGCAAAGGTCACAAAGATAACGATGAACCAGATCCTGCCCAGAAGGGATTCCGTCTAGTGAGGGAGACTTACAAGGAAATCAATAATTAAAATAGAACTTGACACATGTTAAGATAGAGATACAGTCAGGATGCTCAGGGAGCCTAGAAGGAGTACATGACGATGCCTGCGAGGTCAGCGGAGACTGCTTTTGAGAAGTGCTTTGAGGCTAAGAATGAGTGTAAGAGAAGTTGGCGATAGACTTTTCTTGGCTAAGGCAAATAGCGTTAGCTCGCTTGGTCATTCAGTGAGTGTTTATCTGGTATTGGCCATCTGCCATGCTCGACTCAGGTGCTGGGGGTGCGACAGTGAAAAAAGACCAGGCACCATCCACGTTCTTAAGGAACTCAGTGTCAAGGAGGGAAGGGCAGCCAAAAAGAGGCAAATACAGTTGATCCTTGTTACTCATGGATTCTGTGCTTATGAATTCACCTCTACTTGAAAATTTTTTCGTGATGCTTGTGGCTTGGTCATTTGCAGGCATGCACAAAGCAGCAAAAAAATGTGAGTCGCCCCACAGGCATGTTCCCACCTGAGGTTGAATAAGGTGACGCTCTGCCTCCTTGATCCACTCCTGCTGTAAACAAGTGTCCTTTTTGTGGTCTATGTAGTATTACAGTTTCCACACTTTTGTACTTTGCACTGTTTAAGGTGGCCCAAGCACAGTGCTGAACACCAGGGCTATCTGCTGTTCCTCAGCGCAAGAAGGCTGTGATGTGCCTTATAGAGAAAATACGTGTTAGGCGAGCTTTCCTGAGGTGTGAGTTCAAGTGCCGTGAGTCCAAAGCCAGTGAATCAACAATATATGTTGGAAAGATATCTTTAAACAAACACACGCCTAAAATAAGGCTATGTATTGATGGGTTGGCGAAGCTGTCGTGACCAGAGGCCGGCAAGAACCTGCCCTGCCTGTATTTCCTCTTGGAGCAGTGGTTCAGTAGTTGCCAGTTCAGTGGTCACAGAGACTTTACATACCTAAGTCCCATGATAATGGCAGTTGACTATAAATGGACATACTGGCTTTAGACAGCTCTTTTTTATGAAGAAAATACACACACGCTAGGCCAGGGAGCTGCTAATTTAGGGGCCGGGGGAGAGACTTGTGAGGAAAGAACACTGAGCCGAGATTCAGCTGACAGAGGGCAGCATGCTGATGTCCAGGAGCAAAGGTGGGGGTGCAAATGCGTGAGGTAGCAATGGATGTGCTGTGTGTGAGGAGGAGAAAGATGGCACGTGAAGGAAGAGGGAGCCCGTGAAGAAAGCAGGGCATCAGAAAAGAAGAAGGAAGGTGCTCGGTAGGGTCCTTGATGCACAGTGTTGCTGCACGTACCCCGAGTGCATCCGACAGGATAAACGTGTCTGGTTGAGCCCGGGCAAGCGCACTGCCTGCGGCTTCGTATTTATTGGGTTGTGTCAAGACCTGGGGCCATGGTTAGTTTAGAGAAATAATCAGTACGTGTTCTTTTACCCAAAATTAATATTTTAGAAAATTTGCTTTATCGCATCACTGGATCTAGTCAACCAGTTGCAAAAACATTTCCCGCAGAAAGTAAAAGAAGAATCTTCCTCACGTTCAGTCAGGTGTTACTTTTATGTATCTTGTGACTAAGCGGTGAAAGCCCATTGCAACATGACTTTCAACATCTCAGCAGGGTGTTAATAAAATAATTTTATAGTACAGGCACTTCTTTATTATTTAAGAACACATTTTTATAGAAGGATTGTACTCACCCTGCTGGGAATTAGTCAGCGGTGAGGTTCATTAGCAGCAGGTTAAGAGAGAAAATAAAAAGCAAGGAAAAAGTGACTAACTTAAAAGTGCTAAAAAAAAAAAAAGAGAAAAACTTTCATTCTTTTTTTTTTTTTTTTTTGGTTTCAATAGGAGTTGGTGCAGGAGTGTTTTGCCAAATAGCTTTGTTGCCAGAGAAGTGTTTTTTAGCGATGAAAAGCTAAAATTCCATTGCTATTTTCATATTATAAATCTAATTTTCATTTAATTTTGATAACTGAATAAGGCTCCAATTGAGATAAAGAGGTGTAGCATCACTAAAGACCAAAGGACACTCCAAAAATACAGTGATTTAAAGTTAAAATTCTTATAATAAATTGGTTCCATGTTAACATGAAGGGCAATTTTCAGTTTAAATAATTCATCATTGAATTTTCCATACAAGACTGGTTTGTTTTAGAAAGACGTCTAGGTGTTTATTTTGACTTTAGAAGTTGAGCGATGTGTCCCCAAATGCTTATTTTATTCGTGTTTCTTATTAGGACATCATGAGAAAGTCACCCAAAAAGTGTGAAATTCACCAGAAGGGCAAAGCTTCCCACATCCACTCAGGCTCCTTTGCCCTCAAAGGAAGTTGAAAAGAGGCAGACATGGGGAAAGAAATGTACCTTTGGCCAGTAGGGTGAGAAGGATCTCACCCTAGGTGAGGACACCCTAGGTGTCCGCAGATAATGAGGAAAAAAGTGAAAAGTGTTTCTAAGAATACCTTGTGACCCATCCTGATCCAACAGTGTGCAGATATGGGGCTGGGGGTGGGAATAGCTCCATGGGGTTACCGGGAGGTGGAGACCTCCTGACTCTTGAACCCCATGCATTTGATCCACCTTCTGTGTGTAAACTTGGGACTCAGTTAACGTCATGAGGAAGATGAGTCTGGGAAATTTGTTTCAGTGAAAAGATAAGAATACACGTATATGTGTGCATGAGTGTGTGTGTGCACGCATGTGTGTGTGTGGAAAGAGAGGAGAAACCTAACACATCTTGGGTGCCTACTGCATTCCGGACATTATACTATGCCAGTTGTTCTCATATATTAACTAACATAATCTTTACAAGTCTGTAAGGTATATCATGCCTAATTTGCAGATGGGGAAATTAAGGTGTAGAGATGTATGTAATTTGCCTGTGATTCCCAGCTACCAAAGCTGATGTCAGAATCATGTTTGTTTGTTGTGGGATGAATGCAATCCTCTGGCAATTTCTGTGGTTGATGTTCTACTTCAGACTATGCATTTAGGGAGTCTCTGTGTTGTCAGGGATGAAGCTTCAAAATGAAGGCTAAATTAAAGGGTGCCTGGGTGGCTCAGTCGGTTAAGTGTCCCAACTCTTAATTCCGGCTCAGGTCATAATCTCATGGTTTGTGAGATTGAGTCCCATGTCCATGCTGTCAGCATGGAGCCTGCTTGGAATTCTCTCTCTCTTTCTCTCTCTCTCTCTCTCTTTCAATAAAGAAACATTAAATGAGGACAGCTTCTTTACATTTTGAAGTCATAAGTTTATTTTTCTCAGGTACATGGTGAAGTAGACAGAGAAAAAGTCACTGCCCATTTGGGTGGGAGCTCTCACTCCCTGTGCCTCCCTCCCTGCATGCTGCAGGCTAAAGGTGGTCACCTCCCCTGCCAGAGGGATGGGCACAGCTTCTCAGATAAAAGATAGCCTGCATATTTGCATTGCATTTCTGGTTTTATTACCCTGGTAATTAGTCATGTGGCTTTGGAAGAGTCTCAAAGATACCGTATATTGAAGTCACGTATCTAGTTATCTCTGATTCATTTTCACACCTTCCTGCAAAGACATAGAAGTAGACACACACACATATTGATCCCCACTATTGCTGAGATTAAGGGCCTAGGCTCTTGAGCCATTCGGGCCAGGTTTGATTCTTACCCTATCACCTACAGCTTTGTAACCTTGGACGGATGGCTCACCTAGTTATGTTCCAGTTTTCTCATCTGCAAAATGGATTTAATAATGGTACCTGTCCCATAAGTTTGTTAAGAGCATTAAACCAACAATGTCTAGCACATAGTTATCATACAATAAATAATTTTGCTATGACTACCGTTATTAATATGTTAACTCACATGTTTGTTGTGGGATGAAAAGAAATACATTGAGTGCACTATTTAATCACTTAAATGTTATTTGCGAAGAGGAGTTGAATAAAGGAATGATTTAAAGGTGGTCTAGGGAATCTCTATGTGACTTGGTTGTTTTAGATATTAGAAGAAACATGGTATAATGGTATACTAGCATTTGGATGAAAAATGTAGGCTAGAGAAGGAAGTGACATAGTCAGAAAATAACACTCCCTCAAGGTGTCTTTTTAAAACCCTTTGGATCTTAAAGCATAGAGCTCACCAATTTAGACAGCCTCTTTTCTTTACTCCTCCTTCGGGAACCCTGAGGCTTTAAACACATTTAGCTGATTTGTTCTGCCTACCTAGCATGTGTATTTTTTGTCTTCTAAGTTATTTGTCTAACTAGGGCTAATGGTTTTGAATCCTCCATTTATGTGGTTATGTAGTGTCTGTCAGCACTTTGACTATGAAATTATATTTTTGGTGGTTTCTCATCCTGCTGAAGAAGTTTGCTACCTACTGTGACTAGGCATGGGCACCATCGGTTCTGAAGCAATTAAAAATAAATAAGATTGGATAAATAGATCAGAGAATTGTTTTTCACCTTATTGAAAAGAATGCTATTTTTTCCCAATCTTTCTTTTCTTTTGGGACTAAAATCCAAGTAGTCAAACACTTCCCAAGGTGTAAGTATTATAATTATCATTTGGTACAAATGCGAGACTTCAATGGGTTAGTTACTTCAGGATTTATGATGTTAGTCAAATTTGCATCAAGAAGAACGATACTTAACATTTATTCCACATTTACAGATCCCAGGATTAAAGGATTTAAATCTCTCCATCGGTATTATTGGTATTAACTACACTCCATGACTTCACTGTCATTCACTTATTTCATCAGAATTTTTCATATATTTGCCTACTAATTATATATATTAGTTCTACTAATCATTCTATACTAATGATATTCTCATGATAATTTAAAAAATAACGCCTAGACTTAAAAGGTAGGTGTTACAAAATTAGGCGTTACATTAATGTAGCTTGTTTCTAATGATAAATTTCATGGGATTAAGCAAACACATAGTTTTAAATTACTGTCAAATGTCTATGAGTTTGTTTTAGAACAGGGTTCCTCGGCCTTGGCATTATTGACATTTCTGGTCAAGATGCCCTTTGTCGGGAAGGGTGGTCCCGCGCATTATAGGGTGCTGGCAGCATCTCTGGTCTCTACCACTAGATGCCAGTATCAGCCCCACAGTTGTGATAACCAAAAGTGTCTCCAGATGTTCACAAATGTCCCCCGAGAGTAAAATAATCCTTGGTTAAGAATCACTGCTTTAGAATGCCTACTTTATATTGAAACTTATGTATAATACTATCGTATTCAAGTGTTTAACTTCTCCCAATAAAATTAATTATAGTGGAGGTATCAAAACACATGGCCTAGAGGCACCTGGGTGGCTCAGTCAGTTAAGCATCCAGCTTCAGCCCAGGTCATGATCTTGCAGTGAGTTCAAGCCCCGCGCAGGGCTCTGTGCTGACAGCTTGGAGCCTGGAGCCTGCTTTGGATCCTGTGTCTCCCTCTGTCTCTGCCCCTACCCCACTCATGCTCTGTCTCTCTTTCCCTGTCTCAAAAATGAATAAACATTAAAAAAAAATTAAAACACACACACACACACACACACACACACACACACACGGCATAACAGCTTGAATATTTTATTGGGTCAAAAAATAAGATCTTAATTTCAGGTGGTGGCTTGCTTTTGTAATTTGTTAGAAAAAGATAAATTATTGAGCAAGTTCGTTTTGGGAAATAAATTCAGTGACTTCGGTACGTTAACATTGCATGTAGAGAGTTGCTTTTGCCATGTTTCAGTGCCCACGTGTGTCACACGAATTCACCAAAGCAAAGTTATCCTCTTAGTTAAATGTGTTTTCATCTCAATGCTTCTATGAGGGTCATTTATAATACTGGCCTTCCAGAGGAGTACAAGGATGGGTGCAGACAAAGTGTTTGTGCTGAAACAATTTATAATCTAGAAAAGAAGAGGAAATGATGTACTGCTTCCTGAGATGGATGTTTTGAGATGTGCAGATAAACTACGCGAGCAGTGTAGATTTAACAAGGAGCTGATGCACTTGAATTTCAAGGCTACTCAATGCAGAGGCTTCTTCCAAAGCCTAATTTAGTATTTTTACGTTACGCTGTCTTAAAGCCCTGTGCCTCTCCCCCTCCACTGTGTAAGTATAAGGACCCACAAGACCGGGATCTGTCCCTGATCATGGGGTGTCCAAGACCGGAGAGAGTGAGCCTTTGCTTAGGGATGAATGCATTAGAAAGGATCTTTGCAAGGTGGACATACGTAGGTTGCCTTTCCTTGCATATGTAGTTTTGAAAACTCCATGTGTTCATCTACCCCAAAAGGATAGATTGCATCTCACGGAGCTGAACTGTATCACAGCTCTGCTTCTCAGCCACTTCTGTTCCTCTGCACCTGTGGATAATCCCCAGCCCGTGATAGGGGTGGGGAACATCCTCTGTCCTGTGATTTCATGTGTAGTTTAGACTGTGGCACAGAGCGTTGAAGGCAGGATTTTGAAATAATAATCATAATATAGTGAAACCCTAGTGAGCATTGGTGCTGGACATTGATTAAAGGTGGCAGGTGCCTCGTGCCAAAGGCAAGCCATGAAGGGAAAATGGAGAGAGTGTGCATGCACAAGATTTGTTGGAAAATAAAGGAGAAAGGGTGGAGGGGGCGTGGTGAATTGACAGGTGGGAAGGAAGCAATTGAAGGTTCGTGGCCATAGCGAGCAGGCAGGTGTTACTTTCAAGGACATGGGACAAAGGGCCAGCAGGGTACCTGAAGACACCTGGGTGTTTGTCATGCCTGCGGGAGACCCGCAGTTGTGTCTGCTTCACATCTAGGGGTTGACTGACCTCGGAAAGAATTGCTCTCATTCCTTTGGAATGATCTGTAGAATGTGCAAATTTGGCTCTGTGCTGTTTGGGCTGCTTAAATTAAAAATTCACCAAGTTTTGTTTTTGTTTTTGTTTTTATGAAATTTTTTGTAGCTTTAAGAGATCCTCGGTTTTATTCCTGTCCCATTTACAAGAAGCCAGTCCGAACGGACTTGAACTACATCGCCGCTGTGGACCTCAGGACGGCCCAGGTCCCTGAACACTGGGTGCTCCGTGGGGTTGCCCTGCTCTGTGATGTCAAGTAACGTGGGGTGTGCCCCCCACCAATACTTCAGAAAATGCAGGATCCGAATTATCCTAACCTTTACTTTTCTGTGAGTGCTGGACAGTTTTTAAATCAGGTTGATCATGTAGTTCATGAGCTGGTTAGGTTTTCCCTGCTCATTAGTTGGATGCTTAATTACGTGTTACCTGCTTCATCCTTAATGACCAATCGCTGTGTTTGTTGAAGAGTTATTTGGTGATTGAAAAGCAAAATTTACAACTTCCCAATGACGTGCAGCCCTCAAATCCACAGTAATACATTCAGCTCTAAAGCCTCAGTAGGTCAAGCAGACATTTCCTTGAAATGAAGGGATTCTTCTTCTGCTAATATGGTTCCAAGGTATCACTAGGTTTGTGCTGACTTTGCTTCCAGGGCCTTTCACTTTTGCATCAGGTTAAGAGATTTGTTTTCATGGCTCCAAGAGCCAATTGGAAAGACCTTTTTAAAAATGGAAGGAAATAGAAGGATGGATTAAGAATGTGAATAGAGGGGCGCCTGGGTGGCTCAGTCGGTTATGCATCTGACTTCTGCTCAGGTTGTGATATCACAGTCTGTGAGTACGAGCCCCACATCAGGCTCTGTGCTGACAGCCTGGAGCCTGGAGCCTGCTTCGCATTCTGTGTCTCCCTCTCTCTGCCCTTTCCCCACTTGTACTCTGTCTCTCTCTCTCTCTTTCTCAAAAATAAACATTAAAAAATTTAAAAAAAAGAATGTGAATAGAGTAGACAATTCATGTAATCCTATTGAATGAATGTATAATGTTCAACTCCGCTGATAATTAATAATGAGATACTAACTGATACTTGTTATAATAAAAAAATTAAAGCTGAAAGTGAATCGTGGTGGGGTCTTTGTAAATGTGATGCACTCAGAGATTCCTAGAGTGCTGTAAACCAACTCATCCTTTTTGTAAAACAATTAAATAACCAAGCACAGAAAGAACCATAAAAATGTTCACAGGCTTTGATCCGTATTTTCTCTCCTGGAAACCTATACCAAGAAAACAATTTAAAAGACTGAAATAGATTACATATCAAAATGTATTTAATAACAGAAAACAGTGGAAACGCCCTACATGTTCAATAATAAGCCTATGCGTAAGGAAGTTAGGGGGTGTGAGGCCGCTGTGAAAAACAGGATAGAAGGTTTCTTAGCAGGCAAATGGTAAACATGTACTCTGAAGTGGAAGATACAGCTAGGAAAATATCAGGTTGACTCGAAAAGGTATAATGATTGGAAAAAGAAACAGACAAAAGACAGAAGTCAGGCGGTGTGTGTGGATGCCACATGGGCTTTTATTAATGAAGAAAATGCTACCTGAGGAATTGTTCATATATTTCTATTTTTAAATCCTGGTTATAAAGGAGGAACTGCCTCATCTATAACTTATTGACTAGAAAACTTGGTCAGTATTAAATTAGAATTGTGGTCTACAAACACTTGGTTGACTTCAGGTCCGCCTAACTTCACGTTTCTGGTGGTAAAGGGTTTCGAGGAGACCGGTGTGTGTCCCTCTCACGAGGCCTGGCTCTGTGACAAGAATCATCTTATGCTAACTATGGTCAGAGCTGGGCCCGAGGGGTTCAGGTGACACCCACCCATCCTGGACGATACCGTTTTCATTTGAACGGCGTCTTTTGGTCTGAATTAATATATACGAGTTGATTGTGCGAATTGTGGTGAAACAATCATTTTATTTTGAAGAACAAATAATGGAAATGTAGAAATGATGTGAGTTAAGAGAAAGCTGTTAATGGGTGTCTGAATTGTAATGGCTGTTTCTTACAAGGGGGCAAGAGCCACTGAGTATCCAGAAATAAGCTTTCAAAACCAGCTTTCTTACCAAGTGACTTGAAAATGTGTAATTCATCCAATTTTGTGATACACCCTGTAGGTGTGTACGTACAAGCCTTTGAGACCCAGAGTAGAAAAGGACACTGTGAACACAACTAGAAATTTCTAGGGACTGATTCGACAAGGTATGTCGCCGAAGCAGTTGAGGAGCAATGAAGCCCCTTTCTGGTCCACCTCCATCATCTCCCACCCACCGAAGGGTTCTCGGCGTCTGCTGAATCCGGGTGAAGGGAGGACCACCCCACCGGGTCTTCCGGGTGATGGAGAGAGTCGCCGACTTCTTGCATGAGCAGAAAGCACAGCGAGTGTCTTGCTGCCATTGCAGAGTGGTAGAGTAGTCGTTTTCATCATCTCAATATTGATTTATTTACAAAATTTCTTGGGGCGCTTGGGTGGCTCAGTTGGTAGAGAATCCAACTTCGGCTCAGGTCATGATCTCACGGTTCGTGAGTTCGAGCCCCACATCAGACTCTCTGCTGTCAGTGCAGAGCCTGCTTCAGATCCTTTGTCTCCACTCTCTCTGCCCCTCACCCACTTGAACACACACACACACACACACACACACACACACGCACATACACACTCTGTCTCTCTCTCTCAAAAATAAAAAAAAAATTAAACTTTAAAAAATATAAAAAATTAGAAAAAATTTTCTTAAGTGTGTCTGATAACTAGGTTGTCAGGCACTCTGGTGCATGCAGTGGGGGGATGATGGTGGGGAAAAAACGGTCACATTCCCTGATTTCGTGGACTTCACGCAAGAAGACCAGACACAGAAAATAGGTGATTATTCAGGTCCGTAACTTCATATGATCTCAGTGTATGATTGTATAATACGACACCTGTGTGAGGGACAGAGAAGAAGGTATGAAGATTGGGAGTTTAGCACTATGAAGGGAAATGCCGGAAGTTATGAGTGAGAGGAGCGGGAGGGACCGCGGCTCTTCAGGTGTCGTGGATTAGCAGGCAGAAGCCGCACTGCAGCGTCCCCATTTATTTTTGACTGAGGACACAAAATGTAACAGCAGCAAGGAGCTCCCCTGAGCCGAAGTAGCCGCTGTCTGGCGTTTCCTGGTCCTCTGGTTCTCCTGAGGTTTGCAGCTGCCGGTGACTCCCTCCGTGCAAGTAAGGTCCTTCCAGGATGCAGCAAAAGAGAACACTTTGCCACATTGGAACTGTCCTGTTACGCGTGCTGCTTACGTCACCATCCCCCTTACCTCTGGCTTCTCTGAGCTTCTCTTTAAGGAAATGTTGGCAAGCGTGGAACCAATTCAGCATCAACGAGGCCACGTCCCCATCAGGGGACATGGCAAAGCCACAGCCCAGGCATTCTTGAGCCGCCTCTCTACCATGGATGCTCTTTCCCTGCAGAGACCTAATTTGATGGGGCCACGAGAAAGGGCAGCTCTGGGGAGGTGACATCTAAACTTAGATCTGCAGAAGGGGGAGAACATCTCAGACCCGCAAGTGCTGGGGACTCCTCTCTTGCTCCCTCACGAGAGGAGATGAGCACAGTGCCGGATGGGAGGATGACAGAAAACCCAGCCTGGAGTGGAGAGCTGAGGAGGGCTGCTCTCTAAATGAAATTTCAAGTCTTGTTTGACTACTGCCAGCCACAGAGTAGTGACTGATGGAAGTCGTGTTTCTAAGTCACTGGAGTGCGAAGGACTTCTTGGTGTTAAATGCTATTTGTGATGGAAAAGTCTTGTAAAGAATTCAACATTAGGAGACAGGACGAGAAAACCACAAATGTTATAGTTAAGTAGCTTGCAGGATTCCCCAGTGTAGACAAAATGCACAGTGTCAGCAATATCTTTTCCAGTGCTAATTCCTGTTCCAGAGTGTAGAATTATAAAAATTTAGATACGTTAATGTATACTGATAATGTAGTTTACAGATTTGTTGCAGCAAAAGAATCTTGAGTAGCGATAAAAAAATAAAATATATATACATGAGCAGTTTTCTCTTGAAGACATTATTTCCCCTCCCCACCCCTAAATCTGCAACATTTTTTTCCCCCATGTCTGGCCCCAGTGAGGTCCATAACTACTTTTACATTTTAAATACATTTCTCAAGCAAGTACTCAGGGTGATTTTTAAAAATTACATTGTGCAGCTGATGACTGTTGATGAGTAGCCCCCGGCAACACATCAAAATAATGCCTCTTACGGGTAAACGAATGGTACCCTTATATTCACAATATGGTCCTCCAGATCGGGCAAATGCTTTGGAAGACCAATAAACAAATCAGTAGGTGATGAAAACATGAGGAAATCTTGTAGTTCTGGCTTGTAATTTTTGTAGTGTTTCATTGTAGTAATTTTCAAAGTTTATGCATTCTGCTCAATTGACTGACCTCTGTGGTATCCAACATGAGATGTTGAGCATCCACACATACGTCCACAACGAAACAGGAGAGTATTCAAGGTCAGCTTTAGAATCAGAGATGAGCTTGGCTCAGACCCCAAATCCACAAACATGTTCTTACATATCTTAAAATGGTGAGTCTAATTCTGTGTTACATTTGAGACAAAGAACCTGATCGATGCGAGAGCAGAACATGTTGCCGGGCCAGTCTGCACCCCAGGGGCTTTTCTGGTTCTGTTCTTCTGCCTGGAAAAGCTGTACCGCAGAGCAGCCAGCCAGACAGCACTTGTGGGTTGGATCCTACTCTTTCATTTGGAAGAGAAGAAATTAAAATGTAGAGATTCGGTGGGAGGGAAGGAAGCTGAGAGTGGGAAGAAGTATCCTGAGCGGGGTGGGATGGTGGATAAGAAGGAGGGTCAGGTTTCTTTTCCTCGGACATTGTTACAATGTGATTATTAGCAGTCGTTCTGGAGATCGAGACAATGAATTAGTAAATGAGCCTTTAAAAAATAGCTTTTTGGGGGCACCTGGGAGGCCCAGTCAATTGAGCGTATGACTCTTGATTTTGGCTCAGGTTGCGATCTCAGGGTCGTGGGATAGAGCCCCTCATCAGGCTCTGCACTGAGCGTGGAGCCTGCTTAGGATTCTCTCTCTGTCTCCCTCTGCCCCTCCCCCCACCTCCTGCTTTCTCTTTCTCTCTAAAATAATAATTTTAAAAAAACCAGCTTTTTTATCCCCTGGGTTCAAGTTTTTATTACAAAATGCCACAGTGTTACGATCTAATATTATAATTTCAGTGCCTTACGCTTGTACCCCAATGTTTATAGAAGCGCTTTCAACAATAGCCAAATTATGGAAAGAGCCTAAATGTCCATCAACTGATGAATGGATAAACTGGATGCAGTTTATATATACAATGGAATACTACTTGCAATGAGAAAGAATGAAATCCTGTCCTTTGCAGCAACATGGATGGAACTGGAAGGTATTGTGCTAAGTGAAATAAGTCAGAGAAAGACAGATATCATACGTTCTCATTCATATGTGGAACTTGAGAAACTGAACAGAAGACCATGGGGTAAGGGAAGGGGAAAAAATAGTTACAGAGAGGGAGGGAGCCAAACCATAAGAGACTCTTAAAAACTGAGAACAAACTGAGGGTTGATGGGGGGTGGGAGGGAGGGGAGGGTGGGGGATGGGTATTGAGGAGGGCACCTTTTGGGATGAGCACTGGGTGTTGTATGGAAACCAATTTGACAATAAACTTCATATATTGAAAAAATAAAAAATAAAAATAAATAAAGAACTAAGAACAAACTGAGGGTTGATGGGTGGTGGGAGGGAGGGGAGGGTGGGTGAGGGGCATTGAGGAGGGCACCTGTTGGGATGAGCACTGGGTATTGTATGTGAGCTATGAGTCACGGGAATCTACCCCCAAAACCAAGAGTATAGTGGATACACTGTTAGCCAACTTGTGTGGCTTCCATAGGACTCCATTTAGTTTCGCAGGGCTCTGGATTTGTAGGCAAGCTGAGTTGTTTCCAGGTTTGAGTGTATATTGGGCACGTACAGGGCCAAGATTGGGTGCCTTGTTCCTTCTTTGATTTGAACGCCGAATACCGCGTTTCATTGTGCTATTACGTTGTATTTCTCGTTGCCGTGTGTCACGTGGACGAAGCCAAGACATGCTGTGTGGCACAGTGCTCTGCCCCTGCTCTGGTAAGGTTTTATGGTTCCTGTTAGTATCTCTCGTCATGTATCTTCTTCCCTCAGGCTGCTATGCATAACATTCATGTCAAATGTAATCACAGAGTTGCCTGGCGTGCCAGTTGAGCTTTCCCCACTACTTTGTGCAGGAGTCAGTTTTAAGAAGGTCACATACGGTGTTCACGAGTCCTTGAGAAGGCGGACAGATTACACGTGCTGAAGGACACGCAAGAGACGACCTGGAAAGTCACCGAATGGGGAGACTTGTTCAGGATTATGAAGCAACACCTGTCCTCTCGCTGACGGTGAGCCCTGCCCTTTACGGTGGGTGCAGTTTAAGATACACTCTGTGGAGGCTGTCCTTGCTCCACTCAGTCCATTCTGATGTATCCATTTATAAGTTATTTATGCAAATACTTAAAGCAAATCCCTGGGGACCCGTAGAAAAAGAGCTTGTAAAACATTTTAGTGTTTTATCATTTGAAAAGTGATCATTTGCATGGTCCCAGTGAAACTTTTTTTGCTATTCTAGTGAATAGGGAAAATGTTTTTAGTGTGTCAGGAACATAATAAATTGCTATTGTTCATGTCTTATATCCCCTGATGCATTATACCTCTGATCTCGAAGATTTATTAGGAGTGCAAATGAGGAACTTTATAAAAGATGGTCATTGTAAGCTGAATCATATTCTTGGAAAACAAAAATCTTTTTCTAGTTTTTTTTAATGTTTTTATTTATTTTTGAGAGAGAGCGCTCTCACGAGTGGTGGAGAGGCAGAGAGAGAGGGGGACACGGGTTCTGAAGTGGGCTCCGTGCTGACAGCAGAGAGCCCGATGCGGGGCTCGAACTCACAAACCATGAGATCATGACCTGAACCGAAGTCGGACGCTTAACCCACTGAACCACCCAGGCGCCCCTTCTTCTGGGTATTTTGATTGTGCTAGAAAACAGGAGATTGTACATATTTGGAGCTATCAGTAATGAGAATGTCCAGTTTGCTTTCGCCTACTTAATTTATTTTTATGTGTTTGTTGTTTGTTTTCCTAATCTGTTTTCCCCAGGCTAAACGTCTACTAACGGTCTTCAGTGGAAAAAACAGAGCACATTATCTGACCCCATATTGATACCAGGTAAGGAAGGGAAATTTATAGATAAACCTGGGATTTAAAATAAATCTATTTTATAGATAAAATAGTGAGACAACTTTTTTTGAAGTTGATGTTGGAGGTATAGAATCATTGCACATTTAATTATTTTGAACACTGCTAACACTATCACGTTCGCTTTTAGGTGGGAGTATACTATTACTTATATAAATGTGTATTACGTAGAGCACATAGAACAAATATGAAATGTTCTAAAATCAACGTCTTGTCCCTGAATGAAAATCAACTAGCTGATTTCAGGAAAGTTGATATCCCTCTTTTATATCATATGAGTGGGTCTTTAGATGAACCGTAAAAGGGAATGAGGAATCATCTGGGAGTTAAGTAGATCTTTAGCAATACAATTTCATGCCAGCCTCTTCCTAATTTATAATGATTTATAATGATCTTCCGGGGAAAGATGACACCAGACAGAGCCTTGTTAGTTACACTGTCGCCGATGGTGTGGGTCTGTGTTTTGTGGCAGTGACGTCCTCATGATTCTACTGGGATAGGGTCCCTGGCACACAGTCTCTGCTTCAGGGAAGCCCTTGTGGGGAATCTTGGTCTTACAGGATCTGCAGCCTCTAATATAAATCCCAAGATGGTTTACAGTCTTCCATAGACTGGGACAAACCTTTGCCAAGTTGTGAAACCCTCAGATTGTGTCTCTGCATAAAGACTCTTTCCTCCACCTTGTTGTCACCTTTAGTTATAGCCTTGGCTCTCAGCAGCTTGAACTGCTGATGACAAGATGAGATGCCCTTGGAGGAACACTTGCATATAGGTAGAGATCTAGACTTAAAGAGACCTTTGCATGCAATGCTTCACTGGCCTGGACTATTCTCCTGCCCTTCCAGAAACACAGCCAAAGTTTTTACGGAAGCATCTTTATAATGTGGGGCCCATTGATATTACAGGTTGTCTTTCAAATTCAACCCCATGTTAAAAGGATAACTCTGCATCTCACCCATGAGACCACCCATGACAGAAGCTGGAGGTTCAAACCTACCCTGGCCTATTTCAATAGAATTATTATTACTATTATTTTGTTCTAAAATGAGAAGTTCAGGAATGTCCAAACCAAATGGCACCCCAGGACGATAGTTGCAAACCTGGAATCTCCGGCCTCATTAATCACTCCATTTGGTCATATTATTTGGGCTCTGATCAGCTCACTAAAGGCTCTGTTAACTATGAGCATCTTTATGCATAATCATGACACTAGTCACGAGGCACAGGCACAGAGCCTACTCTGTAACAAAACATTCATGGGAAGGAGTCAGAGATTCTTTTTTTTTTTTAATTTTTTTTAATGTTTTTATTTATTTTTGAGACAGAGAGAGACAGAGTATGAACAGGGGAGGGGCAGAGAGAGGGAGACATAGAATCTGAAGCAGGCTCCAGGCTCTGAGCTGTCAGCACAGAGCTTGACGCAGGGCTCTAACTCACGGACTGTGAGATCATGACCTGAGCCAAGTTGGACACTTAACCGACTGAGCCACCCAGGCACCCCTAGTCAGAGATTCTAAGTGAGGATGCTGATACCCTCCCCCACCCCCCCTGCCAACTCATGCCCCCATACCAAGCCCTTACTTCCAGCCCCACTAAGTGGAAGGTTCTAGTTTTCCCACCTTTACCGTCTATTTGCCCAGCTCAAATCACCTGGTGGTGGCTATCATCATCTGGGGAACCGTAAGAATAGGAGTGTGACTAACTCTAGTCTCTGGAGGTCCTGCCTGGAAAACTCCTTTCTCTCTGAGATAGCTGGCTGCCTGGGCACACTCTTTCTGGAGCACTGTGGATGCCTGCGAGATCCAGGGTGACCAGAGAAAGAGGAGTATTTGGGGCCCACAGATGGGGTCAACCCCTGAATCTGCTACTTACTAGCTGGATACATTTGGCAGAGTCGATTAGCATTTCTGAGGCGTTTCCTCATCTGAAAAATGGATACAGAATCTTCCACGTGAGGCTATTGTGAAGGACAATAGTGACAGACAACCAGAGAGTGCCTAGGACAGGACTGCTCAGCCAAGGGGAGTTGCTCTCCCTTACCTGTTACAGGTCAAGTCATGGAAGGAGCAGAGGGGTGGGCTGCCGTCAGCCGGCCTGAGGGCATTGTGAGGAGGTGACCCTGAGGGTCAGCGGGTGCCATCTTCCACTGTAAACCATTAAGCCCAGCTTTAGCTCCATCAGTGCCATTTCCTGCTTGTTTTCAATTTAAAAGAGAACTGATTTCTTGGGGTTTCTTTCATCTTGATTATTTTGCTGTGTGTGTTTGTAAGTCACTTCCAAAGTAGAGCTTTGGAACCTCTGCAGTCTCTCTCTGCATAGCGTGTCCTAAATGTACTAAGTATGTATACTAAGATGCCATTTAATGCTGCTGTCTGATGCTGCTTCTCACACTGTGGTTGTCAGACGACGCTGCTCTTTCTTCGTGCTTGTCCGGACTAATGAGACAGATGATTTATTTCATTCAGCAACCAGTGACCATCTATATGAAATGACAAAAGGGAGAAGAAAAATAAACAACAGATATTGGATCGCAATCAAAGTTACTACTTTTGTGTATTTTTATTTTGCTTTATTTTTTAAAAGTTTTGCTTATTTATTTTGAGAGAGACAGGGACAGCGCAAGCGTGGGAAGGGCAGAGAGAGAGAGGGAGAGAGAGAGAATCCCAAACAGCCTCTGTGCTGCCAGTACAGAGCCCGATAGGGGGCTTGAACTCATGAAACCATGAGATCATGACCTGAGCCAAAACCAAGAGTCTGATGCTCAACTGATTGAGCTACCCAGGTGCTCCTGTGTATTTTTTTTTTTTAAACCTTAATTTGTTAAATGTTCTTTACCCTGGCTGTACAGTAGAGTCATTTGGGGACCTTCAAAGAAATATTGCTGTCAGAGCCTCACTAGGATCTAATAAAGTCAGAGTATGTGGGGGAGGGGCTGGGCCTCTCCTTAAAGCAGCTGGGAGCCAGAACCCATATTTGAAAGTATAAAGGAGTTCAGACTATTAACTCTCATCAAGAAGGTAATTGGGAGCCTTCTATTTGTGGTTCAAACAGCTTAGAGCAATTACATAACTAAAGATAATTGAGATGGAAAAACTACCTTTAAAAACTGGTATTAGAATATTTTTCATATCAATACTCTCTTTTATTCTCTAACTTTCAAACGTTTATTATAAACTCCGTTGCTGAATTCTGTTTCCTCTGTGAACCCAGGAAGCCAAGATTCTTTTCTAAACAATGAAAAGGATTGTAATGATGGGACTGAGTTGCTTATGGGTTTATTGAATTCTCTTATCTTATTTATATTTACACGGAAGGGTTTGTGGCGGAGTATCTATTTTAATTGACTCTTTTCAGCTTTGTTGGGGAGTAATTGAAAATTAAAAGTTGTATATATTCAAGGTGGGAAACCTAATGATTTGGTATTTGTACACGTTGTGACACCCGAGTGTTTATTCTTTATTAGACATGTGGTATAATGCCCTCTATCCGTGTTCTTAGATTTTAATCTGCCCTCGGATCACATAGGGATCTTGTTATAAAGGCAGATTACAATCAGTAGGGCCCAGATGGGGCCTGAGTTTTAGCAAGCTCCCATATGGTACCAGTGCTGCAGATATGACACCGTATATCTCTGTGGATTTTGAAACTCTGTTTTTAGATACTCCTTCATTATTATGTAATAATTTTCTTTATTATGGGAATATTCCTTGTTCTGATGTTTCTTTGTTTGATATTAATATTTCCACTCCAGATTTCTATTGAGTATACTTTCCCATCCTTCTGTTTTCTTTCTTTCTAACCTATCTCTGCCTTTATTTTTGATTAAAAAAAATTTTGTTTAAGTTTATTTATTTTCGAGAGAGACAGAGACAGAGTGTGAGCAGGGGAGGGGCAGAGAGACATTGAGACCCAGAATCCCAAGCAATCTGCAGGCTCTGAGCTGTCAGCACAGAGCCCCATGCGGGGCTCAAACCCACAAAGTGTGAGATCATGACCTGAGCCGAAGTCGGACGCTTAACCTCTGTGTCTCAACCAGGCACCTCTGTGTCTTTATTTTTAAAGTGGGCTTCTTTGATTCAGTCTTCGTTTTCATAGAATCAGATTACGTCTGTGTTTTAGTTGGGGTGTACTGACCACTTATTTTTCATGTGATGATTGCTATGGTTTGATTTAAACCTATCATCTTACTACTTGTTTTCTATTTATTCCATCTCTTCTTTGTTCCTTTTTTTCTGCCTGTTTTTGGATGGAGTGTTGCTTATGATCCCATTTGATCTCCAATATCGGCTTGTTAGTTAAAGGTCATTCATTTTTCTCTCTTGCTTTGAAGGATTTCTAGGGTAACCAATTCCCAACTGGCCTTACCATTTCCTTCAGGTTGGTTAAACATGAAACAGGTTTCTTCCTGGTTCTGGGCATCTGGACCTCCCTTTTGTTAAGAGCGTTTACTTTACAAAACTTGTAATTATAAATCTTTTCTCTGCCCCTTTGAGATACCCGTCTTTTTCAAGGACCTGGGAGCCATCCCTTTGAAATATAACCCTTGAGACGGGTAGAGAGCCTCTGTCTCCCAGTCTCTGTGGGAGGGGAGGAGCCGAACCTCAACAAGCAACAACTGGCAAACACACATGGCCCAAGCTCACTGACAAACCTCTCTCAGGTACTTTTCCCTGAGCTCAGCCCCATATTCAAAGATCTTCCCTTTGTTCCAATGGAGTCGAGTTCGGTCTCTTTCACCTACTGCTGTAGTCTTGAATAAAGTCTTCCTTGCTGTTTTTGACAGGCGTAGAGTGCAGTTTTCCTTTTAGAAGGGTTTACAAAATATATTTTTACTTATCACAGCCTACTTTTAAATTGTATTATTTGTGGGTCAGGACCTTACAATCCCTTCCTTCCATCCTTTCTGCCATATTGTTACCCATTTTACCTTTACACCTGTTAGAAGCCCCATAATAATTGTAGCTATTTTTGTCTCAGATGTCTTTTAGAATGATTAAAAATGGAAGTATCTTGGGGTGACTGGGTGGCTCATGCCCTTAGAGTCAACCACCCCCTGCACTACAAAAATGCCCCACTGAAAATTCTGGAAGGCTTTCTGGGAAGGTGAAAGAATAGTATGAAGTAAAACAAATGTCTCTTCAATTTCGGGTCTCTATCTCATAAAAGTGATAATTTTATAGTTTATCTGGCATTTTCTCATGGTTATAATAGGGATAACTTTCTTTGAAACTCTATATTTTACATAAAAGCAGAATAGAGGGAGGCGCCTAGGTGGCTCAATTAGCTCAGTGTCTGACTCTTGATTTTGGCTCAGGTCATGATCTCACAGTTGTGGGAGCGAGCCCCACATTGGGCTCCTCGCCGAGCATGGACCTGCCTGGGATTCTCTCTCTCCTCTCTCTGCCCCTGCCCCTGCTCTCTCTCTCTCTCAGCATAGATAAATAAACATTAAAAAGAAAGTGCAGAATATAGGGTTTTTCCAATTCCCTAAAATAAAATCTCATTGCTAATATGCCTTTAGTCTCTTTATGCTTTTCGTGATGGTCAGGACCTTTCTTTAAGCAAAGAAAAAATAATTTACTCTGTCAAATGCTTAGCTTTTGAAATATTCACAACTTCGCTTGTATCTTCAACCAATTGCATCCATTTCCTACCAGTGCTGTAACAAAATTATTATAAACTTGGAGGCTTAAAACAAAAGGAATCTCTTCTCTCACAGTCCTGGAGGCAGGAGTCCAAAGTCCAGGTGTCAGCAGGGCTGTGCCCTGTGGGAGCTCTAGGGGAGGATCCTTTGCTTCTTCCAGCTTCTGGAGGCCGCCAGCTTCTCTGTGGCTTCTGACCACCTCACTCCAATCTCTGCCTCTTTCTTCACATCACCTTCTCCTCTGTATGTGCATCTAATCTATCCACCCCCCCACCCCAGCCCCACCCAATCTCTTTATGAGGACACTTGTAATGGCATTTAGGGCTCACCCAGATAATCCAGGATAATCTCATTTCAGAATTCTAAATTTACTCACATCTGCAAAGACCCTTTTCCTTATAACGTAACCTTTACAGGTTCCCAGTATTAGGACTCGATCTCTTTGGGTGAGAATATTCAGTCTACTACCCCGATGTGATTTTACTTTCACTGTATGCAAACTTTTCTTGAATGTTGCTGCTCCTGAGGGTTAGTAGAGAGTTCCAGAGGCATTCCATAGCTGAAAGGAAGGCCAACACGCAGAGTTTTTTGATTTGGAATTTTTAATGGATAAAAATCATTATAATAAAGCTAACATTTACTGAATATTTACAATGTGCCAAGGCTGAGACAACATCTGTAAATATTGACTACTAAAAAGATTGTTCTAGCACCAGCAGCCCTAAAATACCTACGATGCATAATCATATCTTCTCAGTCAGAATCTGCATTACTAAGATTCCTACTGATTTGCCTGAACATTAAGCTTTGAGAAAGTTCTTTTCCATATTAATTTACTTAACACTCATCAATATTCTGTCATGTACGCATTATCGTCAGCACCTACTTTACAGATGAGGAACACAAGACTTAAAAAGTTTGGGTAACTGGCTTAAAGCCACTTAATTAGCAGGGGTGGATCCTATAACCTAGGCCAGATCTGCCTTTTCCATGTGGCACCATTAACCCTCTCTGATGTACCACCAATGCCAACGATGACTGTTGAAGAAAGCTGTCCCTGTTCTAACCATGAGAAAATGCCAGATAAACTATAAAATGATTACTTTTATGAGATAGAGACCCGAAACTGAAGAGACATTTGTTTGTTTTACTTCACACTATTCTTTCACCGTCCCAGAAAGCCTTCCGGAATGTTCAGTGGAGCATTTTTGTAGTGCAGGAGGTGGTTGACTCCGTGGATGTCTGATGCCCTCGTTCGAAACCCAGGGAAACCTAATTCCCTGCAGCTCTTGTGAGTCCCAAGAGTTTCTAGTGTACTCCAGGCTTCTCCAAACTAGTCAGGTACTCAGTACGGCCCTACGGGGCTCTCTGGAAACAGCATTTCTGTATAGTATCATCCTAGATAAATTCTGTAGACTTGCTGAAAGGACCACTTAGTCAATTGCTTGAGCAATTGACTTTTTGCTTGAAATTGACACTTGCTGGAAATGACTTTTATTTTGCAGAAAATGGAAGTGCCAATTAGAATCGGAAGGGGATAACCCCTGCCCTCTGCCTCCCACTCATTTGCGTAGATGAAAACACTGACAAGCAGACACGCACCACAAGAGGGTGGGGACCTGCTTGTGGTCTATGGGCTCTGTGGCATTTTCTGTCTCTCAACAGCTTTGGTTTGCTGGTTTAAATTAATAACTTCTCTGGAAGTGATATTAGGTGTGATGCTTCTAGGTGACAGGCGTGTTCCCCTCCGTGTCCTTTATCGGAGCATCAAAAATGGTTTTCATTGCAAATCTCCTTCCATCATAAATTGTGCTCGTGAATTCTCCGCATCATGTTTGGTATAACAAACACACTGTTCTTAAAACAGATATTCACAAGGAATTATCAATCCTTATTTGTAAAGATTTTATTTTAGACTTATTTTATTAGTTGGGGATGACAATGGGAAAAAAAACCACTCTCTCTGCCAAGTTAGCTTACAGGTGTTTTACCCACAGCGTCTCATTTATCCCCAGAACAACCCTATGAAGTTAAAAAGTATTATCTTCCTTTCACATAAGAGAAAATGGAAGTGCACAGAAGTTAACTTTGCCACTGGCCAAGGTTACACAGGCAGTAAATGGTGTAGTGCTCCTGGCACTCCTGTTCATTCCTCTGGGTGCTCAGGATTCAGTCCCATTTCCCCTGCGTTAATCTGAACTAGTCATCAGCTCACCCTGAAATTCGGCGTGGACACAAACGTTTTCTCCATCAGTTACTCCTTGACCTTGAGGTTCACTCAAGGTCAAAGAGCCTACATGGCTCATTTCTCAGATGTGCTTTGGCCTCACTGAGTCTCAGCTACAGGTTGCTTATTAACTCTAGGAAAGATAATTTTCTCTTCTGAGAAAAAGGGTGATGTTACAGTTAGGATCTCCCATTCAAGAAAAAAGCCGTCCTTCCATTATTATAGAGGAAAGAAGGACAGCTGCAATGGTACATGACATTAAAAATATAAAATCTCCGATGCTGAAATTCCCTTCAATCAAAGACGTCCCTGTGCATTCAGCTCCCTCTACTCTTCACTCACATGCACTTGTTTACCGTTCACGGATTGTGTCAGATCTAAGATGTACAGAATCCTTATTAAAGAGTGTTTATCTTTTATACAAAAGAGTTTGCATTGAAGAAAATGAGTACACAAGTTTTGAAGACATTGGAGATGATGAGAATGACAGGTCCCTTCTGGAATGGCTCGCTGCTGGGATACGGCTGAGGCTTTGATGTATTATGAAGTGAGCCCGCAGCCAAGCAGTTTGGAATCCTTTCCCACTGGTGAGAAGATTCATATTGAAAGATGGGGAAATGATCTTACGGCAGACATCACGGTTGTAAGTTCAACTTACTCCTATTCCCCTAGGTATGCAAAAATGTGATGTGAATCAAATCACCCTGAAAGGAAAAAGAACACACGCATTTATCTGAGGCAAGCAATATGAACCTATATGCTCTGCAACTCATTGTTTAGATGTGTTTTGAAGCCATGTAGTAAGTTAAGAAAACACGACTGAGACCAAGTTCTTTTTCCATTAAGCTTTTAGTACAATTTGGGCAGTAACTGTATTATCCATTTTTTAAATTATAGTAAGAATTGCAATCTGTCTGGTTTTTCCTTGTCCCTGAAGATTCAGTTAAAACTGGCTTAAATCCCACATTAAGTGCAGCGTGAAGCCCAACATTTCTTGCAGTTTACCAGACGATCCTTGACTGCTCATGGCTCAGTCAACTCTGGCTTTGACTTCTTGATCTTTCTTCTGTTTAGTACCTGTGCCCAGTGCTTTCTTCTCCATCTCCATGGTTCTTTTCCTTAATTTTCCCAACACTCATCGCATATGTCGTTGTGTAAAGTAGATTTTTGCTGAAGAGTTGGGTTATATGGTAGTAGAATAACAAGGTACAGCATGTAATAGAAATTAAAGTCGATCAGATGCTGCTGCTATAAAACATGTTTTAGCCACTTTTCTACCCCACCTCCTTTCCTGGCTTCCACCTGTTTTCTCACTCTCCACCCCAACCCTCTAATTCCAATCCATTTCTGATCAATTGCAATAAGAATTCTAATTATTTCTTTGAATATATTTCTCCTCTCCTTCTGGTACTTCCATTATGCAAATGTTGGCCTGATTACTGATACATTTCTCTGAGGCTCTGTTCATTTTTCCTAGTTCTTTTTTCTCTTTGTTCTTCAGATTTCACAATCTCTGTTGATCTGCTTTCAAGTTTGTGGATTCATCCATCAGATCAAATTTACTTTTTCATTCTGTTGAATTGTATTTATAAAGTCCTAAACCTCCAGCACCACAGAATGTGACTTTATTTGGAAATCGACTTGTTTTTCAGATGGCATTAGTTAAGTTAAGATGAGGTCACGGTGGAATAGGGTGAGCCCGTAGCCAATGTGAATGGTGTCCTTATAAACAGGAGACATTCGAACACAGACACACACACACAGGGAGAAAACCACGTGAAAGTGAAGCCAAGGATTGGGGTGATGGAGAAGTCAAGGAACACCAAAGAAAGCCAGCCAACCACCAGAATCTAGAAAAGAAGCATGGAACAGAGTTCTCCCTTATGACCCTCAGAAGGAAACAACTCTGTGGATACATTGATCTCAGACTTCCAGTCTCCAGAACTGTGGGGCAACAACTTTATGTTGTTTAAGCTTCTCAGTTTGTGATCTCTTGTTATAGAAGCCCTAGCAAACTAATACACACTCCTTGGAAGACTTTTCCCCTCATTTTAGCATTGTGCTTTTCAACTCCAGAATTTGCTTCATTCTTTTAATAATTTCTTTTTTATTAATCTTCTCTCCGTGATCAATCATCCTGTTTTTATACCTTCCTTTAATTGTTTAAGTAAATAGGGCTTTCTTTATTGATTGGAACATATTTATAATAGCTGTTTTGAAGGCTTTGCTTGAGAAGTCCAACATCTGGATCCCCTCAAAGGCAATTTCTATTGCTTGCTTTTTTCTTCTGGGTGCGGGATAATTTCCTGTTTCTTTGTATGTCTTATAATTTTTCTCTTGAACACTGGACAATTTTAGATAATGAGTTGTAGTGAAACTGGCTCATTCTTTCACTCTTGACTGACTCTATTCCTGACTCTATTCTGACTCTATTCCTCCCCCTCAGGGCTTGCTTTTGTTTTGTTTCATCAATTATGTGTTTAGAGACTTGGCTGAACACGATCTGTGAAGTCTATTTGCTCAGTGGTATGTAGGCTCTGAAGTCTCTGCTTAGATTTTTTTCCCCTTGTTTTTGTCTTTCAGTGTAGCTGCCTAGGGCAGATCCTGAGTCAGCTCCTGAGTCACTGGACAAAGGCCGTGCTTGAGCTCTCCAGCCAGTTAGAATTTCCTGATTATATGTAAGGCTTTATCGTTGTATATATGTATGACTTGGAGACTGCTTTCACAGTTCAGGGATTTTATGGTTTTGTTCGACATTCAGCCATGGTCTAGATATCTGCAACTTCCTTTTCTAGTCACCTCTGAGAGGGTGCAGTCTTGAGCGTGCACACAGTATTCCAGACTGGGGATGACTGTCATTTAATTTTAATTTAAGCTTCCTAGAAGTCATCTCTGTGTTGAAATCGCTTTTTCAATCAGTATTTGGCCAGGTGTAGAGCCTAGTAAGCCTCTTGAGCCAGTAAGGCTTCTGTCCTTTGCTAATGCTTCTCAATGTGGCTTAGGAAGTACTTTCAAGCTTACCCCACAAGCTGTTCTGATTGTTCCTGAGTGGTTGCAGCCTGTTGCTTGCACACAGTCCTTACCATGGCCAGGGCTGACATCCTTGGGTTCTCCTTGGCTGTCTCTTTCCTTGGCTTTCTTTGTTAAACTTCTGTGCTCTTCCATTTTATTTATTGCATTATGATGGAACTACCAGGTCTTCTAATTACTTACTACCAATATCCACATTGTTTTTTACACTTAGGTATGCAATTCTTCATGCCCTGTTCAAAATAATATAGCTTAATACATATATATGCATCATACGCATATATATACGCATATATATACGCATATATATAATAGGCATATTAATTTATTTAATCCTTCAGCAACCACATGATATTGATATTTTAGCTTTTCCATTTTCTATATGGGTCACATGGATGGCAAATGAAATACCACGAGTCTGGTTGCCATACTGTCTCTCATGATGGGTGACTGGGCTGAAGCCATCTTGAAAGAGCCCACCCGAGACAGCAGCTTACTAGGGTGAGGGAACTGTGGGCTGTGAGAAAGGAGAGCTGAGTAAGGCTATTACAGAGATCAGGAAGGAGGGCATTGCGTAGTGAATAGAGGAGAGGACAAGAGTGAAAGAATGAACCATATTCCTTTCCCCACTGGAGGTGTGCGCATAATGGGTCAGACCTGAGTGAATGAAGAGGAGAAGTTTTGAATTAAATATAGTATGAGACCCTAACTCTAATGACTGAAAAATCCATCCCAATTGTCATTGGGATTCAAGAAGCCAACACTTAATATTCCTCCTCCTTGTTTGGTTTCCTGTCTGAAATAACTGATTGATTGATTCAGAAGTTGGGCAGAGAGAGATTTAAAATATATCACTATTTCAACATTTTACAAATAAAGCTGGTTGTAGAATAGGTCTTCTGTTGTGTCCCATATAGCTTTCCTAAAACATTATCTCAGAATTAACTCATCCACTGAGTCAAAGGCAATATTGGGCAACTGCTATTCAAGAAGTACTGAGGGAGGTAGCAGAGACAGGCAAGGGCTTCCTTCAATGGACGTTCTTTTACCTGGACATGTGAAGAGTGCAGAATAAGTGCCCTTAATAGTTTCCTGAACGAAGTTGTTAAAACTGAAAATGACCAGAAAATGATGGATCCTTCCACAAATACTGGAAAAAGGCAGGGACAAGAATGTGGGCAGAAAATGTTTGAAGACAGTTGCTGGCTGGTGTAAAATAAAGCCATTCCCAGGGTACCTGGGTAGCTCAGTCGGCTAAGTGTCCGACTTCACCTCAGGTCATGATCTCGCGGTCCGTGAGGGCTGTGAGTTCAAGCCCCACGTCGGGCTCTGTGCTGACAGCTCAGAGCCTGGAGCCTGCTTCGGATTCTGTGTCTCCCTCTCTCTCTGCCCCTAACCCACTCGCATTCTGTCTCTGTCTCTCTCAAAAATAAGCATTAAAATAATAAAAATAATAATAGTAATAAATAAACATTAAAAAATTAAAAAAAAAATAAAGCCATTCCCTGAAAGCCAGGAGCTCAGCCCATTCCACATTTCAGTGACATTGGCACATGAGATCCTTTGTACTCTTCTTTAATATGAAGGGAGAACACACAGCACTGACTTGTTTCTATAGTCTCCTTTCATTTATTTATTTCACTTCATTATTTATTTATACTATTTATGCTTTCCCCCATTCCAGTTCTCCTACTGATTGCAATGTTATTCAAGTTAATCTTCATAAATAAATTATTCCAACAATGGATTAAGTAAAAATTAGTTGACATAATTGTGCATCTGTTTTGGTAAATACAGAATGTAATGTTAAGTATTTTATGCTAACATAAGCTCTTGGTTTCTCTGATCATTAAAATTCTCTAAATAATAATAAATCACATCCTCCTCATTATCCTTAAGGTTCTTTTAAAGTCCATGAATTTCAATAAGGAGTGATGAAGGGAAATGAAGAGGGTTCTTAGGTAGACTTCTGTATAGGATAAAGCAGAATGGAAAACACATACACTCAGCTTCCTTTCTTAATGAAAGTATTTTTCACTCCCATCAGTGGACCATTTTTCTGCCTTAATTTTGAGGGACTCCCCAACACAGCAAGATTGGATATAGCAATATAGCTATTTAAAGCAATTCAGCCCTTGGAAATTGGTAGCTCCCTTCTGTTCCATAATTGAAAATAATTTTTGGGTTCAAATACAATCCCAAAGTTAAAACAATCTATTTCAAAGATATGTTGCATAGGGAGGATTCTTGATCATTGCCTTTCCCTTTTTGTCCCTCATCTTTCATTTCCTTCTTTATCTTTTCTGTTGTCCTCCTTTCCCTCTTCAATTCTTCTCCCCTCCCTCTCCTGCTTCATTCCATCAGCAGGTTCTGACTTACTAGATCTTTAGTTTCCCAAGACCCTGAAAAGGGAGTCTTTTCCCCAAGAACTCCAACAAAGCCTTTGGAAGACTTTGCCTAGCTTGGCTCAGGTTACATCTCCATGAATGTGAAGTGGGTTGAAGAATGTGGCTCTGATGGGCCAGGTTTGGTTTTGATCTAGAACTGGAGGGTAGGGATGGTGAGTCATGGGGACAGAGCAACAGGAAGGAATGGTTTCTAAAAGCATCAGAGGTTTTCTTTTACTAAAAAAAAAGAAGGAAAGAACGTTGACAAGAAAGAACAATAGAATGTATCTACAGTGTGTGTGCACGTGCATGCATTTACCTAAGTGACATGCTAAGAAAGTCTTTTCATCATACAAGTGTATAACATTTTTTTATGTTTTTACGGTTATATTTAATGTGATGAGAACTTGTTTTTGGTATGAAATAGAGCTATCTTTTAAATCTATTTCCCCAAAATTATTGAATAATTTATCCTTCCTTAACTGATTTTAATGGATATTGTTTTTGAAGTCTAAACTGCCATCTATACAATGGATAGAGAAGATGTATATATATATATATATATATATACACACACACACACAGTGGAATACTACTTGGCAATCAAAAAGAATGCAATCTTGCCTTTTGCAACAACATGGATGGAACTAGAGTGTATTATGCTAAGTGAAATAAGTCAGTCAGAGAAAGATGAATATCATATGATTTCACTCATATGTAGAATTTAAGACACAAAACAGATTGAACATAGGGGAAGGGAAGGAAACAGAAGACAAAAACAGAGGGGGGCAAACCACAAAAGACTCTTAAATACAGAGAACAAACTGAGGGTTTCTGGAGGAGTGTTGGGTGCGGGATGGGCTAAATGGGTGATGGGCATTAGGTAGGGTACTTCTTGGGATGAGCACTGGGTGTTACGTGTAAGTGATGAATCATTGGGTTCTACTCCTGAAACCAATACGACACTGTGTGTTAACTAACTTGAATTTAAATAAATAAGTTTTTAAAAAGTTGCCGTCTATCCACACAGAGTAAATAGAGTAAATAGAGGACTATTTGCTGCCATGTACTTCATGTCACGAGAGCCCTACAGCTTCTTTAGGTGGCCCCTGGATTGGCTCTTACAACCCCAAGGAACTCGTGGACCCTCAGAGCCAAGATGTCAACTTGAGATCTCCTGTCCCAGCAGATCAATGTCATGGCAACTTTTGGATAACCAAGGACATTTTCCTTTTCATACATTTATTTCTTCATCCATTGGTTATTTTTAAGAATATTTTTGTGAAGTGCTCACACTCTTTGACCTAAAAGAAACACACGTATACACTTTTTGGCTAATTCCAGCAAATCCTATCTGTTGGGAGCAATACTTCTTTTAGATATTTTAAAAGATAAATTAATTTAAAATGCAAATATTGGGTAGCTGTTCTATGAGAGAAATGGCACTAGTTAGAAACTCAGAACTCTCCACTCATTATCTGCTTGACCTTGGGCTGGCTACCTAACTTCTAAGCATTGGTTTCCTCATCTATAAAGTAAGAGTAATACCGTGACTTAGAAGGTTATTTGGAGATTAAATGAGACTTATTGAATATCCATTATCAATCTGGCAGTATGCTAACATGGCTGAGTCAATGCTTAATTAGTTGTAACTCATCTTTAGAGCCTGCAAAATTGCTCTCGCATATTGCCATAGCCAAACTCTATCAATATAGGAAACAACTTCACTTCGCTTATATGCGTTAATAAAACATTCCCTGCATCTGTTCTAGTGCTATCTGTGGTGCTACTCAAATCTAAGTCCACAAATTCCAAGATTTAATGGAGGACAAATAAGTTGACAAAACTGTAACTGCCTGGTGCATGGTAGAAGCTTCTCAAACGTATCTTATTTTAAAATGCAATCAAGAAAATTGAAATAGGTGTTAGAAAATGTGGTATACTATCAGCAAGAAGTATTTGGCTGTACTTTCCATGGAATAATTAGTTTTAAAACTCAAAACAGTCATGTGTCTATAGGGCTCATGCAAATGGATTTATTTTGTTCTTTTTTGTCTTTTGCCTATTTTTTTAGCTGTTTTGAAATAAGCTTTCTTTTGCCACATCTATTATCTCTCCCTGAAGAGCATTCACACCCCCATTTGAGGGATAGGAATATTCCTGTGGTTTTTGATGGTTACTGGCTACAGGTTCCATTACTCTAGGCCCCTTCACAGGAGCTGTTTCATTTGTGGAAGGATACCAGCAGCACTTAAGTATTGTTTTCTGTTAAATTAAGTATACACATACTCACATTTTCAAGACAAAATTATACATGTGGGTGCTTTTCTATTTTTAAATGCAAGTTGGATCTGAATGTGAGTTTGGTATTTTTATATCTCTTTTGTGGGGGAAAGATTCTAGGGTAGTCCCCAATATCCTTGCCTCCTGGTGTCCTCTCATGTGTGGGTAGGACTCATTACTTGATTCCAACCAATAGAATGTGGCAAAGGAGACAAGATGTTTGCAATTACATGTACGTGATTCTGTGGTGGTGTTACATAAAACTGTAGCACTATCTTGCAGACTCTTGCTGGCTCTGAAGAAACAAGCTGCCATGGAGTGAGCTACTATGTTAGGGAAACCCACATGACAAGGAACTCCAGGAAGTCACCTGTAGTTGAGAGCAAGAGTCCTATAAAACAAGAAAATTAGGCCCTTGGTCCTTCAGCTACAAGGAAGTGAACTCCACCAATAGCCTGAGAGGGAGTGGAAGCAGATCCTTCCCCAGTTGAACCTCTGATGAGGCTACAGCCCCAGCCAACATCTTGATTTTAGCCTCGTGAGACCCTGAGTCAGAGGACCCAGTTAAGTCATGGTTTGACTCCTGACCTCAGAAATGATCTACAGAAACTATAGACAATAAGTAGGTGTTGTCTTAAGCTGCTAAATTTATGGTTATAGACTATGCCTCAATAAACAGTAATACATTTTTCCCCAAATTTGTCACCAGATGATATGCTCCATTGTTAGCATCTAATAAACCAATGAGTTGAAGTAAGGAATGATGTTAATCCATAATATAATGCAAATCATCGCTGTCATAGGATAAATAGTAAGTTCACAATTAAGGTCCAGTGACACAGTAGACACTGCGTGATGCACTGGCCTGGGATTCAGGTTCTGAGTTCTAGGCACAACTCTGACATTTCTTGTCAATCTGGTTCCTGGACCCTCCCCCTACAGCTAAAAAATTAAATGTTTAAATTAAATACATTTTAAATTCCATTGTGGCTATGCATTTATCAAAGTCTTTAAAATTATAGCTTTAAGAAGTATAGCTTTATTACCTCTAGTTAACTGTTAAATAAAAGTCTTGTTTGGTTTGGAATTCCCAATGGTCATAAATGCTTGTTTGGGATTAAAAGGGCCTTTTAAATGACTGAGGAGAGCACATTAACTTCTCATTGGAAACCAGCTGATTAATTTACAAAATACGTTTTCATCTCATCCATTTTTGTTAAGCTGGGAGATCTACCAGCAGGAATATGACAATTTAGATACAGCTTGTTAAGCATAAAAAGATTTTCTCAATTCACTATTGTATTAAAGAAAAGTGGTGCTTTTTTTTTCGAAGCTGAAAAACTGGAAATGTTTGACCTTTATATATTCTCTTCCCAAAGAAAGAAAGGAAAGAAAGACAAAAGGAAAGAAAGGAATAAAAGAGAATTAATTTGGACTCACACGAAAAGTTTAAAAATTAATTAATCTCATCCATTTTATTCTTTGAAAAAAATAGTTCATGTATCACAATTAGAATAGGGAATCTTTGTTGCTTTACTTGTGTTGTGTGTTTGGTAAGAGATTCTGTCCAGTAGGTGTCAGCAGAGCAATCTTAAAAATAATCATGGGGGCTTCTCATACTAGCTTCATAACCACTTCTAGATAAGTTATAAGAACTTTCCTCTGTTCAGATCAAGATGTTATTTCAGGGTATGTACATTTAGGAAGGAAGGAAGGAAGGAAGGAAGGAAGGAAGGAAGGAAGTGAGGGAGGGAGGAAGGAAGGAGGAAGGAAGGAAGGAAAGAAGGGAGGGAGGAAGGGAGGAAGTTAATTAGTTAGTTGGTTAGTTCTGGTTAAAAAAAGCTTTTTATTCTTTTCTCCCCCATGTAGTAAAAAGGCCATTCTGAAATATCATGTAGGAAAAAAAATGGAAAGTTTCTAAAATAAACAGCGCAACCTCCTATCAGTATCATTTTGAAATACAGAATGTGAGAGGAAAATGAACCCAACATGTAGAATGCCAATCTAAAATGAGCCACAGTAAGGGGTTGTGGGAAAGTCCAACACAGCCAAAGGGGTTTCCCATGGGAAGGGGGAAGGTAGGTGTAGGAGAGGACAGGGGACCTGCTTTCTCAGGGGAGATGTGTAGACTCAGAGCAGCCACATTTTGGAGAAGGACTTAAGTAGAAGCCAAGGTGTCCACCAGTTCACAGGGCTAAAAGGTAGAGCAATGCAGTGGGGAGAAATCAGGGAAGATGAAGAGAAGAGTGGCAGAGTAGGATTGAGAAATTCACGGCTTTTTATTTTTCATGAGTTTATATTGAAGTACGACATAGGTCAACAGAGTGCATGTGTCATAAGTGTAGAATTCAGTGAGTATACATGCAAATATTAATACACAGCATAGGGGCGCCTGGATGGCTCAGTTGGTTAAGTGACTGACTTCGGCTCAGGTCATGATCTCTCGGTTCGTGAGTGTGAGCCCCACACCGGGCTCTGTGCTAACAGCTTAGAGCCTGGAGCCTGCTTCAGATTCTATGTCTCCCTCTTTCTCTGCCCCTCCCTTGCTCACACTCTCTTTCACAAATAAAAATAAACATTAAAAAAATTCAAATTAATATATAGTGTATAGATATATAGCAATAAAGATAAAATGTGCCCTGCTGGCAGCTAGACTGTGAAGAGAATAATGAGAACCGAAACAGAAAAATCAGATTTTCAACAGGGCTTGCCCTCTACCTTGCAAATATAGATAAATCGGACCAAACCAAACCAAGGCAAGTTATCAGCTCCACCATAGACCACATGCAAATTCCTTCAACTCCAGCTCATTCAAATCTTTGTGTTCCAAGATACAGCCACAGGGAAACTGAAGAGTAACTCCATAGGGACTCCCGTGTTCTATGGATGAGATGCCTAGCTAATCCAGCAACTCCTGTTTTAGTGCTTCTTCCAGGGTCTGGAAGTCTCTGCTTGTGGATCTACTTTGCATTTGCTGATGGTCAATGATGTTGAGCACCAGCACACACATTTATTACCTATTGGATGTTTTTTTCTGTTTGTTTGTTTTTTTTTTTTTTTGGTCAAGTGCCTCTTCAATATCTTGCCCTTCGTTCCATGGGCTCTCCATATCTTCCTAATAGGTTTGTGGGAGAGATGTGAGATCTAGTTTTCACGTTAGATCTAGACTTGAGTCCTAGCTCTGTTACTTGCAAGCTGTGTGGTATTTCCGCTGGGCTGGGAAAACATCAGTCTCCCGGAGATGGATACAGAGAGTCTACCAGAAGCTTAACTACCAGAGCTTATGAGAAACATCTTATGTACCATCTCAGTGATGATATAAAACGCCATTCTTAGTTATGAACAAAGCAAGTTTGTAAAAATATCTGGCAGAGCTCTGTTAGATTTTTCTCGACTGAATCCTGAGAAACTTTGGTTCTGAATATCTGCTCCCTAACAACCTGTGGAAGGCTCTGATGTTCTGTGGGGTTGCTCTAGCTCCTGTCTCCTCTCCCTCAGGCCTGTCTTCCCCCTAACTTGTGCTGATCAAGAATCTGAGGTTAAGATATGTAGAACAACGTGCCTGAGGCCCATCACTACTAGTAAGTGGTCGAATAGCCCAGGCCTGCTGGGTCCAAAGGCAGCAGACTGGACATTAAACTAAACCATGCTGCCTCTTGAGAGGGTCTTAAGGTTTGAGTTAGAAAAGGATGTTATTGATCTACTGCTAAGTACGAGACACTTGGAGGCCTTGAAATAACATGCTATGGCCTCTAGCCCTTATGCCAAGTCTTCTCTCCTAAAATTTTCATTATAAAGATACTAAGAATCTGGGGCGCCTGGGTGGCTCAGTCGGTTAAGCGTCCGACTTCGGCTCAGGTCATGATCTCGCGGTCCGTGAGTTCAAGCCCCATGTCGGGCTCTGTGCTGACAGCTCAGAGCCTGGAGCCTGTTTCAGATTCTGTGTCTCCCTCTCTCTCTGACCCTCCCCCGTTCATGCTCTGTCTCTGTCTCAAAAATAAATAAACGTTAAAAAAAATTAAAAAAAAAAAGATACTAAGAATCACCTGCTATATTTAACTACATGTGTACTGAGCAGCTACTATGGATGTGATGGATACAGTGCTGAGTAAGATAGACATAGTTCCTGCCTGCATGGAATTCACTATACACAGCTATCGCAAAGGAGGTTGAAAAGGCCCACAGAGAGGCAATACGATAGATGTGTACCTGTGAATTGTGGCGGGGGGTGGGGGGGAGGGGTACATGAATACAAAACCAACGACCAATGAGTTCAGGTTCCCATCCCTTCTTGTCTCTTCAGAGACCTTACTCAATATATTGTTCCAGAAAATTCTTTTCTATCTACTGGCTCCTTCTCATCAGAATTTAAACACCCAAGTCTTTCCTCTCTTTAAATGAACATGGTACCAAGAGAAAACCTCCTTCCACGACCTGCATCTATCTCAGCCCCCAGTCACCTCAGTCCCGTTGTTCATGGCCAGACCCTGAGAGCACATCTTCGTCCTGCTTCCTCATCTTTACCCCCCTCCCCCTCCAGCCCACTCACCTTGTGTTGCTCCTGGTTTCCGAAAACAGGAGTGGTGGTGCTGCATTTAAAGGATGCTTCTCAGGCTTCAGCTTTCTCGTTTCTTAGCATCACATAACATCATGGCTGCCTCTATTTATCTGGTTGATTTTCCTTTCCCCATTCTTCCCATGACTTCTGAGTCTCCCCGGGGGTTCTTTGTCTCTGGTTGTCCCTCCAGGAATTACCCTAGAGGTCCTCTCTCGGTACCCTCTCCCTAAGCATCATCTCACCCCATGAGGGCATCAACCGAGACCATCTCCAGCATAGATGACTCACAACTGGCACCCAGATCCACATATCCACTGGCCCATTTGACATCATGTAGACAGCTGACCGGGCATCTCAGATCCCATGTATCTCAAGTTCAATTAATTGTCTTCACCCTGTTCTGTTTCTCTCTCCCCAACCAATGAGTGGCACCCACATCTAAGCGACTGTGAGTCATCCTGAACCCTCTTCTCCTTCATCTCCCATATGCCACCAGTCACACACTTTACCTCCTCCGTCTCTCACATCTCTCCACCCGTTGTTATTTCTTGCCTTCTCTACAGACACCAACTTTTCTGGCCACCCGTATTGTTCCCAACCAAACCGATTTTCCTCATAGGGGTTCGAGTTATCTGTCTGAAGAGCAAATTGATCATGTCCCTGCTCTGTTTAGAACAGAGTTCTAAAGAGTTCAGTAGCTGCCTGTAATCCTCAGGAGCAATTGCAGCCCTTTAACCTGACTTGTGAAATCATTTGTCTGCCCCCGGCTCACCTCTCCCTCTCATCCCTCACCGCTCTGCCCCTTTGGACTCTGCATTGCAACCACAGTAACCCGATTTCTGCTTCCCAGCCCTGTTCTTCTTTCTCTTGCCCTCGGGCTTTTCTGTGTTGTCATATTCTTCTCTTCCTCCCACGCTTTATCATCTTGCTGCCTCCTGCTCACTCCAGTTCTTGGCTCAGCTCCCGCTTCCCCCAGACGTACCCCACCTCTTCCCCAGCCGACTTGAGTTAAGTGACTCATGTCTTCACAGCTCCTGAACCACCTTGCTCCATAGCTACCTTGCTGTGAATCACAAGTGCGTGATTAGCCATGAGGACAGGAGGAGACTGTTGCGTGTGGCCCATCATTTCCCTCCCAGCATCTAGCACAATGTAGAAAGTGTGCAGAGGAGTGGTAGTTACATTACAACTGGTCAAATATTTCCATAAAAACGTTTCTTAAGTCAAATGGAAGTGTTCCTTAGCTGAGAGGAAGTGCTTCTGTACAGCGAAGCGGCCCCAACATGACGGCTTTCTGGCTACTGCCATCCCACCCCTTTGGGGGTCCTCTTTACCCTCTGTCTTCCCCAACTCTTTCGCAATTAGAAATGCATGTGACAAATTATAGCACAAACGAGCAAATCAAGATCCCTTTTTTACATTTTCTACCAGAAGCAAAACACGAGACGGAGTTCTCTATCTCCACAATTTCACATGATTCTGCCGTCAGCAGATTTCCAGCCGCAGTTCACCTCTTTTCCATGCTGGGGATTTGGAGGCTCTTTGGTTTCTCCTTTGAGAAACACCATTCCATAAAAGATGACGTACCACAACGTCACTCTGATGGTGACGTCAAAGTTTGTTTGGGGGGCAGGTTCTGTGTATGCGTGCACACGTGCCTGTGTACGTGGTCTCGCATAACTGCGCTCTCACACTTAAATCTCCAAGAATTTGGTCGTCAACAGTTAGGAACAAGGTTACTCTCCTGAACTTTAACTTCCCTCTAATTGCTAGCTGTGACCGTTCACAAGTTTCCTCAGATCAGAACTTCCCAAAGATTTTGCTATGGAAACTGGTCCCTTAATACCAGATTGATAGACTAGATAAGTCCCTTCATCTAGACCCCAGGTCTAGATGAAGGTCCTATATTTAATAAGCTTGGGAGTCACATGTTTTCTTTCCTCTTGAATGGTTGCAACCCACATCCGCATAACACAGACTCTGATGCTCACCGGCATCTGTTTAACTCAGCATTTCCTATACATATTAACCACGGAAGCCTTCTTCTTTAAATTTATTAATTTTCTGCCGAGTGTAGTTTGAGAAATATTGATTAGACCCTTTTGGGCTTTTAATTTCTGCTTTGCAGTGCCTCTTGCACTAACGAGATCTCTATATTTATTAGAAATTATATAAAATGATAATAATAATAGCTAACATTTACTGAATGTTACTGTGTCCTAGGCATTATTCTAAGTGCTTTGTAGATATTAGCTCATTAACACTTCCACCAATTTTATGAGATAGATATTATATAGTTCTCCACATTACATAGGTAGAACTCAGGCACAGAGAACTAAAGTATCTTGTCCGAGGTCACACAGCAGGTGAGTAGTGGCACTGGGATTTGAACCCAGGCAGTTAGGTTCTCAAGAGTCTGGGATCAGTACCATTCTTGGTGGCTTCCCTACTTTACCTTTGACTGAATCTCCTGAGCCTGGCCCGTGGACAGTGCCTGGCAAAGGGTAGGCTTTGAGGAATGTTTGATGCTACACGAACTATCTAACGTTCTGTATTTGATAAGCAAGCCAACTCTTGTCTCATCTATATCATTCTCAACAAGGTAGCCACCTAGAAGGGGCTGAAACAGTGACCCCTTCCCCTCCCCCTCCCCCTCCTCTCTGCAAGGGCAAACTGTGCTGGCTTGTTCAAGAAACAGGGCAGGAATGATATTGCAGTGTGCAGCCAGCACATGGTGGGCATCTTCAGATAATGTGCCGGAACACAGCTTGAAAACATGCTATAGTCCTGGGTCACAAAACAAACACAGACATCACAAAACAGACTGCCAGAGGATGACAAACATTTGAATATAAATTAAAAGAAGCTTTGCAGACACAGCATAACAAAAAGCCCAATTAACAAAAGTAACCATATGCTACTACCAGAATGGTTGGACACAGTGGAAAACACACACGCACATTAAATGCAAAGAAATCTCGGATGAAACAGCTTCATCAGACAAACTGCAAACCAGTGCCAAACTGAGATGGCGTAGTGATAAAGGAGATTCTCCAGAGTCCCTCTAGATGTGCCCCAATAAAATGGCTATTGAAGGTATACACACCCTGGAGCACCGAACGAATAGTCATAGAAACTAAAGCAAAACAATAGACTTTTGGATCTGTTTTATTTTTTCTTCCACACTGAATAACTACAGAACTCGATTTATTTAGCAACATTTTTAAGGGTACTATAAAATCGTGGTGAAAAGCGTGAACTTTAGAGTTAGACAGACTGGGTTTAAATCCTGGCTCGGTAAAAATGCTAAAGGTGTGAATTTTGCAGGATAGTTTAAGTATCAGTTACTGGATATGGAAATAGGGATAGGAATACCCACTCCCTTTGTCAGGATCAAAACTGATGATGTAGGTAAAAAAGTATAACACAGTGTTTGGCACAGAGTGAATATATACTCCATAAATAAGAGCCGTTATTATAAGAGCTATTATTATTTATCATTTAAAGTTACACGTTTCAAGCTGTAAAATCAGAATCTACAACTTAACTTGTGTCTTGTTGGCTTTAGCAAATAGCAAACAGTAGAAACTTCTGTATTGGACCATTCTGCCCTATGTGTTATGTTATTGCAATAACAGTGATAGTGATGGGCCATAAAACATTTATTTGTTCATTTGCTCATTCGTTTGTTCATTTTTTTATTCCTTCATTCAACAGTTTCTGAGCATCCTTTAGGCTCAGGTGAACTGCGTTCAGCGCTGAAGGTGTAAACCCAATTGAGACACAACATCCACCTTTAAGGCGCTCCTAGACTAGAGGGGGAGAAGGCCAGAAAGGGAAATAATTGTAATAAATATGGTAGGTCCCAAAATAGATGCATATTTTGAACATTATGAGAGAGCTATTGATTTTGTCTGGGGAGTTCACTGAAGAGTCATTTGCACTTAGATATTGAAGGATCGATAGTGATTTTAGGAGGAAATAGGGATTTGAAGATGTATTAATCTGCTTATTCTGCTTATTGAAACTATGTTGGGAGAATGACAGACAATTGTTCTGTAGGACTATTCACCTAACTTCTAATTGCCCCACACAGGAAAGAAGACATCTCCAATTTTCTGTAGCTTACTCCTCTCCTCCCCCCACTGCCCAGCCTACACAGAGTACACTTTTTAAAATGCATATATTGGGGTGCCTGGGTGGCTCAGTCGGTTAAGTGGCCGACTTCGGCTCAGGTCATGATCTCACGGTCCGTGAGTTCGAGCCCCGCGTCGGGCTCTGTGCTGACAGCTCAGAGCCTGGAGCCCGTTTCAGATTCTGTGTCTCCCTCTCTCTCTGACCCTCCCCTGCTCATGCTCTCTCTCTGTCTCAAAAATAAATAAACGTTAAAAAAAAATTAAAATGCATATATTTAAGAAAGAATGTGACCTTTGGGGTTTTCTAGAACTGAGTGTGAATTTTCCTGATCCTTTGTAGATGTAGGATGTAGGGAAGTCATTCAACCTCTTTGAGCTTCAATTTTCATCAGTAAATTTGGAAATTATGCATATCTCATTAGGTATTGGGCAGTATGTGGTAATGACTAGGTGAGCCTCAAAAAACTGGGAAATAAGGTGATAACATTGTTCTTGGATAGTTGTGAAATTAATATACAACATTTTGGAGCAGCATCCCATTTAAAAACCAAAGCAGGGGGCGCCTGGGTGGCTCAGTCGGTTAAGCGGCCGACTTCGGCTCAGGTCATGATCTCACGGTCCATGAGTTCGAGCCCCGCATCGGGCTCTGTGCTGACAGCTCAGAGCCCGGAGCCCGTTTCAGATTCTGTGTCTCCCTCTCTCTCTGACCCTCCCCTGTTCATGCTCTGTCTCTCTCTGTCTCAAAAATAAATAAACGTTAAAAAAAAAAATAAAAAAAATAAAAAATAAAAACCAAAGCAGGGGTTTTCGAGAGGGAGTAGTCCCACTGAGGAAACATTTCAGAATTATATGGTGGTAGTGGTGGTGAATTTTTTTTTTTTGTGGTGGTGAAAATTTTTGAGTGATGGAAAGAATGTGTCCATTGGTAAGGGAGGTGGTCAGTCATGGATTCATAAAAAAAAAAAAAAAAAATGGGAGTCATTGGATCAAAGATTAGCCTAAGACCTATTCAGGAGAAGTGTTCACTGTATTCAGATGAAAATCCAGTCTGCTTTACGGTGACATTTGCTACAGTGAATTAATATGTTCTTGTTATTATGTTCATCACTTCTGAGTGAGAAGACCCAGGCTGATGAGCAGTGGAGCACTGACCCAATCACATTTCAGAACTATCAAGATGGAAGGCAAGGAAGCCACAACATGGGTAATTCACCCAGGCAGGTGCCACATGTTGATTTCTGCCTGGACAATTATGCAGTCTACCCATGTCACCTGCAATTTGCACCTGCTTACTCTGACATCTCCACTGGGATGTCAAATAGACATATCAAATAAAATATGTCTGAAAGCAGACTCTTGATTCTCCGCTCCCATGCCAAACCTCCAACCCTATCTTGCCTATTTTAGCAAATGGAAGCTTAATTCTGCCGGTTGCTTGGACAAAAAGGCTGAAGTCATCCAGGCCTCCTCTTTTTCTCTGACAGTTTCTGGGGGTCATATCCTAAGGTGGCCCCCGTGATTTTTGCACCCCTAGTGTGCATGTCCCTGTGCGTTCTCCTCCCCTGTGTGTGAATGGTACCTCTGATGTGCTTGTGTGCTATAGAATATGGCAGAGTGCATGGAATATAATTTCTGTGATTATGTTACGTGATATGGTAAAAGTAAAAAGATAAGATCCCCAATAAGTTCACTTTAGGTTAGTCAAAGGGGAGATTATCCTGGGTGGCCCTGATCTTGTCAGATGGACCTGTTATATGGGGCCCTAGACATTTCCTGAAGTCAGAGAATTTAAATAGCAGAGACTCTATGTCTCTCGCTGCCTTTGGAGAAGCAGTCTGCCGTAGATTCTGCAGGTGCAAGGGGAGTCATTCTGCCAACAGCCCGGGGAGGCTTTAAAGTGGATCCTTCCTTTGTTGAGCCTCTAGATGGGAACGCAGCCTATCTGACACCTTGATTTCCGTGTGTGCTGCCCTGAGGACAGGGCTCACGCGAGCCCTGCCCGGACTCCTGGTGCACGGAAACTGACAGGGAAACTGAGACAACACACGGCCGTTGTTTCAAGCTGCTAATTCTGTGGTAATTTTTTGTGCAGCAATAAACAACGAATGCCCATGTCATGTCCCAGTCCATCAGCAAATCCTGATAGTCACCTCCGAAACATCCAGAATCTCATCCCTTCTTTTTTTTTCTTTTAAAGAATTTTTTCTAATGCTTATTTTTATTTTTGAGAGAGACAGAGTGTGAGTGGGGAAGGGGCAGAGAGAGAGGGAGACCCAGAATCGGAAGCAGGCTCCAGGCTCCGAGCTGTCAGCACAGAGCCCGATGCGGGGCTTGAACTCACAAACCACGAGGTCGTGACCCGAGCTGACGTCGGACGCCCAACCAACAGAGCCATCCCGGTGCCTCTGGAATCTCATCCCTTCTTTACACTCTTACCCCTTTCTTCTCAAAATTGAAGCTACCAACACTTATTGCTTGGATAATTCTCACAGACTGCTGGTTGCTCTGTCCTCTTTTACTGTCACTTCCCAAATGGTTTTTTGCTCTGTAAACAACTGCAAGGGTTATCCTTTTAAAACACAAATCATGTTATGCCCTTCCTCTGTTCAAGTCCTGCAAATCATGCCATCCTATTGGCCTTACTAAGCTCCTCACCACACCCTACAAGGCTTTATATGATCTAGCCAGCAGCTCCCACTCTGACCTTACCTCCTCTTTCTCTCTTCTTGTTTTTGCCTGTAATGCCACACGGAACCCCTTTTCCTAAGCATATCAAGGTCACTCGTATTGGGCCCAAGCGGGTTCTTTATGAACCTCCATCAACAGATAATCTCTTTGTATTGACTCTGGCTTTCAAAGGAAAATATTTAAGGATATATGCATAGAAAATGTATTAAAGTATTTTAATCAGGCATTTTTTTAAAGGCTTCAAGAAACCAATAGACATGTTACATGTTATTTTAGCATATATGTTAAACCAGGTATTCAGATTTTATTGTGATGATATAGGGGGAAAGAAATCAAACATGAACAGCCATACCTACAGACTTCTGGGGAATTGATGTGGGACGAATTCTTTAGAATTGCTGTCCTTCAGGGGTGCCTGCGTGGCTCAGTTGGTTAAGCATCTGGTTCTGAATTTTGGCTCAGGTCATGATCTCAAACCTTGATCTCAGGTTTGTTGAAGCCCCACCTTCCTGATTTGTGGGATCAAGCCCCGCATCGGGCTCTGTGCTGACAATGCAGAACCTGCTTGGAATTCTCTCTCTCCCTCTCTCTCTCTGCCCTTCCTCCACTCATGCACTCACTCTCTCTCTTTCAAAAATAAATAAATACACATTAAAAAAAATAGAATTGCTGTCCTTCAGTTTCTTCATCTATAAATGGAAATTCTTACATTACCAACTGATGGAGTCATTGTAGGGAATAGAATGATTTAATTTATGTAGGGTGCTCAGACCAGTGTCTGGTATAAGAGATGCACTCAATCTCCCCCCCCCCCCATTAGCTTATTAAATTATTAATTACGGATGGTACTAGCTTGGAAACGAGGTGCTTGCTTGGAATACACAAAGGTGTAGGAAAGCCCAGGAGGTGAGGGTCTGGAAGAGGGGAGTCAAATGTTGAGAGAGTCGGGTGAAAAGCCTGGTAGGAAGGGTTAACTTGAACATGCATTTTCTAGGTAGTTTCTGGGGAGTGAAAAAAAGTAGCTTTTCCTGCTGACTCTGGCAAGGTCCACACGTGTCCTTGTGGCAAGGTCCACACGTGTCCAAGATGCATCGTGTCTGCTCTTCGGCGTTGCTGCCTGCGTGGACACCTGGGGACTGAGGACCAAGGGAAAAGTGGCTGCTCGCTGTCCTCGTGCCCTGTAGAGGGTGACCTGGTTTCTGAGCAATGTGGGCCCCCTGCCGCCAGAAATACCCTCTCTGCCCTCGCCCATGCGCAGACAGGATGGACGCAGCAGGAGAGAATGGCACAGGCAGCCAGGTCCAGGGACCAGGGTATTTTGTGGCCCCGTCGGCAACACGCGTGTATCTTGTCCTGTGCTCGCCATGTGGACTCACGGTTTCACTGTCTGGGCCTCTCCCACCAGCTCCGCCACTGCAGGCTGACCCTCTTCGCCTCTGGCTCCGGCTTGTTTGTGCATTCTCTTGCCTCAGGTCTCTTTACTACGTTTTCCATGTATGTGTCACTTAGCTTCGGCCCCGACTATCACTGGATTCTGTTCATGTCTCCCATTCTTCTTGGCCGAGTGGAATTTTTTTCTTAGTTCAGTTAGTTACTGTCATATCTGCAGAGCAAAGATTTTGCACTAGGCTACCTTGTGGGTCTCTCATCAGCCTATAGATCAACTGTCCTTGGACTGGGCTCCCTGCTCTGGTCAAAGCCACCTTGGCCTGGGTTCAAATCATGTGACCTATGGGAAAATGACCCTTTGGAAGGGGCCCGAGTGGGTGGTGGCTGTTAAGCTTCCCTTGGGACAGTGATGCGGTCTGCATTTTCTAGAGGGTCCCCACCTATAGAAAACAGGGGATGTGCCAGGCACTGTACAAAACATCCAATATGCACCGTTTAATGTAATACTCAACCTTGTGATTAAATTTTATTAAAATGTGCATTTTTTTTTTTTTTTTTTTTTTTTAGTGGAGAGAACAGACACTTACCGAGGTTAGGGTCACATATGTGACCTTATCTGGTACGTGCTGGAACCAGAATATGAACACTGGCAATTGACCTCTGTGCCACATACACTCTGCTAACCTGGGCATCTGTCTTAGAAACATGACTCGATTGTCTTTTAAATCTCACGTCATGAAATATCTGAGATGGCTGGGCTGTGTTGGAGCAGCTGAAAACAAGACTCGGGGACATCACACCTTTAATAAAGTCCTTCACTGGGGCAAATAAAACACTCGGGGCTATCGATTATTCTAGCCTGCAATCCATGCACTTAAAAAAAGTACACTGCAACTGAAGCACAGCCCCCTTGCATGCCTAAGTAAATGTCTTTACTTCTTATTCTTAATTCTAATTTGAAAGTCTGAAAAAAAGGTAATGTGACTTCTCAGAAACCTCTTGCCTTAGGTAATTTTAAAAACAGTTCCATTTCTCCTTTGCAGAGAAATGGCTATCGTATTATAAATTTGAAATGACTGAATGGAAATCGGGTTATGCTGGTCCCACCACATATCACCGTGCTCTCCTCCAGGGGGCAGCACAGCACGGCAGCTTTGATCTGTGCTGGGGATGCTATGGGGGTGTGGGGGGTTGCTAATGACAAAGAAGACAATGTTGTCGTGTTTACTGTGGATGTAACACCCGTTTGTTTTCTCCCCCCCCCCCTTTTTATTATTATTTTTCTGGTCTTTCTTCCACTAGCTCCCTGTGCTCCAGGCTGTCTCATGTTATACATGACCTGAATCATCTTACTGAAGAGGGAAGGCTTTATTACTTTTGGAAAACCCGATGTTAGAAAAGACCTTCTTTCATTGCTATTTGGATGTACTTATCATTCAATAATTAGCCACCCTTCCAGACAAGGAATTCGAAATGGGAGTTGTGATTTGCCTGGGCATCTCACAGTTCCAGCCATCAATGTTCACCCAGCTGAAACTAGGAGACTAAAAATAATCCAATTAAATAACAACAGTGTATTTTGAGTCAGTGCTGAACAGATGGTAAAGTATCCTCCATTCATCATTAATTAATGTTCATTGAGCGCCCACAGAGAATGACTCGGGTTTACTGCTTCCTGAAGACAGAAACGAAACTTCCCCTGCACTGGAAGTTTGTACGGTCTTAGTGAAAAACATCTTATAGGATCTGGAATAGTTTTATAAAATAAATTAACCTGGAAATGGGAGCCCCAAGGGCTTCAGTGGATTTTATGACCTCAACAGAGGATTTCAGGAATAAAGAGCCTAGACACGAAGAGTTCTCTTGTTAAAGAAGAACTTAAACTTGCACATCTCTCTCTTTCTTTACTCAACATGCCGGCAGAGATACTGAATGATTTTCTCTATTTTTAACATTACCTCTACATTTTAATTTTGTGAATACTTAGTTCACCTCTAATATCTATTTTTCTCTCTTGGCCTCTCTATGATATCTCCACACAAATATGTAACATTTAAGTTGGCAAAATGACGTTCAAGCATAACAACCTTTCCTGAGGATTTTTGGACACGAAGTGTTTCAGTTTGGTCCACATTTTGTGGAATGGTTTCCCCATAATTGAACTATTTTTCTCTGCCATAATAAGCATAGAGTAGATCCATGCCTCTCTTGAGTGCCTTTGTGCTCATAATTATCTTTGAGAGTCATGTTTTCAGCTGTATTCCCATACCAAAATAAAAGAGCTTTCCAAGTTTCCTTAATATATTTCCACTGATGGAATGCTCTTTGAAATAGCTTCAAAAATTGGTTTACTTATTTATTTTAAAAAATATTTTTGTTATGTACATTTATTTTGTGGATAAAGTGACTGCCAAATTCAGAATTCCCCATTTAAAAAACGTATGTGATGTCTTCATTTTCTGACTGAAAGCTATAAAAATGTTAACTGTGTAGCTAGCTGTCCACTCGATCCCTTAATGAGCTCTCAATTTGAGGAGATGGCAAGGTATTTAGCTAAAATCAACATTTCCTAACCTGTATTATAAAGGAAGGATGGCCAGTGATATGTCAGAACCATTCTTTGGGAGGTTTCTGAGAATGCCTTTTAAAAGAGCTTATGTAGTTGGCCCCTGCCTGGGATATAGGCATCGGCTGGAGGTCCAGCATTCATTCTTCTGACTAGTCACAGGCTAACGAAGCCAGAACAGAGACATAAATGGAGCTTGGGAACCCTAGTCCTATGAACCCAAATAGTCTTGGACTATTTGTCCCTGAACTGCATGTTTGTTAAATATGAGAAAACTAACCCCCAGTTGTGCAAAGGCACTCTTTTTTTGGTTCAGTTCTCCATTCTTACTGAAACAGATTTTCAGAGCCAGCTGGGTCCTTACAGTGACCTACAAGGGCCCTATTTGATGTGGTTCCCACCTCTCCCTCCTGTGTCTTCTTGACCTTGTCTGCTACCACTCTCTTCTGGATACTCTGTATGCCAGCCCCATGGCTTCTTCATTAAGTACATCAGGTACATTCCCACCTCAAGAGTTTTGCACTTGCTTCTCCCCTACTTGGAGCACTACTGTCTTAAATGTTTGCCCAGCAAGTTCTTTTACATCCTCCCGGCTGTTACTCAAAGTCCTCTTTCCAGTGCTTCTTTCCTAGTCTCTCTGTCACTTGAACCTCCTATCCCCTCACATTTTATGTCTCCTTTTCCTGATTTAGTTTTCTTCCATGCATGCTCTAACATATGGCATATTTTACTTTTACATCCATTTTATTGGATGTACAATGTAAGCTTCAAGAGACAGGTATTTTTGCCTATTTTACTTGGTAGAATGGAGCTGGGTACTAGGAGTGCTCGTCCATATTTGTCGAATAAATCAATGTGATAAAGAACTGGTTGGCTGAGAAAGATGTGTAGCAAAAGTACTAAGGCTCAAATACAGAAAGCCAGAAAGCTGGTAACCCTTTTTGGCCTAAATAGCAGGAAATGGCCAACTTCGAAAGCACAAGGAAAGAAGGAGACAATACGTATTTCCAAGAGCAAAGGGATAAAGAATAAAGGAAATACAGAAAGATGAGGAGCAAAGAACTCAATCAGAGGTGACTGCTGCAGTCAAGGGGATGGATATGTTTTTCTCGGGGGCAGGAATGAAAATACCTAGAGAACGAATGCCAGACAGATTTTGCAATGGCTAGGATAGAAATGGAGGAAACCCCATTTGGATAGCCCCAACCTTCTAAGAACAGGACTCAGACACTCTGCTGAGTGTGGGGAAGGAAGTAGAGGTGGAAGGATGGAGTGAGGGAAAACGTTTTCTGACACCTGCCACGGGGGAAAAAAGGAAATAGTGAAGAACTAAATGAAAACTGGTAGCGAACGTTTCTGAAAGCCCAATCTGGGGTAGATAGATAATGAGAGTGAGACCAATCAAGCCAACTGCCATGGATTTATTTTATTTTTCATATTTCCTGTCAGCCTTGAAGTAGGAGTTGGAAATAAACAAGAACAGATGATTAGCTTTCCCCAGGGTTGGTATATGGTAAGGTGGGCATAGCAGAAATGTGGCGTGGTCATGGTGGAGTAGGTTGTAAAATGACTGAAAATGGCATTTAAGTTGGAGATGGCAAGGGGAGCTACAAGGAGGGGGATAGTAGATGGGTTGTGAAGGCAGGATGTCCCCTAAAATCTCAAGGTGTACCCTGTCCATGGATGGACTCTACCTTTTCATTCCAGTTCTACATCATATACAAAGTTTACGTTAAAGGACTCAGAGCATTCTTTAACCCATGTGCCATTTGGCCTGATGTATAACTGTGACCCAGCAGAAAACCTCTAGGTCAAGGTTTACAGTGCCCACTCTCAGGTACTCATGCCTGGAAAGATGGGCAGCTCATTAGTGTGAACTTTAGGATGCAGCTGCAGGAGAAACGTTGCTCATTTCTGCTTGGTTCTAAGTGTGTGACCTTCACGTTAGCTCTTGTTGCTCCCACGTCTCCTTTTTGTTCCTGTGTTTCACACAACAGCAGAACAGAGTTGGGGGTTGGGATCTGGAGTCTGTCATCTGGTATCCGATTCAGTTCCAGCACCACCTAGCTGTGTGACCTAGAAGAGAAAGGTACGTTACCTCTCCATTTTGATGTTCTCATCTGTGAAATGGGGCTGATGTTAGCAGACACCATGTAGGGTGGTTATGAAGATTGGGGAGTTATCTGTAAAGTACACACTTAATTAGCTCTGATGATGATGACGACGATGATGATGATGGTGTTGATGATTAATTCAATAACTGCAAGAAGTCCATGAAAGTTCGTGAGGACACACATTGTTTTCTGGAGGTGGAGTGAGTGGGACTTGTGTCCCCTGAACAGGAACAGGGTACAGTTAATTATTAAAATTGTGAACTGTACAAGTCTTTAGTGAGTACTATATCAATTAATGTCTGGCTTAAGGCTTTCCACATGGTACATTCAGATGAAACAAACACAAACTTCTCAGAGGCACCTAAATTGTTCATTGGCCTTTAAAAATTTTCGGATAAAAAATCAATTCTCAATTTGAATCACCATCATTTCGCTGTAGAAAAAATGGGAAGTAAATAAAGCAAAAGTATGAAAATAAAAAGACCTGTAATCCCACTATCCACATGTAATCATGAATAGCTACAAATAACCAAGGATATCTTAATCCTTGTGAACTCTTTTCCATGTGTATACACCTCTCTCTTCCAATTTAAAGGAATTTGGTACAGATATTAAAATGCCTAGAAATCGAGGCCAGGGCAACTAAAGGGAAACAAATGCTGTTGCTTGTACTGAGAATGTGAATGTGGGTGGAAAAACCGTATTGGAGAGATTCTTAAAATAATGCTGGATCCAGAATGAACAGGTAAAGATGTTCAGCCTGCCCGTAAATTTTCTTTGTCATTCTTTTGTCCTTTGTCATGTCTAAGTATTTCTCAGCTTTCATGTGTAGTTTATATGGTTTAGGGCAGAATTTTAGGATGCATGGAAGCTAACCTGGTGTTCAAACAAAGACATTATAAAGACTCTGGTTGCAGTGGGTTCTGGTTTTCTCTTCAGCCTATAATATCAATATCAACCATTCAACTTGAATGGATAAATATCATGACCTGTTAAATAGATGGGGATGAGGGAAATCTACTCGGAGTAGATTATTAATATTACATAGAAGTCACTATAACCAGAGCTGTTAAATTATGCATCTACAAGTGATTTGCTGGAGCATCTACCTAGTTTTCTAAATATGACATCATATGATTCTGATTTTGTGGGAGCTATGTTACAATGTTGTAAGTTGCCGGTAACTGGAAGCGATGTGAAATCATTCTTGCCTGTACACATGTAAATGAATTCTGTACTTTTCAAATATTAACTCCTGGACATGGTTGTGACACCTTTCCAGCTCCCTCATGAATGAGTTAAATAAAGTCTGTAACATGTTCATTTTTACACCTGCATGAGAGCCACAATTTTATTTTTTTCCCTTTTTTGAAAAATTATCTTTTGACCAGGTTATTTTTCTCTGCAGGAACAATCCAGGGCACGTGTCTGTCTTTGGTGGTGTCTCTTCCTGATGTGGCTAGTGGTGGCACTGGTGATACTATTCCTTACCCATAATTTCATTTTAACTGCATTATTTAAAAGTGAGAGCTCCTTGACATTTGGAATGAGCAGTTAAAATGCCTCCTGACTTTCCCACTATGGTATACAGTTTTCTCCACCGCTTTCTTTTGGTTGCTTTATTTCAGCAGAAAATAGGGTGGTTGAGTATCTTTAGCGTGGGCTACCACTGGTATGGTAACAAAATACCATAGCCTGGGTGGCTTAAATAAATATTTATTTCTCACAGTTGTGGAGGCTGAGAATGTATGATCTGGGTGGTAGTATGGTTATGTTCCGGTGAGGGCTCTCTTCTTGGCTTATAGATGGCCACCTTCTCATGGTATTCATATAAGACCAAGAGAGAGGGCTCTGGTCCCTTCATCTCTTATATGGGCATCAATTCCATCATGGGGTTCCATCCCCGTAACCTCATCCAAATTCAGTTACCTTCCATTGGCCCCACCTCCAAATCCTGCCACAATAGGGGGACACAATAGTATGGAAGTCAAATATATCCATTTGGTATATATCTCATTCTCAAAGATCTCTAATTAGAGACGTAACTTTCCTCTTTGACATAGGAGGAGTTTAGGAGCTTTTTGGTTGTGTTATATTTATTTGCCTTTATTATTTTTGTTTTTTGAGTTTTCATATACATTTGTTCTTATATCACTAGTTAATGCATTGTGAGCTAGAAAAAGTTCTACTAATGGGAATGTATTGTGAATTTCTTTACAATCATAAATATGACCATTTTAAGCAAATATTTTTTTTAGCCAGGTGAAAATAAATATGTCACCGATAGGTTATAAAATATATTGTTAACATTTACATATTTGTCAAATGCCCCATCTCTGCCATACTAAATAATTCAGAATTCTGCTCTTTCTTTCTTCTCTTTGAATATTGATTAATTGATTGATTGATATTTACTTTAAGGAATTGGCTTACATGATTGTGGAGTAGAGAAGACAGGCAGTCTGGAAATTCAGAGTATGTCATAGTCTTAAATCCAAAATCTGCAGAACAGGTTGGGAGTTTGGGGACGCAAGCAGGGTTTCTATCTTACAGATTATTTTATTTTATTTTATTATTTATTTTGAGAGTGCTCACAAGCGTAAGTGGGGGAGGGGCAGAGAGGGAGGGAGGGAGAGAGAGAGAGAGAATCTGTGAGCACAGAGTCCAACATGGGGCTCAATCCCATGAACCACGAGATTATGACCTAAGCCAAAATCAGGAGCGGACACTTAACCAGCCAAGCCACCCAGGACCCCGTTGATATTACAGTTTGAGTCAGAATTCCTTCTTGGGAAACTTCACTTGTTCAGTTGATTGGATGGGGCTCACTGCTTTACTTAAAATCAAGTGACTGTAAATGAAAATCACAGCTACAAGATACGTTCACGGCAACATCTAGACAGACTAACGTTTGACCAACTGCTGGGCACCATAGCATAGCCAAGTTGATGCATAAAGTTACCCATCACATTCCCCAACTAGGATAGAATCGCTTGTGGAGTACTTTCTGGCTACTGTCTCTCCCAAACATTAAGAATAATGAATATGTTAAAACATAGTGAAAATTGCTTTAATTTTTAAAATATGTATCATACACGTCTCTGCCTCTCTGGCTGCTATTCTGTGACATTAGGAAGTGACCTGTGGCTCCCGCGGCGACTCTTCTATTTCTTCTCTTTCCTATGATTTTCTCTGCCCATCACTGGGGGCCCTGCAGCAATCCAGGCAAGGAGGAAAAGCTAGTCTTCTTTAAGCTTCAGCCTGAGCTATGCGGGCTCTTGTCCAGCTTCGCCAGGAATTTTGCTTCAGAAGTCTATTAGGCAGTGGCTAATATTAATAAAGTGCCTTTCGTTTCCCCTTTTCCTATTAATCATCATTAGCCTTAGTGAAAAAGCCAAATAGGAACATTCTTAGCTTCCTGGAATAAAGTATCATCAAACATCATCAAATTGAACCCAGTTTCCTAATGACCTATCTCATTTCCTGACTCTACATAAGTCCCTTGTATGTGCAGCTGAATACATTTTCTTTAACTGTCATGTGCATAAAGCCCTTAGTAAGTACCTAAATATATTTTTAATAATTATATCATCCTTAAATACAATTAATATCAGAATATCATCTAGCTCTGGAAACAATTGTCATGTATTACAGTCCCTCAAATAATTACTGTAGTATTGGAATTCGGGCTGTACTGTTTCTTAGATGTTTCTGTTTACCTGAGGGTCATCCACGGATGAAGTGAATTACTCAGACAAGAACCCGCCTGAAGAGGATTTAGGATTTTGCACCCTTAATGGATTTGTTCAATGTTGCCACACTGCATCGGTTGACCCTTTGATTGTACACCTTTCGACATTCCACAATTTTGCCGCGCAAACTTCTTGCTTGGGAAACTAATGCTCAACAAAGTTCAAGTTGTTCTGATGTCTTGAAGCAGGTTACAGCAAAAGAAAAGAAAATGCATCTCTAAAACATGACACAGTGTAAAGGAATACAAAGATTCTGAAATCTATGAAGGCATGCTTCATGGATATCAAACTATTTACAAGTTTGAAAGTAATGGTAATGAAACCTATGATGTTTTGCATCAATATAGAGCAATTTGCATCATTTATTTTGTTTTGTGACCTTAATGACTACTTAACTGTGTATCACATGTTTGTATTTTTATAAATTGTATTCTGTGGTAATTTAGGTGGCTTTGGCTCACCTCTGCCACAATGGCAAGTAAATGATGAAAAACAATGGGGAATACCTTTTAAAGTATTGAAGTTAGAATGGATAGTAATAAAAGCATAACTTTGAAAGCTAGGTTTCTTTATTGATAGAATAAGCCTAAATTCAAGATTGAACAATTCATTTTGATCATGGCAGCACTACAGATTTTCAAATGAATTACAAAAAACTGATTTCGAAATTTCTCAGGAAATCACAGATAATATACTAAATGTAACTTGTACTAACCTAAAATATAAAGCAAGTTAAAATAAAAATTTTATAGCCTGAGCCAGCATGACCTCACTCACAAAATAAGTTCTAGTTTCCATGTATGATTTAATCGGAACAACAAAGCTGTAAGGTATCACGTATTATCAAGGCTTTCTTTTACTCATAGTGAGTCGTAAGGTCAGTAATAATATTTTATAGTACTATGAAACATGCAAAGTCTGTCTCTACCCCCCACCCCCATTTGACATCTCAAATCAGGCAACTTTTGAGTCAAGGTCTTGGGGTAATATCATTCATAATAGCCTTGAATGTTCCATTTCATCACTCACTTAAATAAAAATAACTTACTTTTGCATAGTCCCTGAAAAGGTAAGAAATACTTTAGGTAATTTGTCTGGTTTGGTCTGCAGAAGAATCCTAGGAGGTTGGCTTGTTTATTATACCGTACAGCATCGTGACCAGCGGCGCACCTGGTACTGAAGCCCCTGGACTTGAACCTTCGCTTTGCTGTCCCTCCTTCCCTATGTGACCATGAGCAAGCAGCCCAACTTCAGTTTCCTCACCTATCGTGGGAGGATGGCCACTTCTCCGTGGTGAGGACCCAGTAGATAGGTGTGAGTTGCTTGGGGCGCCCCCTGGCTGTAGCGGGCACCACAGCGGCCCCTGCTGGCCCTGTTCTGCCCTGGAGGAGCTCCTGGCTCAGAGAAGTCACGTGCTTTTTCAAAGTGCTTTTTTCCTTTCCTTTCTGGAAGGTTAGCTCTTCATTGTGAAACAAAGAGAAAAAGGCTGATGGGTGCAACAAATAACAATGAATAATTAAGGAATTGTGCTGAAGATTAAGTCATTTTCAAGAATCATTTGTATAAGAAAAGCCTTCTATTGTGCTTACTTCTGGAATAACTTGACTTCTTACATAGCCTTGGGAGGCGTATGATTACAAAAGAGGTAATACTTAAATGCGCTATGAAAAAAGAAAGCACATTTTCATTTTCTATCTCTGACATCAAAAGACTTTCCTTAATGATGGATTATTTCTGTGATGACAAAGGCATTTAATACACATAGATACATTTTTGATGTTTTATTCTTAATTTGGTGACTGGTAGTTGATGTTGATCATATAAAATACTGAGATACATTTTTTTTTTTTTTTCATTTCGATTCACGTCTATACAGAGTGCTATGGACTGAATGATTGTGTTCTCAACAAATTCATACATTGAGATCCTAACCTCCAAGGTGATGGTATTGGGAGGCTGGGACTATGGGAGGTGATTAGGTCACGAGGGTGGAGCCCTCATGATGGGATTAGCTCCTGGTTCACAGAGCTCCCTGGCCCCTTCCACGTTTTGAGAACATAGGGGCCCTTGGATCGTGCACCAGAGATCAGGGTCTCAGCAGACATTGAATCTGCAGGTGCCGTGAGCTGGGAATTCCCGCCTCCAAAACAGTGAGAAATAAATGTTTGTTGTTCAAGCTGCCGAGTCTATGGTAGTGTTATAGCAGCCTGAATGGACTAATGCACACAGTAATGAGACTTTCCCCTTCTTTTTGAGGATGACTTTAAAATGGAATAGTGGGTATTGGAAAATTTGCACTGCTAGTCAACTCTTCTAGAAGCCTTCAAACTGACTTGAGTTGTAGTCTGGGCAATTTATGGCCATAACAATATCTTCTTTGTGAAATATGACAACATGTGGGGAAGGGTTTGAAGGCAGCAAGAGAGAGGGGTGGGTAGGGGGAGCTGTCTAGTTTTATGTAAACTCTTATCTGCTCAGTTTCTAAATTCTCTAAAGTTTGGTTCAGCTTCTTACCTGTTCTCAGTCTGAGTCTGCTCGTCTAAAATTTTTAGTATTTTTGCATCTTACATACTGATTAATAAATACTTGTATATTATATCCATACACACATATACATGTGCATATACCTGTATGCATATACTCATATACAGACCCACCCGCTGATGTGGGCTTCAGTCAATATCTTTACTGGCTCTGTGAGCTGAGTGACTTCACAACTACTCCGTTTCACAGCACCGCATACACACCAGGATCTTTCTTCCTTCTATGCCGGTATTTGCTTTGGTATACTGGTATCCCCGCTTTTTGAAAGTTTGCTTCCACCACTTGGATTTTACAGAAGACCTGCATTCGTAGTCCCCCTCTTATCTGGGGGTTCGCTTTCTGTGGTTTCAGCTACCTGCCGTCAACCGTGACCCGGAAGCAGATGTTCCTTCGCTGGGTCAGAAGGTCAATAGTCACCTAAGGCAACGTGTCGGTGCCTATGTCATCTACCTCACTTCATCTCATCACTGGGCGTTTTATCATCTCACATGGTCAGAAGAAGGGTGAGTGCAGTGTGTTAATATTTTAGCTGCTGTTAATCTTGTACTGTGACTGAGTTAGAAGTTAATCTGTATCATAGACGTGTGTTTGCGAAAAAACATAGTATTTATAGGGTTCAGTCCTATCTGGGGTTTCAGGCATTAACTGGGGGTCTTTGAATGTATCCCCCCACAGATGGGGGGGCACCACCGTTCTTGCTTTTGCTAACTGAAAGATATCCGGAGAGGCTTTTCACTTTCATGGTAAAAGCTGACAAGCTGAAAAACAGCAACGGTGGCCAGCCTTTGGGACTGGGAACCAAGCTCCGTCTCAGTGTCCAGCCCCCAGAACTTTGAACTCTCTCTGTGAGCATCGGGGCTCTGTCTCCGTTTATTTTGTGCAGCCGTTAGCAAGATATGTCTGAAGGTATCAGGAAAACCTAAAGGAAGTTATTTTTGGTCTGGGGATGCTCAAAAACGAATCCATATAAATTAATGGTGACTGTGGCTTTCTTTGATGCCATTTTGGCTTAGGAAAGGTTTCACAGGAATACGGGGGATCCTATAGCTGTTCCCTCACTAGAATACTTTTTCTTTTCATGTCCTACCCCCTCCCCTATGTAACCATTCCAAACATACCCTTCTTTCCCCTTCACTCACACCAAAGCCCAGGTCAGTGCAGACCACACATGAACTACCACTGTGCTACATCCTTAGTAATTATTGCTTGAAAGAATAGATTTCCAATGACAATGTAAAGGAAACAAGTTTTAATCAGGATAGTTTCAGCCTGTAATCTACTAACCACAACCTATCTTTTGACTCAAAACCGCCTAACCATTCGCCTCCCTAACTCTTCTCCTAGGTGTCTGAAAGGCACTGAAACCTCTCATTTGACAACCTGACTATGTAAAATCCATGGTCAGACGCTCTCACATTTCTAACTACTTTTTTGGCATAATTATTTGCTTAATATCTAATTTTCTCATTGGACTACAGCTCGGTGAAGGCAGAGATAATGAGTGTTTTGTTCACTATCGCGTTTCTCATATCTGTCATGACAAAGGGAAGAAGGAAGGCAGGCAGGAAGGCAGGCAAGCAAGCAGAAAGAAAAGAATGAGAAATCTCCAGTCTACAGCTAAAGCTTCAAAGGCTGTTAGTCCCCGTAGCTGTATGATTTGATGTTTCTTTGTAGACTGCACTAATATTTCCAAACAAAATTGCTTTTAAAATTTAACACCAAGAGCAATTTCCATTTCAAAATTGTGCCAGTTATTGAAAATGTCTTCAGTGGTGTTACAAATGGTCTTGAAGCTCCCCTGAATGTGCTAGGCATTTAGTAATGGGTGTCTGTGACTGTTTTCTAAAAATTCCTTATCTAGTTACTTCGAAACAAAAAAAAAAAAAGGAAAAAAAAAAGCCTGGAGAAGTAATCATCATGCTGCATGTAAAATAAGTACAGCAAATAGCTCTATAAAATACTATTTTTAAAAGAGCCTTTTAATTTTGTTTAATGTTCCTGAACTTTCTGACCAAGAATTAAAAGTTGGGTACAATTAGGGGCGCCTGGGTGCCTCAGTAGGTTGAGCGTCCGACTTCGGCTCAGGTCATGATCTCACAGTTTGTGGGTACGAGCCCCGTGTCGGTCTCTGTGCTCACAGCTTGCTCAGAGCCTGGAGCCTGCTTCAGATTCTGTGTCTCCTTCTCTCTCTGCCCCTCCCCCGCTCATGCTTTGTCCCACTATGTTTCTCAAAAATAAATAAATGTAAAAAAAAAATTAAAAAAAAAGTTGGGTAGAATTATTTCAAGAAAGTTGGGTAAAATTATTTCAGGACCTAACCACAAATACAGGAAAAAAAATGGAGGACCAACATATAGACATATACATCGTAAACAAAGAAGTATGCATAGATATCAAAGTCTTATTCTGGTCTAGAATGAGGTTCCTCCCAAGGCAATCTTCAAACAGAAGGCTTACCCAGGTCTACTGGAAATAGGTTTCCATCATCACAGTCCAGAGTGTCCAAAAACATTTATTGTGAAATGTGTCTTTTAAATCTCGAGATCTCCGACATCAGACAGATTTCCCCACTTCTGTTAAAGAAGCTTTCCTCTACTCCTGGATACTGGGAGATGATTCAACTACGCTAGTGTTCATTCGAACCATGGTGTCATGCAGGTAACTCCTTCAGCTGGACCTCTTGAGCTCTAAGTGGGGAGCTCTTTAAAAATCAGAGTCAAAGCCTTGCCCCCTTGAAGTCTGTTTCAATAGTTCTGGAGTGAGGGTTCCAGAGTTTGTTTTTATTTTGTTTTATTTTTAAGGTTCCATAGTGATTCAGTTGGATCACCCCAGATAATCCTTATAAGGAAAACATAGCACCATGGTCCTTAGCCCTTGAGAGAGGTAACATTTACACAGGTTTTATTTGTCCAGTTATATCAGCAGAGACTTAAGCTATTTAGTATACTTACTGTTTCTCTTGGAGTAAAAATATACTTCCCCCCTCGCCTATATTCTAGGGCAGTTTCTTTCCTTCCCTCTCCCCTCCCCTGAAGCCCTGTCTCCCTTTACCTCACAGATCTCAGGTATTTTAACTTTACTAGGCAGACTGATAACCCCAGTTCCTCTGATTTTGCTCAGTACATTTTTCTATGCATCTCAGCTTCACATCTCTTCCCTTTTTAATAGCTCTTGGCCTCCAATATGTTCCCCGCTTTTCCTCAACTACTTTGCCTCCAGGGCCATCAGCCCTCTGTCTGAGAGCCCTGACTTCACAGCATTTCTGTTCTTCAGGGCATTGTCTTTCCTTGCATCCATGTTTTCCTGATTTTAAAATACATTTACATTTTCTGGTTAGGAAGGACACTGTGAGCTCACTATCACTTTTGGTTGAAGGTTGGATAGGGCAAAGTGATAAGGAAGGCTGATATAGATAAATATGTGCCTATCTTTGCCAATAATCCTTCTAAAACTCTGCTTCCTGGATTTGGTTATGATGGGTTCTCTGTCCAACCAGAGGACAGAAATGACTCTAGATGGTTCAACAGAAGGGATTTAATTCAGAGAATTTGTTCTTGAGTAATGGATGATCTGAGAAGCCACATGGGGGTGGTTCATGCCTCCAAAAGATTAGTGACAGCAGGGATCTGTGCCCACTTATAAGGCTGGAGAGACAATGGGAGGCAGTGGTGTTCCCAGAACTTGGAAACCAGGCTGACTTTCAGAAAGTGAGAACCGGGGCAGGGACATGATGAACCTGGAGGGAAGACACAGCCGTTGCTGGGGGTGCTGTATGCAGCCGAACAGGAGAGGGAGAAATACCCGAAGTGTCTCCTCCTGCCCTCCCTGGCTGCAGTTACATGGAATCCAGGTGCCAAGGGAAGCATGGAAGTGAAATTCCTTAGAGGAAGAGTGGAAAGCAGATTTGATAGCAAAAGACGTATATGACTGGCACAGTTTCTCTATGAGGATAATCTCCTATGACATATGAAGTCTCACTTTTCATTCTAAGAAATAGTTTCTGTATCAAGGTACTTGATTCTATGCCAGTAGATAATAAATGAGGGGCTAGGGAATAATAAAACTGAAAAGTAACTGAAATGGCACAGAAGAATAGGGATCTGTATTTAAGTTATTACTTCCTCCTCTGTTGTGCCAGAGAGAGGTCTACGTCTCTCCCCGTTACAGCTGCCATCTCTTCTTGTCAGGGGCCCCGTCAGCAACCTGCAGTAAGGGAAGCAGGCTGGGGGTGCGGGGAGGGAGAGAGTGCTGACAGCCACAGTGTTTCACTTCCTCAGGGGACACCTGGAGGGCAACGTGAGGCAAAGCAGGAAGCAGCAAATTCTCTTGGGAAACTGGAGGCAGAAAGGGAGTCCCTGTGCCCCGTTCTCCAGCCCAGTCCTCCTTGCTTCAAGCCTATAAAAAGAGAGCTGAGTGTGTAAGTCCACAGAAAACAGAGGGTCCCCGAAAGATACGTGTGTTGCAGCCAACAAAGAGCACTGAACTGCAGAAGGGACCAGACCCGCTGCGATGATGCAGACCCCAGAAAGAGCTATGACAAGCTATCACACACACACATACACGCACACGCACACGCACATGACAGACGTGTTTTATGCGGTTTACTTTTGTGACCCAATGTAATGATGCAGTATCAGTGTTTTACTCTAGTGACACATCACCCTTTCCACTTCCTTGCCTGCCTTTCTATCTCCAGCCCTTTTCAACTTGGCCTTGGTCCATCCTGCCTCTGAAAAAGTCCTCTCGGAGTGACCTGCTGACTGCCAAACCTAGTGGTAACTTTTCTCTTATCAGTTATTTCAATTGGCTATTTATAAGCATTGAAATTGCTGAACACGTTTCCTCTTTGAAACTTTCCAACGTTCATTTGAGATAATGTATGCTTTTGTTTTTCCTCCTAATTTTTGACTATTCTTTCTCGTTTTCTTTATCTAATTCCCTGCTCATCCTAAATAGCTATGTTCCCAGGGATTCCAAAATTGGGCTCTGGCCAGTTGGCCTCTACCCAATCCACCCCTCTCTTTTCTTGACACGTGCTCCCTGGACCTTCTCATATGTGTGCTTAACTATAATCTGTACCCTCTCAACTCACAGCTCCTTCTTTAGACTAGAAGTGTCTCCTGAACGTCAGGCCTGATTTTCTATTGTCTACAGGTTATCTCCACCTGGATGTTGTACTTTAAATTCACCATGTCCCAAACCACACCACTTATTTTCCTTCCTCAAGCAAATTAGTGCCTCAAACAAGTTAACAGTGGCATGTTAACTAGAACATCTACCTGTATCTCTGACTTCCTCCAAGTTGGATGAGCAACTCTCATCTGTGCTTCTGTAACAGGAAATCTATTACTTTCAGTACTTACTGTTTTGAGCCCCAAGTTTTGAGCCCCTTACAGTTTTGAGCCCCAAGACATCCATTTGTCGAGACCTTAAAGTTCATTGTCATGGGGATTGTACATGTCACCAATACTATATTTTTATGATGTTGATGAAGAGGAGAAGTAATAACCTTTGACAATGTTTTGGTTGCTCACTCAAGTTTCAGAGATAGATCTTTGATATCAGCCTTGTCAATTTTTTGAGAATAAATTTTGATTAACACTATTTGGAGTGCTTCAAGGACGATAGTTAATTACAAAAATTTCCAAGGATATTTTCTTAATTTAAAATTAGTGAGCTTGTATATATCTCAGTATTTCCCCAAGGACCTGACACACTTAATTTGAACTCACTTTTAGCTATATTTTAGGTCTAGGATTTGGATGAAGGAAATAACTGAAGAATCCAGTTTAGGTGAAATTAAATTCAGTCTTAGCCTCAGTTTCTTAGAAAATAAATCTGAGGCAAGGATTTGAAGTACTAATGATTACTTGGGAGGTGCTACACTAGGGTGGTGAGAGCGAGAGGAAAGGTGAGCAAAGACGTGTAGGGCTACATCACCAAAGCAGCCTCACAAAGAGCTGTGAAAAGACACAGTGGGCCCTACAGGTGCATCTCAGCACCAGAAGATAAAGAAGCCTATGTGAACAGCTCGTGGTGTTCACAATGGGGTAGGGTTTGGCTTCCTCCTGTTTCCTGTTGACCATTGCTCAAAGTTCACTCCACAGAGAGTTAATTCCTTGTGCTTTTGGCTTGCATTATTCAACTCTGCCTGTGGCCCCTAAGGATATCAAAGTCCATCCTGTGAAGTGGCATTCTTTTTACTTCCCCATTTTGTACGAGCTGTATACATTACCGGTGGCCTAAACTATGCCTTGTGGTCTGAATTCTGTAAGCAGGCAGGAGGCACCCATTTCACCCAAGGCTGATGGGCTAAGCTGCTGGTGGTAATTAAGGGCAAAAGACTGATTGGGCCCAAGGAGAGTCCAGGAGGCAAGAGGTGCACACATAACTTGAGGAAGTGGTTGAAATGAGTGTCTTTTTTTTTTTTCACGTGAACATGCATTTTAATTTTAATTTTAATTTTTTTTATTTATTTTTATTTATTTATTTATTTATTTATTTATTTATTTATTTAATATATGAAATTTATTGTCAAATTGGTTTCCATACAACACCCAGTGCTCATCCCAAAAGGTGCCCTCCTCAATACCCATCACCCACCCTCCCCTCCCTCCCACCCCCCATCAACCCTCAGTTTGTTCTCAGTTTTTAACAGTCTCTTATGCTTTGGCTCTCTCCCACTCTAACCTCTTTTTTTTTTTTTTTTTTCCTTCCCCTCCCCCATGGGTTTCTGTTAAGTTTCTCAGGATCCACATAAGAGTGAAACCATATGGTATCTGTCTTTCTCTGTATGGCTTATTTCACTTAGCATCACACTCTCCAGTTCCATCCACGTTGCTACAAAGGGCCATATTTCGTTCTTTCTCATTGCCACGTAGTATTCCATTGTGTATATAAACCACAATTTCTTTATCCATTCATCAGTTGATGGACATTTAGGCTCTTTCCATAATTTGGCTATTGTTGAGAGTGCTGCTATAAACATTGGGGTACAAGTGCCCCTATGCATCAGTACTCCTGTATCCCTTGGGTAAATTCCTAGCAGTGCTATTGCTGGGTCATAGGGTAGGTCTATTTTTAATTTTCTGAGGAACCTCCACAATGCTTTCCAGAACGGCTGCACCAATTTGCATTCCCACCAACAGTGCAAGAGGGTTCCCGTTTGTCCACATCCTCGCCAGCATCTATAGTCTCCTGATTTGTTCATTTTGGCCACTCTGACTGGCGTGAGGTGATATCTGAGTGTGGTTTTGATTTGTATTTCCCTGATGAGGAGCGACGTTGAACATCTTTTCATGTGCCTGTTGGCCATCCGGATGTCTTCTTTAGAGAAGTGTCTATTCATGTTTTCTGCCCATTTCTTCACTGGGTTATTTGTTTTTCGGGTGTGGAGTTTGGTGAGCTCTTTATAGATTTTGGATACTAGCCCTTTGTCCGATATGTCATTTGCAAATATCTTTTCCCATTCCGTTGGTTGCCTTTTAGTTTTGTTGGTTGTTTCCTTTGCTGTGCAGAAGCTTTTTATCTTCATAAGGTCCCAGTAATTCACTTTTGCTTTTAATTCCCTTGCCTTTGGGGATGTGTCGAGTAAGAGATTGCTACGGCTGAGGTCAGAGAGGTCTTTTCCTGCTTTCTCCTCTAAGGTTTTGATGGTTTCCTGTCTCACATTCAGGTCCTTTATCCATTTTGAGTTTATTTTTGTGAATGGTGTGAGAAAGTGGTCTAGTTTCAACCTTCTGCATGTTGCTGTCCAGTTCTCCCAGCACCATTTGTTAAAGAGACTGTCTTTTTTCCACTGGATGTTCTTTCCTGCTTTGTCAAAGATGAGTTGGCCATACGTTTGTGGGTCTAGTTCTGGGGTTTCTATTCTATTCCATTGGTCTATGTGTCTGTTTTTGTGCCAATACCATGCTGTCTTGATGATGACAGCTTTGTAGTAGAGGCTAAAGTCTGGGATTGTGATGCCTCCTGCTTTGGTCTTCTTCTTCCAAATTACTTTGGCTATTCGGGGCCTTTTGTGGTTCCATATGAATTTTAGGATTGCTTGTTCTAGTTTTGAGAAGAATGCTGGTGCAATTTTGATTGGGATTGCATTGAATGTGTAGATAGCTTTGGGTAGTATTGACATTTTGACAATATTTATTCTTCCAATCCATGAGCAAGGAATGTCTTTCCATTTCTTTATATCTTCTTCAATTACCTTCATAAGCTTTCTATAGTTTTCAGCATACAGATCTTTTACATCTTTGGTTAGATTTATTCCTAGGTATTTTATGCTTCTTGGTGCAATTGTGAATGGGATCAGTTTCTTTGTCTTTCTGTTGCTTCATTGTTAGTGTATAAGAATGCAACTGATTTCTGTACATTGATTTTGTATCCTGCAACTTTGCTGAATTCATGTATCAGTTCTAGCAGACTTTTGGTGGAGTCTATCGGATTTTCCATGTATAATATCATGTCATCTGCAAAAAGCGAAAGCTTGACTTCATCTTTGCCAATTTTGATGCCTTTGATTTCCTTTTGTTGTCTGATTGCTGATGCTAGAACTTCCAGCACTATGTTAAACAACAGCAGTGAGAGTGGGCATCCCTGTCGAGTTCCTGATCTCAGGGAAAAAGCTCTCAGTTTTTCCCCGTTGAGGATGATGTTAGCTGTGGACTTTTCATAAATGGCTTTTATGATCTTTAAGTATGTTCCTTCTATCCCTACTTTCTCAAGGGTTTTTATTAAGAAAGGGTGCTGGATTTTGTCAAAGGCCTTTTCTGCATCGATTGACAGGATCATATGGTTCTTCTCTTTTTTTTTTTTGTTAATGTGATGTATCACATTGATTGATTTGCGAATGTTGAACCAGCCCTGCATCCCAGGAATGAATCCCACTTGATCATGGTGAATAATTCTTTTTATATGCCGTTGAATTCGATTTGCTAGTATCTTATTGAGAATTTTTGCATCCATATTCATCAGGGATATTGGCCTGTAGTTCTCTTTTTTTACTGGGTCTCTGTCTGGTTTAGGAATCAAAGTAATACTGGCTTCATAGAATGAGTCTGGAAGTTTTCCTTCCCTTTCTATTTCTTGGAATAGCTTGAGAAGGCTAGGTATTATCTCTGCTTTAAACGTCTGATAGAACTCCCCTGGGAAGCCATCTGGTCCTGGACTCTTATTTGTTGGGAGATTTTTGATAACCGATTCAATTTCTTCGCTGGTTATGGGTCTGTTCAAGCTTTCTATTTCCTCCTGATTGAGTTTTGGAAGAGTGTGGGTGTTTAGGAATTTGTCCATTTCTTCCAGGTTGTCCAATTTGTTGGCATATAATTTTTCATAGTATTCCCTGAAAATTGTTTGTATATCTGAGGGATTGGTTGTAATAATTCCATTTTCATTCATGATTTTATCTATTTGGGTCATCTCCCTTTTCTTTTTGAGAAGCCTGGCTAAAGGTTTGTCAATTTTGTTTATTTTTTCAAAAAACCAACTCTTGGTTTCGTTGATCTGCTCTACAGTTTTTTTAGATTCTATATTGTTTATTTCTGCTCTGATCTTTATTATTTCTCTTCTTCTGCTGGGTTTAGGCTGCCTTTGCTGTTCTGCTTCTATTTCCTTTAGGTGTGCTGTTAGATTTTGTATTTGGGATTTTTCTTGTTTCTTGAGATAGGCCTGGATTGCAATGTATTTTCCTCTCAGGGCTGCCTTCGCTGCGTCCCAAAGCGTTTGGATTGTTGTATTTTCATTTTTGTTTGTTTCCATATATTTTTTAATTTCTTCTCTAATTGCCTGGTTGACCCACTCATTCATTAGTAGGGTGTTCTTTAACCTCCATGCTTTTGGAGGTTTTCCAGACTTTTTCCTGTGGTTGATTTCAAGCTTCATAGCATTGTGGTCTGAAAGTATGCATGGTATAATTTCAATTCTTGTAAACTTATGAAGGGCTGTTTTGTGACCCAGTATATGATCTATCTTGGAGAATGTTCCATGTGCCCTCGAGAAGAAAGTATATTCTGTTGCTTTGGGATGCACAGTTCTAAATATATCTGTCAAGTCCATCTGATCCAATGTATCATTCAGGGCCCTTGTTTCTTTATTGACTGTGTGTCTAGATGATCTATCCATTTCTGTAAGTGGGGTGTTAAAGTCCCCTGCAGTTACCACATTCTTATCAATAAGGTTGCTTATGTTTATGAGTAATTGTTTTATATATCTGGGGGCTCCGGTATTCGGCGCATAGACATTTATAATTGTTAGCTCTTCCTGATGGATAGACCCTGTAATTATTATATAATGCCCTTCTTCATCTCTTGTTACAGCCTTTAATTTAAAGTCTAGTTTGTCTGATATAAGTATGGCTACTCCAGCTTTCTTTTGGCTTCCAGTAGCATGATAAATAGTTCTCCATCCCCTCACTCTCAATCTAAAGGTGTCCTCTGATCTAAAATGAGTCTCTTGTAGACAGCAAATAGATGGGTCTTGTTTTTTTATCCATTCTGATACCCTATGTCTTTTGGTTGGCGCATTTAATCCATTTACATTCAGTGTTATTATAGAAAGATACGGGTTTAGAGTCATTGTGATGTCTGTATGTTTTATGCTTGTAGTGATGTCTCTGGTACTTTGTCTCACAGGATCCCCCTTAGGATCTCTTGTAGGGCTGGTTTCGTGGTGACAAATTCCTTCAGTTTTTGTTTGTTTGGGAAGACCTTTATCTCTCCTTCTATTCTAAATGACAGACTTGCTGGATAAAGGATTCTCGGCTGCATATTTTTTCTGTTTAGCACACTGAAGATATCGTGCCAATCCTTTCTGGCCTGCCAAGTTTCAAAAGAGAGATCAGTCACGAGTCTTATAGGTCTCCCTTTATATGTGAGGGCATGTTTATCCCTTGCTGCTTTCAGAATTTTCTCTTTATCCTTGTATTTTGCCAGTTTCACTATGATATGTCGTGCAGAAGATCGATTCAAGTTACGTCTGAAGGGAGTTCTCTGTGCCTCTTGGATTTCAATGCCTTTTTCCTTCCCCAGTTCAGGGAAGTTCTCAGCTATAATTTCTTCAAGTACCCCTTCAGCACCTTTCCCTCTCTCTTCCTCCTCTGGGATACCAATTATGTGTATATTATTTCTTTTTAGTGTATCACTTAGTTCTCCAATTTCCCCCTCATACTCCTGGATTTTTTTATCTCTCTTTCTCTCAGCTTCCTCTTTTTCCATAACTTTATCTTCTAGTTCACCTATTCTCTCCTCTGCCTCTTCAATCCGAGCCGTCGTCGTTTCCATTTTGTTTTGCATTTCGTTTAAAGCACTTTTCAGCTCCTCGTGACTGTTCCTTAGTCCCTTGATCTCTGTGGCAAGAGATTCTCTGCTGTCCTGTATACTGTTTTCAAGCCCAGCGATTAATTTTATGACTATTATTCTAAATTCACTTTCTGTTATATTATTTAAATCCTTTTTGATCAGTTCATTAGCTGTTGTTATTTCCTGGAGATTCTTCTGAGGGGAATTCTTCTGTTTGGTCATTTTGGATAGTCCCTGGAGTGGTGAGGACCTGCAGGCACTTCCCCTGTGCTGTGGTGTATAACTGGAGTTGGTGGGCGGGGCCGCAGTCCGACCCGATGTCTGCCCCCAGCCCACCGCTGGGGCCACAGTCAGACTGGTGTGTGCCTTCTCTTCCCCTCTCCTAGGGGCGGGATTCCCTGTGGGTTGGCGTGGCCCGTCTGCGCTACTTGCACACTGCCAGGCTTGTGGTGCTGGGGCTCTGGCGTATTAGCTGGGGTGGATAGGCAAGGTGCACGGGGTCAGGAGGGGCAGGCTTAGCTCGCTTCTCCTTAGGTGATCCACTTCAGGAGGGGCCCTGTGGCAGCGGGAGGGAGTCAGATCCACTGCCGGAGGTTTGGCTCCGCAGAAGCACAGCGTTGGGTGATTGCGTGGAGCGAGCAAGTTCCCTGGCAGCAACTGGTTCCCTTTGGGATTTTGGCTGGGGGATGGGTGGGGGAGATGGCGCTGGCGAGCGCCTTTGTTCCCCACCAAACTGAGCTCTGTCGTCCGGGGGGCTCGGCAGCTCTCCCTCCCTTTGTCCTCCAGCCTTCCCGCTTTCTGAGCAGAGCTGTTAACTTATGACCTCCCAGAGGCTAAGTCGCGCTTGCTGTCGGAACACAGTCCGTCAGGCCCCTCCGCTTTTGCCAGCCAGACTTGGGGGCTCTGCTTGGCAGGCAGGCTGCCCCTCCGCCCCGGCTCCCTCCCACCAGTCCGTGGTGGGTGCACCGCCTTGCCGCCCTTCCTACCCTCTTCCGTGGGCCTCTCGTCTTCGCCTGGCTCCGGAGACTCCGTTCTGCTAATCCTCTGGCGGTTTTCTGGGTTATTTAGGCAGGTGTAGGTGGAATCTAAGTGATGAGCAGGACGCGCGGTGAGCCCAGCGTCCTCCTATGCCGCCATCTTCCCTCTGTTCTCGAAACGAGTGTCTAATAGAGCTGCTGACTCAAAAAGCTCTGCTTCCAAGTTTACAGACAGGGAAGGGGAGCAGAATACTTCAATACTGAAGTTGCACCAAACATGTACAAGTTGCCGTGAACGAGTCGTCACAGATTTTTTAAATTGAGATATAATTGATACGTGATATATTGTTCTCAGGTGTACAACATAATGATTTGATATATGTATATACTGTGAAGTGATCATCACAATACGTCACATTAACATCCATCAGAACACATTTACAGGTTTGTTGGTGTGTGTGTAATGCAAACTTTTAATATCTACTCTCTTAGCAGTTTTCAAAGATATAGCATTATTAACTATAGTCACCATCACCATAGATATTGACCTGGGAAGAAAGCATTGAAAACTAAAATGTTCCGTACCCACCCCACTACTTTTTAAACTCTGAGTATTATACTTGGAGACATCTGGGTTATCCCTTGACAGGAGATGACTCCATGGGATGACTCCGTGGGATACCTCCGTGACTCTTCAGATGAAACTTCCTTGTCTGATTTCCTTTTTCCAAGGGTTTTAAAATAATCTAGGTATCTTGCCACCGGCTTCTACTCTAATAAATATAGGAAACTGGAAAAATTGTCAGCATACAGTTTTTCAGTGATAAGAGTCATGCCCAGGAGAGCATTATTCTGAGAACTTCTAGTTCCGTTACTTTCCTGAGCTTGAAGCATTATTTTTAGAGAAATATATGTCCTGGCCCTGATTGAACTTCAGATTTTCTATTTGTCTTTGGTTGGAAAACAGGGTTGACAGGATGTTTTATTTTCACTGGACGTATTAGGAACAGCCTCACCGTGCCTGGCTGTGCACAGCAACACATGGGCAGCTAGTTCCTATGGTGCATTCAGGAATAAACAATCAAAGCTTTGGCTAGAATCACTCGTCCAGCCCAGTTCTCTATGTTTGGACTTTGGACACAGACTCCAGGCCTGACTAAGCCTGAGCCAGGGTGTTGGCCTTCCTGACAACACCCTTCTGCTGTGGTTAATGTTGCACTACCGGACTATATTTTTGAGACTTTTCCCATGAGGCCCAGGAGTCCTCTCCCTCTTAGCTTGAATTGTCTGATCCCTAAAGCATTATAATAATCATCTTCTAATAGTTTATTACCTTTGAATTTTCCTCTCTGAATGGTACTTCTGTTCTTCGACTGAAAGAAGTGGTATCTACACCTGAGTCTCAAACTGGGCTGCAGTGCTCCATACTGTGGGGCGGATTATGTCCCTCAGGCGGCCACTCCTTGTCAGTTTCTGTAGTGTTGCTGTCTTGCAGCAACTGCCTTTGGAAATCTCTCGCCTGGAATTCCAGATGATCATTTGTGAACCAGAACAGTGCGTAGAGTTGGCTGATGGACTTCCTGTGGCACCCCAGTCTACTTGGAAATAACCAATAAGGGAGAGTTCTTTTCATTTCCCTGTTTGGACAAGCCGGATCACGAGTGGCCTGAGCCATATGGCTTGAATCCTGAGATGTACATCTTGTCATTTTCAAAAGTCAATGCAGAGTAATATTTTCCCAATATCTTGCTGACAAGGGAGAAGGTATGATAGAGCGGCTTTTTTTACCTTTCTTCCTGAAAGGATAGACCAACTCTACAAATTGTTGTCCCGCTTGACAGAAATCAATGAAATCCATTACTAGATATTCACATTTCACCCGACAATGTGAAAAAGCAAATAAATAAAAGTCTATTCAATTCTGTAAGTGCTTTGCAAGCTCTATCTTGAAAGGAAAATAAAAATAAGATGCCTTTGATGATTTCGAATTCATTAGAATGTTTCAATCCAGGTTAGTTCATGGTTTCATCACGGAGATTTCTGTTACCTTTACAGTGAATGGCTGAAAATTGTGCCGTACGCGTAGCCTTTGTAAAAGAGTAAATTGGTTTTATTGGCCATTTTTCTAATATCAGTCTACTTTCTGGCAAGTGTTTTGCTAAGTATTGTGGGGGACACAAGAACTTTCCATCTGCCTTATAGCGGTAATATTCAGCGTGGGAGAGAAAAGGTGGATGATAAAGATGATAATGTGCCATTGGGGATGATTAGGCTTGTATCCTGTAGCAATCACGAATGGACCTTGCATCATCCTAATTTATTAATTTGGTGTTTCCACCTTCACTGAGACATAATTGACATGCAACATTGTGTAAGTTTTGGGTGTTGATTTGATGCTTACATTTTGTGAAATAATTACCACCATAGTGTTAGCTAACGTCTTTATCATGTGACCTAATTATTATTTCTTTTTTTAGTGAGAGCCTTGAAGATCTACTCTTTTCAAGTATATAATACAATATTATTAACTCTAATCACTGTATCTTACATCAAAACCCTAGAAGTTAATTCATGTTATAATCAGAAGTTTATACCCTTTGACTTGCATCTTCCCTTTACTTTCATTCGCCGGCCCCTGGTAACCACCATTCTACTGTTTCTATGAGTTCTCCTTTGTTAGATTCTACATATGAGTGAGATCATACAGTATTTGTCTTTCTTTGTTGGACATATTTCACTCAGCATAATGCCCTCTGGGCTCATCCGTGTTATTGCACATGACAGGATTTCCTTCTCTCCCATGGTTGAGTAATATTTCCTAATATATATATTTATTATACATTTATTATTATATATTCCTATCTATCTATCAAACATATTCTTTATCCCTTCATCTATTGACAGACATTTGTTTCCATATCTTGACTATTTAGAATAATGGTGCAATAAACATGAGAGTGCAGATATCTATTTCAGATCCTGTTTTCACTTCCTTTGGATATATATGCAGGAGTGGGATTGCTAGATCATGCATTGCCCTGATTTATTTATTTTTTTATTTCTACTTTTTAGAGTTTTTATTTAAACTCCAATTAGTTAACATATAGTATAATATTAGTTTCGGGTGTACAATATAGTCATTCAATAATTTTATACAACAGCCAATGCTCATTACATTGCCCTAAATTTAGATCTTGAAGGATTCTTCACTGATTGTCTCACTTGGCTAAAGTTGTATAGTAAAATAGTAAGCCATTGTCATAATTAAAAGATAAGTGCACTCAGAACCATCTCATGAGGTAGTCATGTACTTGAAAAAACAGAAATTATAATGAGTGAATAAATGACTAAGTCGATGAATAATTCACATTTTTCTGCTGAAATCATGGCTTCTAAGCCTTATCTAGATTTCTGAATGTTGGAAGACCCTCTATACATCAATTCTTTTTCCACTTCTGCAAAATGCACTCATGTTTTCACAAGCAAACTTTAGAGTGTAGTTTTTGCTGTTGATTCAGTTTTCTTAGCTTTTTTTTTTTTTTTTCTATGGGAAATTTTGACTCTATGGGAGATTATTTAGGGTCTTCTGTCAGCACACAATATTCAGAATACAGTTTGGCTTTCATTGGGCAATTTCCAGTTCATCCTAATTCATCCTTATCTTTTACTTCGCCCCTGTTCTTGACTCTGTTATCAATTCCTCACATCTTCATTTTTCTTTTTCTTTTCTTTCTTTCTTTCTTTCTTTCTTTCTTTCTTTCCCCTCCCTTCTTCCTTCCTTCCTTCCTTCCTTCCTTCCTTCCTTCCTTCCTCCTTCCTCCCTCCCTCCCTCCCTCTCTTCTTTCTTTCTTTCTTTCTTTCTTTCTCTTTTCTTTCTTTCTTTCTTTCTTTCTTTCTTTCTCTTTCTTTTCCTTCCTTCCTTCCTTCCTCCCTCCCTCCCTCCCTTCCTCGCTTCCTCCCTCTCTTCTTTCTTTCTTTCTTTCTTTCTTTCTTTCTTTCTTTCTTTCTTTCTTTCTTCTGTTCTTGGATCTATGGTAGAATGCCTTCTGTCTGTCTTTCATACAAAACCAAATCCTGAGGTTCCCCCCTCCTCCCCAAAGAGTCTTTGCTACTAAAGACTACACTGAAATACATAAAGGTAAAAGTAACTAATTAAGTGAAAGCTAAAAATTTCCTAGAGATAAAGCAGCTGTGGGAGCAACCTAGAGCTGATTCATGAACTGGCACCATCCAGCCTGCTCTCCTGCCGGCTCAGCATAGTAGGAACCCAGCCCCCGTGGAGAGGAAGCAGAATGACTTGGTGCTTCCAAGAAGAACCTGAAATTGTAGGTTAAAGAGGAAGCAAGAAGACGATTTGTAGATTTAATGGAAAAAATTGCACTGGCATTCATTGAATGTGAATAGCTGTGGCTCCAGGTGATCTGATAAAAAAAATTTTTTTTTTTATGGAAACAATTATTAGGATGTTTAAGACACCTTCTGGTGTATACAATGGACACTTCTGAGTGGCTGGCATTATGGGTGTTCTTTATTTTCTTTTTGTTTATCTGTATATTCACTAATGAAATGCATTGTTTTTATAATAAGAAAGTAACACTTTACATGACAAAATAAAAACAGTAGTAAGTTTAATTGAAAATACAATTTTTGTCAGATATATCTGCTATATTCAGCAAAGTTTGTATAATTTTTTAAATTGTGCACATTGGAGGATAATTAATGTTGCCAACAACTAGTTTGTGTTTGTTTTTCTATGATCTTTGTTTACACTGTCCGTCCTTTTGTGTGGCTTATTGTAATTTTTTAAAAGTTAAGGTGATTTTAGTACAAATTTCATGGAGAAGGAATAAAAAGTGACTAGAAGTTGAAAAAAAAGGGGTAGGAAATAATGTTATGAAATGACCTGAAGCATTGCCCATCTTCCCTATGATGCCCTAAAAATTTAACAAGTTATGGAAAACAAGTTCTCATGGAATGTACATTTTCTATAAAGCCATCAATTTAAACTGTTCTCTTGATCTGTTTAATTTGTTCAACTCTTTTTTTTAGGGCTTTATATGTAGTTTTTAAAATTTGAGTTTAGTTGACACACAATTTTACATTAGTTTCAGGTGTACAACTAAGTGATTTGACAAGTTTATACATTGTGTTCACAAGTACAGCTACTATCTGTCCCATTACATCACCATTATAGTCTCATTGACTGTAATCCTTATACTTTACTTTTTATTCCCATGAATTACTCATTTCATAACTGAAGGCCTGTATCTCCCTCTCCCTTTAACCCATTTTCCCCAACCCCTCACTCTCCTCCCCTCTGGAAACCATCAGTTTGTCTCTGAATTTACAGTTCTGATTCTGCTTTCTGTTCTTTCATTTATTTATTTTGGTTTCTGTTTATGAATGAAATCATATGATATATGTCTTTCTTAGCATGACTTATTTAAGTTAGCATAATACCCTCTAGATCCATCTATGTTTTCTCAAATGGCATGATCTCATACTTTTTTTATGGCTGTGTAATATTCTGTTGTGCATATGTATCACAGTTTCCTTATCCATTTGTCTCTTGATGGACACTGAAGTTGTTTCCATGCCTTGGCTATTGGAAATAACGCTGCAATAAACATAGAGGTGTATGTATCTTTTCAAGTTAGTGTTTTCCCTAGGTAAATATCCAATAGTGGAATTGTTGGGCCGTATGGTATTTCTATTTTTAATTTTTTGAGGAAACTCCATGCTATTTTCCACAGTGGCTGTACCAATTTACATTCCCACCAACAGTGCAGGAGGGTTCCTTTTTCTCTACGTCCTCACCAACACTTGTTGTTCCTTGTCTTCTTGATTTTAGTCCTTCTAAAGAGTGTGAGGTGGTATCTCATTGTGGTTTTGATTTGCATTTCCTTGATGATTAGTGATGTTGAGCATCTTTTTATGTGTGTTGGTTAACAATGTATCTTCTTTGGTAAAATGTCTATTCAAGTTCTCTGCCCACTTTTTAATTGGATTGTTTGATTTTTTTGGTGTTGAATTGTGTAAATTCTTTGTATATTTTGGACATTACCCCTTGTTAGATGTATCATTTGCAAATATCTTCTACCATTTCATTAGGTTGTCTTTTTGGTTTTTTTTTTTCATGGTTTACTTTGCTTTTTATTTTGATGTAGTACCAATAGTTTATTTTTGCTTTTGCTACCCTTGCCTTAGGAGATTTATTTAGAAAAATGGTGCTATGGCTGATGTCAGGGAAATTACTTCCTGTGTTCTCTTCTAGGATTTTTATAGCTTCAAGTCTCATGTTTAGGTCTTTAATCCATTTTGAGTTTATTTTTGTGTACGGTGTTAGAAAGTAGTCCAGTTTCATTCTTTTACATGTAGTTGTCTAGTATTCTGAACACCAGGTAATCTTGCGTCCTTTGTCACAGATTAATTCACCATACCACTATGTGTTTATTTCTAGGCTTTATTCTGTTCTATAGATCTGTATCTACTTTTGTGACAAGTATCACACTTCTTTGGTTACTACAGCTTTGTATTATATCTTGAAGTATGGAATTGTGATACCTCCAGCTTTGGTCTTCTTTTTCAGAATTGCTTTGGCTGTTCAGGTCTTCTGTGATTCCATACAAATTTTAGTATTATTTGTTCTAGTTTTGTGAAAAATGCTGTTGGTATTTTGATGGGGATTGCATTGAACCTATAGATTGCTTTGGTTAATATGGACATTTTGACAATATTAATTCTTCCATGAGCATGAAATATCTTTCTGTTTTTCTGTGTCATCTTCATTTTCTTTCATCAGTGTTTTATAGTTTTCAGAGTACAGGTCTTACACCTCTCTGGTTAAGTTTATTCCTAGGTATTTATTCTTTCTGGTGTAGTTGTAAATTATGTTGTTTAAAAAATTTCTCTTTCTGTGACTTCATTGCTAGTGAATAGAAATGCTACCAATTTTGGGGTATTAACTTTGTATCCTCTGAATTCATTTATTATTTTTAGTAGTTCTTTTGGTGGAATCTTTAGGAATATATATATATATATATATATATATATATATATATATATATACACACACACACACACACACACACACACACACACACATACTATCTTGTCGTCTGCAAATAGTGACTATTTAACTTCTTCTTTACAAATATGGATGTCTCTTATCTTACCTCTTTTTCTTGTTTTATTTCTGTGGCTAGGACTTCTAGTACTATGTTGAATAAAAGTGGTGAAAGTAGACATTCTTGTCTTGTTCCTGACCTTAGAGGGAAAACTCTCAGTTTTTCACTATTGAGGATGATGTTAAATATGGGTTTTCCATATATGGCCTTTATTATGTTGAGGTATTCTCCTTCTATTCCCATTTTGTTGAACATTTTAATTGTGAATGGATGTTATATTTTGTCATATGTTTTTTCTGCATTTATTGAGATGATCATATGGTTTTTATCCTTCATTTTGTTGATATGGGGCATAACATTGATTGATTTCCAAATATTGAGCCATTCGTGCATCCCAGGTGTAAATCCCACCTTATTATGGTGAATGATCTTTTTAATGTATTGTTGTGTGCACTTTGCTAATATTTTGTTGAGGATGTTTGCATCTGTGTTCATCAGGGATGTTGACCTGTAGTTCTCTTTTTTTGTGGTGTCTTTGTCTGGTTTTGGTATCAGGGTAATTCTGGTCTTGTAGGATATATTTAGAAGCTTTCCTACCTTTTTTTTATATTTTTTGGAATTGAGGAGAATAAGTATTAACTCTTCTTTAAATGTATGCTAGATTTCATTAGTGAATCCATATGGTCCTGAACTTTATTTTTTGGTAGTTTTTGATTACTGATTCAATTTCATTACTTGCAGTTGCTCTGTTCAGATTTTCTGTTTCTTCCTGGTTCAGTTTTGGAAGATTGTATGTATCTAGAAATTTATCCATTTCTTCTAGGTTGTCCAGTTTGTTGGCATATAATTTTTAATAGTATTTTCTTATAATCATTTGTATTTCTTTTTTTAAATCCTTTGTATTTCTGTGGTGGCAGTTGTTACTTCTCTCTTTTTTCTGATTTTATTTATTTGGATTCTTTCTCTTTTTTTCCTGATGAATCTGGCTAAAGGTTTGTCAATTTTGTTTGTCTCTTCCAAGAATCAGCTCTTAGTTTCATAGATTTTTTTTTTCTATTTTTTTAAGTCTCTATGCCATTTATTTTTGCTCTGATCTTTATTATCTTCTCTCTTCTACTCACCTTGGACTTTGTGTGTTCTTCTTTTTCTAGTTCCTTTAGGTGTGAGTTTCCATTGTTTATTTGAGTTTTTCCTTGTTTGTTGATGTAGGCCCATATTGCTATATACTTCCCTCTTAGGACTGCTTTCACTATGTCCCAGAGATTTTGGACCATTGTGTTTTCATTTTCATTTGTCTCCATGTATTTTTTAAAATTTTCTTGGATTGCTTCATTGACCCATTTGTTGTATAGTGTCATGTTATTTAGGTTCCACATATTTGTGTTTTTTCCAATCTTTTTCTTGTGATTTATTTCTAGTTTCATACCTTTGTGGTTGGAAATTTGAATGGTATGAATTTCTTAAATTCATTGAGGTGTGTTTTGTTCCTAATATTGACCAATTCTGGAGAACATTCCATGTGCACTTGAAAAGAATGTGTATTCTGTTGTTTTTCTTGATGAAATATTTTGTATATATCTGTTATGTCCATCTGATCCAATGTGTCATTCAAAGACATTGTTTCCATATTGATTTTCTGTTTGGATGATCTGTCCATTGATATAAGTGGAGAGTTAAAGTCCTTTACTATTATTGTACTACCATCAATTGCTCTCTTTATGTCTGTTAATATTTGCTTTATGTATTTAGGTGCTCCAGTTTTGGTTATGTAGATATTTACAATTGCTATATCCTCTTGTTGGATTCATCCCTTTATCAGTATGTGATACCCTTCTTTGTCTCTTATCACAGTCTTTATTTTAAAGTCTCTTTTGTCTGATGTAAGTATTGCTACCCCAGATACACACACACACACACACACACACACACATATATATACATATATATATATATATATATATATATATATATATATATATGCTTCCATTTGCATGGTGAATGTTTTTCCCTCCCTTCACTTTCAGTCTGTATGCATCTTTAGGTCTGATGTGAGTCTCTTGTAGGCAGGATGTAGATGGTTTTAAGTGATTTTAAAATTTTGATGATTTTAAAATTTTGTCTTCTGGTTGTTTTTATAGTTCTTTGTTTCTTTCTTCTTCTCTTGCTTTCTTTATTTGTGATTGATGAGTATCTATAGTGTTTTTTTGATTTTCTTTCTCTATTTTTTATGTGTCTATCATAGGTTTTGGGGTTGTGGTTGCCATGAGGTTCACACATAGCATCCTAAGTAAATAGCAGTCCATATTAATTTGATGGTCATTTAAATTCAAACACATTAAAAAAAACAAAGAAGAAAATCTTATTTTTATTTCCCCCCTTCTCTTCCCTTTTTATTCCATTCTCCACATTTTATGTATATGTTGTCATATTTTGCATCTTTTTATTCATATTTTTCTTATGTCTAATAATGACTATTTCTTTTCCATTTAAAGAACTCTCTTTAACATTTATTGTAAGTCTGGCTTAGTGGTGATAAACTACTTTATCTTTTGTTTGTGTGGAAAGTCTTTATCTCTCCTTCAAATCTGAATGATAACCTTGCAGAGTAGAATATTGCTGGTTGTAGGTTTTTTTCCTTTCAGCACTCTGAATATATCATGCCACTGCCTTCTGGTGTACAATGTTTCTGCTGAAAAATCAGCTTATTGTCTTATAGGTTTTCCCCTGTAGGTAACTTGTGTCTCCTTGCTGCTTTTAAGTTCCTCTCTTTATCTTTAATCTCTGATATTTTCATATTATGTGCCATGGTGTGGACCTCCTTAGGTTCATCTTGTTTGGAATTCTCTGTGCTTTTTGGATTTGGATATCTATTTCTCTCCCTAGGTTAGAGGAGTTTTCAGTTATTATTTCTTCAAATAAGTTTTTTATATCTTTCTCTCTTCTTCTGGGGCCTCTGTAATTCAAATGTTTATTCACTCGATGTGTCCAAGAAATCTCTTAATCTCATTTTTAATCTCTTTTTAATCTCATTTTTAAAAATTCCTTTCTTTTCTTGATGTTCAGTTTGTGTGCTTTCCATTACTCAGTATTCCAGATCATTGATACATTCTTCTTCATCCTCTAATCTACTGTTGATTCCTTCTAGTGTGTTTTTCATTTCAGTTATTGTATTCTTCAACTATGATTGGTTCTTTTTAATATTTTCTATCTCTTCATTGAAAGTTTACTGAATTCTAACATTCTTTTCTCCATCCCCGTGAGTATCTTTATGATCATTACTTTAAATTCTTTATCAAGCATATTGCTTACCTCTGTTTCACTTAATTTTTTTTTCTGAGTTTTTGTTGGTGTTGTTCTTTCTTTTGGAGCATATTTCTCTGTCTCCCCATTTTGCTTGACTTTCTGTTTCTCTCTTTTTGGCCAAGTTAAATGCTACCAGTGGAGCTAGTTCTAATTTTTGTTTACTCCAGGTACTAGCAATCCATCCTTAATTCTTACATTAAAGGAAAAACCAACTTTTATTAAACACTGTGCGTCTCTTTTAATAAAGGGTCTGGTACATTGGCGTCATTCTTTCTCTGGTAAGGGAATATCCATTCCAGGATCTACCTCCTGTTTCCTTCCCTTCTCTTCCCTTTTCCACCACCGTCCTCCCCTCCGGCCCCGAGTCTTATCTTCCCCTCCCCTTCTCTCCTCTTTTCTCCTCTCCTGGCTGTGCAGCCCCATTGCCATCTTTCCTTCTCTTTTTCCTTTCCATCCTTCCCTTTTCCTTTATTTTCTTCTCTCCTCTCTTCCCCCCCCCCCGCTTCTCTACCCTCCTCTCTCCTCTCCCCATCTCTTCCCCTATTTTTTAAAATAGAGCTGGAATTTAAAGAAATGAAAAGAAACACATGTGCTAATTATAGGCTTTTCCTATTGCCTGAGAATGAATGGGAAGATTCAGTTACATTCTGATGGAAAATGTAAGCTCTTTAACTTGATTGTAAACTTCATCCCTGTGTCAGAGATTAACTATGCCCAAGGCACTCATTGTCACATTTTGTCTTATTTGGCCAGGTCATAAGTTAATCGAACATTATGTTAAAAAGTCAATACATGGTTTTATAATTGTACTTAATCATATGCTAATGATTAATGAACTTTTGTGTCATATAAGTTAAAAAATTCATAGCTTCATAGTCACACAACATAATGGGATAAATACCAGGGTGATGAGGTTAATATAGGTTAAGTCAGACTTGCTCTGGTTTGCTTTGTTTAATCCAGAAATAACCTTAAAATGATGGAATTTGTACAATAGTACTTATTTTTTTTTTGTTTGTTTGAGTCACCATTATAAGCTCTCACCTCCCAAACCATCTTTCATTGCAAGAATCCTTTTTTCTCACTACTCTGCACACCCCTGAATCTGGCCCTAGCTCACACCCCTCTCCACTTTCTCAAAATCTCCCACTATGCTCTTTTTTTTTTCACAGCCTCTTTCTTGTTCATTTCTTTCATCATTTCCCTCTTGCCTGAAAACTGGATTTCCTCCAAGAACTCCCCTCTGAGGAGAAAGCTATGATTTCTTTGAGTACCTTAGGTATCTCAGGACCTGGTGGAGGGGTGACTGTCCTCTTTACTCCCTATTGCTTCATTTTATTTCTTTTTCTCCTTTGGGAACTTTGGATCCTTAAAGTGTGTTTTATAGGACTTCTCCACTTATTTCACATTTTTGTCTCTGTTATGTGCTGGCCTCATTCCTTGATGACTTCAGTACCTGGTTTATTGTCTTTTCCTCTGACCATGCCTTTATCTTTCCTCAGGACTTCCACCATTACATGCATGATCCATCCAAGTTTTCTCAGCTCCACATATATTGTATCCAACTCTCTCTAAACACCAAAAGTGGTGCTTGTCCTGAGCTTGCCCGGGCACCTACATAATATTCAGGGAAATCTCACAACTGGACATTTCAGACTTCAGACTTCAAATTAACACTCTGAGACAACCACCTTACTTCTTTTCCCTCCCTCAATTCTAACACCCCCGCCCCCTAAACTTTCAGCTGATATGTTCTCCTCGTTCTTCACAGAAGAAATGGATTCAGTTGGACAAGAGCAATGTTAACTTTCTATCCTTAACTTACTAGCCCACATGATTTGTAAATACCAGTTCTTCACTTTCTTTTGTAATGAAATGTCCACATTAAGTGCTGGCTTCTGCGTGAGATCAAACTTGCCATGTGCTCTGGATCATGTCTGCTCTTGATTTCTCAAGAACTTTGTTACCCTCCTACAACTGCCTTCTTCAACCTCTCCTATTCCCTTTCCAGACTTCTTTTTCTCATCAGTTCTTCCCTTTCTACTGGCACACTGCCATTATTATACAGATATACCTATCTTCGTTAAAACATTCTTATCACCGCATTTTCCTCCACCTCTTCACTTCTCTGCTCCCTTAGCAGTAATGAATTGGTCTCTGTGTGTTCTCATCTCCTATTGTTTCTTCAATCCACTCCCATCAGTTTTCAACCCTACAAGTCCACTGAAGTCATTATTAGATGCCCTCCATCTTTCCAGATCCATGGTTGGTTTTCTGTCCTTGTGTACAACCATATAGACAACTGCTTAGTGGCATGTGACACTGTTGACCATTTCTTCTTTCTGGGAACTTTTGTTTCCTCAGCAATACCACCAGACCAAAATGCTAGGATTTTATCCAGATTCTACTTTTCCATTTGTAGTGTACATCTAAGCTATCAAAATGTTTGGCCAGCTCCAAAAATATATGTTTCATCCTGTCCTACACTATTCTATCTATTTTGGTCTAGCCTATCCCTCATGTCTTATCTCCTCTTGCTATTTTCCACTACTTCTCTGGTGTAATTCCTGTTCATTTCGTGGAAGTAGCAGTTAACCTTCTTATGTGTTTTCCTCCTTCCATTTAGTGCCCTTAGAGCCCACTTGCTATACAGCGAACAGAATGATCTTTTAAAATGCAACTTACATCATATACCTCCTTGGCTTAACTCCCCTGATCCCATGGTTTCAGTCTGGCCTCTCACCCCAGGCCAGTGGTGGTGGTGACACAAACACCTGATGGGTTTGGAAAACCCAGGAACAGAGGAGAACCTATATCCCTGTTTTCAAGGGGAGCTTGGAGAGGTGGCAAGATACCAGAATCTCAGGAATTTCCTGGTGCTAGGACAAAAGCCTAGAAATGGTTTTGTGGTGCTGGGACAGAACAACCTTAGAAGCTTAAATCAGTCTCAGAGAGACATGGAAGCCTAATATTTTCCTTACAGCAAGTAGCGAGGGACCTGCAAACAACGGAGAGGCTGTTTGACTGAGCTAGTTCTCACAGTCAGGAGTGGAAGAATCACAGTGACCAACTTGGACCAGTGACTAGAACAGTGTTTTAGTGTGTGCTGATGTGGGTGGATGACAAAGACCAAGGATCACAACCCCACAGTGTGCACACACAATCATGTTTGGCATTGTGAAAGCTTTTACAGAACACAGATGCTACTCTGGGGACTTGGAAATGTGGGCAAGTCCTTAAGTTGGCTGCAGTTTAGTTTATACCATCTGGTAGAGCAGGGATTTAAAATAGAAATTAAAATCAGTGTAGAATTAAAGTTAAAAAGTTAAATCCCATGGGCACAGGGATTTGTTGGATTGTTATCTGTACTTGATGTTTTATAAAGTTCAATGATAATACATATGCATGCAGGTTGAGAGAGAGGACTCTAGTTTTGACGATAGCTGTGTGTACTTTGGCTGGCTCTTTCTAATATCTTTAGGCCTCATTATCCTTATCTGTATAAGAAGGAGATTGAGCTAAATAAATGGTGCCTCTAGACCCCCGTTATCTAATCAATTACTATCAATGATTTATCTTAGAAGAGTGATTTCCCATCTCCCACGCAGAGTATGTGCATGCTCATTAGCCCATTCATGGAAATAAATTTTCCTCCGGGGTGCCTCGTGGCTCAGTTGGTTAAGCCTCTGACTTTGGCTCAGGTCATGATCTCGCAGTTCTTGGATTTGTGCCCCACACCGGACTCTGGGCTGACAGCTCAGAGCCTGGACCCTGCTTCAAATTCTGTGTCTCCCCCTCTCTCTACCCCTCCCCACCTTTCAAAAATAAATAAACATTTTAAAATATATTTAAAAAACCTCTAATTATAAAGTTTCGCTACTTTCTCATTCTTATTTAAGGGATGTTGATTATATATATGTGCATGCCTGTGTATGTAATTATTGATTCCCTGACCCTTTTTAATAAGTGGCCACTTTAGTAGTCAAGGAAACGAAAAATCAAATGAGTTTGGTGTCAGGACAGTAAGTATGCCAGCAAATGCAATAGAAATGATTCCTGTATCTAAATAATCTTTTGAAAACGCCTATTTTGGCCCACCTGTACATTTTAGTCTAGCTTTCAGAATAGATTGTCTCATCAGAAAATGTCGATGTTAACTAGACAAATATTTCACAGATTGCAAACAAATATGTAAATGACGCTCAAAATATAAAATTTGTAATAAAGTCTTATTTTTTAACTAAGCTCAGCACAATATTGGTGTGTCGTGCTGAGCATAAATGATACTTTGGATCATTCAGCTTCATTTTTCAGCCTACCTGGGGAAATTATCTTTATAGAAAAATGCATAGTTTGGGATGCTTTTTCATAAAATCGGAGAGATGACATATGAATGAAATCTAACAAGTATTACCTCTTTACCTCTGGTCTTTTTTTATACCCTCATCTTAAGAAGACAGCATAATATTAATAATGCAAAACTCAGTGGAAATACGGATGATATTTTAGAATTTCATTGAGCCTCATTACTGCAAATATGATTTCTCAAAACATACCTACTATCACTTGATTTTTTTTTTTTCTTGTTCTTAAGTAGCTGGGAAACCACACCAAATGTAAAGTGAAAGCTATGAAGATAGTGAATAAGTATGCTAAATCCTGAATCTTAGTTCTGGTTCTATCATACGCTAGTTGAATGTGTCATTCACTTCTCTGGGCCTTAGTTTCCTCACTATAAGATGAAGGTTCTGGGGGCATTTGGGTGGCTCAGTTGGTTAAGCATCTGACTTTGGCTTAGGTCATGATCTCGTGGTTCATGAGTTTGAGTCCCACGTCAGGCTCTGTGCTGACAGCTCAGAGCCTGGATTCTGCTTCAGATGCTGTGTCTCCCTCTCTCTGCCCCTCCCCTGTTCGTGCTCTGCCTCTCTCTCTCAAACAAAACAAAACAGAACAAAACAAAACAAAACATAAAAAAAAAGATGAAGGTGCTGGACAGATGGTCTCTAACAGACATTCCAGCTCTAATAATTCATGAAATGACACAACCAGAATTGCTGAACTCCTGTAGGTAGGCCCATTGATAACTATATTAGATGAGGCTGTGTTTAGTATATTTATTACCAAGTATATAGAGTATCTTGCTGTCTTATGGTCATTGATGCTTCCTTGAAGATTATCAGCTTTCTATGTCTACCAAAAACTCATATTTCTTAAAATGTCAACCTTATTTAAGCTTTTGTATCTAAAATACCTTGAACATTTGTCTGTCAATAAGCAAGCTGTGCACAAATCTTGTGCCAGTTATAAGGAGTCCTTGTGGCCTCATCAGTGACAGCAGTGTTCCTGGAATAATTATAGTCTGCAGGAAAGAGACAGGTTTGGAGTTACCGGGCCTAGGTTTGAATCCTGGTTTCAGTCTTTTGCCCACGCCATAAGGTTTTATTCTAACTATTAAGTGAAGCACCAAGAGATACTGGGAAAAAAAATTCTAAAAAGTATTTCTAGATGGAGAGGAAGATTTTTAATAGAAACCAGTGTCACAAATCCCCAAACTCATCACTTGTAAGGAGGATATGAAAAGATTTAAAAAAAAATGAGAGAAAACATTTGAGAGAAGAGTGGCTTTCAAGAAAGTACTTGGAGTTCTTTGAGTCTCAACCCCCCCTCCACAAGCTATTAATAAAATTATTTGGAGCTTTAACATGACCACTTGGATAGCGTGAAGTTCTTCTGAGATTGGGCACAGCAGCCTGGAGTTGTCAGTCACCTGAGAAACCTTACCTCAAGAGAGTGGCTTGCAAAGTGTTGTGAGGGCTGCATGGATGGAAGAGGGGCTATCTTGGGTCCTGCATGGGTTTTTTCTATGGCTCTGATGTGAAAGAGCTGATCTGGAATCATTTTACCATTTTCCTGAGAAGATCTCTGTAAGGAATGATAGGACTGCAGTGGACAGAGCATTTCTGTGGAGCGAACAGCACTGGAGGGCCCAGGAACACCAAGAGGGAAAGTGTGCACCTACTGGGTCCTAGGAGTTGTCAGAGAGGTCATGAAGGTGCACGCTAGAGGTGGACTCAGTTTTCTCATGAGCCAGGTCTTTAGCAGGCAGTCAGCAGAGGACAGGGCCAGCAGGTGGAAAGTCTCTGTGCCCTTCCCCTCCTCCCGCCCTATATCTGATCAAGAAGAAACCTAGAGGTAGCCATGGTGTAGGTAGATAGGTCACCTGGTAGACAGGAAGAAGGGGGAAGAGCAACCAGGAAAAGAGATCAAGTTTCCCCTTCTGTGCTTCTTGCTTGGGAAGTGATCATATATGATTACTGAATTGTGACTATCAACTGACTACAAGACTTTAATTTCCTTACGGTGACCAACAAAGTCTTGAGTCAGCCTGACTTTTCATCCATTTTTAAAGGAATATTTTAAAGGGCCAGAGAGATACAAAAGTAAAGTTGCATTGTTTATATTTCACAGGTGAGATTGCCCTATGCCCCAATTACCTTTAGATGGAGCCATCTAGGGTGATTTAGGTGACCTGAGAATCTGTTCCTTTATCTCTAAATTAGTGACAATAGTTCTGTCTGTGCAGGGTAAGAGTGATGATGACAGTGAAGTGTTTTACTCTTGATAGGAGTTTGATCAATTCTATCTTCTTTCAAGCCATCTTACTTGATTTTAAATTATTTCATGAAATAATAGTTTTGATTACAACCTTCTAGGAAGAAGAAGAGATTTAGAGTAAAAGGCATGTTGAAACTTTATTTTGATGAAAGAGTTTCTTCTCCCATATTCATTGTGCTTTTCAGTTTTCAACAATGCAGGCAGGTAGCGTGGCACATTTCCCTTTTTGTTTGGACAGCCCAATGGGAACCAAAGGATTTCCATCTCTCCTTCTCAAAAAAGATGAGAGCATGGAACTAGCTCATCCCCTATGAGAGCTCCTGACCAAAAGCTGTCTATTTTTAATATCCATGGAAGCTATAAGTTTTCTCAGAGGATTCTTAAGAGCGAAGGAAAGAGAAATTCTGCTCTATCAGGGTCTTAAAAACTCTCACCTCCTCCTCTGCTGGCTTTCAGGGTGAACAAAGCAGGTGACACAAAAGCAAACCTTTAACAAAGGCTATAATTAGATGCCAAAGAGACTCAAGTATCCCCATCCCTCTCCTCCACCTCCTTACATGATACAGAGCCACAACAACTCAAATAAAGTGCAACCATTCATTTTGAAGAATAGTTCCTGTTGACTTATCGCTTGTTAACTATGAGGAGTATATATGTAGTTCTCTCTTGAGTTTCCAACTGGGTTATGTGCAGGGATATGAGTAGAGTCCACATCAGAATTTTTAAGGGCTATTGAACTGTTGTTCATTTCACTGGGTAAAGGAGACCTCTGTGAGTCCTCTGTGGTTATTAATGAAAATTCAGCACAAGATGATTCAGAGAATATAGCTGATATTTCTGCTCTTGTCATACTATGCTGGGCAGAGTCCTGCCACCATGAGTCAAAGTGAAGATGACACACAGGACATTTGTATCAGAATCTATAATGACAGGCCTGGGCCCTGTTTAGAGTAGAAGAAAAGTCCCTGCCTTCATTCTCAGCACAGACTGATTTCTGTAGCACAAATGCTGAGGAACTCAGAGAAGCCAGGTTCTGTATGTATGTGTCAAATGTTTCTGGATGGTTTTAATCCAGTACTAAAAACTTTGTTTCATCAGAAATTCAGTAGAATTGAACTTTGTTGGGAAGCCCATTTTGGTGATAACATAGCAAATTTATTTGTCAGTCTTTCTCTTTCTTAATTGAAAACATTTATTGTTGTGATATGAGTATAAAGGTTAATAAGTCAAATAGTATGGAGAAGATTTAGTGAAAACCAGCTGTCCCCTGCCCCACTCTTTCCCACCCCTAAGTTCCACTCCAGAGGGCTAACCATTTCTAAATCAACAGTGCTTTATTCCTCCCCTGGCATTTATTTCCATGTTTCTAAGGAAAATGCATATGCTTGCTGTTCCCATATTTATCCATTTTATTTTATTAGTTTATTTTATTTTTTTAAAGTTTGTTTATGTAATCTCTGTACCCAATGTGGGGCTCAAACTCATGACCACAAGGTCAGGAGCCACATGCTCTACTGAATGAACCACCTGGGTTCTCCTATGTTTGCCTATTTTAGACGTTATCTATTATCTTATCATAGAAGATAAAAATTTGAGGGGTAACTTTTTGAGAACTTACATATTATAAGATTTTTTTTTCTTTATGATTTCACACTTAGTTTAGGAGCTTTCTGGGTCTAAAATTCTGGGTTGGAAATCTATTTGAAATTTTAGGTCTGTTGCTCAATTTCCCTCTGCTTTCCATTTTATTTCTTATTTTTTTACTGCAAAATTGCCCCAAATCCCCAACCCTTAGAAACTTATAGGGTCTTTGTCCTTGGTTTTCTGGATCTTCATGGAGATAAGTCTTGGTGTGGGTCTTTTCTCTCTCATTGGACTGGGACTTGTCATGCTCTTTCAATTAGGAAATTATATTTTATAACTTATTTAATAGTTTCATCTCTATTTTCATATGTATTATAACTTGGACCGATAACTTGGGTAGATGTTGATTCTATGTTTAAGGGTGCTAAATTTCTTATTGTTTCCCTACTACTTCCCATTTCTTATTTATTTATTTATTTATTTATTTATTTATTTATTTATTTATCTGGTGATGTTTTCTTGGCACTTTTTCTTCTAGTTTTTCTAGTATATAATTCTATTTGTATGATCATTAATTTCTAAGAGTGTTTTGGGTTTCTTTTATATATGATATTTTTCACACTCCATGGGTGAACTCTCATCTTTTTGGAGATGTTCATTAAAGATTTAAGGAGCGTTTCTTCTGTTACGTTATATCTGATTCTTCTCAGTTTTTACGTTGATTTGTGTTGGTCTCATTCGTGTCCCTCCCTTGTCTGGTGGCCTGAACTGTCTATTTGTAAGTAAGATCAAGGCATTTAAAAATCCAGTTTGAAGCTGTATGGATATGGGTAAGTCTTATTGATTGGAGACTTTTCTGACTGTTTGTCAGTACTTGTTGGACTTTTCCATGGACATTTCTCAGCTGGCTGCCATCTCTGGGAATCAAGTGGGAGAAAGTGCCTGGAGATCTCACTTTTTATTACTCCCTTAACTTATGCTTCTGTTTTCAGTAAGGCACTTCTCTCCTGCTGTTTTGGTTTTTGTTTGTTTGTTTTCTTCAGTCTAAAGCCCATCTGGCTCAGTATTCCCACAGAATAACTGTACATCTCCTGTTGGGTTGGAGGAGGGTAATCGTGGTGGGAGAATGTGCTGGGGGAAGGCGGTATGTGAGCTCTCCTTACGTAGACTTTCCACTAATTTATTTGTGTTGAGCCTCTTGCACTAACTTCACCCTCTGTGTAGCTGACACCTCCAAAATCTGAGTTTTCCCTGGGTTCTGAGTCTCAGACAGATTTTCTTATCTTTGGCTTCTTCCTCTGTAGTTCTTAGAAATCAGCTTTTACAGATGCATCAGGTCCAATGTCATCCCATGTCCCAAAATGTTTTGATCCCTCCCTTTGTCTTTCTTTGCCTTTTTCTCTTAATTTCTGTTTACCTGTGTAGGTTTTAAATGATCATTTGGGCAATTTTTCTGTATTACTTTAGGGGGTTGGGAAAGGAATAATGATTAAAGCATATTTAATCACCCAGGTTTTGCCTCCTTCTTATCTAAGATTTCTTTACCATGGAGTCATTCTGGCCTGGGATTTAGACCTGCTCTGTCACTTACTACTATCTGTTCACTCACTTAGTATTCCCATCCTTAATGTAGACACTACAATGCCTATTTCATTGAATTTGTGGAAGCCCCACCTAACATAATATCTGGAACAACATCTACCCATGGTAGTATGAATATTAACAAGTACTTGTGTTTCGTACTAGTTCTCCACCCTGTTTCTACTCACAAATCACTCTCAAAACACATTGAGGCCCAGGGGCTATAGTCCCATCATATGCATTTGGCAGATATTTTTTACCCAGATACAGGCACTGTCCTTGCAGTGGGGCTCTAGAGGTAAATAAAACAAAGTCCCTCTCCTTCAGGATTTACATTCTAGGGAGGGAGGAAGACAAATAGATTTATAGGAAAACTAAAGTATGTCAGATGGCAACAAGGACTGTGGGCATAAGTAAAGTAAGGTCAGTGCTGAGGTATGTGTGGAGGGAAGCTGCTATTTAATGTAGAGTAGGCAGGGAGAACCCCACTGAGAATGTGACTTTTAATGCAAACATGACTTAAAGGGGTAGGGAGTAGGCAGTACACATAGGAAGAACCTTCTAAGCAGAGGGATCAGGCCATATAAAACCCAAGGTGAGATGGGTGAGTGGCTGGCTCAGTTGGTACAGCATGTGCCTCTTGATCTCAGGGTTGTGAGTTCAGGCCCTATGTTGGGCACAGAGCTTACTTAAAAACAAAATAGAACAAAACCCAAGGTGGGAACATGATTGTCAAATTTAAGGAATAGAAAAGGGGTCAGTATGGCCCACGTGGAAGGAAATGAGCTCATACCTGGTAGGATCTTAGATACCTTTGATAAGACTGGTTTTCACCTGACTGTACTTGTGAGCTATTAGAGGGCTTTGATCAGAGGAGTTACATAATACCTTATGGATGGATGGACCTCCTTTCACTGCAATGTGTTATCTTTGTATGATAGTCAGTGGTATCATGTTAGCAGCATCATATCTGTTGGGTCTCTATCTACACATGCTTTCATTGGCTGTGCCTTACTTTCCCAAGACCAGCCTCTTCACCATGTTGATTTTTCCAGGCTCAACCAGAATCAGTTCTAGTTCTTCTCTATGCCCAAGCCTTCCAACTTCTACTTCAACAAATCCCACTCAATAATGTGTTTCAAGTCACCCTTCAATGTTTGCCTGAACTTAGAGCTCAATTTTTGCTTGAGTGTAATAAGACTTTACACTTGCTTTCTTCTCTGCCTCCTGCTTGCTGTAAAGTTTCTGCCCACAGCTTCTCTAACTTAATGAAACCTGTTATTTGATTGTGTTATGTCTGGCAATTCACATTAAACCAATCACTAAGATGGGTTGTGCTTTGGAATGGAACCAAGGAGTTTCAGTTCTCAGTAATATCCCAAAACAATATGCTCTTACCTCAATGGTTCTGCAAAGACTATCTGGACCCTTGGGAACACTGCTTGGCTACATACCATAGAAAAACAAATGTGTTTGGTGAGATATGCTGCCTATCCAGTCTTGTGTTACATTACTTTAATGTTTTCACTGTCAAAATCAGTGTGGGCCTCCAGGCATTTCTTCTAGCCAAGGCTTTTATGCACAGAGGAGCTACATGGCTAGGTAGAATGGCAGAGGTCATGTGACAGTTCCCTTTGGGAAATCAATGCCATGCTTCACAAAGGCATCATTCACTGAAAAACACTCTTGTTTATAGTTTGGGAACCACTCTATTTTCTTGGGTTCTTCATTGGTCACCCCTTTACTCTTAATTTAATATGAATATTAATGCCATTTTATTAGCCTTAAGTTTTCTGCTGAAGTCAGTACTCCTGGTGGACAAGTCTGGGATTAGCCATAGTAGATATTTCAGAATACAGATAGGCAGTAATTTTTTTCCTAGTCTTAGTCATAACTACAAAACCTTGAAAGAGACTCCGATACTTACCTATAGGATAATAATTTGGGGCTTAGGTAATCACTGGAATCCATAGTTTGGAACTATGTATCAATGCCTCCTATGCGATTGTGTTGACTGCTGGACACATAAAGCTGAACAAGGCACAATCCATGTGCTCAGGGAGTTTATACTCTGGAGGTAGGAACAGACCAATAAATGGGTAGAAGATGTGTCTAGGTTTGCACCAGAGATCTATGTCTTCTCCCATAGTGTAGAGTTGCTGCCAGGAAGTGGGTTCTTGGCCTGAGATTACATTGCCCAGTCCCCTTGAATACAGTTATGACCATATGGGTTTCTCAATCTGAATCCTGTAGGACTATATGGATCAGAAACTCCCCACCTCATTTTAATGGGTCACTAACATTAGCTGTTACTGTTATTGTAGAAAGAACTACATTTACATTTTTCTCTGGATAGCAAATGGAGTTGCTCTAAATAATTCCATTGGCAATTTTGGGAACACACAGAAACTAACCCAGGCTTGGAAGGTGAGGCAAATCTTTTAAATTTTTTTAATGTTGATTTATTTTTGAGAGAGCAAGAGACAGAGTGTGAGTGGAGGAGGGGCAGAGAGAGACAGAGGCACGGAATCTGAAGCAGGCTCCAGGCTCTGAGCTATCAGCACAGAGCCAGACACGGGACTCGAGCTCAGGAACTGTGAGATCATTACCTGAGCCAATGTTGGATGCTTAACCAACTGAGCCATTCAGGTGCCCTGAGGAAAATCTTTTAAAATGGCAATTGTGTTGAATGTTGTTGAGTCAGTGGTTTGATTTAGGGTTTGGAATGCAAGGGATTGATCTGGGCTCAGGTTACGGGCTTAGGGTTGTCCAGTTTTAGCTTCCTGGCTCCTGAGAGGTGAATGTGCATTTAATTTCATTTGGTAGATATTTTGTCCCTAAATAATGAGTCCCTGGAATTTCAGAGTCATTTGGCAGTTTTTGACCGACCACAGCTCAAATTCTGTTAGGTGAAATAAATAGTAGTTAATGTTCATTGTAAGGTAAGTTCTGAATTTTCAGTGCTCTAAATACCATCCAGTTGTCTACCTCCTTGACATTTCCGTTTGAATGTCTAATAGACGTTTCAAATGTACAATGGCCAAACAGAAATTTTAGGTTTTGCCACCCTCAAAACCTCTGTTCCCCATCTCAGAAGACCTCAAGAACACGTTGCTCAGGAACGTCTATCCACAACACCTATGGGGTCATTCTATAGGTCTTTATTTATTTATTCTTACATTTAATCCCTCAGCAAGAACTTTAAGCTCTACTTCCAAAATAAATCCCTCTTCTGTCGACTCCTTTCTTCTCCATTGGTGTCACCTGCTCCAGGCCACACCATCCCCACTTTCCTGGACCACTGTAAGGACCCGCGAGTCTGTCTCCCTGAAAACTGTGTTGCTCTTCTGTCCTCCGTTTTCCACACAGCATCAGCATAGCTTTTTGCACCTTAGGTCAGATCACTTCACTTTCCTACTGCATTCTATACCGTGGTCTATGAGGCCCTGCACTTTTGGACTCTGTCATTTGTTCATTAGGACCCAGTTATGCTGGTTTGCTCTGTTTCTCAATACAGCAGGCTTGTCACCACCTTCGGCCTTTTGCACCAACCCTTCACTCTGCCTGTAGTGCTTCTTCTCCATATCTTTTCACCCTGGCTCCTCCGTGTTGCTTGGATCTCAGCTCAGAAGTCACCTCCACCTCTTTGGTGTTACCTTCCTTACCATATTCTGTGACTTAATGGGTCTCCAGTATTTATCTCTGTTTGAACTATCTTGTTCGTTGATTTCGTTACTTGTGTTTTATTTACCTAACTCAGGGCTTCTCAACCTCAGCACTATTAACATTGTGGGACAGATGATACTTTATCGGAGGGAGTTCTGCGCGCTGGAAGATGTTGAGTAGCATCCCTGGCTTTAACCCACTAGCTGCCATTAGCATCCTCACATCCTAACCGCAGTTATGACAAGTGAAAATGAACATCTCCAATCATTGTCAAACGTCCCCTGGGAAAAATTCTACTCTCCTTTCTTGTTGAGAACCACTTGTATATCCCATGGTGCAGCTAGGTTTATAGTATAGCTGCTCTTTCCCAGGGCTCTGGGAGGGGTCCCACAGTGTGTTCATACGGGGAGTGTGTGTATAATTTTCCAAAGTTGAGATACCTGAACTATAATCAGTTAAGGGTACAGTCTCTTTCCACCCTATATTTTCCTCCATTCACGTTGTGTTCGAGTAGCCGTATATATGTCGGAGATTTAGCTAAATTGGTTTTAGTTAAGTGTAGAGGGATGTGTGAATGTGATAACTTCCTTGAGTATGAAGTTATTTCTCGTTGTCCTGCTGTAGGAGAGGCTTCCAGCAGTACGTCCACTGCCCCTTGTGCCGGCTTACCTGGAACAGGCACACAAGGGTAAAGGGTCAGACATCACACCCTGATATGAACATGTCCTGTGGCACCTAGTATGAGGAGTTGAACGTATGAAGAGAGATGCTACTTCGTGGACAATTATGACGTTAAATATGTAAAATTCTAAAAGGAAGATTTGCTTCTTATCGGCTTTCAAGATGAGTACTCTCCCCTGTCAGGAGTATGGCCAGTTTCTTCTTTTGGTGGTACTCACACAATAGAGAAATTTTCAGGATTCCTTCTGTTCACAGTGAGCATATCTGTGGCAGAGTTATCTCTCACAGCTCATATGTGAAAGAAACGTGAGAAAGGTTTTCCCCAAATTGACAAAAAGGCTAAAAATGTCATTCCGCTATCAGGTTATGGAGCTGAAATAAACTTTGGCTGTACTATCAATAACAAATACAAATTTTTTCAACCACGCTAGAGGAAAGACTAGATTATCTTCCTATTCTGTTTATAGGAGAAGATACTTAAAAGTCATATGAGAGATAAGGAGTATGCAGTCGGTGGGGGGGGCGCTCAGTCCATTAACTGACTCTTGATTTCAGCTCAGGTCACGATCTCACGGTTTGTGGGATCAAGCCGTGTGTTGGGCTCTGTGCTGACAGTGCAGAGCCTGCTTGGGATTCTTTCTCTCTCTCTCTTTTTTTTCTCTTTCCCTTAAAATACATAAATAAACAATAAAAAAAGAGTACACAGTCAAACTCTAAGGAAAAAATAATCTGGTATGCATTTAAGTAGGTAATTAACTAAAATGTTATACTCTCTTTCAAAAAATGTTATGTATTTTTCAATATTTGTGGCATTTCCTAGGTCTTAAAATAGAAAATTTGTTTCTTTCTAAATTAATATTCATGTTTGCACCTACTTTTATGTTAATAACTTCTGGTATTCCTATTTGAAAGAGATCTCCCAAATTGGATAAGCTGGAGGCCCACACAACCTGAACCAAGCACAGGCCTAACCCTTCCAGAAAGCAGGTGATTTGGGATTAGGGGCTTTGCTTGCCTTGTTTACTAATGTATTCCTGGTGTGTAGGAAGGATACATTGCTCATAGCAGACTCAACACACAAGTACATGACAGCTGTTGGGCATTTTTGCAGGCAGTATTGAGTCTTTCCAAGAAACCTGGAATTCTCTTGGCTAGCATGTATGTTAGGTGGTCTATACCTTGAGTTGAGTGGGGTGAAGTCTGGCAACTTTCATAGGGTCTGTCAGAAGGAATACTGGGAACAGTAATACTGCATTTGTGCTCCTTCTTCTCCTCTTTCTTCTTCTTTCTTCAGAAACATAGCTTTGCAAATGTAAGATTTCCTCTTTATATTTTTGGGAGTTGGTCTATTGTCTGATCATATTTTTTCAACTGAAATCTAAAAACCATATTCAGCCTCTCTAAGCCATGGTTTCCTCAATGGCCAAGTACAGATTTAAAAGTATCTACTATATATGGATTTTTAGGGGATTAAGTAGGACAAAGTATGCAAAGGCCTCAGTACTGTGGCTGGTATATTGTATAAGTAGTGATTAAATCATAGCCACTATTATTTTGATGTTATCCATGGAGGACTTGTCTCCATAAAGTCATAGTAATTGATAGTATTGGTGCAAAGTATATTTTTATATTTCCACATGCTCATCAAAGCCCTACTATAAGGTTAATCACTATAAGGTGGTGAGGTATTCATGTTAAAGTTCCATAGACATCGAGGAACATAATCACAGCTTCTATTTAAGGTCTCAAGCTAGAGTAAGAGACTCTCAGCATCATGAATCTTCTAAAGTAGGCATACTGATGTGTGACTCATTAGTATCTTCAAGAGCAATGCTTAGAACTCTGAATTAGCTAGAGTTTCATTGTATATATTGAAATTAATAGTAGTACTTGAAAATAGATTTAACATATTGTCCAGCTTCCTCTTTACTTGGGCCCCATTTTTGTCAGAATATTTTGTATTGGGCATTACACAGGCAGACAATGAGATTCGTTCAGAAACAATGATTTATTGAATCCAAAGCCACAAGGTGAAATCCACTCACATTCGTACAACAAAGAATGACAGAACCTAAAATAGAGTAGAAACACTAGAATCAAACTCTGGTGTTTTAAATGAACAGCCCCCTCCCCCCCCACCACCACCCCCCTGCCGCCCTCTGATTTCCTTTTAGGTTCAAATACTTGAGAAATGACCTTGAAAACTACAGTGTCCAATATACATCAAATCACTGCCATGAAGACAAAGTTAAAAACATAATGATTTGTTAGAAATTAAGGAGCTAAAGCTTTGATGTTACAGCTTTGATTTTTTTTTCCAGCAAGATATTGAACATCAAACAACGTATCATTCCAGAATGTCAGGTTTCTACTTTTTACTTTTTTGGTGGAAATTTGAGTCTTCAGACTCTAACATGGAAAGGTTATGTGGCAGAAAGTTGGCCTTTCTGAATTTTGCTGTTGATTGGGTCAAGTAGAATTTAATCCTGTATTGCTGCTGATGCCCTGAGACAAGGGAATGTTTTGCAATTTAATGTGAAATTCGTTAATTAACTCTGCAAATGTTTACTGTATACCTAGCTAATGTCAGATACTGTAATGGGTGCTACAGATTCAACTTCAAAACCTGATTTACCCACTAGGGAGCCCACCATCTAGAAGACACTAGAGTATACGAGCAGGTCTTTGCAGCCCTGTAAGTTGGAGTCACAGTACCGCTGGGTGTAAACGACAGAGTGGTTAGTAAAGGCATGGAAAAGAGATGTTTAAGGTGAGTCTTCACAGGGGATTTGGTGTTTTTCAGGTGTCTGGGGAATGAGATGGGGGAAAGGGAGGGGCTTGGAGAAGGAGAAATTAAGAGGTGAAGCAAGACTGTAGAGGTGTCTGCTATCCATCCTGGTGCCAGGAGCACCTGAGAGGTTTTCAAGTACCAGAGGCACATGACAATATTTGTAATAAAGAAAGATACTGTGGCCATGGGGTGAGAGCAGGGAAACGCGGCAAGTACAACCAAGTTGGAATGTTGAGCTCCAGCTGGATCATGGAGTCAGCATTTGCACAAGTGTTCATCATCTGAAAACAGAAACATCATCTGAAAACACAAACCAATGATGAAAAACGAACCTCTGTAAATTAAAATTGAGTGATCATTTGCATTTCAAAGCTGTCACCTTCTTGATTTAATTCAGGAATGACTTTTCAGTCGCTGAAAGAGAATTTGATCACTCACATTTTTAAAAACCTGTTTCTCTTTCTATCTCTTTTTCTTAAAGTTGGGTACATCTAGGTTAATAAACTATAAGCAAGGGTTTTGGAAGGAGCCCTGAGGGAAAAATCTAGGAAGGGTTCTTTGGGATGACTATATTTATTTCCGTTATTCTGCAATTACTCTACTTTAACCTTCAGGGTAATCATTGATTGCTTTCCTCATTAGCAATTCCCCTGCTTGAACTCTCGAGGGAAAACGCCCAACTCAGAGACCAGCTCCTTTACTTGTATATTGCACTTTACTTGGGTTTTACTCAAGTTTTCCATTTCCCTTGTTTCGTGGCCTTCCTGACACAATCCTAATAAGGCAAAGACAAGAGACAGAGAAACCGAAAGCCATCAGGTGTTATCATCCATCAGCACCATGGACATGTCCTCCAGCTGGTTCATTTCTCCTGGGAGATACGGTGAGAGCAGGAGAGAGTGAAAGAGGTTCAGACTTATAGGAAGTACAGATTTGAATGGCAAGCGAAACAAATTTACTCTCTGTACAGTAACTATAATACCAGAGGGGCCAATCCATCAAAAACGAGTTTGTTAGGGAGGTGAAGGCCAACTAGGCAATTTTCCTGGGAGATGGAACTATGAGTCTGGCGAGGAAGCTTGGCAATCGAAGCAAAATGTACCAGACTTGGAACTGAAATGGCAGACATTCACTCCCGAGGACTATGCACCACTGCCTGCTGTTCCTGGGAGTCTTTGCAGAGCCTGCCACCCTCTGTGGCCCCACACCTTTGGCTATCGATGCCATTTCGTGGAACATGGCTCTTCTTCCGGATCACTGTGGCTGCCCTGAGGAGAGGGAGGCAGCAGAATTTTCCCCTCTGCTCCCCCTCTCTTCTCTACCATCTTCCAGGTCCACTCCTCAGCACCTGTCTATAGGCCTCTGGCTAAAGGCCTCTTGATGGCTCTTTAACTGGTCTTGTACCCTTTGCCATGGGCATATGTCTCCATTATCCTTCCATCAAAACTTGCCACTGCATTTTGAGTCAGGGTTCCTAGAAGGAGAGCCAGGGACTCAGATGCATGCCTTATACTGAGGGAGGGCTCTCAGGAGAAGTGGAATGAGGAAGCAGGATAGTATGTGGGAAAACCCTGATAGATGTGGTCTTGGCTTGGACGCTCTGGGGCATGACCTGCACCATAGGCTCACTTCGCCTTGAGGTATGTGAGGTGGCTGTTTGTACCATGTATCAGTCAGTGATTGACTATGGCTGCCCACTGCCCCCACCCCTGCCCCCCGGGGTGAGAGCTGCCTAACGTTTCAGGCAAGGCCTACTGCAGTAGGGGCAGTCTGCAGGAGGGGCAGCTGTGAGCCATTAGCAGCCAACACTCCAAGCATCTGGAGGATAGATTCACCTGGAGGATAGGTTAAGCTGGGTGCTCTGCTTGATAGGGGTCAGGGCAGAACACCAACTGCATCAACTACACATGCTCTCTGCTCTTAGGTCAAGGTTTTATATTAACCTCCAAAAAATGATGAATGCCTACCACCTTTTCTCTCCCAGGAGTGTTTGCACTGCGTCCTAGGCTGGAGGAAGAGCCACGTTGGTGGAGCTAGCTATAGGCATTGCGCATGACTGGTGTAGAGAATGCTTTTAGGGAGCGGTTGGGACTGTTCTGGTGCCTCCTTTGTTGTCATATTCACATAACATAACTGTGGTCCCAGCAGCAAGTCTGGTGGCTCTGTTGACTGCAGATATTTCCTGGCAAACATCAGTGCAGCGTGATTTGATTTGTGCTTTGTGTATATTTTGAGAGAGCTGATCCTCCAACCCTCCAGCGTGCACAAATCCATTACTGACATGCTGAGTTACACCAAACATGGGTTTCCTGAAGCTAGTCTCTGTGATTCTGGAATCACAGTAGAGATGGCTGCTAGAGTTATGCAGTTGCCTCAACAGTGGAAGTGCAGATTTGATTTTATGCTCCCCCCCATTGGAGAAGATGCTAGTGAGATGGCAGAACTTAAGTGAAGTCTCTCACTGAGTTTTTGGTAAGCTCTTAAGCCTTGGTGTGATGCAACTTGATGCACGATCAAGCCTGGTCATTTTTGTTGATGAGGTTGTAAAACGATTCTGACATTGCAAAGTAGCTCAGAAAATACAAGAGAGGGTTGATCACCTCTGAAGTAAATTCTGGTGGCATTGACAATTCATCTGTGTGGATATGATGCCTCAAGCTGCATATCTATCCTTCTCTTATATATTTAGAATGCTTGAAAGTTCTCTTCAAAATTCTCAAGCGATTACATTGTATGATGTAATTCCTAGTTATTATGTCTCCATGGAGAGATAGTAAATGAAGTCTTAGAATACTAATGTTGCTCTTCCCCAAATACAGACTAAAATTTCTCATCATTTGGATTGAGTTCATTGGCCTGGCTTGTTTACCAAGATAAAAGGGAAACATTTTAATTACATATTTGAGAAAATACATCATAGCTTCATAATATCACTAGAACAATTACTTGTCTCCTCTGTCCCTTACGAGACCAAATTAGCATGGAGGAAATGGGTCTCTTGTATTAAAATTTATTTCAAAGTCACTGCTGAAGGCAACTATTGGAGATGGTACACTCAGAGGAAGTAGTATTACCAGTGTTCTGCTAAGATGGGATCAAGTCAAATGTGTCAGGAAAGCAATTAGTATGATTTTTCTTTCTTTAGGCAGTTGGATCAAGGTCAAGAAGAAACCTCTGTTTGTTTGAAATTCTTACATTCTTTCTTTATTTTGGACTTTGGATGCTAAGCATTCACTTGCACAATTTTCTCCTCAAACAACATAAATCGACTAGATACTGGCAAAGTATTGTCACAACACCTAGAAATTATGAGTTTTTTCTCCTCTTTTTGTTTAAAAGCTATAAAAGGTGTGCATTTGCTCATTGAAAAAAAATTCAAGCAGAACAGAGCTAATATGATAGAAAGTGGAAGTTCTTTCTCCATTCTCTGGCTACCCTTCCCATTCACCGGGATAATCACTAGTATCAGTTCAGTGTATATCTTAAGTGTAGAATATATAATGTACTATATATTATACTATATGTTGTGACTGGGCCAGTCCTTGTGGTTCTTATTATGATTGCAAGACACTCTCAGCAACAACCACCAGGAAACCTTGGGGGATAAAATGTCTGTTACTCAAAGGTCCTCAAAATCACATGGGACACCTGGGGGGCCATACAGCAGGGTCGTGGAGGGAACTCATGGAGCTGGGTTTCTGCTTTTATTGGAGTTGAGGGTGGGGGTTAACGTTTCAAGGGTTCACTCTTTATTGGTGAATTTAAAAGAGGAGCAGGAATTTGAAGTGTGCGAAGAGGAAAAAAAGAAGCAGCCTAAATGGCCAGTTATGGAAATCTACCAATATTACTAAAGGAAAGGGGCTGAGCAGGTGGGGAGGAGACCTGGCTCTTGATCTAGTCCTGTGGCTGGCATTGTGCTTATTCCAGACAGCCCTCTTTGAAGTGGTTGCCTCTTTGAAATGGATGCCTTGAATATCAAAGCTTAAGTCAGGCACCTGCATTATAAAAAAGAGAAACCAACTGTTACTGTTAACCAACAGGTTATACAACAATAATGTATGGTGTATAATATATATAATATATGAATAGAATAACTATATACACACTAAATTTTATGTATAAAGTCATGTATTTTACACACTCTTGTACCATTTGCTTTTTTCCATTCAAGAACTCCTTAGACAAATGACAAACTGGGAAAAATACTTATGGTTTAGTCACAGAAAATGTGTTAATATCCCTAAACATATTACTCTTCTAAAACTCGGGAAGAAAATACTCCACCACCATTTAGAAAAATGAGCAAGGAATATAAACTGAAGTTCCATAGAAAAAGAAGTGTTACTAACCATTAAATATGTAAATAGGCTCAACCTCATTCATTCTAAAGTGGATAAAAATATAAATTTACACTGTGACACTATTTCTCACTTATCAGGTGGACCAAATTCTACAAGTTTGACATATCCTCTGTTGGCAAGCAAGTGAGAAACAGGCATGTTCACACATTGCCGATGGGAATAAAACAATAGACAATCTTATGGAGAGCAGTTTGTCAATATCTAGTAAAAGTGCATATGCATTTACCCTTTGACTCTGCATTCATATCTATGAAATGTCACTTCAGTGTTTTGGAAGATACACTGGAAAAAAATACAAATTTATATCTGAGAAAAGGATTTATCGTAACAATAGTCATGAGCAAAAAACTGAAAATAATATAAAATTTTTATCAAAAAAGGAGTTGTTGAATAAGTGCACAATGCAGCTGTAAAGGGGAATGAGTAATATCTTCATGTACTGATATATTTGGTGTACATATATATGGACATATGGATCCGTGATACAAATTATGGGCATACCAAAACTATGCATATAAGTATATTGCTTTTTTTTAGGAGTCTCTATGCCCAATATGGGGCTCAAACTCACAACCCCAAGATCCAGAGTCGCATGCTCTATCAACTGAGCCAGCCATGCACCCCTAGAGTATATTGCTTTTAATTTTAGGAATCTTAGGAATATATATATATATATATACACACACCAAAACCCATGCCAATGGCAGTCACCTATTTGAGGAGAGGGATTGTTATGGACTTCATATTTTTTCCTTTAAAATTCATATATTGAAATCCTAACCCTTAATGTGATGCTATTAGAAAGTGGACCTTTGAGAGGTGCTTAGGTCATGAGGTGGAGCCTTCATGAATAGGATTAGTGCCCTTATAAAAGAGACCCCAGAGAGCTTCCCTCCAACCACGTGAAGATACTGTGAGAAGATGACCACCTTGAACCAGGAAAAGAGCCCCCGCTAGACACCAATGCTGGAGGCACCTTGATCTTGGACTTCCAGCCAAGTGTGAGAAATAAATGTTTGTTGTTTAAGCCACCAGTTTGTGGTATTTTTGTTATAGCGTCTGAACGGACTAAGACAGAAGAGAATAGAGAGGACCGTGGAAGAAAACTAGACTTCTCGGAATGTGTCTTTTTATTTTTTAAATAGTTTTGACTGTGGGAGCATGAGAATGTTTTACATAATTACAAATAAAAATTAATTAAAAATTCAAAAGGCTATCCTTAAAATAGAGGAAGAAAGGTAGAAAGAAAGAAATTTTGTTGTTTTTAAACAAATAGACACAATGGCAAAACAAATATATAATTATAGTAATGTCATTAGCACCCAACAATTTTGTCATAAGAAAAAAGATTCTCTCTGTAAAAAATTTTTTTAATTAAAAAAATTTAAAAGGGGTGGCTGAGGGTTCAGTCAGTTAAGCATCTGATTCTTGATTTCGACTCAGGTCATGACTTTAGGGTAAGGGGATCAAACCCCGAGTCGGGCTCTGCTTAAGATTCTCTCTCTCTCTCTCTCTCTCTCTCTCTCTCTCTCTCCCTCTGCCTCTCCCCCACTCTCTTTCTCTCAAAAATAAAAAAAGATACAATCATAAAATTAAAAGTATCACTATGAACTCATGATTTATTTTTCTTTGCCAATGTGTACGTTTCCAGAGAAAAGAAACAGAAGTTGTGAACAACTCAGTTTTCTTAGACTCCGTTTGTAAGAACTACATCATACTGAAGCTAACTAGAACAACTTGAGAATGTATAATTGATGGTCTGAGGACAGAAAATGCATAAGATATACCAAGAACATCTTGTTACATTAAAAAGTAAGGAAGGGGCCCCTGGGCGGCTCAGTTGATTAAGTGTCTGACTTTGGCTCAGCTCATGATCTTGCGGCTTGTGCGTCGGGCTCTGTGCTGACAGCTCAGAGCCTGGAGCCTGCTTCAGATTCTGTGCTTCCCTTTCTCTCTGCCCCTCCCCTACTTGTGCTCTATCTCTCTCTGTCTCTCAAAAATAAATAAACGTTAAAATTTTTTTTTTTTAAAGTAAGGAAGATATCGAGGACTGCTGGGGATTGTGTTACAGGAGAGAAACCGTCTTAAAAGGATGCATTTCAGTCAAAGTGGGGCAGTGTGTATACCAAAAAGAACAATGATGACAATGGATTGAAATAAGATTCACCTCGATGGATTGATATGCAATGGATTCAAGTAGGTTAAAAGTCTAGGGCATCATATTGTGCTATCACTACTTCCCCACCACAAAGCCTTATTGGTCATCATTGGAGTTTGCTAAGGCAACAACCCATTTTTCTGAAAGCTGGTATGTAAAGGAATAAGTCAAGTATTCATTGGCTTGTCCTGAAATACGGTATTTCAGGGGATTCAAATAGTTGATAAAAGAAAGGTTTTTGTTTTATTTTGTTTTGTTTTGAGAAGAATTTCATTCAACGTGTGAGACAGGAATAATAAAGTTGAAATGTCACTCTTTGGAATCTCCATTAAAAGGAAAGACCAGAAGCAAGGAGGTTAATTCAGACGCCAGAGAATGGCCAGATAGAACCAGGTAAGAGCCAAAGACAGCAGAACCTGATATTCTGAAAGGGAAAAAAAAAATTGGGGGTTTTGAACTTCTGGGTCCAGGTAATATGGGATAAAAGTACTTTATTGTGTGTTTCTTACTAGCAACAATGAGTAGCCCTCGACTAAAATGAATAAAACAACTATCAGAAGACTCTGGAAGGTAGAAGAAGTAGCCATATTGGGTAAAAATCTCTAGACCCACAGAATGACCTGGCAGTGTGTTCTTGGAACTGTTTTCTTTTGCTTCCCACTTATCTCTCCCTGAGTGCTAGAAAAGCCTGAAAACCAGAACTGCTATTGGGAGAAGACATTAAGAGCCCTAGGATGAGCCCATTCTTTCTAGTGAGATGACCAAGAGAAATATCTATGGAACAGAACCTTTTTGACTTTCTCCACCCTGCTTGAGGTGAAGCACAGCAAAGAAGTGATGCCTTGTCCCCCCCACCCCAAGTTTCAGCTTTGGATCCTACTGGGCAGAGTCCTGTGGACTCTCCCCACCCTGCTGCCAGGAGCCCCAAAGGTGTGTTCCTCCCCCTCCCCATGGGCATGGTGGACCCTGTAAGACAAAGCCCAGTTGACTCCACCCTATACCAGCACCTCCCCCTACCTGCCCCCACCACATTCCGCTCAACTTTAATAATTTATCTTTCGTCATGTGAAACATGAAAATTATTCTAAAAGTCAGAGGTATACAAAACAGAATGTTCAGAGAATATTACCCCACTTCTATTGTATCCTATTTCCATTCTCCCATTTTTCCACCCTGTTTTTACTCAAGTCACCAGTCACATTAGTTTCTGGTTTATTCTTTCACAAATGAGCAAGTATGTGTATATTTTCTTGTTTTCCTTTCTTGTGGTTTTTGAAGTCTTTTTGAGTAGAATAGAAGCACACCAATTCAATGGAATTGGCTGTTGATTGGTTAACTGGAAAAGAAAAGAAAAACAATGTTCAGAGACAACAGATATCATATTTGATTAGACACATTGTATTCTAACAATATACCCACAGGAATACATTTACAACTTTTGGTGTAGGGACAAGGCCTTTTTATGAGCATACCTCAACTATTTGGAGTTCCAAATTACTTATTTTTTACATAAAGCACTATGATCTGTAAGGTCAATAGAGAGAGAGGTCCATTTGAGAAGTACTCAAAAGTTCACATTCTTGGTTCAATTTATCAAGCTCACAATTCCCCGCCTTTTCACCAATTTACACTTTCATTTTATTATTGGCTTATGTTTTTATTTTGGTTCAGTTTTGGGGGAAGACTTTTTCTGGGTTCCTGACCTGAAGGCTTATAACTTAGGCTGGGCTCCCCGGCCGCAGAGCGTGAGGTGGCAATTCTTGTAAAGCTAGTTTGTTACAGAAGTGTTCACAAGAGCCTGCAGGGAGCGAGGTAGCAGGGAGGGAATGGGAGAGGTCTAAGTTCACCCAGCCTGACTCTCTGGGGAGCTCTGTAGCATAAATCAAGCAGGAATGGCACCATGGTCTGTCCTAACTTGTGACAAGGACGCAGGAACTTTGTGTCCCAACGTTACAGTGTAGTCCCTCCTTCTCTTTGGTTTCGCTTTCCAAGATTTCAGGTACCTGTGGTCAACCTTGGTTTAGAGGCAGATGATCATCCTCTGACAAACGATCAGAAGGTTAATAGAAGCCTAACGCTATGTCACATTGCCTACGTCATTTACCTCACTGCATCTTATCAGGTAGGCATTTGATCATCTCACATCGTCACAAGAAGAAGGGTGAGTACAGTACAATAAGACATTTTGAGTGAGAGAGACCATATTCACATAACTTTTATTATAGTATATTATTATGATTATTCTGAGTTATTGTGAATCTCCTACCGTGCCTAATTTACAAATTAAACCTTATCATAGGTGTGTACATATAGAAATAATATGTTATGTGTAGGGTTCAGTACTAACCATGGCTTTAGGCATTCACTGGGGGTCTTGGAACGCATACCCCACAAATAAGGGAGGATTACTATAGTCAGCCATTGGCTCCAATGGAGCCAGTGGGAGCTGGGACATACCTTCAGGCACCCGTGGGTGGGGAAATCATCTAAGGGGAGCCCACTGCAGACCCGTGCAGGGGTAGGTCATTAGCAGGAGCACATGCCACAGCTGATAGAGGGTCCCTGAGGATCTGGGCAGGGAACCCACAGACTCTGCTGCAGTTAGTTTACGCATTCCAGTCCTTGAACAATAAAGGCATTTAAAACTCTCCCCTGGCTGAGAACCGCTGGGATAAATAAAATATATTATTTAAAGAAAAACACTATGAGATTTTTCTGTTTATTTTTAACTGCCTCCCTTAGGTTTTGAAATTTGGTATTTTCATTTTTGTTACATTCTGAATGCTTCAGCACTTCCTGTAAGACAGACATTCGGTGAAATGCTTTATTTCCGTGATCTCATGTAACCCTCATAGTAGGTCTCCAGGTAAATACTATCCTCATTTGCATTCTTCATTTGAGAACACTGAGGCAGGCAGGGTGTTGGAGCCTGGATCCGATGAATTCAGGCATTCTGATTTCAGAGTCTTCCTCTCTCTCAACCTTGACCGCAGGACTTGCCCTCAGGTTCTCTGTGCAGGTGTTGTCTTAGTCCAATCTTAATGCCTGTGTTTTGGGTTCTCTTTGTGGGGACTTGTCATCAGCTTGATTGCATCCGTTTGAGAAATCTCTTTGAGAAATCTTTGTTTTGGTTTGCTGGTGAAGCCCTCTCTAACTCAGCTTTAATTGAGTCTCTGTTGTGTTTTACTTCAGTCACATCAGTGGGATATTGATTTCAAAGAGAGGTGAAAGCTTGTGATCTGTCAGCTCTCCAGAACTGGAAGTTACCCTATTTTTTCCCCCCAAAATATCTGAATTAAGTGCTGTCTTTAGGTTTTGGTGGGACTGGACATTATGCAGAAGACTTTCTCCTTGTGTGCTGTTTTGAAACCTATTTTCACCAAACTTTTTATTCGATTCCCGAAAGGTTTACATTTGATTGCTAATTTCTTATTATTGGTCCCAACTTCCAAAAGTCTGTAGTCTGGTTTCTGTCTTGTCAACACTCATCTCAAAACCAAAACTCATCTCTGAAGTAATTAGGAATCTAGAAAACAACTTTTATGCCCTAATTGGACACATTCTAGAAAGCAGCACGTTATGGAAAGTGGCAAATCTTTCTGCATTGTGAAGAACAAGCCCTTAACTTAATTGTTTACAAATCTTTTGGTCAATCAAGATTATCCCTGTTAGTGCTGTTGCTGTTGTTTAACAACAGAGATAGTGACAGTGACTCCTACTTACAAAACACAAACTAAATATGACAGAAAAGAATCTCTTTCTTCGCCTATATCTGCACTTTTCTACTTTAACAGGTTTACTTGATCATTAATCCATTACATTTTTTTTTCAATCTCCAATCTTGTTATGAATTTTTAAGCACTATGCATTCCCAAAAGTATTGGCCTAAATTTATATTGCCCATCTTTTCCCATGGGGACAGCTTTCATATAAAAGAAGATCTTGTCCTTTATCCTGCCATCATTTTGTGGCAATACTTGATTTTATGAAGTGCTCTATTGCTGTTAGATTTGGCTAAAAAGATTTTGATAAATAAAGAGGATTTCTCGGGGCGCCTGGGTGGCTCAGTCACTTAAGCCCCCGACTTCGGCTCAGGTCATGATCTCGGGTTGGTTTGTGAGTTGGAGCCCCACATTGGGCTCTATGCTGACAGCTCAGAGCCTGGCGCCTGCTTCGGATTCTGTGCCTCCCTCTCTCTCTTCCCCTCCCTTGCTTGCTCTCTGTCTCTCTCTCTCTCTTGAAAATAAATAAACATTAAAAAAATTCTTTTAAATAAAAAAAATCAAGAGAATTTCTCTTAAGCTCTTAAATGATTTAGAGACTTATATTTTTGCCTCCCCCCCCCCCCCCAAATGTCCTTGGTATGAAAACCTAGTGAAAATAATCCAAATCTAGACTAAACTTAATCAGGACCTCAGCAAAGAATGGGTACATCACTATTCTTTACTAAAGAATTCTTTACTTCTTTGTTCTGACTTTAGGGCATTTGATGGCAATTTCCTTCTACTGTACATTTTTCTTCTGCAATATTAATAGCTACAGCAGGTTGCCGTCTTCCCACTGCAGGGACTTGGCACCAAAAAGAGCTGTGATGGCAGATGTACTCTCTCTTCTCCCCACGTAGAGTTATTCTACTTTTTCACGGAAAAAGTTCTGGGATTCAAAATTAAAGAAGTAATGAGTTTTGAAGAACAAAGCTCATATCAGCTGCTTAACATCAACTCACCATTCTTTTTTTTTTTTTATGTTTATTTATTTATTTATTTAGAGAGCAAGCAAGCAGGGGAGGGGCAGAGAGAGAGAGGGAGAGAGAGAATCCCAAGCAGGTTCTGCACTGTCAGCACAGAGCCCGACGGGGGACCCGAACCCATGAATCATGAGATCATGACCTGAGACTAAATCAAGAGTCGGACACTTAACCGACTGACCCATCAACTCACCATTCTTTATAAGACTAATGGAAAAGTATCAACACTCCATTTAATACTGCTCATAATAAATAGTCATGTTGCTTTCCATTTGGATAGCACATTTTGGACAACGTGAACAGGGGAAGAATGCTGTTCCTGCTTTGCTCTTTGGTGCTTAAGCCTTCTGTGTAACGTTGTCACTGGCCCTTTACAAGCCAGGTGTATCAGTCAGAAGTCTGCAAGGAACAGAATTCTGCTCAAGATTGATCAACTGGAGAGACGCTAATGACAAGTGTAGAGCCCTGGCAAGATTGAGAAAACCAGAAGAGGATGTTGGGGCACCCAGGGTTAGCAGAGTGGGAATCATGAAGGACAAATGGAGGGAAGAATGTTCCTGAAGTCCTAAGAGAACTAGAGCAGTGGTGAAGCCTTCGTGATGGGGTTTTGGGGTGATGGTGGGTGTTGAGAGCCAATGGCCAAAAAAGAATTCTTGAAGACATCTTTGGTGCAGAAAAGGTGATTTTATGAAAGCACAGGGACAGGACCTGTGGGCAGAAAGAGCTGCCCTGGGATTGTGAAGAGTGACTGATTATATATCTTCAGGTTGGGAGGGGGTTAGGGACAGCATAAGTCTCTAAGGAATTTTGGAAGCAAGGTTTCCAGGACCTTGAGGGGCTAAGTGTTGTTAGGAAAATGTCATTTAATACTGTTTAGTAAAACTTCAGTCATGAGACCCTTCAGATGTATATCAGGGGTCATATGCTTGGCGTATATTGCCAACATGTACTTGGGGGTTAAAGATAAAGGAGGTTTGCAAAGGAATTTTTATGTGTTTAAGGAGACTCAGAGGATCCTGGGTGTGGGGGTCAGGATAATGTTAAGCCAGGATTCCTTTTTGCCCCTAGCAAAGTGTCATCACTGAAGCAGCTGAGCCCCTGGAGGGAGGTCACTCCTCCGGTTTCAAGGACTCGTCAGTGGGCCGTGGGCAGTAAGGGAATTTAATTTCTCATTTGCCTTTGTTTCCCACGTCACCATGGCAAGCACTTAAACCCCCTTCCATCTTGATGAGGGTGACATTAGGGCTCCAGGAAATGGAGTCTATGGTTTCTGGAGATTAGGCTAGGGGTAAGATTGTCTCTTTCAAGCAGTTTACTAAGTTCTCCATACACTGAGGGAGACTCCTGTGCTGCATGACAGTGATCTCTATCAGTCAGCCATTTGCTTTCTTTCCTTTCCCCTGATCTTCTGCAGCCGGGAGCGTCTGAGGAATATCACACATATCCTACCAGCGGCGGGGGGTGCGGGGGGTGGGGAGGGTGCTGTTAGCCTGTACTTTGCCCTCATCTTGCCCCATGCTCCCTCATCATTGGCATTGAGAAGATGCTGCCATTGTGGGAACCACAGAATGGAAGCAGGGAGAGAACAGAGAAGAAATGCGCCAGCCCCTGTCTTCTGGCCTCCCTCTCTGGCTGGTTGCCTCCCACTTCTAAGAAGCCAACAGCAAGGGAGCCCTTATGATTAAGTCTTTAAGGATCAGACTTCTGGGGCACAAAGCCTGTAGGCAGCCGTGGGAAGAGAAAGAATGGGAGATGGGGGAAGGGGAGGAGAATTGGCGACTACGCAGCACACAGGGTAGTATTTTAGATATTTTAAATAAGTTCCCTCTGTCATTTATCCCCAGAACAGCCTGGCAGGTTCTCTTGCCATTTATAAGTGAAGAAAGTAGAGATCGGACCCCTTCAAATGTGTTCAAGGTCACGCAGGTAAAGAGGAATGGAGCTGGAATGCTCACCTACATTTGTATGTCCTCAAAGATGGTGTTTTTATACTCTGTGTAATGCCAATTTTAATACATTTTGATCCCGGACCATACCATTTTCTGCTGTAAATTATTCAGCATAAATAATTGTCTCTGAGATAAAAATCAGACTCTTTAGCTTGGTATGAAAGGACCTTCAGTATCTGGCCCATTTCTCTTTAAAAAAATTTTTTTTAACATTTATTTATTTTCAAGAGACAGAGAGAGACACAATGAGAGGGGGTAGGTGCAGAGAGAGAGGGAGACACAGAATCCGAAGCAGGCTCCAGGCTCCGAGCTGTCAGTGCAGAGCCCGATGCGATGCAGGGCTCGAACCCACCAACAGTGAGATCATGACCTGAGTGGAAGTCAGACGCTCAACCGATTGAGCCATCCAGGTGCCCCAGTATCTGTCCCATTTCTTCTTTCCTAGCCTCCCCTTTCCCCTCATCCCAGCACATAAATCTGCTGGGCAAATAATGAGACCCTCAGGGGATTGGAGGAGCTATGACAAGTTTTCAGTTATTGGGATAGTGAGTAGAGAGAGACAAAAAATACTAACAGGTAAACCTGGAGATATTTGGGGAGAAAAAGGAACAAAGGCACAATACAAAAGTCTCTGGAACTTCAGTTAATAGCCCGAAGACAGACATTTGGCTTTCTCCCCTTTACTTCTTGCTTCTTTGTACATCCCCACTTCAGAAGAGAGAAGAAAAGGAATTGAGTGAAAAGAGAGAAGAGGAATTCAGTGAAGAGGTGAAAGACGAAAGAGGGCAGTGGGTTAAGTAGATAGAAAGGCACAAATGAGAAAAACCAAAATGCAAAACCAGGTGCCAGGAAGGGGAGCCAAGCAGGTGTTCAGAGAGGACCGAGGGGGTAAAGCTGCTGTCCTGTGGGAAGTTGGGTGGCGGAAAGAGGGGGGGGGGGGTGCAGACTTGCCCTGCTTTTCTAGCTCACCTTAACTCAGCTAAATGGACTGGAATAAAAGTTGTCGAGTGTTATGTAAATGAGGTCCGCCTACAAAAAGACCCAGTGAGAAGGCAAAACCTTCCTTGGAATAGAAGCTGATGCAGCAGTGAACCGAAAGATTGAATGAAAATAGCCAGCTTAGGCGATGGTTGAAAGGCCTAACACGTGTTACAAAATTTTGCTACTTAAATCTGCTTTTGGTTTCATGATTTCCCCAAGCATGTTAAAAATTAATATTGTGAACTTCCAGGTAAAAAAGAATTAGAAGTATGAAATTTTGCAAGTGTCTTCAAGTGTTGGGAACATTTTGTGATGCAGAATTAGTGAAGAGCTTTACTTGACTAATAATGTGAGAACAGTAACAGCATATTTGGCATATGTGGGTTTAAAAATATTATTCTTAGGTAGCATATGTCATGGGGGACTTCAGATATGAAGTAAAATTTTTTAAAAAATTGTGGCAGCATTTGAAGGAATTAAGATTTTCATTTAAACATGCAAACACCCCCAATCTTTTTCCCTAGTTATAGCATGAGGAGATTTGGTGTAATTATAGTCTGGGGCTGTTGTGGAAGGAAAAACAAATAACAGGCCTCTTTTTTTTTCCCCCTAAGAAGTGAAGGAAACATCTAGAAAGCTTTAGAGCTACTCGCTGTGCCAGCAGTAATAATGTATGTAAGTTTAAATAAAGTATTGAAAGCACCTTTTGCCCTCTAGTGATAAAGGATTTTGCTATGCATTTCAGCGTGGTATTTAACTTTTCATTTGGCAGTGGATAGAAAATCTCTTTTCCAATGTGTATGGAGCTTTGACAATTGTTTTTCAGAGGCTGTATTGTAGATTAGAAATTGGAGTCTAGGGAGTCTGGAGGAGGCCATATGCCAAGAACCTAAACTGCAAAGACTTTTTTTTAATTTATTTTTTTAACTTTTTTATGTTAACAGCAGATTTGGAGTCAGCACTTAAACTTGGTTTGAAAAGTGGTAAATTGAATCCTCGGGCCAGTCTGTTTACCTTTTTATGTGTGGAAATGGATACTAGAAGATTGTTTTTGTTTTGTTTTGTTTTTTCCTCCTACACTATCAACAGTTTTCGGAAAGAGAAAATAAGGGGCTACAAAAAGGCATATTCTTTAATTATTTGCATGATATTATTATTATGTTTTCCCATTTATTAGCATTTATCCATACCCTGAGCAAATAATGTGCAAGAAAATAAAGATGGAAACATACAGCAGAACATAGGAATATTGGAAATATTAACTATTATTTCTTTTCTCTGGGCAATTCCTGATTGCAGAGTAAGCCAATGGAGAGGTGAGCTTTGGACAAACAAGGTGGGCTTGGTTTTTCCTTTTCTGCATAACAGAGACCACGACTAGATTTGAATCTGAAGGTCAAATTGTACCGTAGCTGGTAATAATTCCCAAGGGTCCAAAACAAAGATATTACTGAAATAGTAATATCACATCCAAGACAAGATGAGCGATAGTGATTTACAGTGAGATGATTTCTTCAAATATTTGAGAAGCAATCAAGTAATTTTGGTTAATTTCTATATGGAACTTATTTTCTGACACAGGCATCGACTTTACTAGACCATAAACTTTGGGATTCAGAGTCTGTGTCTTATTCATTTTTGCATCTGTAGCTCTTAGCCCAATCCCTGACACGTGTGTATGCTTAATACACTTATTATATAGAAATCTATCTATATTATGCCTGGTCAGAGAGAAAAGGAAGCATGGACATATAACTGAGTGACACACAAGACCTCAAGACCTCAACACAAGACCTCAACACACACACAAGACCTCAACCTCCTGAAAAGATAATTTCACCCACTATATGCCAAGAGGGTAGCAGAGAGTCCCTGCTCAGCATCAGACATACAAGTTTGGTTTCCAGGAACTCTGGACACGTGGGGCAGTCCTGGAGGGAGATGGCGGGTGGAGTCCCACAAAGGCAGATGGTAGAAACAGTGCAAGTCACATATAACTGAGTGGACTGACTCATAGCTCCATGTGTAGTCATGCTCCCGAAATTCTTGGGAGTGAAATTTTAAGGAGACTGAGATATCCGAGTCGTTGATATCAACATAATTCTTTTGCACTCATGGATTGTGAGGTCTAGGAAAACTTCGTAATAGATTTGCTATTACCACCTAAGAGTTAGACCTCACCTATGGCATCAGTTCAGAGAAACTTTCAAAGGGCACGTAAGAATTTTCTTTTAGACAGCAGGTTAAGCCTGTTACAAAGAATGTGGTTACCACATATTGATACTGACTGGATTTATCTGCTCCTAATTGTAGAATCCTGGCTTCTGATTTACTTGGCCTCATTGACCTGGGGATGAATAGCCTTGTTAATGAGGATGGTTCTCATTGTCATATCCCTAATGTTCTTGTCATAGCACCTGCTTTCCATAAACAATTGTTGTTCCCTAACACTAATGCCACTAATTGCAATATTGAGGGTTAATAACAGTCATGAGTGTTAGTTGATTCGCACAAATTGATTTGTGTGCAAACTGTTGAGAGAAAACATTAATAGAAGAGCACAGGAGATTTTTTTATTTAAGAAAATCTGATCTGTGTACACGAAGCTTATAAAATAAATGATTGCTGAATAATTGATTATGAAAAGATCCTCCATGGTAATTTAAATGTTGATTACCAGATATATTAGAAATACAATCCAAAAAATTTTTATAGCATTTTCTACAAAAATAACCTCAAACTCTTATGGAGGTAGCCAAAGATGGATAAAAAAAGCAATGTTAAAAATTATGTAAAATATCTAGTGGTATTTTGAAAATATGTAAAGAAATGCTTCTATTATAAAGGCACAACATCTTCTCGACTCTAAAATGTTATGTACAATTTAATTATGGCACTTTGAAAAAACCCCGAAATACTATCATAAACATATACATGTGATATGTTAGGCATTCAGAAACAATAAGGTATGAAAATATGCACTTATTAGAATCTAGGACATGTAAATTAATTGCAGAAATTGTGGAGAACTTAAATAAATGGAGATCTCTTCCATATTCTGGAGGGAAAGACTAAATATAATAGTGATATCAATTTTTTTTCAAAATTAATCTAAAAACGAAGATCTAAAAATAAAGACTAAGGAAACTTGCATGGAGTCTGACAAATGAATGCCAAAGCTTATTGTAAACAATAGCCAAGAAAATTTGGAAATTTGGAAAAAAATATAATCCTAACAGATTATATTACAAAGGCCGACTTTGTAAAAAAGCAATAGTCACATGGATCCAAGAAACAAGACAAAGTGCAAATGTGTGTGTTTGTGTGTGTTTGGAATATGCCAATTTTGTGTATGATAATACTGGTATTTCAAATCAGCAGAGAAAATTCATATTATTTAATAAGTGGTTTAAGAGAGCTAGGCTCCTATTAGGAAAGAAAATGAAATTATTATATCACTATATTTACATATTAACTTCAAGTAAAATGTATAAATACAAAAAATGGAATTGTAAATATTCCAAAAGACAATAGAGACAGACAAATTTATAATCTTAGGTTGTGGAGGTCCTTCCTAAACATGACTGAGCACCAAAAAGATAAAATGAAAAGGGCCAATTGATATAAAAATTAAAAACTTGCCTACAGAAAAAGACACCATAAAAAAGTTAAAGTCAGAATGAGACAAAAAATACGCAATATATACCACCGGTAAAGATTAACATACTTAATAAAGTGCTCCTACATATAGAAAAATGAGAACAGAGTGCAAATAATACATTGTAAAAGAATTACAAAAGGCCAGAAAGCAAATGAAAAGAATATCAAATTCATTATCAATCAGAGAATTAGAAACTAATGCAATTAAATTCTATCTTTATTTTCCCTTTTGGCTTATCAGGATGCAAAAGATATTAAAAAAAAAAAAACCCTAAGTACATATAGTTGGTAAGGATATGGAAAAACAGGACATTATACTGCCTGTAAGTGTTATAAATCTACTTCTAGAAATTGGTTCCACATAAATACTTGCTGTCTTGTGGTTCCCCTCGGGAAGGACGTGTTCAACCCCCCGCTCAAATTTGCATCAGATGCCTAGATGCCACACATGTACTGAGAGAGTATGATAAAGTTTATTACTTACATAATAAGGCTTTCAGGGGATAGCAGGCAGGTTTCCAAGCAAGTCTGAAATGAATTGAGAGCAAAGTGAAGTCGTGGCTTGGGTTTTTATTGTGGTTAGTGGGTGGGACTGGGTAGAGGGTGCTTGTGTGGGAGACAGAGGATGCATATTTTGAATTTTCAACTAGCACCAAGGAAGGGAAAACATGGTTTTTACTATTAATTTCCCCAGAGGTGGACAAGAGAAGAGGGTGATGTGAGGCTTGAAAGCTGTCAGCAAACATCAAAAAATGGAGTTGGTCTCATTATACTTGTGTATACACTCATATATACATTTACTAGGACATTCGTTATGGTACTGTTTGTAATAATACAAACAGTGGGGCGACTGGGTGGCTCAGTCCGTTGAGCATCTGACTTCGGCTCAGGTCATGATCTCATGGTTGGTGGGTGTGAGCCCTGTGTTTGGACTCTGTGCTGACAGCTCAGAACCTAGAGCCTGCTTTGGATTCTGTTTCCCTCGCTGTCTGCCTCTCCCCTGCTTGTGCTCTCTCTGTGTCTCAAAAATAAATAAATAAACATTAAAAAAATAATACAAACAGTGACTAAGTGCTGGTCCACACATACTATGTAATATTATGCAATAAGAAAAAATATGTAATGGAGTACCTCTGTGAGTCTGGATGGGGAAGATGTCCATGGTATGTTATTGAGTTAAAAAAAAAAAGTATATATAGGCATATGTGTATAGCATAATCCTATTTATGCAAAAAATAAAAATGCACAATTTAATGTGATTTTTCATTATATGATTAATATAAGATCAGAATTACTTGGAGGCCCATCTAGGGATGCTGTGTGATTTAAAGAAACATGAAACCCAGCATGCAAAACAATTAAATAATTTATACCTTCACCATCACTATTGGATGTTAGTGATGCCTATTGGAGGGGAAAACAAAACAAAGCTTAAGAGTAGCTGGAGATGAGATGATGGATGATGCATTCATAGCATTAAGTAACAACAGAGCAAAATTATAGAAATTTTCTCAATACTTCATCTACTAATTTTCTCCTGACATTGCAGTGACATTCTAATTTTTTCTCCTGTCTCCTTCTCCTACCCCTCCAGGCTTCTCACAGCACAATGAAATTAGCCAGCCAGAATCATTTTAATCTCTCTGGGAGCTGCTTCTTCTTCTTCTTCTTCTTCTTCTTCTTCTTCTTCTTCTTTTTAACATTTATTTATTTATTTTGAGAAAGAGAAGGAGAGCAAGAGAGGTTGTGTGTGCACAAGTCGGGGAGGGGCAGAGAGAGAGGGAGAGAGAGAATCCCAAGCAGGCTCTGCACTGTTACATGGGGTCGATGCAGGGCTCAAACCCATGAGCCATGAGATCATGACCTGAGCCAAAATCAAGAGTCAGACACTTAACCAACTGAGGCACCCAGGCACCCCTAGAGCTTCTTATTTTTGTATGTATTATTTCCCTTCTCCCTTCAGAAGCTCACTTCGACTCCTTACGTGACAAGTCCACTGACATCTCTCTCCCTCACTCATGACTCCCAGCACCCAGACATAACTACCATTGTATTTCTTGCAAGATAGTTTAAAACAATTTTATAGGGGTGCCTGGGTGGCTCAGTTGGTTGGGCGTCCGACTTCGGCTCAGGTCATGATCTCACGGTCCGTGAGTCCCAGCCCTGCGTTGGGCTCTGTGCTGTCAGTTCAGAGCCTGGAGCGTGCTTCAGATTCTGTGTCTCCCTCTCTCTCTGCCCCTCCCCCACTCACGCTCTGTCTCTCTCTATCAAAAAATGAATAAACGTTAAAAAAATGAAAAAAAAAAACCAATTTTATAAATACATAAGATTATATATATAACTTGGTATCTGTTTTATATTTTGCATTTTTAACATTACAATATTTTTCTTTATATCATTAAATAGACCACCATAATTGAAAACAAGTTGTATGAGTGTATTTTCATAGCTATATTATCATGCTGCAATCATAATCAGATGAGAAGACTTAGTCAAACAGAATGTAAGTAACTTGCCCAAACTTGGGAAGTTGGTGAGCGTGGGAGTCATAGCTGACCTTATACAATCTGCCTTTAGGACAAGGTCCGAACCCCTGTACTCTTCTCTTCCCTGGGAACAAGCTACTATTGAGAAAATTCTCCTTCACTTGTGTTTGGGAATTAGTTAAGGGATTTTTAGAGAGTGTAACAAGATGTTTCGGTTACTCATGACACCCCTCAGTTATAATTGCACCCCTGCCTCAGGGCACCCATTGGCAGTGACATGTGGCCGACCTCTTTCAGCTCTTATAGTCTAAAAGACAGAGCATAGTGGGGCACTGACTGGCCTACTTTGTGCAAGACTCTGAAATCAGTATGGGAAATTCTTCTTGGCCAATAACAAGAAATCTAAATTCATATTGCCAATGAGAAGTATATGAATACTAATCCCAGAGTTGTGCCCTCCTAAGGGAGATGTGTTTTTATTGTTATTACTTTGTTTTTGCTTTTAAATATAGCCACCTGTGTTATCATTTTTTATGCAACTCAACAGCCACAGGACACTATTTGGAAAATATTAAATGTTGTAAAATGCTTGTACCGCACTGTCCTTTATTTGTCCTTTGGTATGTACTTAGTGAGTTATATTCATGGGATAGTATTTACTATCCTATGCATCTATAGGAAAACCAAAGTAGCTCTTTGTAAAGATTAATAATTTTCACAGATGATACACTCTTTGTTGCCCAGTGAACTAAAAACATGAACAAATAATTTTTGGTTCCTAGTTGTCATAATCGTTTTGTGCTACAGTACAGCTGTAGCTAACAACTTACCAAACTTTCCATTATAGCATTGTTTTTCTAAGGATATAACTCAGTTTGTCAAATTTCCCTCCAAGGCTGAAATGTAACTTATTGTACAAGCTATTAAGCCCGGAAGCAATTTTGTTTTGGAAAAAAATTAGTTTGACCATTTTTTTAAGCTCCAAGAGGGAAAAATAAATATGGAGGACTTTTTTTTTTTTATTGCTGTTCTTTAGCAGCCTTAAAGAATGGCTTTGTTACATCGTATGATTTATGCATCCATGTAGAGAACAAGAACAAGAAATTCTTTTTCACAAACAACTTTGTCTTTTTTGAAATAAAATACAGTGGAGGAAATCCGTCTGTAGTTGATAGCTAAAATCTTTTATTTGGATGCAGCTAGAGAGCACTAATTTTATCATAAGATTTAAAATATTATTAGAGTAAGTCACAGAGAGTTCAAAAGGTAACTAATATTACCTGCTGTGAATTACCATGTTAAACATAGGCAGAAAGACCTTTGATATCTGGGACTGAATGCAGCTAAGAACATGACAATTCATATTTCAAGACACTTTGTTTATGTTAGTTTACCGAACTGTTTTTATACGTATTAACTTCTAGGAGAGATTGCTTAGATAAAATGGACCCGGGGCAATACTCCATTCTTTTATCAAGTTAGACATAAGGGTCATATAGGGACTATTTAATACCTAGTGGGTTTCATTTAATTCTGTCCATCAAATCCTACTCTTAAGCTGAATTAATCAAAAGATTCGTTAAGAATAGAACTCATAAGCATAAAAATCTAAGCTGTGTATATTCACTTTCCTGGTTTAATCAACCCTGTGAAGGGATAACTGCTTTTTATTTTATTTTATTTTTTTAATTTACATCCAAATTAGTTACCATATTGTGCAACGATGATTTCAGGAGTAGATTCCTTAATGCCCCTTACCCATTTAGCCCATCCCCCCTCCCACAACCCCTCCAGTAACCCTCTGTTTGTTCTCCATATTTAAGAGTCTCTTATGTTTTGTCCCCCTCCCTGTTTTTATATTATTTTTGTTTCTCTTCCCTTATGTTCATCTGTTTTGTCTCTTAAAGTCCTCATAGGAGTGAAGTCATATGATTTTTGTCTTACTCTGACTGACTAATTTCACTTAGCATAATACCCTCCAGTTCCATCCATGTAGTTGCAAATGGCAAGATTTCATTCTTTTTGATTGCTGAGCAATACTCCATTGAATATATATGCCACATCTTCTTTATCCATTCATCCATCCATGGACATTTGGGCTCTTTCCATACTTTGGCTATTGTTGATAGTGTTGCTATAAACATGGGGGTGCATGTGTCCATTCAAAACAGCACACCTGTATCCCTTGGATAAATGCCTAGTAGTGCAATTGCTGGGTCATAGGGTAGTTCTATTTGTAGTTTTTTGAGGAATCTCCATACTGTTTTCCAGAGTGGCTGCACCAGCTTGCATTCCCACCAACAATGCAAAAGACATCCTCTTTCTCTGCATCCTCGCCAACATCTGTTGTTGCCTGAATTGTTAATGTTAGCCACTCTGACAGGTGTAAGGTGGTATCTCATTGTGGTTTTGATTTGTATTTCCCTGATGATGAGTGATGTTGCCCTTTTTTTCATGTGTTGGTTGGCCATCTGGATGTCTTCTTTAGAAAATTGTCTATTCATGTCTTTTGCCCATTTCTTCACTGGATTATTTGTTTCTTGAGTGTTGAGTTTGATAAGTTCTTTATAGATTTTGGATACTAACCTTTTATCTGATATGTCGTTTGCAGATATCTTCTCTCATTCTGCTGGTTGCCTTTTAATTTTGCTGATTGTTTCCTTTGCTGTGCAAAAGTGTTTTATTTTGATGAGGTCCCAGCAGTTCATTTTTGCTTTGTTTCCCTTGCCTCCAGGGATGTGTTGAGTAAGAAGTTGTCGCGGCCAAGATCAAAGAGGTTTTTGCCTGCTTTCACCTCGAGGATTTTGATGGCTTCCTGTCGTACATTGAGGTCTTTCATCCAGTTTGAGTTTACTTTTGTGTATGGTGTAAGAAAGTGGTCCAGGTTCATTCTTCTGCATGTCGCTGTCCAGTTTTCCCAGCACCACTTGCTGAAGAGACTGTCTTTCTTCCACTGGATATTCTTTCCTGCTTTGTCAAAGACTAGTTGGCCATACGTTTGTGGGTCCATTTCTGGGTTCTCTATTCTGTTCCATTGATCTGAGTGTCTGTTCTTGTGCCAGTACCATACTGTCTTGATGGGTTTTATTTGCAGCTTTGTAGTATAGCTTGAAGTCTGGGATTGTGATGCCTCCTGTGTTGGTTTTCTTTTTCAAGATTTCTTTGGCTATTCGGGGTCTTTTCTGGTTCCATACAAATTGTAGAATTATTTGTTCTAGCTCTGTGAAGAATGCTGGTGTTATTTTGATAGGGATTGCATTGAATATGTAGATTGCTTTGGGTAGTATCGAAATTTTAACAATATTTTTTCTTCTTATCCAGGAGCATGGAATCTTTTCCCATTTTTTGTGTCTTCTTCAATTTCTTTCATAAGCTTTCTATAGTTTTCAGTGTATAGATTTATCACCTCTTTGGTTAGATTTATTCCTATGTACTTTATGGTTTTTGGTGCAATTGTGAATGAAATTGATTCCTTGATTTCCCTTTCTGTTGCTTCATTGTTGGTGAATAGGAATGCAACCTATTTCTGTGCATTGATTTTATATCCAATGATTTGCTGAATTCATGAATCAGTTCTAGCAGGTTTTTGGTGGAATCTTTTGGGTTTCCCATATAGAGTATCATGTCATCTGCAAAGAGTGAAAGTTTGATCTCCTTTTGGCTGATTTGGATGCCTTTTATTTCTTTGTGTTGTCTGATTGCAGAGGCTAAGGCTTCCAATACTATGTTGAATAACAGTGGTGAGAGTGGATATCCCTGTCTTGTCCCTGACCTTAGGGGGAAAGCTCTCAGTTTTTCCCTATCGAGGATGATATTAGCATTGGGCTGTTCATATATGGCTTTTATGATCTCCAGGTATGCTCTTCTATCTCTACTTTCTTGAGGGTTTTTATCAAGAAAGGATTCTGTGTTTGGTCAAATGCTTTCTCTGCATCTATTGAGAGGATCATATGGTTCTTGTCTTTTCTTTTATTGATGTGATGAATCACGTTAATTGTTTTGTGGATATTGAACCATCCCTGCATCCCAGGTATAAATCCCACTTGGTCGTGGTGAATAATTTTTTTAATGTATTGTTGGATCTGGATGGCTAATGTCTTGTTGAGGATTTTTGCATCCATGTTCAAGAGGGAAATTGGTCTATACTTCTCCTTTTTAGAGGGGTCTCTGGCTGGTTTTGAAATCAAGGTAATGCTGGCCTCATAGAAAGAGTTTGGAAGTTTTCCTTCTATTTCTATTTTTTGGAACACCTTCAAGAGAATAGTTGTTAACTCTTCCTTAAATGTTTGGTAGAATTCCCCTGGAAAGCCATCTGGCCCTGGACTCTTGTATTTTGGGAGATTTTTGATTATTAATTCGATTTCTTTACTGGTTATGGGTCTGTTCAAATTTTCTATTTCTTCCTATTTCAGTTTGGTAGTGTATATGTTTCTAGGAATTTGTCCATTTCTTCCAGATTGCCCATTTTATTGGCATATAATTGTTCATAATATTCTCTTATTATTGTGTTTATTTCTGCTGTGTTAGTTGTGATTTCTCCTCTTTCATTCTTGATTTTATTTATTTGGGTCCTTTCCTTCTTTTTTATAAAACTGGCTACTGGTTTATCAATTTTGTTAATTCTTTCAACGAGCCAGCTTCTAGTTTTATTGATCTGTTCTACTGTTTTTTGGTTTCGATAGCATTAATTTCTGCTCTAATCTTTATTATTTCCTGTCTTCTGCTGGTTTGGGGTTTCATTTGCTGTTCTTTTCCCAGTTCTTTAAGGAGGAAGGTTAAGTTGTGTATCTGAGATCTTTCTTCCTTCTTTAGGAAAGCCTGGATTGCTATTTACTTTCCTCTTATGACCGCCTTTGCTGTGTCTCAGAGGTTTGGAGTTGTGGTATTATCATTTTCATTGGCTTTCATACACTTCTTAATTTCCTCTTTAACTTCTTGGTTAGCCCATTCATTCTTTAGTAGGAGGTTCTTTAGTCTCCAAGTATTTGTTACCTTTCCAAATTTTTTTCTTGTGGTTGATTTTGTGTTTCATAGCATTGTGGTCTGAAAACATGCATGGTATGATCTTGATCTTTTTGTACTTGCTGAGGGCTGATTTGTGTCCCAGTATGTGGTCTATTCTGGAGGATGTCCCATATGCACTGGAGAAGAATGTATATTCTGCTGCTTTAGGATGAAATGTTCTGAATATATGTGTTAAGTCCATCTGGTCCAGTGTGTCATTCAAAAGCATTGTTTCCTTGTTGATTTTTTGATTAGATGATCTGTCCATTGGTGTGAGTGGGGTGTTGAAGTCTTCTACAATTATGGTATTACTATTAATGTGTTTCTTTATGTTTGTGATTAATTGATTTATATATTTGGGTGCTGCCACATTTGGCGCATAAATGTTTATAATTGTTAGGTCTTCTTGGTGAATAGACCCCTTAATTATGTTATAATGCCCTTCTTCATCTCTTGATACGGTCTTTATTTTAAAGTCTAGATTGTCTGATATAAGTATGGCTACTCCGGCTTTCTTTTGTGGACCATTACTATGATAGATGGTTCTCCATCCCCTTATTTTCAATCTGAAGGTGTCTTTAGGTCTAAAGTGGGTCTCTTGTAAACAGCATATGGGTGGATCTTGTTTTCTTATCCATTCTGTTACCCTATGTCTTTTGATTGGAGTATTGAGTCCATTGACATTTAGAGTGAGTACTGAAAGATATGAATTTATTGCTATTATGTTGCTTGTAGAGTTAGAGTTTCTGGTGGTGTTCTCTGGTCCTTTCTAATCTTTGTTGCTTTTGGTATATATGTATGTATATATGTATGTATGTATGTATGTATGTATGTATTTAGTTAGTTTTTCATCTTTTCTCCCCTCAGAGAATCCCCCTTAAAATTTCTTGCAGGGCTGGTTTAGTGGTCACAAACTCCTTTAATTTTTGTTTGGGAAACTTTTTATCTCTCCTTCTATTTTGAATGACAACCTTGCTGGGTAAAGAATTCTTGGCTGCATATTTTTCTGATTCAGCACACTGAATATATCCTGCCACTGTTTTCTGGCCTGCCAAGTTTCTATGGATAGGTCTGCTGCAAACCTGATCTGTCTTCCCTTGTAGGTTAAGGTTTTTTTTTCCCCTTGCTGCTTTCATGATTCTCTCCTTGCCTGAGTATTTTGTGAATTTGACTATGATATGCCTTGTTGATGGTCGGTTTTTGTTGAATCTAATGGGAGTCCTCTGTGCATCCTGGATTTTGACATCTGTCTTTCCCCAGGTTAGGAAAGTTTTCTGCTATGATTTGCTCACACAACCCTTCCACCCCTATTTCTCTCTCTTCCTCTTCTGGAACCCCTGTGATTCTGATGTTATTCCTTTTTAATGAGTCACTGATTTCTCTAATTCTTAAATCATGCTCTTTTGCCTTAATCTCCCTTTTTTTTTCCTGCTTCATTATTCTCTATACATTTGTCCACTATATCACTGATTCTGTGTTCTGCCTCATCCACCCTTGCTGCCACGGCATCCATTCGAGATTGCAGCTCAGTTGTAGCATTTTTTATTTCACCCTGACTAGCTTTTACTTCTTTCATCTCCACAGAAAGGGATTCTAATCTATTTTCGGCTACCAGCTAGTATTCTTATTATTGAGATTCTAAATTCTGGTTCAGACATCTTGCTTGTATCTGTGTTGGTTAACTCCCTGGCTGTCGTTTCTTTCTGCTCTTTCTTTTGTGGTGAATTCCTTCGTTTTGACATTTTGAAGGGAGAAAAGGAGTTAGTGCAGTAGACAAAAATTAAAATAAAAACATTAAAATAAAAAAATTAAAATTAAAAAATTAAACACACACACAAAATATCAAATAAATGATGCTAGATCTTAGGTGTGTTTTGGTCTTGGTGTTGAAAGTGGCTTGATAGATTAGAGAAAAAAGGTGAAAAAAAGAAAAAAAAGGAAATCGTCTGAAAATTTTAAAGAATGATTACATCAGGTAGACTAAAATGAAATGATGGAAGTAAAATAGAATTGAAAAAATGTACACAAAAGTAAAAAATATAGTAGAAAAAAATAAAGAAAAATATTTTTAATAAAAATTGAAAATAAAAATGCATTTTTTTTCTCTTTCTATATTCAAGAAAAAGAAAAGAAACAAAAAAGAGAAAAGAAAAAAATAAGGAAGAAAATTGAACAGTTGGACCGGCCAACAGACTGAAACACAGCTGAAACCACTCCGCCCTCCCCTAGAAGTCAAACCCATGAAGCGCTCCACAGTCCACAGACCAAGCAGGCGGTGAGACCTGTGCTCCTGAAGAGCGAGGCTGGCCCAGCTCAGCGGGGCCCAGTGCAACGGCTCCACTCTTCACCAGATGGTGCTGCCAGCCCACTGGGGTGGATTGCTGCAGTGCCCATGCGCAGAGCCGTGAAACCACGTCACCCAGCCACCCAGTCTCCAGCATAAGAACCCTGTTCTCCCGATCAGCAATCGCACACCTGTCCTTTGTCCTCGGCCTCCGCCCAATCCCCACATCTACACTGTCAGTGACCAAGCCCCGGGCAGCACCCCTCTCCCGAGCCCTGCCCCAGATGCGGCTGCCTTCCCCTGCCCCCCACCTCTGAGGGTCTGTGGCCCTTACTGATCTGCCCCACTCCGGAGGGTCCCACCAAGCAATGGCCGGATGTCGGCTGTACCCAGGAACTCCGGGGACTGCACTGCTGCTGGTGCCCAGAGACCACTGCCAGGCGCCAGCCCACCCCAGAAAAAGTTTGCGAGGCAGTGTAGCAGCAGCGCCCTAGAGACCATGGAAAAATCACAACACATACCTGGCACCAGGCTTCACCCCCAATGACCCTGCTCCAGCACCAGCAAAGGAGGCCACCCTCTGGGGTCTGCTGGGCCCAGGTGGCCTCACAGCCTCCACCAAATGTCCCTCTAGCAGTGGAACTGCCTCTCCCCCTGTGGCCTGAGAACCTCCCAGATCCCACTTTATTCCCTGGGACCCACCTCTCCCACCAGAGCACCGCCAGGCATGGAGCTGCAGAGCCCCAGACTCCGTGCTCCTGCCTCCACTCCACCCACAGTCCCAACGGATTTCAAACCCTCTCCCTTCTCCCTCCCACCCCCAGGTCTGTCCCTGCAGCTATCTCCAATCCTCCACCCTCTGTCCAGCCTCCTGGGGAGGGGTGCCCTTCCCACACTCTTTCCTGCCCCTGCCATGCAAAAGTAGCCCCCGACATCTGCAGCTTCCCTCCCCCAAGTTCACCTCTCCATGACCCTCACTGCTGAAGTCCATGGCCCAGGCCATGCAGACTGCGGTGTCAATCCCCAGATCAGTTTCTAGGTGCAGCAGGATGGTCCAGTGTTGGTCTGGCCTCACTCCACGGACACAAGATACACAAAAAACCTCCATGCTGTTCTGCCATCCCAGCTTTCCACTCTCCCCCCTCCCCCCACAACTTCTAAACTTAATGTCATTTCATTCTGAACATGGTAAGTTTTTCTTCTCTTTTTATTTCATTTGTGCAAAGAAATATTACTTAAGATACAAAGTAATAAGGGAGGAAAGACCAATGTCTGTTCCAATCTAAACACTCTAGATTCAAGATTTCCAATTTATTTCTCATTCACACTGACATATGACCTTGACTTAATTGTCAGAACCAGTAGTGAACAGAGTGAAGTGGTCTGAAAGAAGTAGGGCTCTGGACACCCACCAGCAGGGACCAGGTCGCTAATTTGGGGTTGAGAGATTGCCATTAACAGGCAATTGTGCCATTTCTGTGCTCTGGGCAATCAAACGCTCTCAGAGGACAAAGGGAAAAAGAGAGATAAGGGACAGGATAGAAATATGGGTTGTGCAGAGAGGAAGGGGACTTAAGATCCTTCATCTTCCCTCCCTTCCTCTCCCCCTCCTTTCCTTCTTTCCCAGAAGTAGTATACCTTTTCCTCTAAGAGAAAGCGGGGGACATCTTTGGATGTTCAATGATAGGAAGGGAGAAATTAGACTCTGATCTGGGACTCATTTTATTGTTTGTATATCTGTTTATACCTAAAAATATTGAACTGATTTCTTAAGGTCTCTGTATTTCTGAATATACTTTATTAGCAGAAATTGTGATATAAAATAATATTTCTATTTTTTTTCAAACTTCAATTTTGTAGAGACATAGGTTTGAGAAGAGAAGACCATAGTTTTTCAATAATGAATACAAATGTCAGTAGTTCTTATTTCTTTCATTCACTCATCGAGTAACTTATTAAACAAACCTTTATTGTGTGCTTTTTATGTTTCAGCCACTGACTTAGGCTCCGGAGATTCAGCAATGATACTATGTCTGTAACATTTAAATTGTCTCATTGTTCCATAAAGGGGAAGGTTGATGTAATGGGGTGTATTTGCTAGGCATTCTTTGTATCAAGAAATAGTTTTAGTCATTCCTGCTCAGTGAACTCCGAAGGGTCAAACTATATCTATTGTCAGGGTACATGTTGCAATGAAGGAAGCTGGAATGCTTCAGGAACATCAGTACAGAAACCTTGTGCCTTAGCCCAATTGATAAAGGGTTAGAATCTGAGGCAGCACTAGGGATAAGCAGCTAGACTCATCTGATCTCCAGACTAATGTTCTGCCATTTATGTGCTCTATTGGTCTTCATGTCTTTGTGCATGTTCTTCTTCCTACTGTTTGTCATCAGCATCTTCTCTGTTTTATCCTTCCAATACCATTGGGCTTTCTTTTTTTAACAATTTATTGTCAAGTTAGCTAACATACAATGTGTACAGTGTAGTTTTGGCTTTGGGAGTAGATTCCTGTGATTCATCACTTACATACAACACCCAATACTCATCCCAACAAATGCCCTCCTCAATGCCCGTCATCCATTTTCCCCACCCCCCCCAATTCCCCATCCCCATCAACCCTTAGTTTGTTTTCTGTATTTAAGAATATCTTATGGTTTGCCTCCCTCTCTGTCTGTAACTTATTTTCTTTCCCTTCCCTGATGGTCTTCTGTTAAGTTTCTCAAATTCCACATATGAATGAAATCTGTCTACTTCTGAGTGACTCATTTCACTTAGCATAATACCCTCCAGTTCCATCCATGTTGTTGCAAATGGCAAGATTTCATTCTTTTACATTGCTGAGGAGTATTTCATTGTACATATATACCACACCTTCTTTATCCATTCATCCTATGGACATTTAGGCTCTTTCCATAATTTGGCTATTGTTGAGAGTGCTACTATAAACATTGGCATGCATGTGCTCCTATGAATTAGCACTCCTGTATCCTTTGGATAAATTCCTAGTAGTGCTATTGCTGGGTCGTAGGGTAATTCCATTTTTAATTTTTTCAGGAACCTCCATACTGCTTTCCAGAGTGGCTGTACCAGTTGGCATTTCCACCAGCAGTGCAACAGGGTTTCAGTTTCTCCACATCCTCACCAACATCTGTTGTTTCCTGGGTTGTTAATTTTAGCCACTCTGACTGGTTTGAGGTAGTATCTTAATGTGGTTTTGATTTTTATTTCCCTGATGATGAGCTATGTTGAGCATCTTTTCATGTGTCTGTTGGCCATCTGGATGTCTTCTTTGGACAAGTGTCTATTCATGTCTTCTGCCCATTTTTCACTAGGTTATTTGTTTTTTGGGTGTTGAGTTTGGTAACTTCTTTATAGATTTTGGATACTAACCCTTTATCTGATATGTCATTTGCAAATATCTTTTCCATTCAATTGGTTGCCTTTTAGTTTTGTTGATTGTTTCCTTTTCAATGCAGAAGCTTTTTATCTTGATGAGGTCCCAATAGTTCATTTTTGCTTTTAATTCCCTTACCTTTGGAGACGTGCCAAGCAAGAAATTGCTGTGGCTGAGGTCAAAGAGGTTGTTGCCCGTTTTCTCCTCTAGGGTTTTGATGGTTTCCTGTCTCACATTTAGGTCTTTCATCCATCTTGAATTTATTTTTGTCTGGTGTAAGAAAAGTGGTCCAGTTTCATTCTTCTGCATGTTGCTGTCCAGTTCTCCCAGCACCATTTGCTAAAGAGACTGTCTTTTTTCCACTGGATACTCTTCCCTGCTTTGTCAAAATTAGTTGGCCATACATTTGTGGGTCCATTTCTGGGTTCTCTATTTTATTCCATTGGTATATGTGTTTGTTTTTGTGCCAATACCATACTGTCTTGGTGAGGACAGCTTTGTAGTAGAGGCTAAAGTCTGGGGCTGTGATGCCTCTAGCTTTGGTTTCCTTTTTCAACATTACTTTGGCTATTTGGGGTCTCTTATGGTTCCATACAAATTTTAGGATTGTTTGCTCTAGCTCTGTGAAGAATACTGGTGCTATTTTGATTGAGATTGCATTGAATGTGCAGATTGCTTTGGGTAGTATTGACTTTTTAACAATATTTGTTCTTCCAATATGTGAATGTGGAATATTTTTCCATTTCTTTGGGTCTTCTTCAATTTCTTTCATAAGCTCTCTATAGTTTTCAGCATGCAGATCTTTTACATCTTTGGTTAGGTTTATTCCTAGGTATTTTATGGTTCTTGGTGCAATTGTAAGTGGGACTGATTCCTTGATATCTCCTTCTGTTGCTTCATTATTGATGTTTAGAAATGCAACCCATTTCTGTACGTTGATTTTACATCCTGTGATTTGCTGAATTCATGAATCAGTTCTAGCAGGTTTTGTGTAATCTTTCACATTTTCCATGTGGCGTCTCATGTTATCTGCAAAAAGTGAAAGTTTGACTTTGCCAATTTGAATGCCTTTTATTTCATTTTGTTGTCTGAATGCTGAGGCTAGGACTTCCAACACTGTGTTAAACAACAGTGGTGACAGTGGACATCCCTGTCGTGTTCCTGATCTCAGAGGGAAAGCTCTATGTTTTTCCCCTTTGAAAATGATATTAGCTGTGGGTCTTTCATCTATGGCTTTTATGATGTTAAGGTATGTTTCTTCTATCCTGAATTTCTTGAGAGTTTTTATTAAGGAACGATGCTGTATTTTGTCAAATGCTTTTTCTGAATCTGTTGACAGGATCACGTGGTTCTTACCATTTCTTCTATTAATGTGATATATCACATTGACTTATTTGTGAATACTGAACCTGCTCTATAGCCCAGGAATGAATCTCACTTGATCATGGTGAATAATTCTTTTAATATACTGTTGAATTCAATTTGCTAGTATCTTGTTGAGAATTTTTGCCTCTATGTTCATTACGGATATTGGCCTGTACTTCTCCTTTTCAGCGGGGTCTTTGTCTCATTTGGGAATCAAGGTAATGCTGGCTTCATAGAATGAGTTTGGAAGCTTTCCTTCCATTTCTACTTTTTGGAACAACTTGAAAAGAATAGGTATTAACTCCACTTTAAATGTGGTAGAATTCCTCTGTGAAGCCTTCTGGCCCAGGACTCTTATTTGTTGGGAGATTTTTGATAACTGATTCCATTTCTTCACTGGTTATGGGTCTGTTCAAATTTTCTATTTCTCCTCATTAGAGTTTTGGTAGTGTGTAGGTGTCTAGGAATTTTTCTATTTCTTCCAGGTTGTCCAGTTAGCTGGCATATACTTTTTTATAGTGTTTTCTAATACTTGTTTGTATTTCTTTGGTATTGGTTGTGATCTCTCTTCTTTCATTTTTGATTTTATCTATTTAGATCCCCTCTCTTTTCTTTTTGAGAAGTCTGGCTAGGAGTTTATCTGTTTTGTTTATTCTTTCAACAAACCAGCACTTAGATTCATTGATCTGTTCTACTGTTTTGTTTTTGTTTGTTTGTTTGTTTTGATTCTATACTGTTTATTTCTGCTATAATCTTTATTAATCCTCTTCTTCTGCTGGCTTTGGGCTTTCTTTGCTGCTGTGTTTCTAGTTCCTTTAGGTGGGAGGTTAGATTCTGTATTTGGGATTTTTCTTGCTTCTTGCGATAGGCCTGGATTGCAATGCATTTTCCTCTTAGAACTGCCTTTGCTGTGTCCCAAAGGGTTTGGACTGTCATGTTTCCATTTTCATTTACTTCCATATATTTTGTAATTTCTTATTTAATTTCCTGGTTGATCCATTCATTCTTTAGTAGGATATTCTCTAACTTCCATGCATTTGGAGGCTTTCCAAATTTTTTCTTGTGGTTGATTTCAAGTTTCATAGCATTGTGATCTGAAAATATGCGTGGTATAATCTCAATCCTTTTATATCAGTTGAGGGCTGTTTTGTTACCCAATATGTGATCTATTTTGGAGAATGTTCCATGTGCACTCAAGAAAAATGTATATTCTGCTGCTTTTGGATGAAAAGTTCTGAATATATCTGTGAAGTCTATCTGGTCCAGTGTATCATTCAAAGCCATTGTTTCCTTATTTATTCTATGTCTAGATGATCTGTCCATTGTTGTAAGTGGATTATAAAAGTCACCTATAATTACAGAATATTATCAGTAAGTTTGCTTATGTTTGTGATTAATTGATTTATATATTTGGGCACTGCACCTTGGGGGCATAAACAATTACAATTTATAATTGTTAGCTCTTCTTAATGGAAAGACCCTTTAATTATGATATAATGCCCTTCTTCATCTCTTGTTATAATCTTTGGTTTAAAACCCAGTTTGTCTGATATAAGTATGGCTACTCCAGCTTTCTTTTAACATCCAGTAGCCTGATAGATGGTTCTCCAGCCCCTCATTTTCAATCTGAAGGTGTCCTCAGGTCTAAAACGAGTCTCTTATAGGCAGCATATAGATGAATCTTGGTTTTTTATCCATTCTGATACTGTATGTCTTTTGATTGGGGCATTTAGTCCGTTTATATTCAGAGTGATTATTGAAAGATATGAATTTAGTGTCATTGTGTTATCTGTAAGTTTCACACTTGTGCTGATATTTCTGGTCCTTTGTAGTCTTTGCTGCTTTCCATTCACATAGTCCCCCTTTGGATCTCTTGCAGGGCTGTTTTAGTGGTCGTGAACTCCTTTAGTTTTTATTTGTCTGGAAAAGCCTTTATCTCTCCTTCTATTCTGAATGACAGTCTTGCTGGATAAAGCATTCTTGGTTGCATATTTTTCCTATTCATCACATTGAATATTTCCTGCCACTCCCTTCTGGCCTGCAAAGTTTCAATAGACAGGTCTGCTACTACCCTTATGTGTCTTCCCTTCCAGGTTAAGGTCTTGTTAACCTTGTGTTATCTGTAAGTTTCACACTTGTGCTGATATTTCTGGTCCTTTGTAGTCTTTGCTGCTTTCCATTCACATAGTCCCCCTTTGGATCTCTTGCAGGGCTGGCAAAGTGGCCTGCAAAGTTTCAATAGACAGGTCTGCTACTACCCTTATGTGTCTTCCCTTCCAGGTTAAGGTCCGTTTGTCCCTAGCTGCTTTCAGAATTCCCTATTTTTGTATTTTGCCAGTTTTACCATGTTATGTTGTGGTGTTGACCTGTGTTTGTTGATTTTGAAGGCAGTTCTCTGTGTCTCCTGGATTTGGATGTCTGCTTCCTTCCCCAGATTTGGAAAGTTAACCAGCTATAATTTGTTCAAATAAACCTTCTGCCCCTTTCTCTTTCTTTTCATCTTCTGGGATTGCTATTATACAGATATTATTTCATTTCATTGAATCACTTAGGTCTCTGAATCACTTGTGGTCTAGTAGCTTCCTATCCCTTTTTTTCTCAGTTTCATCATTTTCTGTAATTTTATCTTCTATTTCACCTATCCTCCCCTCTGTTTCTTCCATCCTTGCTGCCACTGCATCTAGTTTATTTTGCATCTAACTTACAGCGTTTCTTAATTTGTGTTAGGTCCTTGGTCTCTGCAGCAATAGATTCTCTGCTGTCTCCTATGCTTTTTTTCAAGCCTAGCTATTAGTCTTATGACTACTACTGTAAATTCATGTTCAAATATATGGTTTACATATGTTTTGAACAATTCTCTGGCTGTCATTTCTTCCTGGAATTTCTTTTGAGGAGAATTCTTCTGTTTTGTCATTTTTGCTAGTTTTCGGTCTTTATGTGTTTTAATAGTTTGTTATGTGCCCCGCATTTGCAAGTACTACTGTATTAAAAAGGGATCATACCCTGTCCAGGGCCTGGCACTTCAGGAAGTGTTTTTGGAGTGTGTTGCATGCCCTCTGTTGTTGTGTCTTTGGTTGCTTGATCTCACTGCTTGTAGTGGTGGATTGGACCTTCCACTAGGGGTGCTTTGATTTGTTCATTAAAGTAGCCTTGGCAAAAAGGAAACAGGTTGGGGCAGGGAGAAGTCTTTTCCCATACAAAGAGAGAAAGGACAGGGGCAGAAAAAAAAAAAAAAAAAAAAGACCAGGCAGAGAATCAAAGAAACTATAAGTCCTGGCACCTGGGTGGCTCAGTTGGTTAAGCTTCTGACTTCGGCTCAGGTCATGATCTCCTGGTTCATGAGTTCGAGCCCCACATTGGGCTCTGTGCTGACAGCTTAGACCCTGGAGCCTGCTTTGGATTCTGTGATTCCCTCTCTCTCTCTCCCCTTCCTCCACTCACTCTCTGACTCTCTGTCTCAAAAAATAAAACGTTAAACAAAAAGAAACTACAGGATTAATCCACAGAAAGTGAGAGGAAAATAAAGAAGGAGATACAGAAAAAGTGTAAAAAGAATAAAGTAAAAATGACTGTTTAAACAAACAACCAGAAAAGAGAAGGAAGAAAAGAAAGAAGGAAAAAAAGAAAGAAAGAAGAAAGAAAGAGAAGAAGAAGAAGAAGAAGAAGAAGAAGAAGAAGAAGAAGAAGAGGAAGAAGAAGAAGAAGAAGAAGAAGAAGAAGAAGAAGAAGAAGAAGAAGAAATATATATGATAAGAATTGATCAAAAATGAAATCAGAAATTATGAGGCTGATTCCAAAGGGGGAAGAAAAAAAAGATGGGAGTAGAAAGAAAGAGAAGAGAAGTAAAGAAAAGAAAGGAGAAAAAAATAATGATAGTTAAAAAAACAAAACAGATCAACATGTAAAACTCACAGTGCCTGGGATCGGCGGCTGTGCTGGTCTGGAGGAGAGGCTGTCTGGTTGCTCAGTGTCCTTCCAGTTCCAGTAGATACACAGTTACCAGCACGGAGGGGTGGGGTTTGGTGTAGGCGGGCCCCCCCTCCACTGGGGCTGCTGTCCTGTACCCTGAAGCCCCACCATGCTGGTGTTGGGGAGAAAAAAGGCGACTCCCCTACCTCTCCTCCCGGACTGGGTGTCCCAAACCACGCTGCGTAGGCAGCCCTCGAGAGCAGCGCGGCTTGTCCTGCCTCACAGTCTCCCATGCCTCCTGGGTGCTCGGCTGGATTTCAAACCCTGATGTTTTAAAGGATCCCGCACCTTGCGGACCTGTTTCTGGGTAGTGCCATTCCTCCCAGTCGACAAAGGGCCTCTAGCTGGTGCCTGCAGGGTCCTTTGTCTTTGGGGGGGGGGGGGCGATTTACCCTCTTCCCACAGTACTTAAGGGAGGGGACTGTTCTCTCTCAGTGTGCCTCTGAGCTCACTACTCACCACGCCGGCTCGCACACTGTGGTCTCCAGTCCGGGAGAAAGTCGTGCAAACCCTGACAACTCTGACCTTTAGGGCCTAAGGCTGCTTGCAAAGTAGAAACCGGTTCTCTCTGTATTTCTTCTTCTCCAGTCTGCGGTCCGTGGTTTTTCTCTTGTCCACATGCAATCCCATCCTTCCACAGCCTCTCTTTCTCTTCCTTTTGTTTCTCCACTGAAGGGTTTTCCCCCACTATGTGCCTATGCTGCCCATTTTCTCTCTCCCAATTCGCGTACATGCACCTCTGCCCTGCCAAGCTGTCTTTTTCCACCTGTGGAGGTTTTTCCATCACTCTGTAGCCTGGATTCCTGGTATTCCGTGTTCTGACCTCAGTACTGCTGGGTTTGAGGAACTAGGGAAATTCCAGTCCCCCTACTTCTCCGCCATCTGACTCTCTTCTGTACCTTAGGGCTTTGTTTCCTCCTTATTACTCTGGCTTTCCCACCTGCTTCCAACTTTAGCTCTCTACTTGATTTATTTATTTCCCGGTTTATTTCCAAGAGAGACTATCTGGCTGGCCCAACTGTCCAGCATTACTCTGCTTATAAACTGTCTTGGGCTATAATGGAAAGATCATTGAGATTTGTAGCTTTTTCCTGACTGTCAATATATTTGATGCGGGATCATTAAACCCAATGGTCAAGAAAGAATTCTTGAGATGTTTACGGTACAAATAGGTGTTTTTATTGAAGCATGGAGACAGGACCCGTGGGCAGGAAAGAGCTGCACTGGGATAGTAAGAAGTGACTGGTTATATACTTTTAAGTTGGGGGGTGAGGGAGAGAGATAACCTAAGTCTCTAAAAGGGTTTCTGCATGTTAAATTTTTTTTACGTTTATTTACTTTTGAGAAAGAGAGAGACAGAGTGTGAGCAGGCGAGGGGCAGAGAGAGAGGGAGACACAGAACTCGAAGTGGGCTCCAGGCTCTGTGCTGACAGCACAGAGTTTGTGAGGCTCAAACTCACAAGCCAGGAGATTGTGACCTGAGCTGAAGTCAGAGGCTCAATTGACTGAGCCACCCAGGTGCCCGTAAAAGAGTTTCTTCTCTGTGTTTAAGAAGAGTAACACGATCTTGGAGTTCTGGCCATTGTCAAGATAAGGTTGTTTTAGTTTCTAGCAAAGCATTCACATTAAGGCAGCCATGAGTTCCTTGAGGAATGTCATGCCCTGCTTGTCTCAGGTATTTATCAATGGGCTGCAAGTTGTAAGGAAATTTACTTTGGCCTACATTTCTCTTGCCTTTGTTGTCCTCATTATGTTGAAACACCTCCTTTTCTGTGTACATTCCTATGCGTTTGACTAAAATGTCTGTGAGTTTGGCTTGTGGCATCATCTGAGTGATGTCGGGAAGGCATGTAAATATCTTTTCAGGGAACAACCTGACTCTGAAATTATAATCATTATAGATGGTGTGCTGAGCCTAGTTTTAATTTCCCTTCTTATACAGAGCACCAAGGAAGGACAAGGTCCAACCTTGAAGATGCCAGCATCTGCCTGGAATGTTCTTTGCCAGCCTCATTGCATGGCTTGTTCATTGTTAACACTCAGATTTCAGAGCAGCCCTACCTGATCGCCCTGTTTAACTGGGTCCTCATCTTATTGTCCATTTCAGGTGGACAGCTTTCTTCCTAGAACTTGCCACAGTTTGTAGTTACTTTTTTATTTATCAGTCATGTGTTTGTTTATGTCTATACGACTAGAATATGATAAAGTGAGGGTGGGGCTCTTGACAGTCTTGTGAATGGGTCTATTCCAGCTGAATGCCTGGCACAAAATAGCATGTAGTCAATATTGGGTGGGTGAATGAATTGGAGAATCAATGTCAAGGAAGATTGGGTCTGATTCCCAGAGATTTGGGAGTACCTGGAGGTAGACAAAGACAGTTGAGTGAGAGGTGAAGGAGTGACTAGTCTCTTTGTGCCCAGTGTCCCAAGAGTGCCCCACCATTTTTCACATTTCTTCTATGCTATTCAAAAGTACTTGTCATGGCATAGGCCCCCCAAATTGTCGGTTGCTATTAAGTCATGAAGTCAGATTTCCTGGGAATGATTATAAAACCCTATACAGTCACTGTTCGTAGTCAAATGCCCTCCTGAGGACATGGTGAAATCCTTGCCTCATCTTTTACATTGTATAAGAGTATAAGAATATAAGAATATGCTTTTGTATAAGATACTTCTAATATACATGGAAAGAATATCCTTTTGACAAGCTGCTCAGTCACGCAATATGACTAATGATCATTTTAAGTAAAATTTTTGTAGAGAATGTAAATCTCATATAATTCAATTTATTGTGGACAAAATGCCTAGCATATGCTGGGACCCATGAAGGAAATGTTCAAAAAGAACTTATTACTGTCACTTCCTCTTGAAATACCTTAATTAAACAAGTATTATTTAGGAGAATCTGGAATTTAACATCAAAATGAGTATATATGTGATATACCAAAAACATCAACGTAGGTTAGAGTTGTTAATAGCAGTCATTTAAAGAATAAAGCTTAACTATTGTTTCAGTGGAAGGAGAGAATGAAAGAAGATGTGGGAATCCTGTTGAGGTTTGTAATGGTCAAACGGACCTACTGTGGGTTGAGATCAGGGTCTCCTCTGAAACAAGTTATTCCTGACACTGGCCATCTATTCTTAGTAAGGCTTATGGGACTCAGTCTCTCTTGTTTGTCCAGGGGCGTCAGATTAACTAAATTCATAGCATTCTCTGTTAATTTCCTTTTTTTTTTTTCTACTTAGATTCTAATAAAGTCTTTAATGCTTCAGCCTTGTTTTAGCTAGAAGCGAGAAAAAGGTGGCGTCATCTCCACTTTGGATGATAGTACATTGAGAGAATTGCTACTTCTATGCTCTGTATGATGACTTAGTTCTGATCTGGGAGAGATTCCCTTGGGGAATGTGATTCTTGGCTTTCATTCAGGTATTCCGATTGGCTGCCCTTTCCCATCTGGAGTGCTGTGTTTTGTTCATAGTATAGAAGTCAGTGATGCCTATAGACTCTGCTTATAACCAATTTGGTTCCTTTGCTTTCCCTTCTGGATATTTGTTTCAGCCAACATTGTTGTGTCTTCTTTCTTATGATATCTGGTGTCTCATATCATATTTCCCATCTGGTTACCACCTTCTGTCTGTTTGACTCCTGGGCTGCAACCCATGTCTCTCTTGGCTGGACCTACCAAGACCTGGTGTCTTGTCCCAGGAAAGTTGGCGAGCTGACCTATCTGCCTATCTGTAGCCTTGGATTTTAAGACCATGTAGATGGTGGAGAAGCATGGAAGAAGAAGGTTAATCTTTGTGGGAAGGTTGAATCTATAGGGTACCTCAGTATTTTACTTGTTGGTGAGTTGCATTTTTGTATTCTTACTTTGTTACTTATTTTATTACAATTCAGTGATAGTCTAGAACACATTTGCTACATTAATTTCATCCACAACACATCTGCTAACTAATTTCACTTTGCTTAAGAAACTTGTGGCAACAGTGCTTTAGGGAATGTGTATAACTGAGTGTATATGTCTGTACGTACAACACATATGCACACACACATATTTTGCCCATACTTAGAATAAAATCCCGTGTTTTTATTTTGTGATAATTAGAAAAATAACCTATATGGTTTTCAAAGAGTTTAATGTTCTTGCATTCCTTAACCACAAAATATTTTCTGAGGTTTTTATCTATAGACTTTTTGAAAATGATATGGTTCTCTCGATAATTCCCTGGCCCACTTGTTTATCAGTTTGCCATGAAGTAGATGGGCGTTATAATCGTAAACAAATTTGAAACTCTATATGAACAATGATAAGCTGTATGAAAGCACCACTGCTCATTTTTCCTTCTCTTCGAGATGGAATTAAATCAATACATTTTACACTATTGATTTAGGTGGGATGGTATTTTTAAATCTCCATGTATATATGATACCTATGACCTTGTATTTATATTTGCCACCAGGTTATTGAACAACCAAAGTGACACTTTAATATTTATGCTTGAAAGAGTTATAAGTATCACACTAATTCATAGAGTAAAAGAACTTAACTCTTGTTACTAAGTCAATAAAAGAATACATACTACAAGAACTTATTTAAGGGACTTTAAATACTTAATCAAACCATCGTAAATCAAATCAAACCATTTTTTTAATGTAGGTTTAGTTTATCTACATGTAACAATACTTCTATCAAGTACTTGATCAATTGCAAATTGGTTATTGTTTTAACTGACTAGCAGTTTCGCACATTTGCTTTAAAGATGAGTTTAAGTCAACCAAGGATGATCAGATAATATTTGATTTACTGACCATAAGACTTAGCTCCATATGAAATTTCAGTTTCTTTTCATGTATACCTCTTTTTCATAAATCTTTGGGTGACTTCCTCTTTGGCAATCCTTTTCTTCTTTTGTAAATCATTTGAATGTTGGTTTGTAAAACTAGATATAGTTCTATCTATGACATGACAGATCAAAGTTGTAAAGAAACACATCTGTCAAAAATGCTGATTTAATATTTTAAAGACCAATATGGGTGTTTGCTGAATTCTCTTCACAATTCTAAATTTAGCCCAAACCAATTTTATCTGGGCAAAGTCTAAATCTAAATTCACTTTGTTATTTCTGATATTCTTTATTGGCATGTTTAAATTCATTGGCTAAAACAGAACTCATGCATTTTTGCCCAAGAATGGAAGCTTCTTCTTGCCTTTGCCAAAGCCAATAGGTAAAGGGGTGTGTGTGTGTGTGTGTGTGTGTGTATGCGGCACATTGCCACATTTCAAAGGCAATCAGACATGTTTGAAAATGTCTTTTGTTTCTTTTTTTCTTTTATTTAAAAAATTTTTTTAAATGTTTATTTATTTTTGAGAGAGAGAGAGAGAGAGAGAAAGAAAGAGCATGAGTGGTGGAGGGGCAGAGAGAGAGGAAGACACAGAATCAGAAGCAGGCTCCAGGCTTCGAGCTGTCAGCACAGAGTCCAATGTGGGGCTAGAACTCACGAACCACAAGATCATGACCTGAGCCGAAGTCAGACACTTAAGCGACTGAGCCACCCAGGCGCCCTGAAAATGTCTTTTTAAAGTAGGTGGGAGCAGAAAAAAATGCTATGAATTTCATTAACAGTTTTTATTAATGCCATGAAATGATATAGTTGCTTATCAATACTGAAGACATTAAATTTCTATGAAAAACTTTTTATATAGGAGAACCAAGAGACGTCTTTTATGCTGATAGACATAAACTAGCTTTGGCATGAATTTGGCTTGGAATCAACCCCTGCTCCCTGAAGCGCCTTCTGATTTAGTCCTATGTGGTCTGTGAGAATCAACCCAGCATGAGAGAATTGACTCACCATCATTTTATTTGATCATGTTGATGATAGACATGGACTTGATCACTGTATGAACCTTGTTTAAACATTTTTCATTAAAATTTTTGAAGTAATTGTTATGACCAGCCTGGCTCTCTGCCTCAGAATAAGCTCTTTGCTCAGAGGTGGGATTTCAAGTCTTTTACTGGTAGTTATTAGTCTCATGCCAGCCTTGGTAAAAGTCTTATCCCTGCACAGAGTTTTTGGAGACTTTTTTCAGTAGCTTAGATGGTCTCATCCTTATATTGTGTCCCCCTTCAGATAAATAAGTGCCTCTTTTGTTTCTGTGATGACATCCTCTCATTGTAATTCGCCATTCTGGTTATGAAGTCTTACGCACCCACTCAAGAAGCTCTCCTGCAAAAAGATCCCATGACCGAAGCTGTATGCCTGCTTATCAGCATAGAGCTTGTAATGCAACCAGTGCCTAGACTGCTCACTACAGTGCTCTGGTATTCAGACATCACCTGTTACTCTTTTCTGGAACATTCCTGATATCAGCGGCCTGCCTGAGGGTCATTTTTACTCCTAGCGTTTGCTGTCCGTGTAAGGCTAGGTTATACTGCAGCGAATTAATTTAGTATCTCAGTTGGTAATACAGATTTTTTTCTTGCTTATGCTGTAACCAGTGTAGGTTGTTGGTGGTAGTCAGAGACCCAGACTCACAGAAGTGCCATCATGTTGGGAGCCTGGCATCTCAGAATGTAGATCACTGCAGCAGGGGACACATGCATGAAAAATTCACATCCACCCTTATACACCTCAGATCAGAAGGAGCACACTTCACTCCTACACATAGTCACAAAGCCCCTGCCAATGCAAGAGAACTGGGACATGGGGAGAAGCACATGGATGCTGGTGACCAGTACATGTCTCTCTCCCTGTGCCCCCAAGACCGTGCCTCACGTGGGTGGGTGATCTCATCCCATCATTAGACTATCCACAGTAGTTGTTTCTACTGGAAAGGGTTGATTTTGCTTTAGGACCCAGCCCATCCTGGAAGGGCCTGTACTGTGTTCTGTTTAGTATATTTGCATTAGTGTCTATAAATACTGATCGCCTCACAAGTCATTTACATGTATGGATTTTTATGCCTTGTTTCCGTACTCACTATATAGATCCTGGTAACCCTAAAAAACAAAATAATTGCTTATACTTGCTAAAAGTATGGAAACGCCAGTGTTAATGCCTCAATCTTCAAAGTTCTTATTGGTAAGAGGTATCACTTGCTCTTGCAGCTTAGCTAAGCAAGTTTTCATTATTACAAACATCCAGGCTCACAGTTCTTTATGCCAGGCAGACTTACAGGTTAAATAGTTTCTGATGGAGGGTGCCAAGTTTTGAGGTTTGTCAGTCTTGGCAGTGATGGATTCAAGACCAGGGAGACTCATTAAAATGGAGCCTCAGTCCTCAATCAGGTGTCAGTTTTCCAGCATGCGTGGCAAAACCTAAAATGTCTTCTGGGCTTGGCTGGATTTCTGATGGATTGGGTGGCCCCAAAGTGGAGCCAAGGTACATGGTTTTTACATGGTACATGGCACTGGAAACCATCGATCATTCCAAATGGATGCTGTATGTAGTAATCAACAACATTTGGGGTAGAATTATTCCCAGGAAAGCTGTGGCCAATCTGTGATCAGTTAGGGACATAATATGATAACAATAGCGGTGGCCATGAGGTTGAATGTCTTTATTGTTCTAAGCCACAGACATTTTGAAATAAATGCCCAATTCATTGCACTTCAGATTGGCTAACAGGCACATGCAGGAGTGAAGGAGCAATATTTATTAGATCTAATTCTTAAATACAGTTTATTCAACAAACAGAAAGTAATCATCTAAATTTTCCCAAAGACCGTTCAAGTATTATTGTTACAGCAGCTGTTCTGGGAACATCTGTGCATCATCCATCTGTCGGTTATCTAAATCTAATTTTGCTTTGTGTTGTATTAGTTTATCATTGCTTTAGAGTCTGAAGTTATACCTATAATATTTGGCTTAAAGAACTCTGTCTCTTCCCTTAGAGTTGTTAATAAAAGGAGGACGATATTTTCACACCCTTTGGTATACAATTTATTTTCTCCTATTCTGTTAATCTCCATTGTTTATTTCTTGTTACTGATGCCAACAGGAATGATTACTAGGATGTATATAGAGATTTATCCCACAAATTTCAAAATTGGTGACTTTCGGAAAATATAAAGCATAATACTTCCAATGTTTATTGGAGGTGTTATTTCTAAATGAAAAAACAAACAAACAAGCAAACAAACAAAAAACCAAAGAGATGAAATAGTAGCAATAGGAGAACAAATGAAAGAATTACTATTGAGCTTTAGGAGGACTTTATGTTTTTGTTAAATTGAGGGTGAGTACTAAATTTATTTGTTTTTGTAGTCTCTTATAGAAGGACATATTCAATTAACCAAAATCTAAATTCTAACATTTGTCCTGCAACCCCCCCCCACTATTTTCTAATATACAAGTCAGTAAACTTAAAAAAATGTACAATTTATTAAATGGAAATTTATAAATTCACTGTCTCCTTTCGTATCACAGTGATTCAACATGAGAAAAAGAAAAAATAAGCTCAGGTAAGATATATTTACTCAAAAATTTATTTTACACAAAAAACAGCTGTAAACAAATTAAGAGCAAAGGAATTAATTTTGGATGTACATTGGTATATATGGAATATCCTTGTTTTCATGGTCCAGGATATCTTTTAGGTCCCTGAAATTTAGAGCTTAAATAGAATTTAATATAATTTTAATGCCTAAATATCCTGTGTAGGTGTTTCCCTTAGATGTGAGGGACATTACTATTGTTATTGAATTAGTTATCTCATAAAACGAAATACCAGTTAAGATATAACATGCAGTTGTTTATTTCACATAAGTTTAGTGAGTGCTTCGTGAATCTCTCAGTGTACTATTCAGGGGCCTTTTATTCTTATCCTTGAGTGAGAACACACAAAGATTGGGAAGAGGATATTATTTCTCTGTTTCAAATAAGTGTGTGAGATGTGTAATACCATTGGTGAGAGAATGACCTTTTAATGAAATGGCTGTGGTCTGTTGTTATTGAGTTTAATGTTTACCATTTCAGGGCAAAAGATTGGTGCACGTTTTTTCCCTCTTTAGAAGTGCATTAGTTACTATGGCAACAATTTTACTGGCAGAAACAGAGTTTTCAAAGACTCACACTTACAATGTGAAATTAATTTAAGCATTGGATTGGAATTTATACTCTTTGTAGTTAGAAATAAAGACAATCACCTAGAAGTGCTTCTTTATATGGAGCTGGGGCAATGGCCAGATCATTGCATATTTATAAATCCATGCATCCAAAACAAGGGCCTAATTGTGACCTACACAAGGGAATTTGGGTTTAAGTTGTGAAAATTTCTTCTTTATCTCTTACATCACATTAAAATTTTGGGTGTCCATTCTAATTTCTCTTTTTAACCTGACCGACTTTAATATTTTATTCTGATCTAAACTATGACCAATATTAATCCTTTTAATATTTTTTCTTTGAGAACCTGTATGGAATTATAATTTTCTGTTATTGGCAAACTTTCCTTAGCTAGAAGAATTGTATCCAGTGTATTCTTCATGGCTGGATGAGACATTCTGCATTGCCAGTAATGGCTGGCCATTCGTTAGAGCACTGCACAGTCTTGACTCTCAGATTAAGCTCATGACATACATCATGAAGTGGGGATGGAAAAGAACAAGGAAGACTTTAAGTGGAATTCTTTCATGGATTCAGTTTGTAGCTGAAATAAACCAGAAGCGTTCCAGACGTCAGGAGGTTTCAGTAAGCTATGACAATTTCCTGGAAGGTTCAGTAAAAACTTTTCTTTCTCCTCCCTTCTAAGTGGCAGTTGGAGGGTATAATGATTGATAACAGCTAAGTTGGAGGATGTAGCTTAGTGTAAAAGTCAGATGAACCAGAACCCCGGGACTGGCTACAATTACCTGCCCAGTTATGGAAAATGCCCAATACCAGTTGTGCCCATGTGTCCATGGAATAGCAGTTGAGAAGGTGTTTTTCCAAAGGGGACCTTGCACCTTAGAGGGAGATGTAAAATCCAAGCTAAACTCTCTCAGGTGTTTCTTCCTAATTCAGCGATCAGGAAATTCACACCACCTCTGTGGGGCAGAGTGGAGAGATCACCTGAAGGGCAATATCCAGAGTTGGGCAGAAGTGGTCTCCTTAACTGTGGCTACCCGCACAGAAAGGGCAGCTTTCTTGGTCTTTGAGATTGCTCATAATTCTGAGCTTTCTTTGCATCTCTCTGTTCCACCAACATAAGGGACTTCGACAGTTTCCTTCAGGACTCAACTTTTTGATTCTTATCTGTCACCTTTCCATCTCCATCTGCCATCCCTGTGGATTTCACCATTCCCTTACCTTACTACTTCTTATTGTGTTTTTGCATGACCAGTGGTCAGCCTTAAAGACTGCTGTCTCTTCATGCTGGATGCTCTCCCCACCCTGACCTACATCAACAACTGCTTTGCCAAGGGCCTGCCCAGGGTACTATCTTGTTTCTCTGATCTTGGATTGGCAAGTGCTTCTGGAGGAAGTCACAACCCAATGCCAATTAGTTGACCTGGAAGAAAAATGACATTAATAATGGAGTGAGTGGTGAGGAAGAGTTTGGTTTCAGTTAAACCCTCCATTTGGAATAGCAATTCTTTCTCAATGTCTAATTGATTCTCTTAAAAATTCCATCCCACATATGGGGCTCCCGGGTGGCTCAGTCGGTTAAGCAGCCAACTTTGGCTCAGGTCATGATCTCAGTCTGTGGTTTCAAGCCCTGCATTGGGTTCTGTACTGACAGCTCAGAGCCTGGAGTCTGCTTCGAATTCTGTGTCTCCCCCTCTCTCTCTCTCTGCCCCTCCCCGACTCATGCTTTCTCTCTCTCTCTCTCTCTCTCTCTCAAAAATGAATAAACATTAAAAAAATTCAAAAAAATTCCATCCCACATAGTGATCGCTTCAAAACTTTTTGCTGTTTGCAAGAAACCACCCCCTACCCTGTCTTCTTAAAATGACCTCACTTTTTCTACTTTATTGCGAGCTTAAAACCCTCTAATTTGGTGTCTCCCAACGTTCCCCTCCTGCACCTGAGGCTTTCTGTCATATTCTCTTTCCTTTCCTTTAGGAGAGGTGTAAGAGAAGTGCTTATGTGTCATTTTCCTGTGCCTGTCCTGTCTCCTGCATGTCTCTGGGGACTCTGATTCCCTGGTGACTCCCTTAGCTTATGCTTCTTTGAATCACTTTCTGTTCACTGGCTCTTCCTCCTCTTCCTACAAACATGTCCAATTGCATCGATTTTAAGTCCCCAAGGCGTGCCTGAGTGGCTCAGTGGGTTGAGTTCCGACTCTTGATTTCAGCTCAGGTCAGGATCGTGGAATCGAGCCCCATGTTGGGCTCCATGCTGAGTGTGGAGCCTGCTTGGGATTTTCCCTCCCTCCCCTGCTCATGCTCTCTCTCTCTCTCTCTCTCTCTCTCTCAAAAATGAAAATAAAAAAAATTCAAAATGTTCCCTAGAGAGGTCTCCTCTTGTTCACAAATTCCCCCAAATTATTCTATGCTCATTGCCTCCACTTCTTAACTGGTTTCAGTTTCCAACTCCTGAGATGTGGGCTTAGTTTCAGCAACTCCAGGAAACATCTCTGCTGATGGACGTCTTCCTGAGGCCATATTTAGTACTTTCTTTCTTATCCTGTCTTCATCTTTTGACTCTCATCAAAGATCTGTCTTTTCCTGTGTTTCCACTTTCCTGAATGTTCTTACCATCTGTATGGGGGAGATTTTCCTCTTTTTCTCTGTCATTTTCTACTGTTACATACTTTTAATGTCAATCTTACGACTACTGTGGGTTCAGTGCTTGCCTGTCTGCAGATGATACTGGGCTTTCGTTCTGAATTCTGAAGCCCATTTTGCAATTCCCTGCTGCTCATTTCTGGCTGGTATGGGAATGATGCCTAAAGGGCCCCATGCTTGATCATCCCATTTCCCTTCAAAAGCACTCCTTCTGAATTCTGGCTTCTGTCATTGATCAGACTTTCCTTCCAGCTCTCAAGCCCCTTTTTCTGTTTCCATTCTTTTGGTTCCTGTTGCTCTATCTCTGCCAGGCATCTTGAGACAATCTTCCCATTTTCATTCCCACAACAACTGCCCCGGTTCATATTTCACTTGTCTATAGTGTAGATTACTCAATCACTGCTTATTAAGTTTCTCTCCTTCAGTGCCTTCACACTCAATCTCGCCTACACACACCAGATGAACCCCCCTAAGCAAGACTCTGTTCATGCTGTAACTTGATGTTCAAATGGAAGTTTCAGCAGCAAGAGTTTTTAGGCCATGAACAGATTTTCAAGGGAAATAACAGAGAATCAGCTTCATAGCTCTGAAATCCTCCACTCATAAGGGAGATTTTGATGAGTTCAGAGATGGAGGTTGGGGCTGATTCTGAAGATGGGAGCTGTGCCATGGGCCCCACTTTCCTGCAGTAGGTGGGGATGGGGATGTCTTCAAGATTAAAGAATGAAGCTTCTGTGGGGCCCCTAAGAGGCCTCAGTTCTGTTGTAGTTGGAGAACACAGCAGGACGGTTACTCCCGTGCAAGGAAGCTAAAGCAGCCTGTCACTGCAGAATAGAGGGCTGAGTGTGGCTGCCACTGCCCCTCTGAGCCGGAGTGTTAGCCTGGCATGGTTCAAAAGGGGGTCTGACTGAGGGAGCAGGTGTTAGGTTCCTGCTTGGGGTCAAGTAAAATGGTGTGAGATGATTGCCAGGGATAGATCTGACTTGAGAGAGGGAGGCTGACAAAAGGTGAAGTCTAGCTCCTGACATAGATTTTGTAGGTAGAAGGGCCCATGGGAGACTGGAGAAAGTGCTCTGAGAGGAAATCAACTTTAAGTAGCTGTTAGGTCCAGCAATGACTGGGCTACCTCACAACAGTGCTTAGACAAGAATGGATTCTTCCAGTCATCAAGCCTTTCTTCACACCCCAACCCCCTCAACCCTGGCAGGAATAGAGACATCAGCTATTGGTGGGGGCTGCGGCCCATGGGATAGAGAGAAACGTCAGGTGCATGCTGGCCTCAGGCACCAGGCAGTCCACTGGCAGCTGGGGAGAAGGGCAAGGCATTACTTCTGGATGAAGGCGGAAGGGTTGATCGATATTACACTGGAGATTTTGCATCACTAAGTTAAGATTGTGTCTGGACAAAGTAGGTGTTTTTATTACCCAGGAGCTGGCCAAAAATGTATGAGACTTGGCAGAGTTGTCTTTCTGTAGCAGAAGGACAGCCCTGCTGAGCAGGTATAAGGACACAGTACGAGCCCCCACACCCCGACCGCCAAGAAAGGGAAAAAAGTTGCTTTTATGATGAAACACCGCGAGCCTTCCTCGTGTAGTGAACTGGCTAAGATCACCTGTTTTCTCAGGGTCTGCTGCAATAGGACAGAGCTTGCACGGTGGTTTCAGAGCACTCTCTTTCTTCAGTTTTATCTTTTGTTTAGCTCGAGCTTTTTCAGCAAACATTTGAATGCCACTTTTGCTACTCACTATGAACTTTTGGATAGGTTACATAATCTGCTGAGGCTTTCTTTTCTTTTTTTCTTTTTTCTTTTTTCTTTTATTTATTTTATTTTATTTTATTTTTTTATTTTTATTTTTTCCAATATATGAAATTTATTGTCAAATTGGTTTCCATACAACACCCAGTGCTCATCCCAAAAGGTGCCCTCCTCAATACCCATCACCCACCCTCCCCTTCCTCCCACCCCCCATCAACCCTCAGTTTGTTCTCAGTTTTTAAGAGTCTCTTATGCTTTGGCTCTCTCCCACTCTAACCTCTTTTTTTTTTTTCCTTCCCCTCCCCCATGGGTTTCTGTTAAGTTTCTCAGGATCCACATAAGAGTGAAACCATATGGTATCTGTCTTTCTTTGTATGGCTTATTTCACTTAGCATCACACTCTCCAGTTCCATCCACGTTGCTACAAAGGGCCATATTTCGTTCTTTCTCATTGCCACGTAGTACTCCATTGTGTATATAAACCACAATTTCTTTATCCATTCATCAGTTGATGGACATTTAGGCTCTTTCCATAATTTGGCTATTGTTGAGAGTGCTGCTATGGGGTACAAGTGCTCCTATGCATCAGTACTCCTGTATCCCTTGGGTAAATTCCTAGCAGTGCTATTGCTGGGTCATAGGTTAACATAGTGTTGGAAGTTCTAGCATCAGCAATCAGACAACAAAAGGAAATCAAAGGCATCAAAACTGGCAAAGATAAAGTCAAGCTTTCACTTTTTGCAGATGACATGATATTATACATGGAAAATCCGATAGACTCCACCAAAAGTCTGCTAGAACTGATACATGAATTCAGCAAAGTTGCAGGATCAAAATCAATGTACAGAAATCAGTTGCATTCTTATACACTAACAATGAAGCAACAGAAAGGCAAATAAAGAAACTGATCCCATTCACAATTGCACCAAGAAGCATAAAATACCTAGGAATAAATCTAACCAAAGATGTAAAAGATCTGTATGCTGAAAACTATAGAAAGCTTATGAAGGAAATTGAAGAAGATATAAAGAAATGGAAAAACATTCCGTGCTCATGGATTGGAAGAATAAATATTGTCAAAATGTCAATACTACCCAAAGCTATCTACACATTCAATGAGGCTTTATTTTCTTATCAGGAAAGTTGTCAGTAACATGTACTCTGTAGGTTTATTGTGAAGATTGAATGAGAAGTGTACTTAAAACACTCAACACAATTACGGTAGTTAACTATTGTGCTATAACACATTCGGTCAAAATTTAGCAGTTTGAAACAATGCATACTTTTTTTTTTAATCTCACGGTTTCTATGAGTCATAAATCCAGCCACAACTCAGCTGGGAGCTCAGATCCCCTGATGAGTCTGCATCAAAGGGTCAACCGGAGCTGTGGTCTTCCCACAGCTCCCAATGTGTCAGCTAACTTCTCCCAGAGTGACCAAGGGAGACAGGGAGTGAGATGAAAGGCACAGTATTCTTGTAAGCTAAACGTGGAAGAGAAATCTCATCACGTTTGTTGTGTTTTACTCAATGGAAGTGAGTAATTATGTCCTGCCAATAAACAAGAGGAAGGGCTTGCACGGGGCATAAAAACCAGGAGGTGGGGATCATCGTGGGTTATGCTGGAGGCCGCTTGTCACACACAGGGTCTCGAATAGGTGCTCTTTCCTCCTTTACATACCGCATGTCAATACCAGCTTCCTATGCAACTTTCTCTTGTTCTTCCATTTGAATGAGGACTTCCTCTGAGTTCGTGCAGCACATTGTTGCCCTACATATGTTTTTCTCATCACTTAATTTTTTATTTTTTTATTCTTTAATTAGATAATGGCATTCTGCTATGTACAAAGATACCGCGATGGAGGAGGTATTTTTCCTTCTCCAAGGAGGAATGCCATGTGTTGCTTAGTTAACTCCAAGGGAACGGGCCACTTTGTGCACAGTACACATTTAGCTGGACGACAGAGGTGGCCCCTTCTCAAGGAACTCAGTGGGTAGTAAACAATGGTAGATTTGGAAACTAATAGCCATAATAGCCTAGTGCAAGAAAGAGAGAATTAATTGTATATGGTGAAGCTGAGAATGACTTCATGACAGAAGGACGTATGAGCTGGGCTTGTAAAATGAGAAGAAATCAGTCAGAGAAGGAAGCAAAAAAACATTCTAGACCTCAGAGTGACCAGTCTCTGCCATCTCCATTCTCTCTCCCACTCTCCCTGTTTATGATACTGGCTGGCAAACTGCAGTCCACTGGCCAAATCTGACTTGATGTACTTGATACCTGTGTATAAATAAAGTTTTATTGGAACATACCACGCTCATTCATTTATTTATTTTCTGTAGCTGCTTTCATGCTTCAAGAGAGTTGAGTAAACGTGACAGATTATTTAAGCCTCGCCGAAGTCTGAAATATTTGTTCTCTGCCCCTTTACAGGAATTAACTGATTTCTCTCTGATACACCCACAGTATAAAGGAGCTGCTCAGATGTTTGCTAAATGAAGTGGCTGAATAATCAGGGTAGGGGCTATAATTGCTCTGTACGTGGCTACATAAAGAATCAATCTGCATTCAGTCCGTGGCTTAGATGATTCTTTATCAGTGATTCTTGACAAATGTTTTAACTGACACATAGCTGTCCATAGTAATGAAAAAGTCTTTTGAAGCAAAAAATCAAACAGCAAGTGTGCTATTCTCTAGATCTGAGAGAAAATGATGTAGTTTTTCTAGTTTAGAATATGTTATTTAAATGTTTTAATGAACTTTCTTTCTTTCAAAATATAGACCAACCAAATCAAGGAAGACACATGACAGATGTAATAATAGACATCTTGCAAATAAAAGGTAAGTCCAATGATATTAAGAAAATAGCCAGGAGAATTTTACAGAATGTTCTCTCCACTGCGGCTGAGGAAGAGCTCTTATATAACTTACAATGATACAAGAACCTCAAGGCATCAACCACAAACTCAGCCTCAAGTGACTTAAACAGTGTTTGCCACCCTACATGTATTATCATTCATAAACGTGAAGTATTAGCACAGACACATCAACTGTAATGAAATACAAGAAATTGTAGATATTAACATCAACTAGATAATAGAAATCTGTTGGAACATTTCTTTTTAAGTCTTTTGGATATCTAGTAAATAAGCTGTATTATCATAAATATTTGCATTGTATCAAAACTACCTGGTGATTAAAATTTCAGCATTTTGTCCAGTCCCTTAAAATGAAACACAGGTGTAGAAAATGAACTGAAATGTTCTAAGGAAACCAAACTTCTGATCTTATATAGGCTTGAATCATACTTCTGCACATTCCATTTTAATTTGTCATGTTTGAAGACCAGAAATTATTAACCTGCTAATGCTCCAAGTGGTTGAGAATGCAAATAGTGTCACAAATACTCCATAAACTCTTTTTTAATGATGTTTCTGACTTATCTTTGCCCACAAAAGCGTGTTCACTTTCTTGAGTTCTGTGGGACATCACTGCAATGGGTACCTCTCAGACTGGTTCTTAGAAACCCCACCTTTGGGGCACCTGGCTGGCTCAGTGGGTGGAGCACGCAGTTCTTGAACTTGGGGTTGTGAGTTCAAGTCCCAAATTAGGTGTAGAGATTACTTAAATAAACTTAAAGAAAAAGAAAAGAAAAGAAACCCACCTTTATCTCAACCATGAGTATCACAGATGAAAATAGATTCCACTGTAGAGATGACGGGGAGAGGGTGGTGGTAAATAAAATGCCTGAATTTGAACCAGTTGAGAAAGATTAGGATAAAATGGGGAATAAAAAATATTTTTTTATCAATTTTAATGCTAATATTTTAAAAAATAAACTTTATGTTTTAAACGGTTTTCATTTTACAGAAAAATTCAAAGAGAGTATGGAGAATTCCCACATACCCACACTTAAATTCTATTACTAACAGATCAGAAAGGTACATTTGTTACAATTAATGAACTAATATGATACATCATTCTCAACTGAAAGTTATTACTTTATTTATATTTCCTTAGTTTTTACTCTAATGCCCATTTTCCATTCTAGGATCCCCTCTAAAATATATTACATTTAGTTGCTATGTTTTCTTAGGCTTCTCTTGCTTATGACAGTTTTTCAGGCTTTATCTAGTTTCGATGGCCTTGATGAGGTTGAGAAGTAGTGGCCAGGCATCTCGTAAGATGTTCCATTATTGAGATTTGTCTGTTTTATTAGTTTGGGTATGTTTTGTTGGTTTGTTTTTTGAGAAGACCTCAGAAGTGAAGTGCCTTTTTCTATCACATCATATATCAAGAGCATGTATTCTCAAGTGTGTATTCATCCCATTTATCACTGTTGATGTTTACTTTGGTTATCTGACAAAGGTGGCATTTTTTAGGCTTCTCCACTGTAAATTTACTTTTTCCTCCATTTCCATACTACATATACTCTTTGGAAAGAAGCCACCATGTGAAGGTCACCCTTAAGGAGTGGGGAGTTATGTTCCAAGTCTTGAAGTTGGAGTATCTCCGTAGATTATTTTAAAATTTTTTGCATAGATTTGTCTATTCTATTGTATTTGCTTATTCAATCATTTATTTAAATAAATATGGACTCATAGATATTTATTTTATTTGGAAGGGTTATATATAGTATTTTTAATATTTATTTTATTGAGATATGTTGACATAGTATATAAGTTTATGGTATACAATGTGTTGCTTTGATATGTTTGTATATTATGATTACCAACTTAGCACTAGCTAAAAGCACCATCACATCATATAAATATTATTTTTTTGTTGTGCAAGCAATTAAGATCTATTGTTTTAGCACTTTTGATGTTTATAATACAGTATTGTTGATTATAATCACCACGCTGTGCGTTAGATCTCTAGGACTTATTTTTCTATTGGTTGCAAGTTTGTATTCTTAAAAAACATCTCCCTAATCCCTCCACCCCACAGCCTCTGTAAACATCATTCTATTCTCTTTTTTAATTAGTTCAGCTTTTTTAGATTCCACATTGATATCATAACAACATTTGTATCACTCTTTCTGACTTTTCTCACTTAGCATAATGCCCTCAAGGTCCATCCATGTTGTTGCAATGGCAGGATTTTCTTCTTTCTCATGGGTAAATAATAGTCCATTGCGTATATATACACCATATATTCTTTATCCACTCATCTGTTGATGCACACTTTGGTTGTTTCTCTATCTTGGCTACTGTGAATAATGCTACAATAAACATGGGAGTGCATGTGTCTTTTCAGTATTGTGTTTTAATTTCCTTTAGGTAATACACCCAGGAGTGGGATTGTTGGATCATATAGTAATTTCATTTTCTGAGGAACATACAGTTTTCCATCCACAGTGGCTGCACCTGATGACCATTTGGATGTCTTCTTTGGGGAAAAGAAAATGTGTATTTAGTTCTTCTTAGCCCACTTTTTAGTTGGATTATTTGTGGGTTGTTGTTGTTATTGGGTTGTATGCGTTCTTTATATATTTTGGATATTTAACCTCTTATCCGATATATGGTTTGCAATTATATTTCTCCCATTCTGTAGGTTGAATTTACACTTTTTTTTATTGTTTCTTTTGCTGTGCAAAATCTGTTTTCATTTATTTTGTTACTTGAATTTTACCTGCTTTGGCCACTGGGAGCTTTTATGTTGGCTCCTATGCCCCTTTGCATACCCCATCATTGTATGCCATGTATTTTGTTTGTTTGTTTGTTTCCTCTTCTTTGTTTTGTCTCCGCCTCTTCCTCCACCTCCTCTTTCTTCTAGCACTGCCCCTACTTTCTAAGACCAGAAGACACTTCAGTCTCACCATGTGTATTTCTACTCCAGTACTAGCATCAGTCATTTCTTTCAAAAACCCTGGTTCTTTTCATTGGAAAATTGTATGAGAAACCAAGATGTGAGCATTAGGTGTGCTCATGGTTACTGGGATATCATTACTTCTAGGGAAATATATGTGTATATACTAACTGGTATATGTATGTATCTCTAGAAATACTTTTAGGTGTAACAATCTGTGTTTCTATTAAGCTAAACATGAGTTTATACTAATGCTTCTGACTCTAATTCATCACCACATGTATCATACTAGCCTCTTGTCTTTGTGTATCTGTAACTTCCACTCCGACAGTGAGAAAGCTGACTTCCATCATCTGCCATTTATTCATTTAATTTTCCAATTCCATCATACATGTATAGAAATAGCAGACTTTTGAATGTGTATCTGCCAAAGGAGACAAACTTTATCAATTAGAGTGCAGTGTTTATGTATAGTTTCCTTTATTTTTAGTCTTATAGGCTCAATACTTTTCCATCATTACATTGGTCTGTGCTTTTGCCCCCACTCTGATCAGTAAGGTTGTTTTATACATTTGTAATATAGTTCGACGGTTTTGTCAAATTTTGCATTCCATCCTGGGATCCCCAATCTCCTAACTGATGCTTGAAAAATTTGCATATGATTAAGATTTATTCTTTGTGCTGATAAAGGTCTATGGGTTTTTGACAAATACATAGTACCATGGATATGCCCTTATAGTATTTTACAGACTAGTTTCACCACCCTAAAAAATGTCCTACGCTTCATCCATTTAACCCTCTCACCATCCCCTTAAATCCCTGAAAATCACTCATCTTTTTACCATCTCCATAGTTTTGCCTTTTCCAGAATGCCATCTAATTGGAATCATATGGTGGTATTAGCCTTTTCAGGCTGAATTATTTCATTTAGCAATATACATTGAAGATTCATCCATGTCTATTCATGGCCTCATAGATCATTGCTTTTGATCACTGAATAATATTCCATTGTACTGATGTACCAGAGTCTGTTTATCAATTTACCTGTTAAAGAGCACCTTGTTTTATTCTGGTTTTGGGTGATTATGAATAAAGCTGCTATAAACATTCACCTTCAGGTTTTTGTGTGGACATAAGTTTTGAACTCATTTGAGTAAATATCTAGGAGTTTAATTGCTGGATCGTATGGTGAAACTATGTTTGGCTTTGTCAGAAGCTAACAACAAATGACACTCCATCCCCGGGGAACAAAACAAAATTCTTCTCCGTTTACAGTTTCCTACAATGATAGTCATGGGTAAAAATAGCAATCCAATTAGTGTTTTCTGCAGGTAACTGGGATGGACAGGAACTCAACAAATACTACATGCTTTAAAAGTGAGAAAAGAAGGTCATATCGTTGGTGAGCAGCTAACAGTCAAAGAACTTAAGGAAACAGATTTATAGGGGCTAGTTATACCTGAAAATTATGTGGTTCACTTCTAACTGATTGCTATCTGTATGTGTTGTGTAATTTATATAATGACAGCTTATTCAGACAAATGCTGTTTTTCCCCCTACAATTCTATTGAAACCAAATGGAAGGGTAAATAGGCAGCATATATATAGGTCAGTATACTGGGTAATGAGAGAAAGTACAGTAAAACCTTAGATTGTGAGTAACTTGTTCTGAGAGTGTTCCACAAGACAAGGAAACATTTCTAATAAATTTTGACTTGATAAACGAGCGATGTCTTGCAATCCAAGTAGTACATGACAATGAATGTCACATGATCACAACTGAGCCAATGGCTCTCGAAATTCACTTCGATATACGAGTGCTTTGGATTACAAGCATGTTCTCAGAATGAATTATGCTCACCATCAAAGGTTTTACTGTGCTGTTTCATTGCCAAGAAGCTGGATCCACAGCACTACACAACACACACACACACACACACACACACACACGTCATTAGACATATTGGCTAATTTGATGAATGGAGCAAATGAGGACTAGGCTGCTTCATCTACTGTTTTCTATGGAAGTAGACATTAGGCAACGTAGAGAAAGCTGGCAACCATATGTCAAGGCATTGTAATCATAGTTAAGAGACAAGAATTCCAGGTGTTGTTATGCCATGGCAATGAGTAATTCCAAGCAGATTAATCAAAAACAACTTTACCCACAACTGTATTTACCCACAACTGTACCATTTCCTTTTTTGTGGACTCCAGAGTGACTCCATAATAGTTTTGCACTAGAACAATCTGTACAGCAGCATCCTGACTGTTAGACACATTGACTCTTTCAACCTACAGTGAAACATGTTATTTCCATGGAGTATCATGATGACCACATACACAGCTTCCTTACACACTTTTGGCAGGTCCCCTCCTTAGTCAACTCCAGGAACAGCAACTTCTTCTTACTCATAACCATCTAGATTAAGACTCCTGTTATTTGACTGAGCTCCAAGTATAGTCCTGTGAATTATGACCATTTTCTACCTTGTGAGTGAAAGTGCGTCAGAGCTTCCAGTGAAAGAGTGTGCCGAAGGGTAGTGACTGGACTTGGGCTATCCACCCAGTCCTAGGATTTGCATGGATACAGATAGGGTTCCCACTGCATCTCCTGATGTACGTGTGCTTCAAGAATTGAGCGGTGACCGTCACATGGCAAGACAGAGCTCTAAAGCTGGCGGAAGAGTGCGCGTTTGGGTCAGTGGGACATAGAGTATGGAAATAAAGGCATACTCGTGTTAATGCACGCATTCCTGAGTGGCTAGGTACTTTCCACAGTTTCTTTGGTTGTTTTTCCCAGAACTTCTTTGCTGGGAAGCCCTTGGAATTTTGTTGTGACATGGAACTTTGTTGTTACAAGGCAAGAAGTAACACTAAGTCTTTTTAAGGATTTAGTGTTTCTGTTTCTTAGTTGACCAAGAACTACATGTCATTGTATATAATACTCAAATTCAGAGATCAAACTGGTTTGTTTGAGAGGCAGAAAGTAAAGTGAACTTTTGCCAAATTCAATTTGAATGTAAAATAATTTCACTGTGAGCCACTATGCAACACATTGAGATTAGTTGGCATTTGGGATGAAAAACTGTGGAGAACTTTCAGGCTGATGGTTAGAGAAATACAGAACTGTCATATGTTTATTAACTTCCTTGACTGCCTCAGACACAGAGTGGGGCGTTGTCATTCAGAAGTGAATAAATGAAAGTCATTGTGCACGGGGCCCCTCCGAGAGTTGCGTGGGGAACAGAGGGGCTGGTAAGTGCTAGAGTGAAGGATGCAGGGTGAGAGGCCAGTTAAGAGGGGCCAGCCAGATCTGACATACGGCCAGAACACAGATCGAAAATCAAGTCATGCCGAAGCTGGTTCTTCAGGAATATCTGAGTGTGGTACGCAACATCACGCCCTCAGAAATGTCTGCATCGTCATCCCTGTTAGTGTCAGTTAATATGACAAAATGGATTTTGTGTGAATGATTAAATGAAGGATATTGAGACGGGGAGATTATCCTGGATTATGTGGTTGGGTCCAACATTACCACAAGGGTGTTTATAGGTGACAGGAAGAAGAGAGTCATACAAGGTGATAATGGTGGTGGAAGCAGAGGTCTAAGTGATGCCGTTGCGGGCTCTAAAAAATGGAAGGAGGCCAGAAGCCAAGGAATGTGGGCACCTTCTAGAAGCTGGAAAAGGTAAGAAACAGATTCTCCCTTCGGGCCTCCAGAAAGAATGCAGTTCTGCTGATTTTAGCCCCATAAGACCTATTTTAAACTTCTGACCTCCCGAACCTGAAGATAATACAGTTGTGTGGTTCAAAGCCATTGAGTTTGTGGTATTTCTTCCAGGGCAGTAGAAAATGGATACAATGTATGGGGCTCCAGATCCGGTGGGGGGGTGCAGGCGGTGAAAGAATTCACCTGGGGTGGAACAAAGGCGACAGAAGTTTACTGAATACACTGCAAGGGATCCGCGGGCAAGACCGCTGAGGACAGACTGTGCGCCAGAGGCAGTGGTGATGGGGGGGGGGGGCACAGTCATAAATAGGGTGCAGTGAGAAGGTATGGGGACCAGTGGCATTTCCCCTTTTTTGGTAACTGTGCCGGGTTATAAGCGGCCCGTTGGTCAGCCACGGCCAAGGGCTGTTTCGAGGTGGGTCGCTTAATGAGCCTGTCTGCGTTCAGCTCTGTGGTCGCCGTGGGCCCTTTTGCCTTGTTCAACACGTGTCCACTGCTCAAGCCTGTTGCCTAAAAGCAGCCTCTACACAGTGGACATTGGATGGTCCCAACTGGTGGTGGGAAATGAGAGTCGGGGAGGGGGCATGAAAGAAAGTGCAGGGAGAAAACAGCGGCGAGGGAGGGTGTGTGCTGTTTCGGGAGCTCACAGTCGCCCGGGTCTGAGTGGAGGACGTATTCAGAGGCGGTGCGGCGAGGCTGGGCGAGGCCGCAGCCTGCAGGCCAGTGCGGGCGTTGCAGGCCTCTGGGAGGCGGTGGGAACCACCCAGCGGTGACGCCGCTGACTCACATGCACATTTTAGAGGAAGCACTGGCGGCTCCATTAAAGTTGTAGCTAAATGAGCAGTGGCAGGAAGAACCGATTGTGGGGATCTGGGAAGGCCCGGGTGTGAGGGAGCAGCAGGGGGAACGCAGGGAGAGGATGGCTGTGAATTAGATTGCAGAGAGAGAAGTGACGGTGTTGGTGGACCTTTGCGAGCACCGCAGACATAGGTGTCTCGCCCGCCTGATGTCAGGTTTGGGAACTGGGTGAGTGCCTTTAGCCAAAGGAGGGGTAGTCGGCGTCTGTTGATGCCTGGCATCCCCTTGCTCTACTCCAGCAGCGGCTCGGATTTCCCTGCGAGCTTCTGTTCCTCCTTCCTCTGCTCTCAGTCCAGCGGGAGGCGCCCGGGGACCCTGGGAAGAGTGAGACCCCGCCCACTGCACCTCTGGCCAAATGTGATTGGTTCAGTGCCGAGCATGTGACCGAAGCCAGTCCACCTGCGTGCCTCCGAGGGCTCTGTTGAGGATCCTGGGTAGATAACGAGAACAGAAGCTGCCCGGTCTGTTTACTCTTTTCTGCCTGTTTAGGACCTAGAAGGCTATGCTTTGGGAAGCGTATAGTTTGGGGAGTTGGGGAGATCAGTCTGAAGTTGCAATTTAAAAAAAAAAAGGAAAGAAAAAGGAACTAGTACAACAAAGAGGGGGCAAGGATCAGTCAGACTTTGTATCACTGCTGGGGCTTCTGCAGGCAGCCAGTCCTATCCTGGAGGCAATACGTTATTTTTAGTTTTATTTTTATTTAAGACACATTTAACTTTGGTGTTCTTTTACGTGAACCAAACTAATCTTAGGAGAATACGGAAGAAAGGGAAGGCTTGGATGCTTAAGTTTAAAGACATTCGGTTGGAGTTACCCAGTAAGGAAATGAAAAAAGAAAATGGATTTAATGATCGGAAAGTTGTGTAAATAGAAGACATTTATCTGGGACTTACCAGCTTATAGATGGGATAAAGCCAGGCATATTGATCACATGAACCAGAGGGTATGTTGACTGAAATTAAAAGGGATTGAAGGGCAGAAGTTGAAGACTACCAGAGTTTACTAGGCACTGTAAGAAAACACAGCCAAAGACAGAGAGAAATCTAAATTTGTAAGTTTTGAAAAATGTAGAGACTAACACAAGGAGAAAAGACTTGAAAGAGGATTTATCAAATTATGAATTAGTGCTGTGTGTCTTTGGGTATTAGGGATATGAGTGGTTATTTTATGTAAAAATAAACTAAGCTTAAAGATATACTTTTTATGGGTTTTTCTTCCCTTGAGAAGAATGACTGATCAAGAATTTTCCAACGTCATTGGGTGAAAAGGGGTACAGATAAAAATTTAAAAAAACCCTGGAAATAGGACACATTCTAAAAAACTTATAGTCTCTAAGTCCAGACAAGCAATGAGTTAAATAAAAGAGAAGTTTCTCTCTTTTAAGAAGCTTAGTGTTCAAACTGACTGATACTCAGTCTACTGATTTGGTGATGTGGCTGTGTTTTCCTTTTTTAATTTAATTTATTTTTAAAAAAATTTTTAGCAGAAGACTTAATAAAGTAAGTGAAACATTATTCATGATTCTAACATATAAATATGGTAGGTTCACTGAGTGGGTTTTTCAGGCTATGCAAACAGTCATTGTTTGATAAAAAAATAAAAAAATAAAAAGCTTTATTCTTTGGGGGAATGCCTAAGCTCTTCTGTAGGGCATCAGTTTGAAAAACACTGATCTCAGGCTCCCAATGACTATTCATTTTTTCTAATTCCATTGTAGTTTTTTTTTTAATTTTTTTTTCCATTGTAGTTTATAACTATATATGGTACAGTGTGTGGCAAAGGGAATTCTATGAAAATTCAAAAGTGCAACAGAGAATAAAGAAGCAATGATGTACAGAGATCAAAAGAAAGCTTTGTCTAGGAGAAGACTTCAGAATAAATTGTTTTCTTAAAAATGATAGAACTTGATTTAAACGTACCTCAGGAGGTCAACTTCTCCAAGCTTCTCCCTGTACTCAGGTACGTGTGCTGTCATTTTTGGCAACTTAGACAAGATGTCTAAGCTCCTTTCTTTAAAGACGTGGACAGTAATTAGTATATGGAAGCCTCCCGGCAAGCCCCAGAGCTGCTCAGTAATGAGGTTCTTGTAGCCTTGCAATAACTGAACTAACTGGGACAGAACTCAAGCTGAAGTTTCTATTGTCTTTCCCATAGTAGAGGAGTCATGATGAACTCTGTAGGGTCTTTTTCATAGGTGGGGTTTGATCCAGTCTAGCAGAATTAGAGTAGTAAACTGATCACCCTGTAGGCTTTCATTTTCAAACACCTTGGCTACGTTGGATTGCCAACGTAGGCTTTATTACAGTAGGCTCGAAATGAAGGGTCAAAAGGACATGCATGTGGGGCCAGGTTTTAGGATCTCTGGGAGGGAATGCACAGGTTCCACTGTCCTGGCTGCACCTGCCAGGCTCTGTGTGCTTCCCTCTCCTTATGGCAGGTCCCAAGCCCAGGACTTAATGCCACCCTGGGGCTGTCCACAGCTAGTCTGGGCCATCGTTGCTTCCCAACTACTGCAGGGAGGAGAAAGATACTCCATTTATAGCTTAGTGAAAGGTGGGGTGTTTGCTGTTACTTACTGAAAGGAGTTTCTCGTCCAGGAAAGACTCCACTAGAGGAGGTGGTCAGGATTTTCTTGGATCCTGCAGAACTCACCTGTGACACTACCGGTCTCTCGAGGGACAATGTCTTCACCAAAATGCACAAAGCCAAAACTCCCATTGTTGGTGTTGCAGCCTGAATAATTCTTAACTAGGAGGCAGTGCGGCCCCTTCCCGGACTTGGAAGCTGGAGAATAGTCCCACTTTGACATGAAGGATGGAAGCTGATAACCCATGGTCAGGGACAGGTTCTTGGGGAGGTAGGATGGGGCACACTCAGGTGCTAAGTCTTTTCCTGCAAAAGAGCTTCTCTGATGCCTTGGACTCAAGCAAACCTGAGTAAAACAGACGACCTGGGAAAGAAAAATGAACTGATCATGGCACCCTTTTACAAGCCCACTGTTTAACCCCTTAATTTTAATTAGTTAACTCGTTTTAACCTACTCTGTTGGCAATAAACTAGATGCTTACAAATGTCTGGAAGACTAATATTTTGAAAAGTGTTTCTAAGTTTAGTTTTACATGTTAATAATTTTTTTTGTCCCACACCGTCTCCTCCAGTTCTAATAATCCATCCAAAATAATGTTTGGACTCTGCTCAGTTTTCATAGCGGGAGACTGATTATTTCAATAGCTAAGGCAATAGGACCTAGAACATGAATAATGTGCGCCTGGGTGCCTCAGTTGGTTAAGTGTCTGACTTTGGCGCAGGTCATGATCTCGCGGTTTGTGGGTTTGAGCCCCGCGTCGGGCTCTGTGCTGACAGCTCAGAGCCTGGAGCCTGTTTTGGATTCTGTGTCTCCTCCTCTCTCTGCCCCTCCCATGCTCATGCTCTGTCTCTCTCTGTCTCTTAATAATAAATAAACGTTTAAAAAATTAAAAAAATAAATAAATCTTCCCAAAGCCCTCAGCAGATTTGGCCTCCTGTTTGAGCGCTCAGAATGGTATCATAGGTCCCCAGCTAAACAAAGCACTCACTGGAGAGAGAAATGATTGGCTTCTTTCTCAGATTGGATAGCCCAGGGCCAGTAACATTAGCATCACATGGGACTTGTTAGCAATGCATATTCTCGGCCCCCACTCAGACCTGCTGGGTCAGAAACTCTGGGGGCAGGCCCAGCAAACTGTTCCACAAGCCCTGGAGGTGAAGCTGATGATAGATCAAGATTGAGAATCTCTGGCTGAGACTGGTTGCTGTTCACCTGGGGTCCTGGGGAGACACACAGCTTTCCCCAAACGCATAGGCGCAAAACAGGATTTGGTTTACACAGAAGGAATGAGCAGTGATTGATGGGTAAGCAACCCACGTGGGAGGCCTCAATATTTGATTTTATGTTTGGGATGCAACACAGTAGTCCATTTTACAAGCAGGCTTTTAGAGGTTTTTCTTTCTAGCGTGATGGTGAGAGACATTTTAAGCACCGAGCCATTATTAAACTGTGTGGTCAAATGCCTCTCAGAACGGTACCTCACTTATTTGGGAGCTCCATTTAACTTTTTAAAACCTTCCGATATTATTAGTTTTGCTTAAAAGAAGTCTTCTAATAAAAGTGCTCATTTTGTAATGGAAGCAATTAGCTAAAGGCTAAACCCCTGGATGACTTTTACTTGTTGACGGTGAACTAAAGAGAATTGCAACAGTTTCACTGGAGTTTAGTTTTAAGATACCTTAATGAAGAATAATTTCCGGGGTTATAATTAGCTATCTGTAATACGGACAGTTGTATTTCTCCTGTGGGAGGCAGGGTTCCTCTGTACACGTAAAAGCCGTTCAGTCTATGTTGAAGTTTTTATTGGGATGTTTTCAGATGGCAGGTGTCGTAATGGAAACAGATTTATCACAGCCAGTGACTGGAGCTCTCACTGAGCCTAAGCATTGCTCACTGCATGCCCTCTTTGACTATTTCAACGAATTAGAAGAAATCGTTTGGAATCCTGTGATGTTGCCACAGCAACATTCATCGTTATAAAAAAAAAAAAAAAATGGCACGGGGACAAAAGGAGTAAGACACTCACCAGATCCCCAGATGTGTATCTCTTGACCCAGGCTGTACGAAGCCGGCCGTATAGTGGGAAATTTTAAGGCAGAGCGGAGGAGGAAGGAGAACCCTCTCTGTTGATTAACTTTTCCTTCCCCTCTCCTCCAGGACCTCTGACTTCTGTTACTGCCTCTGTACTTTGTCTAATGTTGCATATCAAATACCACAAACTGAGGGGCTTCGGGCAGCATACATTTGTTGCCTCACACAGTTTCCAGGTGTCAGGAGGCCAGACACAGATTAACTGGGTGCTAGGCCCAGAGTCCTTCCAGGCTGAAATCAAGGTGTCACGGGGGGTTCATTCTGATCTGAGGCTCAGGGTCCTTCTCCAGGCTCCTAGGTTGTTGGCAGAACAACAACCTTATAAAGGGGGGGGGGGGGGGCGGGGGGCGGGGAAATCACTTGGCTGCAGTTGTGGGACTGAGGACTCCTCCTTCCTGCTGGCCGTGAGCTGAGGTTCATTCTCAGCTCCTAGAGGCCTGCCACCGTTCTCAGCCATGTGACCCTCTCACAGACCCTCTCTACCACATGGCAGTCGCTCCCTCAGAACCAGGAGGAGAATCTCATTCTTAGGCTTCAAAGGAAGAGCCCAGTCCCGTTTGAGGGCTCATCTTATTACGTCAGACCACCCAGGATAATCTCCCACTTGATGAACTCAAAGCCAACTGATAGGCGACCTTTATTATGTCTATAAGGATGCCTTCACCTTTGCCCTGGAAGGTAACCTAACTATGGAGGTGATGTCCATTCATATTCATGAGTCCTGCCCACGCTCAAGGAGGGGGGATTGTATGGGCTGTGTCCACCAGTCCTGGGAACCTTATCTGCCTTCTCAGAATTTTGCCTCCCCTTCCCTTCCCTCCCATCTCATCCTTTCGGTGCTATAAACATATAAATATAAGGCCACTCGTCTATAAAATAGGAGAGTCCCAATAGATGTTGTTTAAGGCCTCTTGAGCACCAGTGAAATCACCTGCCCCATTTCCTATTATGAGTCCTAAACAGATGTCAAAATCTCTTTTTAGAGGGGTGCTGTTCATCCAGATCCATGGGGACAAATTAAACCACTTGGCCACTCACTTCTTTGTGTTTGTAAAATAATTGCTGAGATAAAGACAGAACAGAGATCCTGAATTTTCAAAACCTATTTTTGGAACTGCTGAGAGTTTGTCCATGAAAAAAAATCGTAAGGTTCAGCTGGCTATCAAAAAGAAGGAAAGTTTCATGATAGGCTGTACATGCACTTTTCTGAATTAATAACTTGTCAGCAGCATGTCCTATAGGTGGTGAAACTAGTAAGTAAAAATAGTACAAAGTGTCTTAGGTTGTTGCTCCAAAACCTCCTTTTGGGGACTTGTGCTTGGTTTGGGTCATTAAATAATCTGACACAGACAATGTGCTGGTTCTGTGATATGATACTTTCAATGAAATGGTACTGAAATGCCACGGGTATGCACCTGATTCCCCTTTTTTTCTTTATGGAATTTCACAGGAGTGAGCATGGTCAACTTCCAGTATCTGTGAATGTGACCTTATTTGTAAATGGGGTCTCTGCAGACAGTCCGGGTAAGATGAAGTCATTAAAGTGGGTCCCGATCCTATATGACTGTGTCCTTATAAAGGGGGGGGGGATTTGGACACAGAGACAGACACACATATAGGGAAGGTGACCTGAAGACCCAGGAGAACACCCTCTATAAGTCAAGAATGGCTTACGCCGCCAGAAGCTAGGGGAGAAGCTTAGGACGCACTCTCCCTCATCGCCCTCAGAAAGAGCCCAGGCTGCCCACACATTGATCCCAGCCTTTTAGGCTCCAGAGCTGTGAAACAATACATTTCTGCTGTTAAAATTGTCCAGTCTGTAGGACTTTGTTATGGCAGCCCCAGGAAACTGGTACATGTGGGTTCTTGGAATTTTTTAATTCTTTGCACTTGTGGTTCCCCACAATTGTTACATTAATCTTGTATGGTGTGATTACAGTGTTTCCTTTTGCAGATTTTTAAGTGGTTCTTAATCATTCCTCCTTGTTATATATGGAGTTCTATGTGATCCAAGAACTGCCCAAGCTTCTGCTCCTAAGAGTTCACTTACTGTTGCTTTTAAGATACCACTTACCATGATTTGAGAGTTTTGCACACAGAGGATTTTCTCCTTCTCTGGGCATTTATTGTTGTTAGGAGCATCATTTCCTTCTGTTTATCAGCACACACCCTGAAAACAAGTCGAACTGTGCTGGAAAATTTCCTTTCATATACAATTACTTTGAAGATGTTTGGAGAGAGAATATAAACATGCATTTTTTTTTTTTTTTTTAGATGAATCCATAGGGGATGGTATCTGGTGGTTTTCCATGGAGAGGAAGGCCTGAGAGATTGACCTCACCCAGCATGATGCCAGGCCTGAAGAAATAACATTTTTATTGTAGGGTGTTTCTAAAAAAGGGAACTTTCAACCACACAGCATGAGCTCTGTAATACCGGTCTGCTGTGGCACGCAGAGTGACTCTGGAAAGTAAATTTTTTACTCTTGGAATAATTGTAGACCATCTGCTGGGGCGATCTTTAGAGAGCACCTAATTGTGACTTGCCAGTACGTGTCACACTGTAAGACGCTACATGTACTCCACGTTGACACAAATGGACAACCGTGCGCATAATGAGGAAAAATTGCAACACACTGGCAGTAATGACATCAGAGTGGGAATTTTTATTCTTCCTCCGTTTTCTAACTTATCCAATACATACTCTAGTCAAGTTGGAAATAGTACATACTTAAAGACTTTAAATTAAAGAAACGTAAAAGAATGTAAATACCCAATAAACATCAGCCCAGTGTGTAATTTACGTAGTGTTTTCCCTTTTTAAAAGCTTGACTGATCAGTCATGTGTGGGACTTGACCAACCCAAAATCCTAACCCATCACGCCTCTGGGGGGGTCAGCCAGCTTTGCAGGGGACAAGGGACTGTCAGGCCTGGTGTAAACTGAGCCAAGACCACACAAGGAGATGCCTGGTTTTACTGCTGATCTATGCACTGCGTTGTCTGGGTTCAAAATGGACTTAGGACAAACTGAGTTTTCTATACTATACCGGTCGTGTGTTGCAAGAGAAATTTAAGATTAGCATAACTTTAAAATTCAGAAGTACTCTTCTTAGGCACATGATCCCTCAAAATAGCTTAAGAATTTATATTTTAACAATTTTCTCACAAAATTAGTTATCTTGATTGAAGCTACTGGGACAGATGGATGTAGTTTCGGTAATCAAGACCGAGGAGAAGGAAACCGTGTTTTGTCGTCGTCATTGTTGTTATTTTGCAGTTGTGTGTGTGTGTGTGTGTGTGTGTGTGTGTGTTAATATGAAGCTGTAAGCAGAAATCTCTTAGACTCACAATAATGAGAAAGAAACTAATAATAAGGGGGTTCTTGTGAACATCCTATTTGTTTTCTCATTTTTTTTCTCTCTTGCTTTCAGTTCAAACCTCTGACAATTGCAAACACCTTTATATGAAAAGGAGGGTTTTATGTTCGTGTTGTATGTGCATGTGTGTGTGTGTGTGTGTGGGGGGGGGGGGATGAGTGGGTGGTGGTCTGTTATATTACATTAACATTTTCCCATAATGTCCAAAAAGGAAGATATCAGAGTAACTTAACACTATCATTATTTGGCCAAATTAATTGTAATCATTTTTGAAGGATTCCTCTTAAAACCAGGTGGGAGAAGGGGTTGGGAAAGTGAGGGGCACGGGTGATATTGTGATGATTCTTTACTGAGTGCCTGCAGTATGCAGGAAACCCAGCTGCCGGGTTTTATATGTTACCTCATCTGCTCTCACAGCAATGCTCCAGGGTGGATTTTACTGTCTCTGCATCACGGGTCAGGAAATTGAGAGTAGACACTTGTGTTCCCTTTCAAAATCTCTCAGTTGGGGTAACACCAGTTGCTGTAAGAAACAATCCCTAAGATTTCAGAGACTTAACATACTGGAAGTAGGTTTCTCATTGTCCAATGAATCAACATTGGTGCTCCTGGTCAGTTATCTTCTTGCTGGGATTCAGGGACCCGGATTTATTTCATCTTGTGGCCCAATCATCCCCTACAGACTCAGAGTCTTGTGAGTTTATCTGGCATAGAGGGGAAGAGGGTGCCAAAGGCAGAAGTGCTTCTTAGACACGCTTGTCTAAGAGCAACGTGTAGAACGTGGGTTCATATTCCATAGACAAGAGCAACTTCTTTACGCAAAATGGCCATCGGGGTGTAAGGGGAGCTGGGATTCACAGTTCCAGTTGTAGGGACATGGTGGTGGCAACTTCTCGATGCCTGTGGGGAGGCATACATTTTGGTAGATTGAAAATTATCTCTACCTCCCTAGTTCATCACTATGACATTACCCACAACATCTGTGTTTTTCATATCACTGTATTTTCATTAAAAAGCTTTACAGGGGCGCCTGGGTGGCACAGTCGGTTAAGCGTCCGACTTCAGCCAGGTCACGATCTCGCGGTCCGTGAGTTCGAGTCCCGCGTCAGGCTCTGGGCTGACGGCTTGGAGCCTGGAGCCTGTTTCCGATTCTGTGTCTCCCTCTCTCTCTGCCTCTCCCCCGTTCATGCTCTGTCTCTCTCTGTCCCAAAAATAAATAAATAAAAAAACGTTGAAAAAAAAAAAAAAAGCTTTACATGAAATGACTATTAGGGAAAAGGGTGAGATGTCAATGCAGTGATTCCTCACCGTGATAACAGAATGATGTTAATTAAATTATCTTGTGCTTTAATATCAGTGCGAGGTAAAAGAATAAATGAAAGATGAATAGCAAGCCAACAACTACTCCACAGGGAAAGTAGACACAATTAAGGGATATGTCTGTGTAGAATAACTGTAATTTTTGCTGGATAGTTAGATATGTCTTCTAGGGTTTCTCACTGTGTTTACAAAAATTTGCTTCTGAAAGGAGAGATTTCAAGACTACCAGAAATACAACTCTGAAGTTTTCGTTTCACGACAGCAAAGTGGTTTTTGATGTCTCCCTCTAGAGAAGAGGGGTCGTTGGGTTCACCTGGGTTGTGGTTCATGGCAGTGCAAGTGGGGTCTGACACAGAACCCACGGTAGTCATTCCCTCCCACATGACTTTGAGATTAGGTTGTCTTAAATTTTGTGAGATATGAGCATTTTGATTGAGGGTCATTTTCAGTACTTCGTTTTCACTCAAATTTTAACCAAAACTCAAGGGCATAGCATCGTCAGATGAGTTAGTACTAAAGGAGATATTAGAAGGTCTTGCTTTACTTTATGATTTTACACATAGATTAACAGCCTCAAAACCTTTCTCATAGCTCTGGACTAGAATTAAAATTCAGGTCTCCTGTGTCTCTGCTCATCATACACATGACCAGTTCCCTTCCTTTTACATTTACCCAGTTCAACAGAAGTTATCGTGTGTTTTCTGGGTACCAGGCACTGTGCTAAGTTCTAGGGATATAGTGGAGTCCAAGGTAGACGACGCCCTCTTCCACACTTCCTGAGACATTAACTCTGGACTCTGGCAGCCAAGGCTCACTTATTTTGAACAATGAATAGAATTGTGGCAATTCTTGCTTGGATCCTTGCTGTCAAATTACCACATTTCCTATTGTCTTTGTGGAACTCAAGATGAGTTCCAATCTGGTACCATTTGGCATCCTTGTCTGATCTGATATATGTTAGAAGTTCTGTGAAAATACATCGATACATTTGTTCAATATGAATCCACCATCATTTTATTGACTACCACCAAACCCTTTTCTAGAAACTCATATTTCAAGGCACAGTTTTGATTTCTAACTGGTGTCTCAGACTCTAAAGAGGGGTAGCGGCACTAGACTGGCTGAGTGATATACAGAGAAGTTTTTACAATTGGTCAGTGGCGATCTGCCATGAAGGTGGGAGATAGGGCAGTCTTTACTTCCCAAAGGTGCACATGTTCTCCAGGGTACCAGTGAGCAGCAGTCACGCAAGGAGGTGGGGTAGTTATTGGAGAATAAAAACTCTCTCTCTTTGGACCAGTCTCCCTATGAGTTTCTGCAGGGATTTCCTTTTGGCTAGTTAGCAAGTTTCTGCTGGTTGTTTCAAGACAAAAATGTAATTTTACTTGATTTCTGATCTTGATGCAAATATGGCTGGGGATTGGGAAGGAGGTTGTATGTCTCATGTGTCCTCAGTTCTGTCTTGGAGCACATTTCCTCAAAAACACATCTTATTAATTTTGGGTAGGTTCCCAGTTCATTCCATTTCTACCCCAAATGGAAGACCAAACAAAGCCTTATACTCATAAAGTAGGTGAAATGAAATCTTATGCATCTGGGTTGTGTGGGACAGTGTGGGAACCATCTTTATTTATTATCATTTCTATTGGTGAACCCATTTCAAAAAATGCTTTTTAAAAATTTTTTTAATGTTTATTTTTGAGAGAGAGAGAGAGAGAGAGCGCGCGCGCAGGGGAGGGACAGAGAGAGAGAGAGGGAGACACAGAATCCGAAGCAGGCTCCAGGCTCTGAGCTTGTCAGCACAGAGCCTTACGCAGGGCTCAAACCCACGAACAATGAGATCGTGGCCAGAGCCGAAGTCAGATGCTTAACCAACTGAGCCACCTAGACAACTCTCAAAAAATGGTTTTGATAGGGGCACCTGGGTGGCTCGATCAGTTGAGTGTCCAACCTCAGCTCAGGTCATGATCTCACAGTCTGTGGGTTCGAGCCCCACATTGGGCTCTGTGCTGACAGCTCAGAGCCTGGAGCCTGCTTCGAATTCTGTGTCTCCCTCTCTCTCTGTCCCTCCCCTGCTCACACTCTCTCTCTGTCTCTCTCAAAAATAAATAAACATTAAACAAAAAAATTTTTAAATGGTTTTGATATGCCAGCTTTCATAGGTAAAGTTATATAACAAAAGTCAGTAAAAGGAAAACAACAAAAACTGGCAGCATTAGAAGGGAATTCATAGGTTTTTAATGATCAAGTGCTTCATTTTACAGATAAGAAAACTGAGGCCCAGAGAGGTGAATGGCATGACCATGGTTACATAATAAATGGAAGAAGACTAGAATCATATCTTAGCATAAATTTAGTTCACTTTCTATTCGTTTTCATTAGACTAATTGCAGAACTATCAGCATGAGGGTCAGATCGGATTCAGGATCCTTCTGAAAAAAAGTTCAAATACAGCTGAGGTGGTATGGACATTCAGGTCTTATTTCAACAAATACTGAATGTCCACTATTACTATTTTTTTTCTTTCAGATACTATTTTTTATAATTCCCCTACTATGTGCTAGTCATTCTATTGTCTATCACATATTGACCGACTTATTTTGATGTTAGTTGTTTAAAAACCAGTTTAACTGTACTGTTCTGGCTAAAGTGAATCACTTGATCGTTTAAAGCAATCAAACAGATGGTGTGGGTTCAAGACCCAGCCACGCTTCTGGGAATGTCCAAGCAATATGTGTTTGATGTATGGTTAATAAACATAGAACTCGGTTATTTTTTGGTACTTGTTTTTGTAATCACAGCAATGGAAAATAATTAGTAGGGAATTGATAGTGGTGAACAGTGTTGGTTTTTAATCAACAATCAATCAAATCTAGCAAAAGATTCCCTAATATTTATTGATCCCACTCATAGATGGATTAATGTCCGTTTTCCTTGAAGCTGGGTGATCTTGTGACCACTTTGACCAGTAAAGTTTAGAGGAAATAATTCCATGTTACTTCTGAGGTAAATCATAAAAGCTCATAAAGCTTTTGTCTTGTTTGCTAGAATGTTCTCTCTTTGAATGCTGTGCAGCCATATAGGAAACCATGAAGCTGCCACACTGTGAAAGAAGCCCCTTCATATCATTCCAGCCTAGGCACAAGATTTGTAAGTGTAGAAGCTTCTGGATGACTTCTACCCCCAACTTTGTATGGCACCTCCTGTCATATGGGTCTTTGCTGCTGAATCCCCAGACCTCATAGAGCAGACACAATCATTGCCACCATATACCGTTTGAATTCTGACCCCCAGGATACATGTGCATATCAAAGGTGTTAATTTTTCACATGACTAAGATTTGGGATAATTTTTGCAGCAATAGATAACTGGAATAAGACTAGAAACTGACAAACTGGCAGCCAGTTGATTCCTATAGGTTTTATTCCTTGAGAAGAAAAAAAAAAATTCCTCCCAGGCAATTTAGAGATATCTAATAATAGTTTGCTTTCTCACTCCAAAAAAGTTAATTTTTTAGACTTTCCTTATATTAGCTGAGAGCGTGTTAATCAGAAAAACAAATAGATTGCAAACAAATGTTAGCACAGAAAAGCTGACTTTCCATGGCAACTGAGATGAAGTCTTGCTTTTAAAGTTCATGTGGAAAGCAAAAAACCTTGCAGCAAAGCCTCATAATCTTGAATTAATTAATACAGTTTCCTTCCTTTTACTCCTTTCTCTTCTTGTAAATTTTTTTTTCAGAAATTAATGTTTATGTATGGTGACTCCTTCATTTTTTTTTAATATGAAATTTATGGTCAAATTGGTTTCCATACAACACCCAGTGCTCATCCCAACAGGTGCCCTCCTCAATGCCCATCATTTACCCACCTCTCCCTCCCATCCCCCATCAACCCTCAGTTTATTCTTAGTTTTTAAGAGTCTCTTATGGTTTGGCTCTCTCCCTGTCTAACTTTTTTTTTCCTTCCCCTTCCCCATGGTCTTCTGTTAAGTTTCTCAGGATCCAAGCTATAATCATCAAAACAGCATGGTATTGGCTCAAACACAGACACATAGACCAATGGAATAGAATAGAGACTCCAGAAATGGACCCACAAGAGTATGGCCAACTATACCTTGATTTTTTTAAAGAAAATTTGAATAGCCATAGCAAAATTTCTGTGAAGTATTTTATGTGCAAAAACATTTTGAGTGATTTTATTGATAAAGAAATTTGTATATTTCCTATGATAATATTTTAATGTTTTCTTAATGGCCTGATACTAGATTACTATAAAAAAAAGAAGATGATTTGTCATCTAAAAAAAAAAAAAAAAAAAAGAAAGACAATTCACCTATAAAACTACCTTCAAATACCTAAAGTGGGTTGGGTGCAGTCAAAGCCCTGAAATAATAAAATAATAAAACAGTTTGATGTTGAACACCAAATATGAGCTAGGTTAACATGTAAAAATAAAATAGCGGTATGACTTCTTCTGCCTAATGTATATACTTTAGAAAAGAGATAAGAATTTGAGTGGTAAATAGATAGAAAGATCCTTAATACATTGACTTATCCTTGAGTTTAGCCTTGAAAATAAACATATGCATATATGTATATTGTCTATGTAAATTTGTTCATGACACCCATAATTTAAAAACTGCACACTTTTAATGTTCTGTTAAAAGTTTGTGTTTTGTGGGAAGTAATGGATTCTCTTTACATATTAAACACGTATTCCCTATAAAAGAATGCATTTTATGACTCAAAAATATTTATTCTCCTGAAAAAAACAGGATCACAGTTTCTGAATATTTGAATATTTTGAATACATACACACCCCCAAATTTACTCTTACATACTTGTACTAAAAGCTCTCAACTACTATAATCCTTGTAAGGAAACTATTTAGATGAGAAGGAAATTTTTGGTTGAAAGAAGAGTGATCTTATCCTTAGAAATGAAATTATTATTTGAGATCTCATGTCCACAAAGCTCTTTTGCCCTCTGATATTTTATCATTTTTATCTACGGAACCATCATGGTGCTTAGCTACAAATCTTGTACTGAAAAACCATTTCCAGTATGAAGATTACTTTTTGAGATTCAGAAAATAAAATCTAAAAAGTCAAAAGAGAAAAAGAATTGCACTCTGATGTATGTATACATACATGTGTACTGAACTTCTGTTTTTCTCCTGGAATCCTAATGGTTGTTGTGATAGGAAGAATTCTAAGATGGCTTCCCCCAATTCTCCTTCCTGTTGTGTATATGCCCTTCATAATCTTCAGGATTATGATTTTGATGGATTTTCCTCCTTTGACTAGATTGTTATATGGCATAATTGACAATTCTCTGGATGGGCCTGCTGGGGCAGGTGTCAGCCTATATGGACAGACAGTGAGTGGCACCCCCTAACTGCCAACAAGGAAATGTGGAGACCAACCCATCAACCCAACATCCCTGAATGATGACAACAAGAATGAGCTTGGAAGCAGATCTTTCTATAGCTTCTACAGATGAGAACTCAACCCCTCTGATTTCAGCCCAGAGCAGAGAACCCACTCATACCATGCTAGACCTTCTACAGAACCGTGAATTAATACATGGGTGCTTTTTACATGTCTAAATTTATGGTAATTTGTTTTGCAGTCCTAGAAAACTAAAATCAAAGTGTATTTATCAAGGGCCTCTTTCTAATGTCAGTGTTCATGTCTCAAGTCCATCCACCAATGTTCTATCTATCTATCTATCATCTATGTATCTATCTATCTATCTATCTATCATCTATCCATCTATCATCTATCTATCATCTATGTATCTATCATCTATGTATCTATCTATCTATCTATCATCTATCTATGTTCCTTTGCTTTTCTTTCTCATGAGCAGGTGAAGATTTGGCTGAGAAGCAGTATCTCAGCAAATCTCTCACCCAGTGATGTCAGTGTGTGGGATGTTTTCCAGCAAAGATTGAAAAAATTCATTAAATTCTCTTCTTCATTAAAGTCTGTAGGATTGAGTCTTGTGAAACTGTTATAATGAACACTTTCTTGCTGTCTCAATTGCCATCTAAGTGTTTAGGATAATTTGGTAGAAAGTTCCTCTGAGATTCTTGAAACAAAATTTAGAGCAAAAGATAGTCCTGGCTAAGAACTCACCCTTGATGAGCAATGCTGTGCAAAAAAGCTGAGAAAGACGTGAATCTGTGAGGTGACATATTTTTTGTTCGAATTCCTCCACAATGAGATTGTTGCCCCTGTGTTTTTTGATTGCTTTATCTGTATAATCGGTAAATATAAAAACGAATTTTAACTAAAACAGAAAGAATTCCATATAATGTGTGCCATATACGCTGGATTGTGGAAAGCCCAAACTTTGGTAAATGAAGGGAATCAGGCAAAGATTTAACAAATGGACAAAACTGCATATCATAGAAGATAAACTACTATTTAATTGTGGCCTCAACTGTTAGATTTTGTCCCCTCTCGGGACTTGATAAGAAAGATGATCCAACGTCATTTAATATAATAAATGACCTTTCCACGGACTCTCTAATTCTAGCAGCGCTTTTCAGACTTCAATGCATGTGCAAAGGAAACGTAGTGTTTCAAAATCCATTTAACTATGCATTTAAGGAGCTTCCACCTGACCTTCAATTGGACGTGATTAATCTGAGGCAGAATGATACGCTGAAAGGCAAATATCAAGAGAGGAAACTCAGGGAATTCTATACATGGCTGATTCCAAGTGATGGACATGCTCGGGTGAAATCTATGTTCATGGATTTATATCAGTATTTGGTATATTCACATGTTCGTGTGAAAACATGTTTTCAGAGATGAGATATGGGAAATCCAACCAAATTTGATCATAGGAAACACTGACTTTGGAGTGCTAAGCAAAATATTGTCCTCCTGTCCCCCAAAAGAATTCCATTCTTCTTAATTTTAGGTCTGTATTAACAAATAAAAGTTGTACTCAATTATTCTACGTTGATTTTTGTCAATAAAAATTCAGGAATTGGTTCTCTTTTCTGATGTAAGTTACCTGCATAATATCTTTAATTTTTCTGTTTGCCCCACAAAGCCTAAATACCTATCATCAGGCCCCTTGTGGAAGAAGTGTGCTAGCCTGGCAGAGAGGACTGTCTTTGATCTGGCTCCAGCGGCCCTCCCCAGTCTTGTCTAACATTATTGCCACCTTGGTCACTCCTCTCCAGCCATACTCGTCTTCCTGCAGTTCATCAAAGCTCTTCTGCTTCAGGGCCCCGACAACTGCTCCGTCTTCTCTCTGCTAACATTTATGCATCCTACTGGGCTCAGTTTAAATGTCATTTCCTTAAAGAAGCCCCCTGTGACCTACCCCCTCCCTGCCAGCTGAGAGTGGTTCATCTCTTCTAATTGCTTTTCAAATCCTGTCTTTCTGGAATGTAAGAAAAAATGCAAGTAGGTGTTTGTTATACTAATAATTTGTTTAATTTTTGGCTCACCCATTGGACCATACGCTCCGTGACAGCATGAAGTGCATCTATATTGTTCCCTGATATGTCCCTACTGGTGCATAATTAGCAATTCTATTTATGTGCACAGCCTGGCTATCGTCGTTGAAAATCTGTTGAATGAATGTTGTGACAGTCTGTAGCTGGAAACTCAACAGTGGCTCTTGTCATAGCAAATGTCAGGAATATTTCACCAGAGTAACTTCTAAAGGTAGTGACTGGCAAAGTCTAAGTGTTCATTTTATGTATGTATAATCATCTGTGATTTATATCTACCTTTGCCGGATGGCTAGTTGGTAAACAAAGTAAAAGAAAGAATACATTTTAAATAAAGTATCTTAAGATTTGATTCATTTTTATAGCTGCCTGTCTATAACTAGCACATTCTGACGGGCTGCTGGTGGGGTCACAGGTGCCAACAAAACAAGAAGTTAGCTTGAAGGTTACATAAAACCATCTTTCCCCCAGTCTTTGTTCCTATCAGCTGAATTTCATGACATCTGTAGATTAACAGACTCTCATTCTGGGGCCAAACATGTTCCAACTTTGCCAGGTGTTAATATCTGTAAATATTAATTATAAACACTTTTTTTTTGATAAGGCAGATATGATGATGATTCCTGGGCTCATATAAAAGAGTGGAGTTTTACCTTCCTTAGACCAACTGTCCCGTTCATGGCTCTATACAATATCTATGCAAGAGTGTGTATGTCTATATGTGTTATTGAATTAAACTCCCACTTTAACCTACAGGAAATGGAAATTCAGTTCTACCAGGATCTTTTCCTCATGCAGGTCCAATACCACTCGCAGGACCAGGGCACAGTGCAAAGAAGGCTCATATTCCATATAGCTCTGTATTTAAAGTTATACATCATGCTCAAATAGGTTAAATAATGTGGGTTCTCTCCTCTGACCTTGACGAATATGTCTTCGTAACATTCAAGAAGATCAGGTTCAAATTAGAATTCTTATACTCCTTAGATTTTCTTAATGGAACATGGTAGCACAGGGGTGGCCATTCTCTTTCCAGCTCCTTCCTCCACTCTGGGAACTTAGGCCTGTATGCATGAACACAGGAGTTTGTGTGTCCAAGAATAATCCGCACCTGAGCAAATCACCGATTCTTGACTGCCCCTGCCAACACACAGGGGTGCACGTGCCTGAGGCGCCATCTGTCCTTGAGAGGATGAACCTGAAGTCGAAGAGGCTTGTGCAGCCCCTGGAAAGAGATTCTGGACTTTTGGACAGAGAATTCAAGGGTCCCAGATAGTCTAGAATGAGGGGTCAACATTTTCTATTAAGGGTCAGACAGTAAATAGTTGAGGCTTTGCGGGCCATACAGTTTCTATTGGAACTATCCAACTCTACTGTTGTAGTATGAAAGCAACATAGATAATACATGAGTGACCAGACACAGCTGTGTTCCAGTAAATTTATTTAAACATAAAGTTTGTTTGCAAACACAAGGAATTCCAGGTGGTGGAAGCAGCTTCTGTATAAACTCTTAGGAGCCTTGACACTGGCTGGGGCATGGTGGATAAAAGCCAGGTGGATCCTGGAGTTTAACAGAAAATCTCTAACTAGAATCCCTGGTTGGGGTGGGGCACGTGTGCTCTAGTTTACGAGTCTCTGTTGGGAAGAAAGAGATGCAAATATCAAGGACACAAAAATATGTCTGATTTGTAACAGGTAAGGACGAAAATGGAGAGGTGAGCAAACAGGGGCACCATGACATGTATTGGCAACGAGTAATGGTGTACCCTTGTACTAAGGTGGAGAAATACGATGTCCAAGCAAGTGATGATTGACAGTGGGTTGGACCAGAAAACCATGATGGGAGGTATTGAAAATGGTCAGACTCTGGATATAATTTGCGGGTAAAGCCAACAGAGTTGCTGATGGAGTGTGTGTGAGTGTGACACAGACGGGACTTACAGTCATTTTGTCTGGGGTGTCTTACATAGTGTCTGTATTAGTTCCTAGGGCTGCTATAACAAATACCACAAACTGGAGGGCTTAGAACAACAGAAATTTATTATCTCACAGTTCTGGAGGCTGGAAGTCTGGAATAAGGTGTTGTCAGGGCCATATTTTCTCTGAAGGCTCTAGGGGAGGATCCATCCTTGCCTCTTCCAGCTTCTGGTGGTTTCTAGCAATATTTGACATTTCTTATTCTTTTTTTAATGTTTATTTTTGAGAGAGAGAGAGAGAGAGAGGCAGAGAGAGAAGGAGACACAAAATCCAAAGCAGGCTCCAGGCTCCAGCTGTTAGCACAGAGCCCGACGCAGGGCTCAAACCCACAAACTGTGAGATCATGACATCCCTCTCGAGCTTAGTCAGGCCACAGGGTAAGAGCTGAAGTCAGATGCCCAACTTACTGAGCCACGTAGGTGCCCCTATACTTGATATTTTTTAGCTTATAGATTCATCACTCCAGTCTCTGCCTCCATCATCACATGGTGTTCTCCCTAGGTATCTGTGTCTTTCTTCCACATATAAGGACACCAACATACTGACTTTAGGACACTCCCCTCCCTCTTACCAGTATGACTTCATCTTAATTTGATTACACGTGCAAAGACCCAATTTGCATTCACAAGTACTTGGACTTAGGATTTGAACATATCTTTGTAGGGGAAACAGTTAAACCCACAATACGGTCCGTAACTGGACTGCACTGACTCATGGAGTGTCTGAAATCTGTGTATCTATCCACAAGTTCATATTTCAGGGGTTGGGCCTATCACTGTCAATAGAGTCTGAATGTGTCTTGACCTCAGTGATTCAAAGATCTAATTTAATTTCCTTTTAAAGGAAAGTCTGAGCTCTAAAGAGGTCTGAGTTACTTGAAGAAGCTCTTGAACTGAATCATGGTGGACTTAGCATAAGGATCACCTGACTCTTCCAGAATCATCCAGTGACTCCTTTTTTTGGTGCATAAAGTGGAAAGAGTAATAATCCAAAGAGGTGCTCTAACACTGTATGGAATAACATGCCAGAGTTTCCTGTTTCCAGCCTGCCTCTAATGTGTTCCATATGAGACTTCACTTTGGGGTTGGTGTTCAATTCTAACCCATGGTAACAGTTCAGTTGAATAGAGCATGACACCACATCTGGAATGTCTTAGACATGACTGATATACTTAAACATGCCAACATATATAGTTTGGAAATGTATATGGCATCCCTCTCAAGCTCAGCCAGGCCACAGGGTAAGAGCATAAGACATCCCTATGCTGGTAGGTGACATTAGCATGTATATTTTTTCTTTTTTGGTCAAAGGGCTTTCTAACCAGGCTTCTGCTCTTTTCCATGTCTTCAGTCACATTTTTATTCCGTTCTGTTCTCTCCTGGGGCTTACTGATAAGATTGGTTGTTGTGATGGTAACACGCCCCCTCCCTGCTTCACTCTGAGCTCCCACATGTTGATTCTGTCTCTCAAATAGTTGTAGAACAATCTGTGTGTCTCCAGTGCCTGAGAATAGGGTTGGACCCCTTTCCTCTAGAACAGGAAAACACATCAGCATTTGGTTTCTAACAAGGAAAATAATGAAGAGAGGGATAAAAAGGGGGAACATGACATTTATTACCAATAAGTGATGATGCCCAGCCCAGCACTGATTGAAGTAGAGAAATATTATATTCAGTGATTTTTCTTTCTTGATTGTGTAGTTGAAAATATGACTTTTTTCATTTTCTTTTTTGTTTTTTTTTTTGTTTTTTGTTTTTTTGCTCCCCAAATAAATGACAAAAATTGCCTGAAAATACCTGGGAGATGGCAGAACTATAATTCACTTTCTAAAACCAGTAGGAAAGCACTGCAATTTTACTAATGTTCTTTTTTATTACAAAGGAAAGGAAGAAATGATTTTTTTTTCAAAACTAATGTGAATGCTCAAAAGAAACAACAACTATCTGAGACATCATGGTTTCAATTTATTATTACTGATCAAAGAATGACTCCTTAATTGTATTGGTTGAGCATAACCGTCCTCGACTATCGCCGAGACACTTACATCGCCCCCTCTTTTCTATTTGCAAATTACTGTGCCTCTGACCTACTGAGAAAATCCCAAAATCATCATGAGAGCACTCTGTTGATTGGACTCCCTGCCACTAAAAACATATGTCTCTCTGCTCAGTCCTCCTCTCTGCTCTGAGATCTTGGGAGGGGTAGAAGCCTTTTCGTAGCCAAGGCTAATCCCCCGGTAATTGGAGTCCTGCGGTCTCCTGGAGAAGTTCGCAATCAGTCATCCCTGTTCTGTTGTTGTTCTGCCCCTGTTCTCTGAAGAATCTTTCTCTTTATGGTAGAAACACTGAAATCCCTACCTTCTTGTATAACAAACAACCTTCTGTTTACCTTCAGCTATCTCCCTATGCCTTTCCTTCATAGCCAAGTTTCCTAAAAATAAAAATGCACAACAAAAGAAGCAAAAAGACAAACCACTTTCCACTCTGTATTTTTTTACACAGAATTTATTACAGTCATAGCATCATCTACTACATCCCCACTATCCACTACAAATCACTTAAAATCTAAGGTACTGTTAAAAGACATTAAAAAAATTTTTTTTAATGTTTATTTACTTTTGAGAGAGAGACAGACAGATGGACAGAATGTGAGCAGAGGAGGGGCGGAGAGAGAGGGAGACACAGAATCCGAAGTTGGCTCCAGGCTCCCAGCTGCCAGCACAGAGCCTGACATGGGGCTCGAACACATGAACAGTGAGATCATGACCTGAGCCAAAGTTGGACACTGAACCGACTGAGCCACTCAGGTGCCCCAACAGTACATGTTTTTTAAGTCATAATTTTACTTGATTTTTCTGCCAGACTGGATATTGATTTAAAACATTGATTCAAACCCTCTTTAAAACTCTCCTTCCGCTTGGCTCAGATTCCTCATTTGGCCTCCGCTGACCCCTGATGGAGGGGACTCTTCATTTCCACCAGCTGGGCTTGGGAGTTTGGGTTCCATGAGTGGTCACTGCTGATACCACCCCAACAGGAGTGGAGAGGGCACATCGTGATGGCCAGGGTGACCTCTGACACCACAGGGCATGGGGCCATGGCTGTCAGGATGAAAGTCCATGGCTGTGTCTTTGTAACTTTTTATTTCCATCTACAGCCTTGCTCAGACTAGTCACCCTGCAGGTGTGGTTGAAGGAATAAATAAATACGCAAATCTCTGCATTAACTTTTAGTCACTGTCATAACAGGTTACTACAAACTTAGTGACTTACAAACAACACAACTGTATCATCTCCCAGCTCTGTCGGTCAGAAGTCAGGTACAGCAGGGCTGTGTGGGCATCTCTGTTTGTGTACTAAGGGCATAATGAAGGTTTTGTCAGGACTGCAGTCCTTGACAAGAACGCACTTCTGATCACCTTCGAGGTCACCAGCTGAATTCAGTTTCTTGCATTTGTAGGACCGGTCCCGTTTCCTTGTTGGCTGTCATCCGGGGTGGGGTGGATTGTGCAGTCCTTGTTCTTAGTGTCTACTCTTCATGCCTACTATGCGACCTGCTCCAGCAATGGTGGGTCCCATTCTTCACACCTCTTTTACTTCCCCTTCTGCTGCAACTCTCATGGACTTTTCTGCCCTCCTCCACTGCTTGTGTGATTATATTGGTAAACCTGATAGTCCAGGTTAATTTCTCTGTCTCAGGTCAGCTAATTCAGGACCTTAATTATATGCACAGAGCTCCTTCAGAGCAGTACCTAGATTAGTGTTTTACTTAATAAGGGGGATCTTCTGGGGACATATTTTGAACCGTGCCTACATAGTCTCTTTGGGCAAAAATACATGGATGCAAAGAAAAGATCCAAGATAATGTATAATTAAGGGAAAGTTATCAGCACACCAAGACAATAACTGCAATGGCATTTCAGTATTTTGAGTACCCTCAATGAGTTATGTTAAACAGTAGATATTAAAAGAAGTCAGTAAGATATTGCCTATTCAGGGAAATTGTAGTTTTATTCTAGAATGTGAGCTTCATGAGAGGAAAGGCAGATCCTTTGTTTCCTACTCCATTTTCAAGACTTAGTATAGATCACGGTACCTAATAGATGCTTAATAAACATTTTCTTTTGACTGGCTGACTGAATGGTTTTCTAAGGTGTGAATGTATAAATGAAAGGACAGAAATACAATTTCAAGCAGAGAAAAAGCACTGTGAGCTAGAATGCTCTAAACCATGCCTTCATGTTGAAAACCAAAATGGATGAATATGGGCATGACCTTTTGCTTTACAATGGGTCTGTTGGCACAGAGATTTCACCCTGAGAAGAAGGATGTAAAGCTATACCCAGATGGAGGAGGGCTCTTAAGGCTGAATAAAAGTGTTCAAATCCTTCATAAGGTTAAAGCCACAAAGGTGTTTGAAGAGGGAAGCCAGTGATGAAAGTAGATTTATGAAAGATTAATGGCCAAATGGAGGCAGAAAGACAATTGGAAGGCTATTACATATCTGATGTAACAAGCATCCCTAACATCTTACTGGCTTAATCAAGCACAGTTTCACTCTGGTCATAATGTGATCGGAAGTTTGGTAAGTGGCCCTTCACGTGGTGATTTGAGGATGTGGTTCCCTTTTTTTTTTTTCTTCTGGTGCTACCATCTTCTACAGCTTCTTGGGAGTCCCCAGTGGACCCTCTGCATTAAGCTTCCCAAGGAATGAAGTGAGGAAAGATAATGAGGTGGGACATTTGACGGTCAGACCTGGAAATGGCCTACATCACCATAACCACATTCTATCGGGTGGAGCCAATCCCGTGGCCTCAACCTTAGTAATAAGGCAGGTGGAAATGTGGCAATATCATGTGTCTAGGAGCAGAAAACAAGTGGTTGGCAATTAGCAGTCTCTACTCTGGAACTCTAAAAACTCAGAGAAGTCTTGCATTAAATGCCTGTTTAGCTGTGTTTGGCTTCATGCTTTTCAAACTTACTTGATTACGATTTTTTAGTTTTAGAACAGTACCTATTGCTAATTCTCATAACTGGTGTTATGAGGTACATAATTTGGGAAAATAGTTCTAAGCATCTCTCTTGGAAACTTTTGGTTATATAGCACCTTTTTTTGGAGCACTAGCTAAAGTAAAGACTTTGAGATCTTAAACCTAAATGAATAAACATTTTTAAGACAGTAAAATTGATACCTATAGTATAGTTCCTTTTAAGATGTAATATGGTCATATTCTAGAGTATTAATTACAACCTCACTAACCTAGTGATCTCAAACCTGGAGGTGTCTGAAAATAGGTTTAATACCTATTGAATATGAGGAGCTATCATCGCTTTATTCTTAACAGAGTTTATTGCATAAGTCAGGAGGTGTTTCTCTTAGTTTTTAAGAAAGAGTCTTAAAACAAAATATTAGAAAGATTTTAAAGTGCAAAAATCTGGCCTGCTTCTCCGAGAAGAAACCCTCAAGCAACATAATGTAATGTTTGTTTTTCTAGAGCAGAGAAAAGGTCAAGTCAGTTCTTTTGACATAAATGGACAATAGTGTCACATTGAGAGACCATAAAAAATGGGAATTAGACCCAGAGGAAATAAGACAGGGGCATGAGGTACAGGGTGCAGTGCCGTGAAGATTGTCTTGTTGATTAGTCTCGGAAGGTGATGGTCAATTTAAAAAACATAAGAATCATGAAAAAAGGTAAAAAAATTTAAAAAAAGGGAAATGACAAGAAATTTTGCTTACTTTTTGATTTTGTCTTCTCATAAATATATGTCAGGGTTTCTGATGGTTCTAGAAGTGGAGAAAGAGGATGTCTCTCATTATTTTCCAAAAGATCTGCCATTGCCTTGGATAATTCTCCATTCAGAAACTCAACTTCCTGTTACTGAACCCCAAGTTCAGCTGCCAATCTCTCAACCAGCCAATACTCAAGGGACAAGTTTTGATTGGAAAGAAATTTGAGCTTTATTCATGAGGCCAGCCACCTGGGAAGAAGGTGGACTCATGTGTAAAAGCCAACTCTGAAATTTCTGCCTGGCCCAGGGAGTTTTTAAGGGGTGTCAGGGTAGCTGATCAGTGAAGGGAGTAAAGTGGTCTGTAAGATTGCCTACGTGCAGACTTGATGGTTCCAGGTACGGACATTATCTCAGTGCTGGAGAGATGTGCCAGGGGGTCTGGTTCCTGTTTCTTGATGTTCAGGAAGACTTTGTTCTTTCTACAAAAGAATGCAAGGTCCACCAGTACACAAAGAATGTTACTCAGCTGTTTTCAAATGTAGTCGGGCCTTCTGGGGAATTTGGTCCTTTATTCCTCAAGGCCAGTGGTCTGCAAAACTCAAAGAAAGTAAGTTAGTTCCATTACAGGTCAAGGGACTTAGGTCAGCAAACACAGAGTGCATAAGCTTGAAGCAAAATAACCCTTATGACCAGTTGGAGTGCTGTTACATTCCAACCCTAAAAATATTCTTTATTTGATCCATAGATTTTATGCCACATTGGAAAAGAAGTTCTTTGGAGACAAATTGAATAATTCTGTTATGGGCCAAACTTTCTGTTATGGCCCACAATTATGAGGAAACAAATTTAAATTTTTGACTAAGGAATGTTAAATAGACCTTGTTACATCTTGATATAAACAAGTGCCCTCGGATTTTTTTTGTTTGTTTGTTTGTTTTTGAGGATAGACTAGGAGACCAGGCATTGGATGATTCCAAAGTTAAACATTAGCCTTTAGGGGCGCCTGGGTGGCGCAGTCGATTAAGCGTCCGACTTCAGCCAGGTCACGATCTCGCGGTCCGTGAGTTCGAGCCCCGCGTCAGGCTCTGGGCTGATGGCTCGGAGCCTGGAGCCTGTTTCCGATTCTGTGTCTCCCTCTCTCTCTGCCCCTCCCCCGTTCATGCTCTGTCTCTCTCTGTCCCAAAAATAAATAAAAAACGTTGAAAAAAAAAATTAAAACAACAAAAAAAAACAGCCTTTAGTTATTGGGCAAGAGTCATTTCTAGCTATTTTTAAAAAAATGTATGCATATTTTTCATTGTTGCTTAAAATGGAAGCACACTGAGGTCTGTGATAAAAGCAGACAAAAAACAGTTATTGGAAAATAAAATTTGGTCTAGTCTCCAGCTGAAGTTGGGATAATAAATGATTCATGACAGCTGGAGACTCCTAGGGCAAGCTCATAACCAGCTAAGGGGCTTATACCAACCAACATATAGCTCAAATTTAAGGATGTGGGCAAGGAACGCACATCCTATACTCTACAAACTGTACGGGTCTAGTATTCTTAATCCAGGGATTTGTAAATAATAAAGTATTGGCATTCTTCCCGAGTCACAGATTTCTTATCCCATCAATGTTTGTCACCATGATGAAATGAACCGATGCAGAAGGTGATGATGTCTACTCTGGAGGGATTTAGTGGCTTAGGTATCAAGGTACCCTCCTTATTTCTATTGTGAGACCAACTGTAGAAATGATTAAGGAACTTGATTGTGGCAAAGTAACCCTGGTCTTTCCCAAATGCATATAACTCTTGTCACTCAAAATGGGGTCCCTGGACAGCAGTACCAACATCACCCGAGAACTTACTAGAAATACAGAAGTTCAAGCATATGTTAGATCATTCAACTTAAAGTTTGGAAATTTAACAAGATCCCCAGGTAATACAACACATGGAAAGTTTGAGAATTCACCAGAGGCATACTATACCCACATGCACAGCTTTGAAAGCTTGCTACCCAAGCTGTGCCAAATCCACTCCAGTTTGAGGTGAGAAAAGGGACAGTAAGAGATCTGTATGTTCCATACCTTCTTGCAGTGTTCATCTACCACCCACATTAAATGCCAAGACATTAGGTATTTCCTTAGAAGTCGGTATTGTGCCTTGCCCCACAGGTCACCAATATCTTGAGGGATAACATCAGAGTGCCCAGTGGATGAGCTTTCTGATAAGCTGGGGGCTCAGCAGTAAGACCGAGGGCATGCTGGGTGTCAGTGAAGATCAGTCTCATTGCTTTTCTCTTTACTTTTCCTCTGGATAAACAGAGGATTTTGGTCTCATGGGCTGTCAGTCCAACTCCTTCAGCAAGAGCCAAATAAAACAACAAAAAAAGTAGGAAGGGGAGGGCAGACATGAAGTGGATAACAGTCAAAGCAAATATCAGACAAAGCAAACTCAGTGGCATATCTACCGCAATAAAAGGAAAGAATGCTGGAGGGGAAAAGTGGATTTTGCAGGTTTAAAATGTGTTACTGAACAGCAGTGCTCGTGACCGAAACTGTCAAAAGAAAAATGGTGGGTTTTTTTTTTTTTTTCAGCTGTGGTTTGTGAGATTTAACCCTTCCTTGTTAGATAGCTCTTTAAGTGGAAGATGATTTACCTTACTCTAAATCAGCTAGTATTTTCTTACATTCTCATATTAGGTTTTACGAACTGGTTTATGTCAAGCGTGATAGTGGAGGTTTCTAAAAGTTGTTCACCAATTAAATTGTGGCTTTTGAAGGGGCACATTATATAAGTAAAATTGTGTTTTCATCCGTGTTTGTCACTTTTATCAGGAGAAATAGATTGTATCCAGGACCTCATCGATTTCACATCCTCACCCCACTCCCCAGCTTCTTTATCCGGTGTCTCTTCTCTCTTCTGGCCACCTCCCTTCAACTGTTCATCTGTGTCACTGTGGCTAGTTCTCCGAGGATAGACTGCAGAGTTCATGTAATATGGTGTCCCACTGTCTGAATAGCACTTTTCCCGATGAACTCTGAAAATATCCATCCCCTGTAATGGCAAACTCATGTTTGGTTTCAGGGTCGTAAGTAATCACGGGAACATTGCCATCTAAGGGTTCTTTGACATTAAAGTTCTATAATTCTTTGATTTTTAAGTTGCTTAATGCTCCAGGATTCTCTTTCCCCATTGATGAAAAAGAACAAGTGCATTTTATTTTAAACCTTTTCTAATAAGAGTTGTTTTCCTAGAGGGAGCGGTAGATTATTGTATTTCTACCTAACAAATGTATTCATTTCATCCAGCAGACCGGTAGAGATAAATGGTGTTTTTGGCCATGAAACTTCATAAGTTTAGCTTCAGAGGAGGCCCTCCTTACTGCTTGGGAGGCAGGGGATTATTTCCTCCACCCTCACTCTCTTCCCCCTGCTCTTCTCTTTCAAAAAGCCTCACCCGGGAGATTGCAGAAATTTACAACCCAGACGGACCCATCTTTCAAGGTTAATGCAGTCAATCCTGACATTCTTCTTGAAACATTATCAATTTCTGTACATGAGAGAAGTTGGTGTTGGGCAGACGTCAAACATTCCTGTGCCCATAAAGCCTGCTTAGTTTTTATTTCTTCTCTTTCTTCCACATGAGAATAGGATTCTTTCTTGAGGTCATTTATCATTGTTGGCTCAGAAATACAATAAGGAATATAAAAGATATAAGGATACTGCAGGAAACAAATGTTTGCTTTCCTCTTTACCCAAGACAGGCAGAAACCACTCAAATATGCGGAGACCCAGAACTACCGAGAAGCACATTTAGGGGGTGGAGAAAGATGAGCTCACCATCTTACAGATCTCAGTCTCTTGATTGGAAATTCATACAGCCATGCCTCTCAGGTTCTGTTATGTCTAAAATCATCTGTGGATCGTGTTGAAATGCAGATTCTGATTCCAGAAGTTCTTGGGGAGCCTGCATTTCTGCAAAGCTCCCAGATGATGTCCATGCTATTGGCTGGGTGAGGGCATGTTGAGTAGCCAGGCCTCGGATACAGACAGAGTAAAGCTGTGTGCTCAGATAGCCGTGAGAGCTTTGCCATCCCACGTGTGATCTGAACACTAGCAGCAGTCTCCTGCCAGGCCATTTAGGAGCTCAAGGCCAAAGGAAAAACGTGCCTCCAAATATACTTACCAATATCCTACCACATTTCAAACCGCGTGGAAAACGTTGATAAAATCTCTACCACTAAAACAACAACAGCAACAATAATAATAAAGGATTATGATATATAGAGCCTTGCCAAGTCCGACCTGTCCCCGAGCCACTGTTGTCCTTGGGATCCTGCGTGCTGGAGTCTTACAAGGAAGCGTGAGTTGGAAATTACTGGTCCTGTCCCACAATAGTGTGGAGTCACCCAGCAAATGACAGCCTTTTTTTTGTTAACAATTTTTACACTGTAATCAGGAATATTTTTACATTTATTTTGATCTTTAAAAACATTGTGTTAACAGTATTTTAATACAATAAATATGTTTATGTTGATAAGTGAGTTTTGGGCATCTCCTTAAATTTTGTGCTTCGGGCAAGTCCTCACTTTCCCCACCCTAATCCCAGCCCTGATCAGGAGCAGAAGTGTCACCTGGGAGTTTTTTAGAAATGGAAGATCTCAAGCCCCATCCCAGACTTACCGAATGAGAATCTGCCTCTGAGAGAGATTACGGAGTGATTCATGCACACGTTAAAGTTTGCAAGATGTCCTTAAGAGATCACGCTTTCAAACAGGAGTTGCTCGGTCTGTGTCTCATCTTGTCCTGGAAGAAGAGTTTTTGCCTACTGTTGAATTATCAGGTTTGTGGTTCTATGAGTTTCTAAAATGAATATGGTCCTAAATTTCCTCTACATTTACACAGGTTATACGAAATGTATTTATACAGCAACTAGCTTTTAGAGTTAGCCATGAAATCCTGTCTACTTTTTTTTTTTCTTAACCTAAACAGGTGCAGAAATAGATTTCAACACAGAAAGGTGGCTTTTATCACAAGCAGACTCGTCCCAGAAGAATCATAAGGTAACAAGAATAGATCTCATTTAGAGTCTCTTTCTATTTTTAATTTGTCTCATGGTGAAGGATGAAGGACAACAAAAACCGCCCCGAGTTCTTTGATGCGCTCCTTCTTCTTTTGATTGTGTCTTTGAGGGGAGCTCTCAAAGCCATCAAATAAATCCATTGTCAGAACAATCTTCCGGTGTAATGAGAATGGAAAATGACACAATTATCTTTTCTTGTATCAAGGATTGTAAGGAGAGTTTGGAAAGACATTAAATGAAGTGTGTCCCTTGGGGACTTTAAACCTGTGCTCTACCAATTGTATCCCCATGCTGTGGGAGGAAGTGAATATTTTGGTTTCAAAAGAGCTGAGTAGACGTTTACAGAGGCTTTTTACCAGAAAAAAATGGTGGGTCTCAGTTTGTGGATATGTTATGAATTAAAATTTCTTTGGATTCATTATCTCTTGTGTTACATTTACGTGAAAAAGCTATGTTTTTCATGATGAAATAAGCAATATGTATTTCTAGGGTGACTTTATATAAAGGTCTTCCTTCCTTCCTTCCTTTATATAAAGGCCTTCCTTACTTTCCTTCCTCAAAGGAAGCTTAAAGTACATTAAGCTTTACTTAATGTAACTCAATGGCTGGTGCACTGGTTATATTGTCTCACTAGGATATATTGTTTATGAGGTGAAAAGATGAAGATATATTTTCTAGTCAGTCATCGGTCACATCCCTAGGACACAAAGTGAATAGAAATTGAGCAGTTTTGTGATCATTTTCATAACCGGAGGCCATAGTGGTTCTCAGCCAATGCCATATTGCCATGTGACATGCATTTGAAATGCACAGGGAATGTTTTGTTTGTCGAAATGACTGAGGCACTAGGCGATAGGTAGGGGATAGGTTACTAGGGGATAGTAACACCCAAGGAATAATTATGCCACCCGGTGGCAGACAGACTCTAAGATGGCCCCCATGCACCCTTGCCTCCTGGGATTCATTCTCTTGTGTAATCCCCACCCTCTGAGTGTGGGAGTGACATGTTATGTACTTCTAACTGTAGAATACAGCAGAGGTGACAGAATATATGGGATTAGGTGAATATTATTATGTTATAAAGGATTGTAGTATCTGTCTTGCAAGGAACTCTTTCTTACTAGTTTTGAAGAAGCTAGCTTCCGTTTTGTGTGCTGCCCTATGGAGAGGGCCATTGTATCAAAGGAGGTGAGTGTGGCCTCTGGCTGACAGTCACCAAGAAACTGAGGCCCTCAGTCTGGAAACCTACAGGAAACTGCATGCTGCTAACAATTGGGTAGGTTTAGAAGGGGATCCTTCACCAGTCAAGCCCCAGGAGAGAACCCAGTCTTTACTGATACCTTGATTTCTGCCTTATGAAGAGTCAAACTAACTTGTGCCCAGACTACTGACCCAGAGAAACTGAGAAAATAAACATATTTTGTCTTAAGGTATTTTTTTTTAATTTTAATATTTATTGTAGCTCAAATCTTCTGGAAACATTCTTTCAGTTTTTGTTTGTCTGAAAATGCCTTTACTTTGCCTTCATTTTTTTTAACTTGTTTTATTTTTTATTTTTTTAAATTTACATCCAAATTAGTTAGCATATAGTGCAACAATGATTTCAGGAATAGATTCTTTAGTGCCCCTTACCCACTTAGCCCATCCCCTTCCCACAACCCCTCCCGTAACCCACAGTTTATTCTCCGTATTTATGAGTCTTTTCTGTTTTGTCCCCCTCCCTGTTTTTATATTATTTTTGTTTCTCTTCCCTTATGTTCATCTGTTCTGTCTCTGAAAGTCCTCATATGAGTGAAGTCATATGATTTTTGTCTTACTCTGACTAATTTCACTTAGCATAATACCCTCCAGTTCCATCCACGTAGTTGCAAATGGCAAGATTTCATTCTTTTTGATTGCCGAGTAATACTCCCTTGTATATATATACCACATCTTCTTTATCCATTCATCCATCGATGAACATTTGGGCTCTTTCCATACTTGGCTATTGTTGATAGTGCTGCTGTAAACAATGGGGTGCATGTGTCCCTTCGAAACAGCACACCTGTATCCCTTGGATAAATGCCTAGTAGTGCAATTGCTGGGACATAGGGTAGTTCTATTTGTAGTTTTTTGAGGAACCTCCATACTGTTTTCCAGAGTGGCTGCACCAGCTTCCATTTCCACTGACAATGAAAAGAGATCCTCTTTCTCTGCATCCTCTCCAACATCTGTTGTTGCCTGAGTTGTTAGTGTTAGCCATTCTGACAGGCGTAGGTGGTATCTCACTGTGGTTTTGATTTGTAGTTCCCTGATGATGAGTGATGTTGAGCATTTTCTCATGTGTCGTCGGTTGGCCATCTGGATGTCTTCTTTGGAGAAGTGTCTATTCATGTCTTTTGTCCATTTCTTCACTGCATTATTTGTTTTTTTGGGTGTTGAGTTTGATAAGTTCTTTATAGACTTTGAATACTAACCCTTTATCTGATATGTCATTTGCAAATATCTTCTCCCATTCTGTTGGTTGCCTTTAAGTTTTGCTGATTGTTTCCTTCGCTGTGCAGAAGCTTTTTATTTTGATGAGGTCCCAGTAATTCATTTTTGCTTTCGTTTCCCTTGCCTCTGGAGACGTGTTGAGTAAGAAGTTGCTGCAGCCAAGATCAAAGAGGTTTTTGCCTGCTTTCTCCTCAAGGATTTTGATGGCTTCCTATCTTACATTGAGGTCTTTCATCCAGTTTGAGTTTACTTTTGTGTATGGTGTAAGAAAGTGGTCCAGGTTCATTCTTCTGCATGTCGCTGTCCAGTTTTCCCAGCACCACTTGCTGAAGAGACTGTCTTTATTCCACTGGATATTCTTTCCTGCTTTGTCAAAGATGAGTTGGCCATACGTTTGTGGGTCTATTTCTGGGTTCTCTATTCTGTTCCATTGATCTGAGTGTCTGTTCTTGTGCCAGTACCATACTGTCTTAATGATTACAACTTTATAGTATAGCTTAAGTCTGGGATTGTGATGCCTCCTGCTTTGGTTTTCTTTTTCAAGATTGCTTTGGCTATTTGAGGTCTTTTCTGGTTCCATACAAATTTTAGAAATATTTGTTCTAGCTTTGTGAAGAATGCTGCTGTTATTTTGATAGGGATTGCATTGCTTATGCAGATTGTTTTGGGTAGTATTGACATTTTAACAATATTTGTTCTTCCTATTCAGGAGCATGGAATCTTTTCCCATTTTTTTGTGTCTTCTTCAATTTCTTTCATAAGCTTTCTATAGTTTTCAGTGTATAGATTTTTCACCTCTTTGATTAGATTTATTCCTAGGTGTTTTATGGTTTTTGGTGCAACTGTAAATGGGATCAATTCCTTGATTTCTCTTTCTGTCACTTCATTGTTGGTGTATAGGAATGCAACTGATTTCTGTGTGTTGATTTTATATCCTGCAACTTTGCTGAATTCATGAATCAATTCTAGCTGGTTTTTGGTGGAATCTTTTGGGTTTCCCATGTAGAGTATCATGTCATCTGCTAAGAGTGAAAGTTTGACCTCCTCCTGGCCAATTTGGATGCCTTTTATTTCTTTGTGTTGTCTGATTACAGAGGCTAAGGCTTCCAATACTATGTTGAATAACAGTGGCGAGAGTGGACATCCCTGTCTTGTTCCTGACCTTAGGGGGAAAGCTCTCAGTTTTTCCCTATCGAGGATGATATTAGCATTTGGTTGTTCATATATGGCTTTTATGATCTCGAGGTAGGCTCCTTCTATCCCTAACTTTTGAGGGTTTTTATCAAGAAAGGATGCTGTATTTTGTCAAATGCTTTGTCTGCAACTATTGAGAGGATCATGTGGTTCTTGTCCTTTCTTTTATTGATGTGATGAATCACGTTAATTGTTTTGTGGATATTGAACCATCCCTGCATCCCAGGTATAAATCCCACTTGGTCGTGGTGAATAATTTTTTTAATGTATTGTTGGATCCGGTTGGCTAATATCTTGTTGAGGATTTTTGCATCCATGTTCATCAGGGAAATTGGTCTATAGTTCTCCTTTTTAGAGGGGTCTCTGGCTGGTTTTGGAATCAATGTAATGCTGGCTTCATAGAAAGAGTTTGGAAATTTTCCTTCCATTTCTATTTTTTGGAACACCTTCAGGAGAATAGGTGTTAACTCTTCTTTAAATGTCTGATAGAATTCCCCTGGAAAGCCATCTGGCCCTGGACTCTTGTTTTTTGGGAGATTTTTGATTACTAATTCGATTTCTTTACTGGTTATAGGTCTGTTCAAATTTTCTATTTCTTCCTGTTTCAGTTTGGTAGTGTATATGTTTCTAGGAATTTGTCCATTTCTTCCAGATTGCCCATTTTATTGGCATATAATTGCTCATAATATTCTCTTATTATTGCTTTTATTTCTGCTGTGTTGGTTGTGATCTGTCCTCTTTCATTCTTGATTTTATTTATTTGGATCCTTTTTCTTTTTGATCAAACTGTCTAGTGGTTTATCAATTTTGTTAATTCTTTCAAAGAACCAGCTTCTGGTTTCATTAATCTGTTCTACTGTTTTTTTTTTTTTTTTTTTTTTGGTTTCAATAGCATTAATTTCTGCTCTAATCTTTAGTATTTCCTGTCTTCTGCTGGTTTTGGGTCTTATTTGCTGTTCTTTTTCCAGCTCCTTAAGGTGTAAGGTTAGGCTGAGTATCTGAGATCTTTCTTCCTTCTTTAGGAAGGCCTGGATTGCTATATACTTTCCTCTTATGACCGCCTTTGCTGCGTCCCAGAGGTTTTGGGTTGTGGTGTTATTTTCATTGGCTTCCATATACTTTTTAATTTCCTCTTTAACTTCTTGGTTAGCCCATTCATTCTTTAGTAAGATGTTCTTCAGTCTCCAAGTATTTCTTACCTTTCCAAATTTTTTCGTGTGGTTGATTTCGAGTTTCATAGCATTGTGGTCTGAAAATATGCATGGTATGATCTCGATTCTTTTGTACTTACTTAGGGCTGATTTGTGTCCCAGTATATGGTCTATCCTGGAGAACATTCCATGTGCACTGGAGAAGAATGTATATTCTGCTGCTTTAGGATGAAATGTTCTGAATATATCTATTAAGTCCATCTGGTCCAGTGTGTCATTCAAAAGCATTGTTTCCTTGTTGATTTTTTGATTAGATGATCTGTCCATTAGTGTGAGTGGGGTGTTGAAGTCTCCTACTATTATGGTATTACTATTGATGAGTTTCTTTATGTTTGTGATTAATTGATTTATATATTTGGGTGCTGCCACATTTGGCACATAAATGTTTACAATTATTAGGTCTTCTTGGTGGATAGACCCTTAATTATGATATAATGCCCTTCTTCATCTCTTGATACAGTATTTATTTTAAAGTCTAGATTGTCTGATATAAGTATGGCTACTCTGGCTTTCTTTTGTTGACCATGATCGATGGTTCTCCATCCCCTTATTTTCAATCTGAAGGTATCTTTAGGTCTAGTGTGGGTCTCTTGTATACAGCTTATAGGTGGATCTTGTTTTCTTATCCATTCTATTACCCTATGTCTTTTTATTTGAGCATTGAGTCCATTGATGTTTAGACTGAGTACTGAAAGATATGAATTCATTGCTATTATGATGCTTGTAGAGTTGGAGTTTCTGGTGGTGTTCTCTGGTCCTTTATAATCTTTGTTGCTTTTATATATATATTGAATATATATATGTATATTCATCTTTTCTCCCCTCAGAGAGTCCCCCTTAAAATTTCTTGCAGGGGTGGTTTAATGGTCACAAACTCTTAATTTTTGTTTGTCTGGGAAACTTTTTATCTCTCCTTCTATTTTGAATGACAACCTTGCTGGATAAAGAATTCTTGGCTGCATATTTTTCTGATTCAGCACATTGAATTTATCCTACCACTGCTTTCTTGCCTGCCAAGTTTCTGCGGATAGGTCTGCTGCAAACCTGATCTGTCTTCCCTTGTAGGTTACGGACTTTTTTTCTCCTTGCTGTTTTCATGATTCTCTCCTTGCCTAAGTATTTTGTGAATTTGACTATGATATGCCTTGTTGATGGTCGGTTTTTGTTGAATCTAATGGGAGTCCTCTGTGCATCCTGGATTTTGATGTCTATGTCTTTCCCCAGGTTAGGAAAGTTTTCTGCTATGATTTGCTCACATAACCCTTCTACCCCTATTTCTCTCTCTTCATCTTCTGGGACCCCTATGATTCTGATGTTCCTTTTTAATGAGTCACTGATTTCTCTAATTCTTAAATCATGCTCTTTTGCTTAATCTGCCTCTTTTTTTTATGCTTCATTATTCTCTATAGGTTTGTCCTCTATGTTGCTGATTCTCTGTTCTGCCTCGTCCATCCTTGCCGTCACTGCATCCATCCGTGATTGCAGCTCAGTTATAGCATTTTTAATTTCATTCTGGCTATTTTTTACTTTTTTGTCTCTGCAGAAAGGGATTCTAATCTATTTTCAACTCCAGCTAGTATTCTTATTATTGTGATTCTAAATTCTGGTTCAGACATCTTGCTTATATCTGTGTTGGTTAAATCCCTTGCAGTCATTTCTTCATGTTCTTTCTCTTGGGGTGAATTCCTTCGTCTGTCATTTTGAAGGGAGAAAAGGAATTAATGAGATAGAAAAATTAAAATTAAAAAAATTAAAATTAAAAAATTAAACACACACACACACACACACACACACACACACAAACCTAATAAATGATGCCAGATCCTAGGTGTGTTTTGGTCTGGATGTTGAAAGTGGTTTGACAGATTAGAGAAAAAAAGGGGGGGGGGGACAAAAAAAAAGGAAATAGTTTGTGAATTTGAAAAAATGAATACACTGAAGTAGACGAAAATGAAATGATGGGAGTAAAATAGAATTTGAAAAAATTTACACAGAAGTAAAAAATATAGTAGAAAAAATTTAAAGAAAAATATTTTTAATAAAAATTAAAAATAAAAATGAATTTTTTCTCCTTCTGTATTCAAGGAAAAGAAAAGAAACAAAAAAGAAAAAAAGAGAAAAAAAGCAGAAATCGTTTGAAAATTTGAAAAAGTGAATAGGATGTAGTAGACTAAAATAAAATGGTGGAAGTAGAATAGAATTTGAAAAAATTTACATGAAAGCAAAAAATACAGTAAAAAATTAAAGAAAAATATTTTTAATAGAAATTGAAACTAAAAATGAAGTTTTTCTCTTTCTTCATTCAAGAAAAAGAACAGAAACGAAAAAAAGAAAAAAGACAAAAAAAGAAATCGTTTGAAAATTTGAAAAGGTGAATACACTGAAGTAGACTAAAATAGAATGATCGAAGTAAGATATAGAATTTGAAAAAATTTTCAGAAAAGTAAAAAACATAGTAAAAAAAATCTAAGAAAAATATTTTTAATAAAAATTGAAAATAAAAATGAGTTTTTTCTCTTTCTGTATTCAAGAAAAAGAATAGTGTACAAGAGAAAAAAAAAGAAAATTGAATAGATAGACCTGCTAACAGATTGAAATAAGACTGAAATTACTTCGTTTTCCCCTAGAAGTCAAACTATGTAGCAGTTTATAGTCTATACACTAAGTAGGCGGTGAGACTTGTGTTCCTGACACAGAGTGAGGTTGGCCCAATTGGGCGGGGCTCAGTGTAATGGCTCCATTCTCCACTAGATGGCGTTGCTAGCCTGCTGGAGTGTGTTGTGGCACGTGTAGGTGCCTATGCGCATGCGCAGGAGGGGTGAACCTGGCACCATTCAGCTACCAGGTCTGTTCTCCCGGATCTGCAATTGCGCGCTGGTCCTCCGTCTTCAGCTCTCCTCCACTCCCGGCTTTTTCACTCTCTGTGACCAGGCCCCAGGCAGTACCTCTCTCCCAAGTTTTGACTCAGATGTGGCTGTTTTTCCCGGCCTCTCACTTCCCAAGGACTGCGGCTTCGACCCGTTCCCGCCTCTCTGCGGGAGGGTCTCACCGAGCAATGGCCGAACGATGGCCGAATGTCAGCTGCGCCCAGGAACGCCTGCTGGACCCTGCCGGTGCCGGAGCCCCGAGACTGTGGCCGGGTGCCAGCCCGCCCCAGAAAAAGTTCGAGAGACAGCGTAGCAGCAGCTTTTCAGGGATTATGGAAAATCACAACACACACCTGGCACCAGGCTTCACCCTTAACGACCTTGTTCCGGCACCAGCGAATGTGGCCGTTTTCTGGGGTCTGCCGGGACCGGGTGGCTTCAACGGTCTCCACCAAATGTCCTTCCGGCAGTGGAACCGCTTTTCCCCGTGTGGCCAGAGAACCTCCCGGACCCTACTCTGTTCCTGGGAATTCGCCCTTCCCACCAGAGCACCACCAGGTATGGAAATGCGGAGTTGCAGCCTTTGCGCTCCCCTTGTTTACAGTCTTAATGGAATTTAAACCCTTGCCTTTCTCCCATCTCCTTTCTCCCTTTTTAGTTTAGTCCCTGCGGCTGTTTCCAATTTTCCACTTTCTCTCCAGCTGCTTTTTGGGGAGGGGTGCTTTTCCCGTATTCCCTGCCCCCCTCCCCCAGTCTCCATCCTCTCTCTGCCTGCAAAAGCAGTTCCCTGCTTGCCGTCGGCTTCTCTCTCCCCAAGTTCACCTCTCTGTGCCACGTTCCTGCTGAATTCTGTGGTTCAGGTTTTGCAGATTGTTGTGTTAATCCTCCCATCAGTTTTCTAGGTGTGTAGGATGGTTTAGTGTTGATCTGGCTGTATTTCATGGACACGATACACACAAAAAACTTCCATGCTGTTCCACCATCTTGGCTCCCCCCCCCCCCCCCCCCCCCCCCCGTCTGAAGCTCTCAGGTTTATGGTAATTGGTTGTTCAGTGTTCAGAAATAAATAACAAATGCAAACCTGTTTTAGTCATTGTAGGCTGCTCTCATGTATACTGTGGACTGAGTAGCTTAGACGAGACATTTATTTCTTATACTTCTGGAGGCTGGAAGTTCAAGATCAAGGTGTCTGCAGATCTGGTGTCTGATGAGAGCCTGCTTTCTAGTTTGCAGATGTCCATCTTTTCTTTGTCTCCTCATGTGGTAGACAGCAGAGACGGGGAGCGGGCTCTCATGCCTCTTCCTGTAAGGGCGCTAATCCCAGTCATGAGCGTGCCACCCTTGCGATTTAATTATCTCCCCAAAGTCTCACCTCCTAATGCCATCACATGGGGGTTTAGGATTTCAAAATACGGATTCTGGAAGAGAGAAACATTCAGTATGTAACAACACTCCATGTCAATGGAAGCTACATTGAAAAATACTGCCTATAAATCCTTCAATACGGCTTGCCTAAATTGATCAATTTTTTTAGTGACCTTTCTCAACAGAATAAATTTCAAGTAACTGGATTATTGCACGTTCAAATCACGTGGCATCATGAGCACCTGATGTGGTCTTCATGCACAGAACGTAAAGCTCAGAAAGTTTGCTACATGAATGATATGTAAACTCAGACTGCAATAGAAACCATGACTCTCTAAGAGAGCCACCTTCAGCCTCTGTTAAAGAAAACCACACAGGGAGTAAGCGTGAAACACCACTGGCTTAAAAAGTTGTCCAGTTGTGGATTTATCCAACATCCAGGTTAGGAGTATTTGTTTGGCTAAACGTTTGTAGTTTTCACCTGGTTATTTATCACTGCATAATCACAGCCATATTTCCCACCTTGAGTAATTTAAGGAAAGCTTCTAGCGTTTATGTGGATGTTTCCTCGAGGACTTTGATAATTCTGCTCATCAAGCTCATTTCATCCTGTAGGGATGGCGATGTGGCTTCTCTGATCTCAAGGCTGACATTCACATAATTCCACTGCAGATAATAGGAGGGGAAGGGGAACAAATTGTCATTGGGGGGATCTAGGGCCAAATCAAAAGAGGGCAATATCTGTACCCCCCTTCTTTCTTTTTCAAGGCTCAACTGAATAATGCAACATGTTGTCCATCCAGTGACTCCTACATTTCCAAGCCTCCTCTGCAGCTAGGGGTGGCCACATGGCCCTGTTTTAGACCGTATAGAGTGAGCACAGCTTTGAGATCACATTTTTTTTATAAGAAGATGGTTACTGTCACTCTCCTTTACTCCCTTTCCATTGGCTGGGCAGTGGCAGACTGGAGCTACTTCCTGGAATGCAGAGATGGGAAAGAAAATGTGTAGGACTGCTCACAAGGTACACCGGGGGCCAGCGGTGCATGCCCCCCTCCCCCCTCTGCTTTGCATTCAGTAACATGTTGTTGGTAGCTTGGCATCTGAGTATTTACGCCGTGGAAGTTGGCAAATGCTACAAATCAGGATTTTTTTTTTTTTTTTTTTTGCTTATTTTGAGAGCTGGTTTTAAACTTTTACCAGCAATATCACCAGATAAAAGTGCTATGCTGAGGATTGCAACCTTGACCTTCCAGTCTGGATCTGCAGGGACAGACTCCTCCTCACCTGGACTGCTTACCTCCAAGGGCCGCATAGGTGAGAAACACCATCCATCTCACTTCAGTCCCTGGCGGGTAGAGTCTTAGTACAGCAGCTCAGCCTCTACTCTAAGGCAGGCCCAGAATTCTGAGCTGGGGGCCACCTGCCCGACTTCTGCACACTCCCTCGGTGCTCTACTCTGACTGCCTCACCACTCTGAAAGACACACTGCACTGGAGTCTCTGGGAACTTTATCTTCTCCCTCTTGCATTTCTGAAAAGGATCCACTCGCCGGGTCTCAGATATCAAATATCCCTGTAACAGACTCTGCCACAGGGTTACGGCCTTGATCTTCCCAGACTGGCAGGGCTTTCATGTGGATTGCACATCGAAGAGTCCTCTGGAAGCTGCTTCTGATGGAGCTTGTGGGGGGGACATGGCCCCGTGGCTGGAATTTGCTCTGCGGTTCCATGGTGCCTGGGAAGCCAAGGGGAGGCTCTCCGGGAACTCCTTCACTCTGTTGGCTTCTGAGTGTGTCAGTAAATTTTCTGTTCAGCAGGCCCCTCCCCTGATTTCTTATCCTCTGAGCTTTCAGGGTGAATAACAGTGCTTTTACTGGCACCATACTGTAGACCTTCCCGGGCACTTTCGTATCTGCTGTGTCACTTGATCCTGTGGGGCAGCAGGACTCAGGTCAGCATTCCGGCTCTGAGCCAGAAAGAAGGCACGTCTCTGAATCCTACTGCCCTACTGCACAGGTGACTGCCTGCACTGTGAAATCCCCAGGCCTGGGATTGGATTTTTCACTAACGCTGGTCACAGAAGGGATCCCAGCTTTGATTTCCTCATTTGTAAAATGGGACTAGGAGTTCTATCTCATGGCTTATTGTGGCAATCAGATGACACTCAGCACAGTGTGTGACATAGAGGTAGCATCCAGTGGATGGCACCGGCCAGGGCAGGGCTGGCTGTCCATTGCAGTTCTTTTTCCAGACTTTGTCTCTATTTGATCCCAGCATTACCTCTGGATTCAGAGGCTGGAGAAGGAGCAAGGTAGAAGGGTCCTTTTCGTAAGCAACTGAATAGAATTAAAGTTGTCGAAGGGGTCACGGTGGCCTTTTGCTCAAAACCCACTTCATCTCCTCACACACTATTTAAGCTCCCTACAGCAGGCTGCGAATTCATTGCACCACCCGTTATTTTTCCCTGGCCAGGTTCCTGGGCATCAGTATCGACTGAGGGGGGCAGCTGTGGAGTCATGCCCACGCCTCCCCTCTGGAGCGCCAACCCTCCCATAGAAAAGGGTCTGGCTCTTTAATGATCTCATTTCAGAGAGATGGCTTCCAGATCCTTGAGAGAGACTGTGAGGCCTAAAGCTGAGAAGCCCATTTAGCTTTTAAAAAGATTTACATGTATTTCAAAGAGATAGAGAAAGAACTTACAATTGTACATTTTCTTTAAAAAATTGCTCTAAGAAAAGGGAGGAGGGAGGAGTTTCTTCTCATTTCTATTGTATCTACCCTCATATCTGTTCATTTCGGGGGAGTAAAAGCAACTCTCCTTCCCTGTAGAAGACTTCATTTAAAATGACACCTGCCAGGGCGCCTGGGTGGCTTAGTTGGTTGAGTGACTGATCCTTGATTTTGGCTCAGGTCATGATCTCATGGTTTGGGAGATCGAGCCCCGTGTCAGCCTCTGTGCTGACAGTGCAGATCTTGCTTGGAATTCTCTCTCTCTCTCTCTCTCTGTCCCTCCCTGGCCCATATGTGCACCCACACTCACTAACTCTCAAAATAAATAAATACACATTAAAAAAGAAAAGGTGATACCAGCCGGCCTGGTTGCCTTGGTTGGGCCAAGCTGTTCTCTTCCTAGAAAACTCTTCCTGATGGCTGAAGAACCTGGAGATTGATGGGTCTGGAATGGGTCAATACCCATGGTAAGAAGGATTTCAGGACATGTAAGAAGGGCCTTGGACAGGGTGAGAGAGATTTCCAGGCAAAGCAAAAAGGGCTTTGAAAAAGATTCTGTTGTTTGAGTCTACATTTCTCTGTTTTATAAGGTATGACAGACAATGACCCGATAAAATTAAATATTGTTATTGCAAATCTGATGGCCACCTCATGTACATAGTTGAGGAGTATTTAACACTCAGCACCCATGAACCCACAGCATCCTCACGTGGGGCCAGTTAGCATAACCAAGAGAGAATGAACGATGCCTAACAGTGCAGCAAGGATTTACATGGTGCTCCGTGATCCCCAGGTGTGGAAGTCTCCCCTGCTGATCTTCCCTTCCCATGGAAGATGCCTCATCCTAGATTTTTTTTCTCCCCATCTTTTCTAATAGTAACGACACCATCCACTTTGCATGTAATGTGTAGGCATTGCTGCTTGCATTATCTGATACACTCCTACCAACAGGACTTTTTTTTTTTTTTAATTTTTTTTTTTAACGTTTATTTATTTTTGAGACAGAGAGAGACAGAGCATGAATGGGGGAGGGGCAGAGAGAGAGGGAGACACAGAATCGGAAACAGGCTCCAGGCTCTGAGCCATCAGTGCAGAGCCCGACGCGGGGCTCGAACTCACGGACCGCGAGATAGTGACCCGGGCTGAAGTCGGACGCTTAACCGACGGAGCCACCCAGGCGCCCCCAACAGGACTTTTTTAGAGATGAAAACACTGAGGCTCAGAGTTCCTTGCTGTAGGTCACACAGCTAACGCAGAGTCAGGACAAAATCGGGCCAACTGGGCAGAATTCTAGGATGCGTCTAGTGGCTCTGACAGTAAGCTCTATTCCAGCCCCAATTTAGAAGTTTGGGGAAGGAGTGTTGGTCAAAATCGTGGATACCATCCATCCCCAGGATTCTTAGAATTGCAGACCATGATCCATTCATGGGCCAGGATATCAATTTCACTGGCTTGCAAACCACCCACATTGAAAAAAGTGATAGGGAAGAGAATATAAAACATCATAGCAACCACATGTAGAAAGGGTAAGTACTGGTTAGTGAGCTTTGCTTTCACTTATAAATGTATGGAATGAAACTGTTAATATGCAAGGTTACAATGCCTTGATATCCACAACTTTTTCATTTCACAGATGGAGACACTGAGGTCCACAGGGAGTGAGGGGGTGGTCTGAGGTCACAAAGCTAATTATCAGCAAAGCCCTGAATAGAACCGAAGGCACTTTTTGTTTTACCGTGTGTGCATTCTTCTTTCTTTGTCCTCCTTTTCGATCCCTCTGTAATACAGCACTGGGAGCTCAAAATCTCATCTCCTGTCAGTGTTAGACAGTGGCTTAATAGGGCTTAGCTTTTCAGAACAGAAATGAGTCCTGTTTGTTTTGAAAGGAAAGCTAAACTGAACAGGCAACTGGCTGTTGAATAAAGGTCTTGTGGGATCAGGGCAAAAACAAAAAGCTTGTTTGTGAAGCTTCTTGGGGGACCTGGGAATTGAGAACTCCAGGTGGTCCCGAGAAGCAGCCGAAATTTCCCTGCTCTACTGGGTTCTACATGCAGGAGAAGGCAATACATGCCCGAGGAACTGCAAAACCCAGGCTAACCTTTGCTGGAGAGCTGGAGCCTTCGCAAAGGGCACGATAACCACCGCGTTGATTGCAAAGCCCTCCATAATTGGAGACGGGAGGGAGGCAATGGTGACCCAGCTCGCTGAAGGAGGGTTGGGCATGATGAATCACAGATTTGATTTCCCTAGTGTGGCACGCAAAGCCTTGGGGCATGCCATTTAGCTCTTTGGTGTCTTAGTCTCTCATCTGTAAAATAGAGATAAAAATCCTTCATTATCTTGCAAAGCTGGATGTGGGGATTAGTTAGGTGCAATACGAAGATGAGTAAGGGTTATAAATTTTTACAACTGTTAAAAAAAGAAACGGAGGAAGAAGGCATGAGGAAAGAACAGAAGCCAAATGTTACTGTTCATTAAAGTCAGGTCCTAAGCATCTAAATTACATGGCCTATGTTATTTTCTCAAATTGTAAAAACTACCTTGCATCCATTAAATGATATTTTTATTTTTATGAATAAAAGACTTCTTCCTGAAGTCTTCCTGAAGTCACTGAAAGAACTCCCAGTGGCCAAATGCTGGAACAATTTGAGCAAGAAAATAAATAAAGTAGTATTGGACTATAACTCAGAGTATAAGATAAATATCCCCGAGTCTATACTGACATAAAGGAGTGAATTAATACATGCGAGAGAATAGACAAGTCTGTTCAGAATTCCAAATAATTCATGCGATACTCTACCCTCAAAGAGGTGAAGCATAACCTCCTATTCTTATGTGTGGGCTTCCCCTAGAGACATCCTTCTAAAAGTACCACATGGAAAGGGTTGAGGGGAAGAATAACTTTGTGGTGGAAAAAATCTGACAACCACTACCTCTGCCAGGGGGTCAAAGTCAACATCAATGGTGACAAGTCATGTTGATAATAGGTACCCTTGATATCATGTGATGAGAGTGGCCCTTTACCTCTTTTGTCTTTCTCCCAAAACCCACGAGCACAGTCTAGTCAAGAGAAACCCATCAGACAAGCCCAAATTGAGGCACAGCCTATGTAATATCTTACTACTACTCCCTAAAACTGTCAAGGTCATCAAAAACAAGGAAACTCTGAGTCTTATAGGTGAGAAGACCCTAAGGAGATATGATAAGTAAATATAATCCTGGATGAGGTGCTGGAAAAGAAAAAGGACATTAGGTGAACACTAAGAAAGTCAGAATAAAGTATGGAATTTAATTAATAGTGATTAATGTTGGTTCTTTAATTGCGACAAATATACCATACTAATGAAAGATGCTAATAGGGAAAATTATGTGAAGCATATTAGGACTCTTTGTATTATCCTTGTACTTTTTCCCTAAAAAGTATTCTGATATAAAAACTTTGTTTAAAAAAGACTTTCTAGGGGCACCTGGGTGGCTCAGTCGGTTAAGCGTCTGAGTTTGGCTCAGGTCATGATCTCGCTGTTCATGAATTTGAGCCCCATGTTGGGCTCTGTGAGCTCAGAGCCTGGAGCCTACTTTGGATTCTGTGTCTCCCTCTCTCTCTGTCCTCCCATGCTCCCACTATGTCTCTGTCTCTCTCAAAAATTAATAAACGTTAAAAAAAGAATTTCTAATCTAAAAATTATGTTAATTTTCAGATCAGTTTCAGCAGATACATATGGCATGCTTGCCAAGTGACAGGCACATAGTCCTTGATCTCAAAGATTTTAAAATATTCAGGGGGCACATGTGTAAACACACACTGGGATGTGGGGAGATATAGAATGGCATAATGCTACACACTGTGAATGCCGAGACCATGGAGAGGGGATGATTACATTTGCCTAGTGCTGGGGCATTCCTCCAACAGCTCGTTAGCAGCATCTATCTTTACCAGTTGGGTGAGTGGCGGTGCTATGAGAAGGAGCCCACTGGGTCGTGGGCATTTAGTTTTGAGCCTGTTGAATTTGAGGTGCTTGTAGGATACCCAAGTTTAGGTATCCAGTAAGAAGTCCGGTGTGTGGGTCTGCTTGCAGGTATGGACTTGGGCCTCATCAATCTTTAAACAGTAACTAAAGCAGATGATATAGGAAGCGTGTGATAGTACTTTTTTGCTAAGAGAATAGTATTGATCTGTGAGTTATAGTGTAGCTTAGATGAAGAACCAGAGGCCCGGCCGTGCCAATTACTAACTGAAACAGAGGCAAATTGTTTTAGCTTCTGAGCCACAATTTTCTAATCTGTAAAATGGGGATAGCAATGTCCCTGGTCTTCTCTACCTTTTAGGTTTGATGGGGAGGGGTAAATCAGAGGACATTATACGGGTCCTTTGTATTCTGTAAAGAGCTAGAGAGATGTAAGACATCCGTTGTGTCACTGCTTAGTGCTACCAAGTAAATTCACTTAAAAACCGGTATCCCTAACTGCTTAGCTTTCTAAAGGCTCTGGTTTAATTGGATGTCAATTTTTTTTTTAGAAACAAATTTTAAATATCATGGTTATTTGCACACTGCATAGGGAGATCTTTGCAAGTCAAGGCTCTTAGCTCATGATCAACTTCTCTTCCTAAACCGTTGACAATATTGCATTTCTTATCATCTCTTAGTACTACTTCCAGGGGGAACCTAGAAGCCATTTTTGAAATTTTTCCAGTGCAATTATGTCTTTTATAACAAGTAGGTGTTCTGTTTGTAAAACTTTCTAATAAAACCTTTGCCTGAAGTTCTTGTCTGTTTTATGAGCACGACACGGTAGGACATGAAGAAATGGAGAAACCAATACCGTTCTCACTGCAGAAATCAGGCAATTTTTTCAGAATGAGGGCTGAGAGACCAACTAAGCCCAAGAATATATTCAACTTGGGTGAAAATCAAAGGAATGAAGAAGCATGAATCATGCATGCTAGAGAGTTGATTCCTGGCTTTCATACTGAGGCTTGACAGACAGAGATTTCTTCTCAGTTAATGTAAGCGTACATGCTCTCCAGGTGTGAGCTTGACTGCTGGCCATGGATTTTCCCTGCTATTAACCTTTTCAAAGTTTCCAGCATTGGAATTAAGGGATTCTGTCTGAGTTTCATTATGAGGGGGTACAGTCTGTGACCTATTCATACTAAGTGTTCACTTCCTTTTGCCTGAAGCTCATCCACTGCCCTGCCACCTGGCAAGTTCCAACAAATGTCATGGAAAAAACACTGTAATGAAAAGTGAGCCTTTTACCCCCCCTCCTTTAGAGCACACAGTGTTCTTTCTCAATTAATAACCACCTACTGACGGTGTAGCCTTTTGAGTGACTCCGGCAGTAGCATAGAGCTCTCGCTGAAGGCCGTTTAGAGCAGCCCCCCGTGTGGGAATGATAATCTGCCTTTTGAAAACTTTGTTTGATATGTATTTTTTTTTAAAGTCTGAATAAGAGGAGAATGAAAGTGAACTAAATGGAATTAAGTTAGAAGCTAGATCTTTGTGATAAAACATAGGGTGTTTCAATGTAGGAAAATATTGATCCTGACATGTCTCTCCTAGGGAAGAAAGATTTATCAGCTCTACAGTCAGATCCTGAAGAGGCAATTTCTCAGTTCACTTAAAGGGAGTGTGACGTACCCAGAAAGAATAATTTTGGTGAAATATTTGTCTAGTGAGGAGTAGGATCATATTCTTTTATTTTCTTGCCTTTTTTTCTAATTCAAGGCACAGATGATCTTAAGCCATATTTTAGCAACTTGTGTTTGAACCCCATACCTTCCATTGAGAAGCTTTGTGACTTCAGACCTGGGGGTTAAGAGTTTTGAGGCTGATTGTCTTCATTATATTAGGATATTAGTTTACATTTCGTAAAGTTATTGAGAAGACTCAATGCAAAATATCTATAGGCATTACAGATATGTGCCTTGTTGCTATATTGCCCTCTCACTTTCAGACACGACAAGGTCCTATTTGTAAATGCTCAAAGAAAAAGATAACTTAAGCCAACTGTAATGTAAGCCACACCTAAGTTAATTGTGATCTGAATGGCGAAGTTGTGTAAGACTTGCCTCCAGTGGAAGGTGGCCAACTTAAATGTTATTGTGCAGATCCAAGGTCATGGTGAAATCAAGGGAAAGTGAACACCACTCAGTAATTTGAAGAAGACATTCGGAAAACTCGAGAGAACCTAATGCTGGGGAGAATGTGAATGAGTAACTGAAAGAGTGTGAATGAGTAGAGCGGCTGGAGCTGGTGCTGTTAAGGGTCATTCTCCCAGTGTGACCCCGGGGAGAGCTGGTTGGAGTGAATCAGTCGGCACCTCTGTGCTTCCAGGTATTTGGTTTCAGGGCCTTCCTGCCTACGTTGTGGGTGGAATTGTGTCTCCCGCCAACCCACAAAGGTGTTGAAGTCCTAACCCCCCAGGATTTCAAGTGGCTTTACTTGGAAATAGGGTCTTTGTAGATGATCAAGTAAAGATTATTAGGATGATCCTTAATCCAATATGACTGGTATCCTTTTTTTATAAGGGAAAATTTAGAAATAGAGACAGATAGATACATGCAGAGGGAAGATGATTCTTCAATCAATAGGGAGAATACCGTCAATAAGCCAGGAGACATCTGAGGCTACCAGAAGCTAAGGGAGATGCATGGAATAGATTCTCCTTCACATCCTCCAAAAGGAACCAACTCTGTCAATATCTTAATTTCGGATTTCTAGTCTCCAGAACTGTGAGACAATAAATATCTGTTGTTAAAGCCACCCAGTCTTGTTACTTTGTTATGGCAGCCTCAGGAAATTAATATATCACTCTTTGCTAGAGAGGAAAATATTGATAGTTACTTGTCTGCTTCCTTCATTGACTGGAACATAAGCTGCGTACCTTGTTTATCTCCATTGTGGTACCTAGAACTGTGCCTGGGTAGGTGCACCACAATCTCTATTTGTTGAATTGTTGCTGTTGGGCCTAGCATGGGAGTGACAAATGCAGGAGTCATGGAGTCCTGATTTGACTGAATCAAATGAAGCATACTAATGCTAAGCACAGATTTGCTCTGGAATGTGACCTCCAATCAACAAATAAACCATCCCCAAATGGTAGATATACTATGCTCTGATCTGCAAAGGATATCTGATAATTAGGATGGCCTTGCTGTTGCTCTCATATAATCAAAACTGGATTATAAATATTTAACACATAACTGGCATGCAAAATGAATACTAAGCACTTATATTTAGATATTTTTTTAACTTCTCTAGCAAGCTTCTGACTTACCCTTGGAAACCAGCAATTTGTAAGATCTATCTAAATTATTCTGGTGAGGTTCTGTATTAGTTTTCTATTGCTCCCATAACAAATTACCAAAAATTTAGTGACACGAATTTGCTCTCCTACAGTTCTGGAGGTCAGAAGTCTAAAGTGGGCCTCCCTGGGCTCGGTGGGCGAGGCCGTGTTCCCTCTGCAGGCCCAAGGGGAAGAGTCTATTTCCTTACGTTTTCCAGCTCTTGGATACTGCTTGCATTTTGTGGCTTATGGCCAGCCCGCTCCCACCTTCAAAGCCAGCAACGGCCACTTGAATTCTTCTCCTGCTGCCATCTCTCTGGTTCTGACATTTTACTGTTTTCTTACCCATTTAAAGGGAATTGTGATTACATTAGGCCCACCTGGATAATACAGGCTACTCTCTTTTTCTTAAAGTCAGCTAGTTAGCAAACTTAACTGTTTGCAAACTGAATTTCCTCCTGCCATATAACATATCACAGCTTCCAGAGATAGTACATGGTCATCTTGGGGAGGCCATTATCATTCTGCTGCTGTAGAGTTGGAGAACACAGGTGGCATCATTATCTTATTCTGCCTGCCATGGGTGCTCTCCCATGAGATACAACATTACTGTCTGGGGTTAGAGGGCTTTCTCCTGCTGAGCCAATGTCACACTCAAAAACGTAATCTTGGGGTTGATTTATGCGATTGAGACAAGAATGTGGGTTTTGAAACAGGCCTAAGGACAGCTCTTCACAAAAATCTATTCTGCAGTGCATTAATAAACCGTATATGGAAAAAAAAAGGTGTTTCATGGTCAAATCACACTGAGAATGCAGATTAAGCAAAACTAATTCTGCTATTTCTTGGCAGAAAGACTTAAAGAACTTTCTGTGCATTGTGGTTCTTCAGGAAGGCTACCAGTATACAGGGCCCCCAGATTATTTGGCTCCAGAAAGCTTGTTTTGCAGAGCATTTTGTGCGGCTAATGATCTGTGGAACACGCTGGGAGACATTCTGATATACAATATATTTTAGAGCCCTGAAAAGAATTAGGAGCCTCTCTGGACTGAAGCATATATATTGGAAATTGGCTTCTAGAGTTCGCAACACTTAATTGCACTGACAGTTCCTAAAACAAATGAATCATTACCTGGGGATTGAAAATAAGCTTGCTACTTAGAAATCTTCATAGCAGGAAGGTATAGGAGGCTATCTTGACATCCTCTTAATTCAACATACCCAAAGCTGAACTTGCCATCTTCTTCCTCTCTCTTCCTGACCTATCTTACTATTATAGGCTGAGTTGTGTCCTCCTCACATTCATATGCTGAAGTCCTAACCACCCCCACCCTCGCACCGTACCTCAGAATGTGGCTGTATTTGGAGGAAGGATCTTTATTTATTTTTTTATTTTTTTTATTTTTTTCATGCATTAAGTTTTATTTTATTTTATTTTTTTTAATATATGAAATTTATTGTCAAATTGGTTTCCATACAACACCCAGTGCTCATCCTGGAGTAAGTATCTTTAAAGAGGTCATTAGGTTAAAATAAGGTCATTGGTGTAAGCCCTATCCAGTAAGACTGGTGTCCTTATAATGAGAGGAGATTAGGGCACACACAGTTACAGAGGGAAGACCATATGAAGACACAGGGAGAAATCTGCTATCTACCAGCCATAGAGAAGGACCTCAATCCTGCTTACACTTTGATCTTGGACTTCTGGCCTGTAGAATTGTGAGAAAACAAATTTATGTTGTTTAAGCCATGCGGACTGATACATTTTTATGGCAGCCCTAGAAAACTAATGCACCTACCTTATTAAATTCTTCCTATTTGGCCCAAAGCATCACCATTTATTTCCACCTTTTCTTATATCCAGTGTAAATCTTAGCAAATTTTCTTCTATTTATGTCTCAAGTTCAACCCTTCTCCTCCTCTATTCCCACTTCTGCCTTGCTTGTCTTGCAGCCTTTACTCTTCATAACTGGACTGCTGCACCAGCATTTTCCTCTGAGATTGGTCTGTGTCTCCATCCAGGCTGTGTTCTCTCCCAGCCTCCACCTGCTTTCCCGGCATGTGAATGCCATCCTATCATTTCACTGCCTTCAGGGAGAATTGGCTCAATGCGGTGGTCCTGTTAGTAACAGTTTACAGTCGTACCTGGGCCTGCGTGAGTCGCCACGTGAATCAGCCCATGTGCTGCCTTCTTTGTGCCTACGTGCATCTCTGCCCAGAATTCTCCTTCCTCCTCTTCACCCATCCAGATCCTTATACTACTGAAGACCCGCCTCACATCCATCTCCCTGATTCCCTTCAACAGTTTTTCAGTCCATGCTCATAGTGCTTCTCGCTCCCACAGCTCCATTAACTGCTGTTCTTCTTAATAAAAACAAAGTTGACATAGCCAAGGTTGCCAGAAGAAAGAAAATGAGCTGGTGGCAAAGAGCACCCAGGCCCCTGGCCTGACTGATCGCTGAAAACTGCTTTACTCTTGACTTGCTATCTCTGCAGTCAGGCTGGCTTTTTCCTTAAAATTCATCCCTAATGTGGGATGATGACCACTCATAAGTATCTTCTATAGATCCTGTGTAAATATCCTATAGACTTACATGAGAAATGTCTTTCTTTTTCTTTTTAGTTTACTCATAACTAACAGAGTATAAATACATTTATAAAATATGATTGGTTCCAATGATTGTAGACCAAGAATGTCATCATGAGGTCCTGGGAAAAATCACTTACATCCAAGGTCTGCCCTTTGCTGGCCTCTGGCATGATCCTCCAGGAGAAATCTTGCTTTGATTCCCATCACTCTGGTTAGTCACTTCGAAGTCCAGATCAAGGGTGAGATACTGGGTTCCTTTGCTTGCCCTGATAGCATTGAAGACCTGCCTCTGCTCGTATGATTGACATTGGCAGTGATTTCTCCTGTTAGGTAAACCCATGCATTCTGTGCTTTGAGATAGAGCCCAGCACTTGCAGAACCACAGAATGCTGAAATAAACACATTACACAAGAACCCAACAGTCATAAGACACCACCAGTGGACATCAGTGGAGGTTTTTTCTCCTTTATGCACATGAGTCTTTATTGTCAAGGCAATCTGACTGTGACACTTGTCACTTCAGTGTTGATTTGGTAGATGTATTAGTTTACTACGGCTCCTATAACAAGTTACCACAAACTTAGTGGCTCAAAACAATACAAATTTATCATACAGCTCTGGAGATCAGAATTCTAAAAGGAGTTGGCAGAGCTGTGTTCCTTCTGGAAACTCTGGAGGAGGATCCAGCTTTGCCTTGAGTCAACAGGCTGCCAGGATTCCTTGACTTATGGCCCATCCTCCATCTCCAAAGCCATAAGCCCACTCTCTTTCTGCTTCTGTTGCTGCACTGCCGTTATCCTCACCACATCCCATCTGTCACACCCCTGCCTCCCCTGATAAGGACCCTTTGATCACACTGGACCACCCAGATAATCCAGGATGATCTCCCTGTCACAAGTCTCTAAGTTCAATCACATCTGCTACTGTACATTCCAGAAATCCATATGTGGATATTGTTGAGGAGTGCATTGTTCTGCCTACGCTAGAAGAAAAGGATAGATATATAGGTGTCTCTTCCTGCCTCAGCTAAGTGCTACAAAGATGATGACTTTTCAGGAAATTAAAAAAGTTGTTTTTTTTTTTTAACCAAGTTCACAGGAATAGTTGAGCATTTCTACTACAATCTCAAATCTTGTGACCTGTGTATAAATATGTAATATAATTTAAGATGTATTTATATATACAGTAAAACCTTGGTTTGTGAGCATAAATCATTCCAGAAACATGCTTGTAATCTAAAGCACTTGTATATCAAAGTGAATTTCCCTGTAAGAAATAATGGAAACTCAGATGATTTGTTTCACAACCCAAAATATTCATATAAAAATGATTACAGTACTGTAATATAATACAAAATAATAAAGAAAATATAAAATATAAAGAAAAATAAACAAATTACCCTGCACTTATCTTTGAAAACCTTTGTGGCTGGTGTAAGGGAGACAAGAGAGAGGAGGGTTATTGTGTAGGACAACTTTCACTGTCACTAATGGAATTACTGTTATCTGTTGGCTCAATAGAATCTTTTCTTGCACGGGGGCCATTGTATACACTCACACAGATGTTGACTATAGTACAGTATTAATAAACTCTTGTCATATACTGTATTTGATATAACTGGCAATAAGGCAGCAGAGGAAAGGGTCTATATCAGTGGGCAGCCTGATCTAGAATGAAGCAAAGCATTCCTAAGCTCACTCTTGTATGGAAAAACAAGACTGTCCATAAGTGCTTGGAAGTGACAAAAATACACTAGTGTCAGTTCTGGGCACCTTCCAACGTTCTGAGAAATCACTGATTTCTGCCACACGCCATGGTCTGAGACTGAGCATCTGAGCACGGGAGACGATCACCTACAATCCCACAGCGAGCGAAAGAGAGAGAGGAAAGGGAGAGAAGAACCAATGGCTCAGTTGTTGATCATGTGACATTCGGCATCATGTACCACTCATATTGCAAGATGTTGCTCCTCTATCAAGTTAAAATTTATTAGAAATGTTTGCTCGTCTTGTGAAACACTCGCAATCCAAGGTTTACTATAACTACTTATATAAATTGATTTCTGTGTTAATTTGCTTGGGTTACTGTAACGAAAGCACCTAGACTTGGTGGCTTATAAGCAACAAACATTTATTTCTCATAGTTCTGAAAGCCTGTTAAATCTATGATCAAGACACTGGCAGATTTTGTGTCTGGTAAGGACCTGCTTCCTGGCTCACAGATGGCTGCCTTCTCTCTGTGTCCTCACATGGCAGGAGGGGTGAGGGAACGCTGAAGCGTTTTGTTTTGTTTCGTTTTTTTATAGAGACACTGATCTCACTCCTGAAGTCTCCACTTTTATCACCTACTCACCCCCAAATGCACCACCTTCTAATACCATTATGTTGGGGATCAGTTTTCAACGTATGACTTTTGGAGGGACAAAACATTCATAAATGTCTATAAAAGAAATACACATATTTCTTTCCTACCAAACTTCTTGTCCCTATGCAAAGTATATCACAGATTCTTTATAAAGTTTTATAGAATTACAATCAATTTAACCAGTGTCTTCTAATAGAAGACAAAGAGCCCACACTTCACTTCTTTTAACACTGTTGACTGGGATCTGATGAATAAATGAAGACTAGTGAAGAAAATTGTGTTAAAAGACAGATATACAAAAAATGGTGTTTCTTGAGGCTGGGAGCAAATAGGTACATCGGAAGAGTTTAGAAACTTGAAGAGCATGAGGAAGTATTTTTTTCTTATTTTTTTATTAAAAAAATTTTTTTTTGCATTTATTTATTTTTGAGAGACAGAGCACGAGCAGGGTAGGGGTAGAGAGAGAGGGACACACAGAATCAGAATGAGACTCCAGGCTCTGAGCTGTCAGCACAGGGCCTGATGCAGGGCTTGAACTCATGAACTGGGAGATCATGACCTGAGCTGAAGTATGACGCCTGACTGACTGAACCACCCAGGTGCCCCTCCTATTTTTTTTTTTTTTTTAAATGACTACACACTAGGGAGTATTATTTGCAGGATCTCATGGCCCCACTCTTCACTGCAGGATAAATGAAACAGGAAGAACAAAAGTTAAATGATGATTAAAAACCAGAATGACAGGATTTAAAACCTACAGATTAAAGGATGAAAAGTTTTGCCAGAGATGATCAGGTGAGATGCCTGTTGCCTATGAAAGGTTCCGAGGGAGTATGAGATGATTTGTAGAAAGTGCTTGCAGAAAAGGCTTGTTCTGGATAAGGATTTTGGTTTGTGCTTAGTAAACAGACTAATTAGTAAAGATTAAGGAAATGCACCCTGAAGTTTCTTGGTTCGTGATATTTCCTTGGCATGGATTTCAGAAGAAAAAAAGCTTATCAATGTAACCATGCCTGGTTTTTAAATTAGGGAATGTTATTTGATCTCACCCAATCAGATGAACTGACAGCTTGTCTGGGTTTTAAAAGCTGCCTAAGTTAATTACTCCCAAATGTATTGGCTTTGGGTCTTTCTCTCCACCCACGACAGCCTTAAAGCCATGAAACAAAGAGAACAAACAAACAAACAAACAAAGGGTGCCTCGGCCCTAATGCCCTGGTTGCCTCTGCAAGCTGAAACCCAAATCTAAGCCAGAGTCAAGTGCATGTGAACCTGAGAAAACGAAATTTAAGAACAGCCACTGCAAACAGCCAACTAGGCTTCTTCTTAATGAGGCACCCTTTTAAAAAGCTAGAGCCAATCAATTTCCTTGCTTTGTGTCTGCAGCTTCTTAATAAACGCCTTCCGCCACAGCTCCTGTCCTTGGAGTGCTCCTAAGCACTTCTGGTTTAGTGCTGCCTGAGTGGAATCCACGTATACTCAAAGAAAGTCTTGAAAAAATTTTTGTTTAACGTGCCTCAGTTTACCTTTTAACACAAGTCAGAAGGAAATGAGACCTATGTTTTGAGTGGGCACCTAAATGGCTTTCTGCAGTCCTAAGAAACATTGTGTTCTTTTTAATCTATTTATAGTTCAGTGGTGTGTCTTGTGGGGCCTAAAGGGATGTGCAAAAAACCCTACAAAACTTTGGGGAAAATCTGGCTCTTTACATTACAAATTACATTATAGGGTAGAAGTTTACCATGGTGCACTTGGCCTGAGTCCACGTGACCTTCTTTATAAAAGGAAAATAATTTTTTTCCAAAGGCAATGGTGAGGATTTTCTTTCTTTTTTAATGTTTATTTATTTTGAGAGAGAGCGTGAGGGAGGGGCAGAGAGAGAGAGTGAGAGAGAATCCCAAGCAGTGTTAGTGCAGAACCCCATGCGGGGCTCAAACCCACAAACCGTGAGATCATGACCTGAGCTGAAATCAAGAGGCAGAGGCACCCCTGTGAGGATTTTCTGAGACAATTTAGCAAGAAGGAGGCTCGGTGCAGGCTGATGATTATTACAACTGACACTGAATACATTTCCTTATATTTTACAGAAATTTTAATATTTCTAGGTGGGGTACTACACAGAGGTAGCTTGGAAAAGAATGAAGGGGTCCCTGACTGAGATCCTCCTCCCTATTCACCTTTCCGTCATTTGGTCCCCCTTTTGAGGGAGGCTATCAGGTGACTTCAGGGAGAGAGGTCACCTGCTACACAGAATGATTGGTGATAAGCCTGATCTTGGGAAACAGAGTGCATAACCTTCCTGGGTGGCAGATTTTTCTATCAGATACCAAATGCAGCTGAAGGATGTGAGAAATGCTTGTCCATCTTAAAAAGTAATCTTGCAACGTGAGAGGCGCCAAGAGGTTTACCTATTTCCACCGGGAAGCTGGAATAAATTACAGTATACAGATTAGCTTTTGAAATGCCCATGTTCTCCTGTGATAGATTGTGAAGAGGAGTGTTAGTCTGGGTCCTTTTGTTTCGGTCAGTATCTTCTCTATTCTGGATCCTACAATAAACATATACGGAACCCGTTATTAGGATTGAGAGGAAAATCTGGATCAAAAGTTGACTGGAGCTTGCTGTTTTCCTCTTACCCATATATGAGTTTAAAAATATTATGTTTTCCCCTAAAAATCTCACGGTAGCCTCAGAATCCTTTGTCATAGAATAGTATTGAAGTATTTATTTGTAGACTGGAATGAAAAATATTTTCAATTTTTTTTTATTAATACCATTACTTTATTTATTCATTGATCTGACATCCATCAATATCCATCCATCCATCCAAGCCCGAAGTGGGACTTGAACCCATGAACTGTGAGATCATGACCTGAGCTGAGGTCAGACGCCTAACCGACTGAGCCACCCAGGGGGCCCCTCAAGCCTAATATTCTTAAGACAGAATTCTGATTCCTCCTTGTCCAACCAAACCTGATCCCTCCCTAGAATTCTTCGTCTTAGTAAATGGCATTTGTGTCCATCCAGTTGTTCAAATCCCAAAACTTGGAGTCATCTATTCCCACTTTTTCTCACAGCCCTTTATCACTTAATCAGCAATACCACTGGCTCTACCCTTAAAATGTTTTCCAAATCTGACTGCTTCTTATGGGTCTGTTATTGAACCCCCAGTATGGCTGCCCATTGTTCAAAAAACCAATACTCAAGAGATGGGTTTTGAATGGAAAGGAATATTAGCTTTATTCGGGAGGCCAGCCACCTTGGGGGAAGGTGGACTCTTGTCCAAAAGCCAACTCTGAGGTTTCTGCCTGGCCCGGGGGGCTTTTAAAGGGGTTCCAGGGTAGCTGATCAAAAAAGGGAGTGCAGTAGTCTGTAACATTTCCTGATTATGTGCCGACTCCCTGGTGCCAGCTACAAAGGTTATCTCCGTGCTCTGGGGTCAGGTGAGAAGATCTTGTTTCCATTTTGAGATGTGTAGGAGAACTCTGTTCTTTTTGCAAAGGAGGGCAAGGTCTACAGATGCACAAAGTGAGGTTAGGAAAATAATTTGTGTGACCTATAAAACAATACAATACAAAGACCTTTTGCTAAAAAATTGCTAGGTTAATCAGAAAGCCGAGGTGCCTTCCTACAGACTTGCTTGTCTCTGCGGCCTGGGAAAGTTCTGGTCCTTCTCTCCTCAAGGCGAGTGGTTTGTCTGCTATGGATCAAGGGACTTAGGTCAGCAAGTAAAGAGTGTGTTAATTTGAAGCCAGTTAAACCGCAAGACTGGTTGGAACACTGTTACAGGCCCTATTCCTTCCAGGCCATAATCCCTTCTTTCCTTGACTCCTGCAATAGCTTCTTGAGGGGTCCCTTTTCTTTCTCCATCTTTAGCCTAATCCCCAGCCAGTAGAAAACCTGAATGGGCTTCTTATTATTGCCAGAATAAAACCCAGTGTCTTTATCATGGTCCTCAAGGCCTCATGTGGTCTGGTCCCTGACTTCCTCTCTGCCTTATTTGTCTGGTTCTTCTCCTGTTTCTTGCTCTCACATCACACTGGCCTTCTTCCTATGCGTTCAGCTCTTAGAGCCTGCTCTTACCTTAGCGCTGTTGCACTTGGTTTTCTATCTGCAAGTGATGACACCCATCTGTCTCCTGCTTCCTCGGTGAGATCTTCTCTGACCACTCACCTCCTCATCTCCTTCATGAATTGCTTGAGAGCTAGTATTACATGTGTATTTATTTATTATTTGCCTTCCCTACTAGAGTGCAAGCTTCACAAGGTCAGAGACTTCACCATTTTCTTCACTGTGGTGTCCTTGTTCCCAGAGCAGCTTGTGGCACATAACACATGCTCTGTAAATATCTGTTGGCTGTCTGAATAGAGAATGAAGAAATGAGACACGTTCTCTTTCTTCATAAAGCTTGCAGTCCAGTGTGGTGATTCCGAGGAGTAAATAGGCAAGTAGCAGGGGAAGATCCCTGATGAGAATGGAGCAGAGGACTCTGGAGCTCCATTTCTCTCCTAGCTTGTGATTGCCAGAACCATCTTTCCGAGAAGGCGAGATCTCTACTGAGATGATAATGATGAAGAGTAGTTAACACATCATGCAAGGCATGGACCTCTGGGTATGCCAGGGCTGATAAAGTCCGGGGAAGCTGAGCCAGCTGAAAGACTGAATGCCATTTTTGCTACTGCTTCCCTCTTACCTGAATTAATACTAGTACCTGCATTATCACTGATTTGAAGCTGAGTAAATTGTTCAACTACAATTTTGTAAGTTTGGTCCTTGGGCGGCAGTTGCCCCTGCCAAGACAATAGCTATGAAATTGGTGACATTTATAGTCCTCAGGACTTTCCATTGGTAACACACTGGGCAGTCACATCCTTCAGGGCCAAATCGTATCTCCTAGTGGGTAACACCCTGGGCTGTGATTCCAATATGCCCACTCCCTTTACTCTGCCCTCATCTTAATGAATCATTTAGTCCTGAGGAGATTTAATTGTCTTGGATTATTAACACAATGCCCAACTTCGCAGTGATGGGGGGCGGGGAAGCCTTAACTTTAAGAAAAATGTGTTGATAAAATTAGGTCATCATTCTTTCCCCTGCTTGCCAGAAATTTTGTCACATAGTTCACTTGCAAAATATACACCCCAAGATTTACCTGTGATTTAAGTGTGCCAACGCTTTCAGAATGTCCATATTTTCATTTTAAGCTTTATGAAACTGGCAGAGGTGGGAATTACCCCATTTTACATGGGATAAGTTGTTTTGCTTCCTGCTATCGATGGCATCCCTTGGTACCCATTTGAAAGCTCAGAAAGAATTAATTAATGAGACACCTCACATTGACAAATACCACATAATGGTACCCAAAGTGGGACTGTAATCATAATAATGCATTTTGCACAATAGACAGTGTTACTTTTCAGTAATTTCAGGGACTGTTCCAGACAGGTACTCGCAGGAAGATTAGACATGCCCATGCTGTTCACTTTGAATACGTGTTATGAGGATTGTAAATTACATGAAACCATTAAATTTCACTTCTGTTCTGCTAAAAGGATATGAAAAACACTTCACATTCAATCTTTGGAAAACTGTGTTGCTCTTCCAGACAAGTGGTATAAACTCATGTGTTAGAGATATGGATCCCAAACTAATCTCCGAAGAGAGAGAATTGTTTGTTATGGAATTGGGAAGAAAGTGTAAGGTCTAATATGCTGAAATCAGTAAAAAAAATAAACTGTGTTTTAAAAATAAGGATTTTTCCTCATCATCTCATATGTATTAGTGTCAAAATACAAGTCCATAACTTTTCAACAATACTCCCACCCTTCCCCAATTTGCTAATGATCAATATTATGGACTAAGTTGTGTCTCCCCAAAATATATATATTGAAGTCCTATATACTCCATTGTGACTCTATTTGGAAATGGGGCCTTTAAAGGTGTAATAAAGGTTAAGTGAGGGCTTAAGGGTGGGGTCCTAATCTGATAGGATTGGTAACCTTATAAGAAGAGGGAGAGACACCAGCGATCTCTTTCTGTCCACATGTGCACAGAGAAAAGGCCATGTGAGGATACAGTGAGAAGATACTGTCTGCAAGCCAGGAAGAGAGACTTCCCCAGAAACCAGTGTTGTTGGAATTTTGATCTTGAACTTCTAGCCACCAGAAAAGGAATGTCTGTTGTTTAAGCCAACCAGTTTGTGGGATTTTGTTGTGACAGCCTCAACAAACTAATAAAATCATGTTGGGGATAGAGAGCACGTACAGAATATGGGTCTTACTCTAAGGATCCTACAGTGTAGATTTAATATACTTGTAATAGTTTAAGAGTAGTATCTTTATTGGTTGCGTGCTGAAGTGTGCCATTAATTGTACACATGAAATGTGCAACTTTTAGTATGTCAATTACTGTATATTTAAATAAAGCCATTTAAAACAATGAAGAGTACCAGACTGTTTTTTCTATTCATCTTAATTCAAAGAACTACGAGTAAAATCCCTGGACTGCTCTCTTCTGAATATTGTAAGGTACATCTGATTAGTGACACGTGGGCCACAGGTAGGGTGACCAACTAACTGTCTGGTTTACCTGGGACTGGGGGAGTTTCTGGGATGTGGGGCATGCGGTGCTAAAACCAGGGTTGTTTCAGACAAACTAGGACACATTGGGCATTCTGGTACAGGCCTGTGCTCTGGCTGGCATGGCCACTGGGCAAGTGAGTTTGGATCCCTACCTTCAAGGGGCGAGACTTGAAAAGGGGTATTTACCGGTCAGAGTCCTGTTACGATTAAGCGATCACACTGTCATTTTGGTAGAGATATTTTAGTACAAAGAATTGCTAACTCGGGATAAAGAATTGTTGACTAAGAAACTAAAATGGCAAAAAAAAAAAAAAAAAAAAATTCATGAATGTATCCTAGAGTAGCAACTGCAGAAGATGGGGGCTTCCCCCAGGGTTTGGGACAAAAGGAAGAAGTTGGAGCTGTTTATGTGTAGATGCTTAATGTGCTTCGGGGTGGGGTCTCATTGGATGGGGACCCAGACTCCTGGAAGGAGTGCTAGCTGGTCAGTGCTTACCGTATCTCTGAGGGGAAGCAATGAAAACAGTCATGTAAATGTTGGAAAAACTGTATCAAAGATTAGTTGACCATATACTTGTGGGTCCATTTCTGGGTTCTCTATTCTGTTCCATTGATCTGTGTGTCTGTTTTTGTGCCAGTACCGTACTGTCTTGATGACTACAGCTTTGTAATACAGCTAGAAGTCTGGAAACCTCATGCCTCCGGTTTTGTTTTTCTTTTTTGGAATTCCTTTGGCTATCTGGGGGTCCTTTGTGGTTCCATACAAATTTTAGGATTGTTTGTTCTAGCTCTGTGAAAAATGCTGGTGGTATTTTGATAGGGATTGCATTAAATGTGTAGATTGCTTTGGGTAGTATAGACATTTCAAGAATGTTTGTTCTTCCAACCCATGAGCATGGAATGTTTTTCCATATCTTTGTGTCCTTTTCGATTTCTTTCATAAGTGTTCTATAGTTTTCAGAGTACATATCTTTTACCTCTTTAGTTAGGTTTACTCCTAGGTACCTTATTGTTTTTGGTGCAATCACAGATGGGATCGATGTCTTGATTTCTTTTTTTGCTGCTTTGTTATTGGTGTATAGAAATGTCAAAGATTTCTACATGGTGATTTTATATCCTGAAACTTTGCTGAATTCATATATTAGTTCTAGCATTTTTTGGTGGAGTTTTTGGATTTTCTGCATAGAGCATCATATTGTCTACAGATAGTGAAGGCTTGACTTCTTCCTTGCTGACTTTTTCCTGACTTTTATTTCTTTTTGTTGTCTGGTTGCCCAAATGTCCATCAACTGAAGAATGGATAAAGACAATGTTGTATACATATAAAATGGAGTATCACTCAGCCATCAAAAAGAATGAAGTCTTGCCATTTGCAATGACATGCATGGATCTAGAATATATTATACAAAGCAAAATACATCAATCAGAGAAAGACAAATACCATACAATTTCATTCATATGTGGAATGCAAGAAACAGAACAGTGAACATATAGGAAGGGGGAAAAAGAGAAGACAGAGAAAGCACAGGAGACTCTTAAAAATTTTTTTTTAAAACAATTATTCATTTTTGAGAGACAGAGGGAGACAGAGCACGGGCAGGGTAAGGGCAGAGAGAATGGGAGACACAGAATCTGAAGCAGGCTCCAGGCTCTGAGCTGCCAACACAGAACCCGATGTGAGGCTCAAACCCATGAGCCGGGAGATCATGACCTGATTTGAAGTCAGACACTTAACCAACTGAGCCACCTAGGTGCTCCCAAAAGAGACTCTTAAGAACAGAGACCAAACTGAGGGTTGATGGAGGGAGGTGGATGGGGAATGGGCTAGATAGATGATGGGCATTAAGGAGGGCACTTGTGATGAGCACTGGGTGTTGTATATAAGTAACGAATCACTGTATTCTACTCCTGAAACCAATATTGCACTGTATGTTAAATAACTAAAATTTAAATAAAAATAAAAAAGCACAAAGAAAAAAAATGTTGGGAAAACTGCAAACTGGAAACAAATGACCACTACCAGAGCAAAGTGCTGCGGCCATGATGAAGAAGCCCTGCTCGAGTGAGGCACATTGGAGCAAGAGTCAGGTGGAGTGACAATGTCCCTTCTCACTCTTTGATCCTGGCAATCTTCCTCTCGAACCTGGGGTAGTGCCCAGCAGGGAACACCAGGCAAAGCAGATATCAGTTCAGAGGGTCCCCATTCAGCATCACAAAACAGAATATAGAAGGTTGGCTTGTAGATGAGATAGACTCTTAGTAACTGACCCAGTGGGGGGATTCATGAAACATGGGTAAGGTGATAAAAGGCACTGGACAGTACCTGAATGACAATCATCCACTACAAAGTCTACGCACTCCACTCCAAGAGAGGAGAGCTGGGCATCCTTAGCCCTCAGTCAACAACTGCTGTGTAGAGGGGGAGCCGCTGGCTAGGAGTGCTTGAATACACATAGCAGTGACATCTTGCAGCAGGAGAGGAGGCAAGAATAGAAAATTTCGTATTACCGAGGACATGATGTATAGACGCAGACTGTCTGTGTATTTTATAATATTAAAAGCAACAGGGAGGGGATAAAGGTACCACACTAGGTGCTCTGTTGTATGCTGGAAGCCACATCATTTAATCATTAGGATGTTGCTAGGATGGAGGTATTTTTGGTTATTTTATAAAAGAAAGTCTTCAGAAAGTGAATTAACTTGCTCTGGGTCACATCATTGTGTATCCAAGTAATCTGTGGAGCAAGAATTTTATTCCAGATGTCTGGGTTTAAACATTTGCCCCAATATTATCACGTGGCCTCATTGTGCAAGTTACAAAACACAAATAACCCATGGCGGTAATGAATACTTACAATAGTCTGAAAGAACAGCAAGGTTATGATTCTAGACCTTCTCCTCTTTCTCCCATGCCCACAGAGGTGAGGGGTCCCTGGAGGCAGCAAGGGCAAACATGGAGACACCATAGAAATAAAAATTAGAAGGAAAAGTAAAACTGTACCATCCAGTGAACAGAGGAGTTTCCTCCCAGAACCCCCCTTTTGTTTAGGTCCAAGGATGTGAGATACCCCGCTGGAGCAGTGGAATGACATGAATCTAGGAGTCCTGGGGGAAGCAACTTTATTGGGAATAATTTGGGGGGGGGGAGTGTGATTTCTTACTCTTTATTTTAATTGTTAATATTAGATAGGTGCCCAGTTTGGGACTGGGTTTGTCTTCTGCAAAGGGAGCAGAAGCTAGAAAACTAAGGTCAGGTTGGGCTGGGCCGTAAGGGATCGGCTCTAGGAGACATGGTTCTGCCTAACTCACCGGGTTCTAGGTGAGGATAACTTTGAGGTTTCTACATTGACTGGCCCAATCCATAATGATAGGTAGACCTTCCTGTGTAGTCAGGAAGAGCCACTTGGCTGAAATAGCCAAGAACCTCACAACAGAAGAATTTCCTATCATGCTTGCTAAACTCCATTTAAGAAAGCATGAAAGGATGAGTCACATTTTATTGTATTTTATTGTTAAATGTTTATTTTGAGAGAGGGAGATACAGCCTGAGCGGGGGAGGGGGAGAGGGAGAGAGAGGGAGAGTGAGAATCCCAAGTGAGAATCTCTGTGTTGACAGTACAGAACCCAACATGGGGCTCCATCCCACAAACCATGGGATCATGACTTGAGCTGAGATCAACTGTTGAATGCTTAACTGACGGAGCCACCCAGTCACCCCTGATGAGTCACATTTTAGAATGGTCTCCCAACCATGTATGTGGATTATTGGATGGTTCAGATTCAGCCAGATGAGAAATTCATGGATGTGGAATATTTTAATCACCGGTGGTGCCAGAGTACTAAACAAAGATACCTGCTTTAACTGGTTGGAGAAACTTATTAATCCCTGCTATATTACTTCCTGTGTAATAGTCACATCTCCTTCTGTCCCTCACTTATTCCTCCCCTTAAATGTCCCTGAGTGTAAAATTTTGTGGATGGAGGGCACTGCATGTATATTTGCTGCGTCATCTCCCTTTCTTCTTGGGAGTTGGCCTGTCTACTGAGATAGAATGTTCTCCCTCATTTGCAGCCATAGTTAGCCTAGCAGGGAGGCCCTGTTCCTGTGGTCCAGGCCTGGAGGCCAGGAGTCCTGCAGCGGTTCAGATATGAGTCATCCTACATTTGGGATGCAGCATTAGAAAGTTGCTTATACTAGACACAGGACATGTTATCCTATATTAGCTTTATCAGCAATATTGGCAATATTTTGCTTATCTATCTGCCTGTTTTGTCTTCATTTTAAATTGGTTTATAACTTGCAAGAAGGAGGGGTAGAATTTACCAAATCTCCTTGAATCTGAATAATACAAAAAAACCCCACATATTCTTTCTTTTTCCAGATTTTACTTGGAAATGCTATTCTATAATTTTATGCCACAGATATTAAAAAAAAAAAGAAAAGAAAATGTATCTTGTTCTTTCTGGACAATGTGTATAATTATTTGTTTTCTCTCTTTCTCTCTCTCTCTTTTTTTTTAGCTCACCTACATAGGTTTTTATTTTTTTTGTTCAATATTCAGGATTCTTACCCTCATACATAGGAACTAATTCATGACTGCAATTATAATATTGTATTGTTCCTTGGTAATAAAAGCTGTATATAAACTATTATTTTACCAAATCACAGATCTTTAAAACCTTCTAAATAAACTAAAAATTTTAAAGGAATGTAGATTATACAAAAGTAGAGTTTTTCTTATTATTTGTTTCCTTAAGCATTTCTTGTACTTGGGGAAAGTATGTTTATTTATTTATTTATTTAAAAAATTTTTTTTTTCCAATATATGAAATTTATTGTCAAATTGGTTTCCATACAACACCCAGTGCTCATCCCAAAAGGTGCCCTCCTCGATACTCATCCCCCACCCTCCCCTCCCTCCCACGCCCCATCGGGGGAAAGTATGTTTAAAAAGATCACCCATCATCTCATTGTTGAGAGGTGATCGCTGCTAACATTTTCATATATCTCTTCCTAGGCTATCTTCAATATATGAACACAGAACACACACACACAAAACACACACACACCAGAACACATACACACAACACATGCAACGCACACACACACACACAGACACAGACACACATGCCACAGTCTACTATCTTTCAGAGAAAGAAATTTAATCCCAGAGAAGTGGTTGGTTATCAGACTAAATCAAGTCTTTTGTTGTCAATGTGAGATAAAAATCAGAGCCCTTACATCAGTTTTTTGAAATGGCTCAAGAAATCTTTTTTAGTGAAATACCCTTAAATATTGAAGGATCAGTAAATTGGCATTAACTTTTTAAAAAGTGCTAACTGGAAGTCTGTTTTGACTACATGCTCTCCAAGGTTCCTCATTAAAATGATAAATACCAAAAGCAGGATGGTGATTTAGTGACAGCCCTAGGAGAGAAAGGTAAATCTCACCAGGATAACACATTTTGGGGGACCACGCACCAGTGCACTTTGGAGAAGTTGCAGCTTACCGTAAGAGACAAACTGCGAAGGTACTGCTATTTCTCAGAAGGACAAAGGATGAGAGGAAAACTGGATTAAATTAGGTCAATTGGGAGATCGTATCTTAAATGACATCTGACAGAGAATTCTGTGTGGAAAATGTACTATCACCAGACGTAGAATGATTTTATGATTTGTATTTTTCGGTTGGATCATGATACAGAAAAATGCCATATTTAAGCCCGGCGGAATGGTGTTTAGAGCTGCAACGTGTACAAAGTACCTCTCCCTACAGTCTACTTCCTCACCATATTGAGTCTCAGTCTCTAAACCACTTTCAATCTGACAATGCTAGGCAAAGAATTCTAAATAAAGAGGAAGAAACACAAATACATCACAATTCAATTGCGTTGGGTATTTTTCACCTATAGAATGCCATGTGCTTTCTAAGTCTTGTTTTTGTTTTTACTTTTTGCCATATATGAATAGCTTTGTAGTTATAACTTAATTTTATATAGCCAATGTTTCAAAAATATTTGAGATCTTTTCAATGGTCATTCATGGACCTTCATTTGGATATTGGGCAGCATACGTTCATTGTCCAGAGGCTGATAACTGCTCCAAACATTATTCCAAGAGTTATCTGCTGATGTGACCATATGTAGTGGGTGTAGCATTTGCTGGGTTCATTAGGCAGAATTATTCTCTTCCTTCAGGACTGATGCATCTTAGATGGGCATCTTGATAGGAATGCTGTAGAAAGTGGATTGAATAATCTGTTTTATAATACAATGGAGAATGGTATTTTTATCAATTAAAAGCATATATATATGCTTTTTTTAAAAAGTAGCTTCATGCCCAGTGTGGAGTCCAATGCAGGGTTTGAACTCATGACAATGAGATCAAACTTAAGCTGAGATCAAGAGTTGGATGCTTAACTGACTCAGCCACCCAGGTGCCCCAGCACATGTACATTGTTTTTAAATGCTATTTTTTTTCTGAGAATATTTATAAATAAATGTATATTTATTATAGACTGGGAAATTACAGAAGAAAAAGCTCTCAGGAGAAACTTTAGTCTTGAATGGTCACAGCCTAAATCCTGGATCACCACCGAGTATGTGTTAAGCCTTCTATGGCTAAACACACACACACACACACACACACACACACACACACACACACACACACATGCAATTTCACATAAACATGCAAGCATAAGTTTATGGTCTATACTATTTATAACTTTTTAAGTCATCCTTTGAAATGTGAACATTTATCCATGTCATCAAATATTCTTTTAAAACATAAATTGTAATGGAGGACGAATATCCCTTGCTATGGAGTTTTCATCATATTTATGTTTGAAATTTAGGCCATCCCATCTATAAGTTGTTTCTCTTTCTCTTCTTTGTAACTAGCCCTATGGTAAGTATCTTTATCAATAAATAATTGTCTATTTATCTTTGACTACTTCCTCACAGTAAATCACTAGCAGTAGAATTAGGAAGGCAAAGATCATGAAGATATATTAGGGACCTTAATGTATACTGGTGTATTTCCCATCAAGAAGAATGTAGCAGATAACACTTCTACTAGCTGCATATAAAAATCCACTTTCTCATAACTTCATTACGACCAAATATTACCCTGAACTATAAAAATAATTGCTTATATGATGGGTTAGGAATGCCACTCTTGGTTACAGCGCCTTTCTTTGATATGCATATCATTTGAACTCTGAGAAATATTTTCATTGTCCATGTATATTTTTCCTTTTGTACATCAGGTCTTCACATTTTGCCAAACTTCCTACTGGCATATACGTGCCTTTATGGAAGAGGATTTTATATATTAGGAATAATGACCCATTGTCTGTTATTTATGGTGTACCAATTTCCTTCTGGTTTGTGCTTTTCAGATCCTGCTTTTGGCAGCTTTTGTTGCATAAACATTTTAAATTGTTATGTCATCAAGCCCATCGATCTTTTACTTTATGTTCTCTTTCTTTATCTCTATGCTTGGAAATGCTTTCCCTGCTCTGAGACAGACATTTATCTGGTACAACACATAAAACAGTGTTTTACAACTGGTGCTCTTTTTAGTGGTCTCTTTTGGAAGTCTGGTGAGTGAGCGAGCAGGGATGGGGTGCGGTGGGGGGGTGGGCGTGGCCAGCAAGCAAGGTGTGGGGGAAAGGAAGTGGGCTCGGTGAGTGAACAAGGTGAAGGCAGAAAGGTAGGAGAGGAGTACTGCGGAAGCTGAGGAGGAGATGCCACTGAGACTTTCACTTCTGTTGGTGCTCCGAAGGCTTTTCTTCTTCCCATTAAGTACAAGCAGCAAAGACGGGTGAGAGGAAGGAAGAACAAATCAGTGTGCCGTGAATGACTGTCCTTTGGGAGGACTGGAGGATGAGTTGTATCTGTCACTGTTGCAGCCTCTGGCATTCCTCTTGGGCACCGTCCCTCGCAAGCAGCCTGGGGTCTCTGCTAGCCCCTCTGCTTGCTTCTTATCCAGTTGGGAATGGGAGGGGGCACCGGGGGAGAGAGATAGGTGCACAGAATACAAGGTCAGCATCTTGAGTTGGATAGTTTATGAGAGGGAAAGCCATTCTTCAGGGTCTCCCACTTACCTCCACCTGCTCATCTTCCTGCCTTTGCTGAGCCAGAAGTCAAAACACATGTTCCAGGCTTTCACTCACAATAAGGGATACAGCACTAATGGGAGCTCATCCAGGTGAGGGAGGGATCATCACTCAAGAATGAAGTGTAAGGGATCAACCAGAAAAGACTGGAAATCTGGGTGATGTAGAATTTGAGCCCCCAGGTGGCCATCTGTGCCTCCCATGAGGCTGGTCTTGTCATCCCGATCAAAACTGAAATCACCATCAAGATAAATAAGGCTTGATCTTGGCAGCCATGATCAGAGAATGATCTTTGTGCCGTGGGAGTTATTCTTGGGATTATGCACGTAATCAGTGGAGAAAATGAGAATTGGGGAACAGAACAGTGTTAGAGTAGATATGTCACCTTTACTTTCCCTTAAGTGGCTGAGGTCCTTGCAGAGTATTTAGCTGAGTCCTCCTTTAGTGTGAGAACAAGGGAGAGCCTTTGATGTTGGAAGGCAACTGTCTCTTGTACTTATTTGTACCTGTTGTGTTGCAGAAGGGATAAGGCACAAGCTGGTCTTAACCAGCAAAGGTCCCAGGAAAGGGAAAGGGACAGCACTGGTGTGCATACCACTCTCCATATCTGTAAGAATCTGACACTAGACATACGAGATTTCTCCATGTATTTGTATCAGTTCATTTATCTGGCTCAGGAGAGGATAGATCTTTATAGGAATTGGAGCATATGTTTAGGAGGGTCTGATTTAAAACACAGATTTACTGGAGAGGGATAAATTCACCCTGGGGCTCCTGCACAGATATCTCCTCCCAAAGGTCTTTGTAGATGTTGCTGGTAGAGAAACTCCTACACCTTCTTCACTCTTGCATGAGTAGGGTTAACCATCCCAGGGTGTGTGGAGCTGGAGATTCATCGTTGTGGTTCCCAATAACTCTCTTGAATTCTGATGCATATTCCTACTCTGGTCAAGCCCAGTGTCCTGGGTGAGGTAAGGACTGAGGCAGCAAGTCAAGAAGCAGACTTATGCGGGAAGCCAGAGAGTAGGCACATGCCTTTTGCTTTCCAGGGGTGGTAACTGGAGAGCAGAAAGATAAGCCATGCAACTACATAATTTATTACATATATTGATTTGACCTGAGGAAGTGGGAGAAACTATAGGCCAGCGGAACCCAGAAGCTCTCGAAGAACACAGGCTCCTGGGCTCTTTTATACATAATTTATCTTCTTTATGTCTTCCTTCTTTTTTTGTGGCTGAAAACCTCCATTGTCTCCCCTGACCTTTCTCCATGGTGCAGCTGGCTAGATAATTAGAACTCTACCTCTAATTAGTCTTTATTTAATTTACATGTAGATTTATTATCATAATATCGTTATCATAAAGTAACATAGAATGGAGTAAACACTCTAAACTACACTACAGCTATAGCCTTACTTAGTGACATACTATTCTTGGCTCACCTTACCTGCTTTTGTGATCCAAAGAATGAAAACTATTTTTTCAATTCTGCATGTTTTCTCTCCTTTTTTTTTTTTTTTTTTTTTTTTTTGGTCTCTCCATCTGGACATAACCTAGCTCATTAGTACAGTTTCCTTTGAAATTGCTAATTTAACTCTTCCATGCCCACTACATTCTACCACAGAATAGTAGGCTATATTTCTTAAGCTTTACTTCATACTGGAATCACCCCTGGAGGTGAGACCCAAGCTTCAGTGTTTGTTTGCAGCTCTCCAGGTTGTTTAAATGGGCAGCCTATGGATTTGAGAGCCAGGGGACCAGACGCTTGCTACTCAAAGTGTGTGCCTCAGACCAGCAGGGTGGAACATCACTGGAGCTTGCTAGAAACGCAGAATCTCAGGTGCCACTCCCATCTTGCTAAGACCAAATCTGCAGGGAAATGAGATCCTCGGGTAATTCATAGGCACGTTGATAATTAAGAAGACTAAACCCTGTCTCCAATCACTATGTCACAATCCTTTCCATCCTCTTCAGCCAAAGATCAATAGGAATACACCTGAGTCATACCAGGTTAAGTTTATTTATTTAGTTACAATGTGAGAAAGTGCACCTCAGAGAAACCAGGGGGGCATCTAGGTAAGAGGGAGTTGCGAGACTGGGAGAAGCTTATTATAGGATTGGGGATTGCTTCCACCTTGCCTTCCTGGTAGCACCCAATGCAGAACTTGTCTCTGCTCTCTTGAACTCTTCTGGGGGACAGGTATTTATGGCATACACAGAACAGTGTAATTTAACAGTGAGGGATGCTGGTCAAAGAGGGGAAGAGCTCTGATGTAAGCAAGCCAGTATATTTACAGTGTTTAACTAACAGTCAGCCACATCACACATGGGCTTACGTTAAGCTGAGTGACATGGTGCTATAAAGAGTTTGTTTGGTAGCAACAACTCGACACATTAAACACTGATCTTGACCACTCTTGCCCTGACTTCAAGAAAACCTTGCCAACCTGAGCTGGCCCTGCCGAACAAGCAGGCAGGCTCACCTCCAAGAAGCGCAGAATGCAGTTGTCAGGGGTTGAGTGGAGGGGAAATGAAAAGTTGCCGATCAATGGGTGTAAAATTTCAGTCACGCAAGATAAATGAGTTCCAGAAACTTGTTGTATGGGATTATGGCCATAGTTAACAATATTGGATTGTGCACCTAAAAATCCAGGAGGGTAGATCTCGTGTTAACTGTTCTTACCCAATAAAATAAAAACAATAAAAGAAATTTGGAAGGAAAAGTAGGGGTCTCTAGATGAAGAGTGTTATGAGGGAGTTCAGAGACTATTCCAGTGTGGGAAGTTACCCTTGTTCTCTCTCCACAAGGAAGGAGCCCCTGGATGCATCTCCCCTAAAGACCGTGATGTTTTTGAACTTAGGGCCTGAGGTCCAGTTTCACCTGACGGTTGTTGGCAGGACCTGAAGACAAACTCCAGTGGCATTAGGGATGTCCTGTAGAAGATGGCAGGGTGGCAGAACTGCTTAAGAGATGACTTTGGCCGTGTCCAGAGCCTCACCTCCTCCGTATTTTCTGTGGGAACTAGAATTCTAGGTTTCCCATGGCAGCAGATTACCTAGGGCAGGTCCGGACGTCCAGGCAGCTCCCACTGGATCTCCTAAAAGACAAAAGGGTTCCATATGAAAGCTTTGGGATGGGCTTTCTGTTAGGGGCGAGGCATGGGCCACATCATGGCACCGTGTAGACCATCAAGGTCAGAAGGTTTCACAGGCAGTGCTACTTGAGGTCTTGGGCTAATTTGCCAACAGCAAATATTACATCAGTCGATAAAGCCAGTCCTGACATCCTGGATCTCTGTAACTGGACATCATCCAGAAGTGGATGTGCTCCACACATGCAACCTCACCTCTTCCACAGCAGCTGACTTTCCTTCCCTTTCTACCAGTAATAGAAGAAATGAGACAGAAGCTCAGGAGAAGAGGGAGGAGAGGGGAAGCATTAAGAGCGAGCAGCTATTATAGAGAAATATAGAGAAATATGGCTGCTTTCTGATCAGATACAGGCAATCCCACAGCAGCCTTGCAGTGCCCCTGGCTTACACCACTCCAGTTATCACCGAGGTTCAGCATCAGCTTGTCAAAGACAGTCCACAGTGTTTTTAGTCTATCACTTAATCAGTTATCAGACTAACCATCTAATAATCAAGCACATCTATTTTTTTATATTGCCCAAACAGCTATCCATGTAATTTTTGTCAAACACCTGGCTAAAGGCAAGACCCAGTATCCTGAAAGAAAGCTATGGTCTCTGACTGCTGCTTCCTAGGCATTGCCCTTTTCTCTGCTGAGTGATTACAAAACACTCAAATGCTTTCTTATCAGGGACTTATACAGTGGTGATTATAGCTACGATAACTGAGTTTTGCTCTACCCTGGGCGCTTTACAAAGATCTCATTTTATTTACTGTCAGACCTCTAGGTGGGGACAGAGTCCCAGAAACTCTTGCAGATTTTTTAGCCGGGTTTGGAGACTCAGAACCAGGATCTGGGCTATAGGACCTTGTGGAAGGTGTGGTCTGAGTGAAAGTTGTTTTACGTGTGGCCGTTATTTCCATCATGCTTCGTAGTCTGGGGCTCACTACAGACTCTTTCTGGGTTTATGCCTCCTCTCTGTTTCCCTCACTACCTTTCTGGTTTCTTTCTCACTAGGATATTTGTGATGATGTAAATGTAGTTTCATTTTCAAATGTCTCCCCTGCTCTTTCAGCTGTGTTTCCTTTTAAAGTCTTTGCAATGGACCAATTTGCTCTTTTGATTTTTTTGAAATCTATTTTTACTGAAGTCTTTGGAACAGCTGATGACTCTCAGTGTTCTCTTTCCTTTTCTCTTTCTTCTTTAGATTAAAAATTCCCTGTTTCTAGTCTAACGGAGTGATTTGTAACATCCCCCAAGTTATACGGTGTCAAGATTAGACATAGAGTGTGTTTTAACATTATTATGCATCATTAGTTGTTATAACTTCTAAAAGATGATTCTTCCCCCTCCAAATGAGATCTTCCTGAAGCTGAAAAGTCCCACGAGAGGTTTTAGAATGCAAGGTCTTAGACTCTTGACTGTGGGGCCCGGCTGCATGGTTTCAATGGTCAGCTGCACTTAGTATCAGCTGCATGATTCGGGGGAGTCTCTTTACCTCTCTATGTCCCAGTTTCAGCATCTGCAAATGAGAGCAAAATATCAACCTCAACCACCGACATAGTAATTGGGAGCGCTAAATGAGTTATGCCATGCAAAGCATTTAAAACAGTGACTGGTGAAATTCACCACACCAGTGATGCATCCCATAAATGTGTGTTGAGTGCCTGTCAAGTCCCAGATATTGTTCTAGGTACCAGTGAGAAAACAAACAAATACATGTGTATCTTAGCTAGTGTTGACAACTGTCGTGAAGAATGATGGAGCAGAGAAAGGAGATGGGCACACCCACACACATTTCTATATGAGATTTATTTTAAGGAACTGGCTCACACAACTATGGAATTGTGGGGGCCGGCAAGTCTGAACCCTGTGGGGCATGCTGGAAAGTCAGGGAGGAATTCAGGTTATAGTCGTTAAGTCCAAAATTTGTAGGACAAGTCGGCAGGCTAGAGACTCAGGCAGGGTTTCTATTTAACACTTTTGGGGCAGAATTTGTTCTTCTCTGGGAAACCTCAGTTTTGTTGTTAAGGCCTTCAGACTGGTTGGATGAGACTCACCTACATTATCAAGGGTAATTGTTACTTAAAGTCAACTGATTGTAGATGTTAATCCTATCTACAAAATACCTTCACAGCAGCATCTAGATTAGCATTTGTCCAAACAACTCATTACCGAAGCCTAGCAATGTTGACCTATGAGTCAGCCACCACAGGAGAGGTATGTTCCCTTCTGTTAGAGGGTCAGACGTGAGCTCTCTGAGGAGGTGTTATATGAAATGAGATCCAAATAAAGTTGAAAGAGGGAGCGTGCAGATACTGGAGACTCAAAACCAGAGACGAGCATCCTTGAGATGGGGGAATCTAAATACACATTGGCTGTCATTGGTAAGGGTCTCCCACTTACCTATGTCTTGATAATAATTTTGCACCTTTTTTGGGGGGTAAGTTACTCCATTTCCATCATATCTCTTAAAATCTTCAGATTTATACATTAACCCATTCAGTTGCTTGAAGTATCTCTTTGAAAGTATCATATAGGGGCGCCTGGGTGGCTCAGTCGGTTAAGTGTCCGCCCTCAGCTCAGGTCATGATCTCATGGTTTGTGGGTTTGAGCCCCGCATCGGGGCTCTGTCCTGACAGCTCGGAGCCTGGAGACTGCTTCGGATTCTGTGTCTCCCTCTCTCTCTGCCCCTCCCCCGCTTGTGTTCTCTCTCTCTCTCTCTCTCTCAAAAATAAAAATGTTAAAAAAATTAAAAAGAAAGTGCCATGTAACAAGATAAAGTGATGACATGTGATCACTTGCGAAGTCCAGCTTCTGCGCATCATAATGACGCCCCCTAGTGGTGCTCACTTCCTTTGTTTCCACCACAGGAAGTTTTGTTTCGCCCTGGAATCTTCGTACAGAGTATCCGTATTATTAAGATGATTCAACAAGAAATCAGACTTGGGTACATTTTAGAATTGTTAACATTTGTCAGGAATCCACACAAACGCACAGCACACACCTGAGTGTGCACACGTTCACACGCCCACACACCCACGTACTTGCTCTTCCTCCCTGCAGTAGTCTTTTCTGTGGTCTTAAATAACCTCATGTGTTCCCAAAAGACCATCCTTGCTGTTCCCTTACTGTTTGGCTCAACACGCATTGCAGATTTGGAGGTGTCTTCCCAGGGATAATGCCGAAAATTGGGCGAGTTTGTTTGTTGTTGCTTAAACTGAGAGAATGTTTAACTTCTGGAGGATATCTGCTGCTAAGACTCTCTGCTTTCTGCCCATTAGAGCTTTCTTTCATGTCTCTTCAGCCTGGCTTGCCTGTGAGGTGTTGTGGCTCTGAGGTCGGGGGACAGCTCTGCATGCTGGCAAATTCGAAAAGAGTGGGGAGCCTTGTCTTATACTATGTGGTATGTAACCTTTCACATTATTCTAATAAAAATGACATTTATGATTGCAGCCTTCTGTGAACTTTCAGAAGGCAGTTGTAATAAAATTGCTGCCTGGATTTTAGATAGCGTCTTTAACTTTGAATTGTGTTAACAATATGCCAGAGCCAACGAGATACTGACGCAAAGTTTTCCTTTACCACTCAGAATGCAACCTTGATATTAATGTTTTCTGTCCACCCTGAGTTAAAATCTGTAAAATTCTAGAAAACAGAACAAGTTTTGAAAAAAATGAAAGGTCATATCATAGGAGGGTTTTTTTGTTTTGTTTTGTTTTGTTTTTTCTGGGTGAGGTTTGTAGCATAATTTTGTTTCTCCAAAGGATTGAGATGGTGCCTACTGGAGCTTACCTGAACAAACTCTCTGAACCTTTTGAAATTACCCCTTCAATCTGAAATCACCTCTTCTGAAGGATCAGAATTTTCTGCCTTGGTTACCTGGAAGCTGACGTTTCCCCTGAGTCAAAAGGATATGTTGAGGTTTTTAAGCAGGGGTTCACTCCTCTGATATTAATGAACCACAGTGACCACCCACATAGCTTCCATGTTTGTTAGCTTTACACAGACACATCTGTGGTAGCATCTAAACATCAAACTGTAAGCACCCATTGATACTGAATGTCATTTGATCAGTTGCTTTCATGGTATCTTAAAAACAGAATCAAACTCACCTTTATCTTCCCTATTTTGTCCGTTTCAGATTGCCTGTCAGAGCTGCCCTGAATTTTTCAATGAGATCAATTAATTGGTCTGCCTCTAAGACTTGCTTTAGGTTTGATCACAACAGTTATACCCTCCATGATGTTCCCAGTTGTTTTGCGATCCACGAAACATGCCCTACGGATGCTTTTGTCCTAAGCTCACATAGTCCCCTTAGGAAGGTCATGCTCACAATTAATGATTCCAAAGGCCTTTGGCACCTGAGATACTGGGCATTCTGTGAAATAAGATGTATTTTTATGCTGTTTCTCATTAATTATTACTGGAGTGCTGGAATGGTTTTCCCTAAATGGTTTTGGTGAATATTGCGATCATGTTTTTTCTCCAAGTCCTGCATTTTATGAGAAAGCTGAGTAATTTGAGTAAGACCCGAAGCCTGAATCGTGGCCTCTTAATACTTGCAGGGAAAGTTTTACCTCTTCATTTAAACTGGTCACAAATCCGTATTTCTTCTCTCTCTTTTCTCCTATGTTTGTCAAGAATGGCTCTCTTCAAACTCAGCCAGGAGCAAGCCAAACCTCCTAAAGGAAATTACAGTGAGAAGGGAGGGGAGAGGTGACAGTTATCAGCTCACAATATGACAATAGCATCCATCATGTCTGCTTTGAGGCCAGGGTCTAGGTAGAGGGAAAAAGGAATAAAGCAAATAGAAGTACGGAGGGCTTAAATGGTGTCTCAGTAAGCACAGCGGTTGTTAACCTCTGACTGGGACCCTGTTTCCTTTGCCCTCCTTACACCTGAGGTTGTCATCAGGTTTCTTCCTGGACCAGGGAGAGGTGCAAAGCTCTCCCATCAACAGCTCCTTTGGGTTCTCTTTCATGATTTTAATTTTTAATGTTTAATAAGAACTTTTATTACCTTAGCTAGCATGATGTTTCATGATCAAATAGTTATTCAAGGATATGCCATTCACCATGAGAAGAATATGCTCTTTGTTGAGGCTGGCCCAAGGGCAAGAAAGTGATTAATGACAGTCTTGAATTCAACCTGTGGGCTAGAGCCAAGCTGAGCTCACCAATAGCCTAAATTGAGCCATCATAACCAACCTGCAGAAATATAAGGAAGAAAAACAATGCTGTTATAAACCACTGAATTTGAGGGTGTTTTGTTACATGAGGTTATTACAGCAGTAGCTGACAAATACAATCACAAATTGAGGAAACATTGATGTTCTTATGACACATATTTTAATTTTGACAAATTGTTATCAGACTTCTAGTTTTTCACAAATTTATCTAGACTGTAACTCTTTGGAAGTCAGAAACAATATCTATTTGAATGGTGGTCTTCAAATAAGTATTGGCCATTAAATCAATGCTCAATAAAAATTTACTGACAGTGAAGTATGAAACTGTCCTACTTTCTTTTTATGAAAATTATTCTATCACTTTAGCTGATAATTACTAATAATTTCTTTACCTTTTCTGCAGTTACGATCTCAATTACTAGTGTAACTCAGAAAGTTACCAAACTCTATTTTGAGACACAATCTCGAAGGACTTTGCAGGTCTGATAAGGTCTTAGCCTCTAATTAATTAGCATCCCTGTGAAACACCAAAGCTAGAATAGAGAATAACATTGCACATTTCTTTTCTGTTTATGCTTGTTAGCCAGAAAATAGATCACTCCTCAGGTCTGACTCAGTTATTTGCCAAACTCCATTTTACCCATTGGAGACAAATGGGCATGCTTCTTGAATGAACCACTAGCTTATAATGGCATTCTGGGAAGTAATAATTAGAAAGCTTCAGCTGTATTAAGAAAAAAAAAACATGGTGTGGAAAAATTTGAACTACTTTAATTAGAGAATACTTTGTCATAAAATTAGTTTTTGCTTCTCTTGAAATATCAGCTTATTCTCTGTATTACACCAGCATTTATTAAATGAAAATCAATAGTGGATATGCAAAAAGAAACTTTGGTTTTAGGTTTTCTATCTTTGAATCATGTGACTGTATTCCTTCTTTAAAATTTTTATATAATTTAATGTAAAGTTTATGACTTAGGATAGAAACTAAATTGGGGAGCTCAGGCAGAATTTCACACCTTTACACGATTTACATAATTTTATATGCTTAGCATAATAGCTGGTATCTTATGACATTTAGTAAATATTATCTGAAAGTAACATTTTCGGGTGAGGTAAAATCTTGACCCTAAAGCCTTACCTAATGTCTACTTGCTGATTTTGTTGTTCATAGCTATTGCTTTATTTTAGGCAATGGCATAATTTATGTTTAAATGCTATTATTAGGGAAGAGAATTAGCAAGAATATAGATGATTTATATACTGATTGCATGACAAGAAATTGGTTTATTAGTATCATAAAAAGGAGGAATACAGATGTAAATCCCGTTTGGATTTCTGTACAACTCTTCACATCATTGTTAAACAGCTTATTAATATTGACGTGAGGTCATCTCAGTTGGCATCAATTTTTATCATTTTGTAAAAGTAAGCCTTGGGAAGGTCCAATTTCAGAAAACATCCTAAAATGGAATTCTTAAGTTTCCAATGAGCAGGCAATAATATAAGTACCTAATTCAATTTTCTGTTCTTACCATGTATGAGTGTGTTTTGAACACCCAGCTATATCTCTCCATGGGCAGGTGCAAGGGGTTGAGGGGGATGGTTATCTCTGAGAAGCATGTACTGAGAATTAATTAGCTAATGGGTGAAAAGTGCTCTCTTTATTTGTTAACTGCCATTTATTGAAATCTGGGGTTATAAGAAAAATATATACATGGGGTGCCTGGGTGGCTTTGTCAGTTAAGCATCTGATTCTTGGTTTTGGCTCAGGTCATGATCTCATGGTTCTGTGGGATCAAGACCCATGTCGGGCTGTGCTCTGACAGTGCAGAGCCTGCTTGGGATTCTCTCTCTGCCTCTCCCCTGCTCATGCTCTCTTTGTATCTCAAAATAAACTTTAAAAAAAGAAAAAAGAAAAAAAAATATTGCTGCCTCTTGTATATTGTCTTTTATTTCTTATGATCTTGAAAACCTCTCTCCCTCATCCTTATCCAGTTAATTTTATCATTGCATTGAAGATCTGCCTGCATGAAATTTATTTTTTTAATGACTTAGAAGATTAATTAGGATGAACAGAGTATATTACTTTTCCTCTTGAGTAGGTAGAAAATGAGGTCAGCAATCGAAGTCTTGGCTGACTTCATTTTGTGTACTGTGAACCCAAGAGGCTCTACTCTTGAACCGAGGGATCAGTCTTTTTGGCTTCTCTGAGAAGCATGAGGGCACACATCATCACTATCTCAGCTCCAGAGCCGTCACTCGGCCAAAATGAGAGAACAGCTTGAAGGTTTGCCCCTCCTTTCCATTGCAGTGTCCTTCTTTCTTCAGGCACTCAATTACTTAAATTACAGAATTGGCAGTGGCTTTTCAATTTTAGAAAGCTAATTGAATGTAGTCTTATAAGATGCAAGACCTGTGATGCTCCAGGCCCAGGAAGTAGAGGACAGGGAATTCAGTGTGTGTGTGTGTGTGTGTGTGTGTGTGTGTGTGTGTGTGTGTGGCAGGGGGTGGGGATGGGGGTTGTTGCTGCACTGGAAATTTCTGTTTTGGATCATTTATAAAGGAAGTATGGTAGTCCACTGCTGGAGTCCACTTATTGATAATATGGATGATAATATTGAAGATAAGATAGTTGTAAATAAAGCAACATTAGAGCTTGTAGTAGTGTTTTGGCTCAGGCTACTATAGTAACAAAGTACCATAGACTGTGTGGCTTCAACAACAAACATTTATTTCTCACGGTTCTGCAAGCTGGAAGTCCTAGATCAGGGTGCCAGCATGAATGGCTTCTGCTGAAGGCCCACTTCTGATGAGGGTTAAAGACTGCCTTGTGAACTCATATGGCAGAAGGAGAGTGAGCTAGCCCTCTGGCGTCTTCTTATAAGGGCTGTAATCCCGCGTGTTGGCTACACCCTCATGACCTAATTACCTCCCAAAGGCCCACCTTCAAATATTATCACATTGAAGTTAGAGTTTCAACGTATGGAGTTTGGGGGACACCGATGTTAGGTCTATTGCAAGCAGGAAAAAACAACAACTGTTTCAAAATCCCAAATAGTACTTTATAAACACACACACACACACACACACGCACGCACACACACACACACACGCAAATATGTATATGTCACCACATTGGATGATTTTAGGAAATGAGGACAGGAATTCAATAATGGCAATTCACTAGGTGGCAACTCTAGTGACTGAGATGTATGCATGTGCGGGTGTTCTAACGATAAAGTCTCGACCAGATCAGTCTTACTGTTCCCTTGTCTTGGCTAAACTTTAGGCAGATTTCTTCCTGACTGTAGGCCCCTGACCTTCCTTTTCTTAGAGTATTTTCTTTAGAACAGTTGCAACTGAAAATTCTTTCTCTGCTCCTTGAAATGTATGCAAATCTTCTTCCAGCCTCATTCCAGCTTTACAACCCCGGGAGTGTCTTCCTCAGGGACCCGAGGAACCATCTCTTTGAAACTTAAACATCAAATAAGGTAGCATCTCTATGCTCCTGTCTCCTGTCTCTGTGGGAGGTAGGAGCCTAACTTGGGTGGATGCCAATTAGCAAACACAGAGGGTGTAATTGCAGCAAAAACCATTTGCAAACTCGGCAATAACTTAAACGTGCTCAACCCATCCTATTGATCAACCTCACCCTTGATGCCCTCCAGTACTTTTCCATCAGCTTACCCTAGTGCTTGAAACTTTCCTGCCTTTTGATTCAGTGGTGTTAGTTCAGTTAGTTTTTATTGCCTGTTGCAATATCTTCAATAATGTCTTCCTTGCCTGCTTACCTTGATCCAGTGCAGGTTTTGCTTTGAGATTCTACATGTTCTAAAATTGAAATAAGAAAGTCCATAGAGATAGAAAGATAGAGAATAGATAAAGAAGACCGAAGAAACTTTTGGGAGATTGTAGGCGGACGTTGTGGCATTATTATATACTTACACTATATACACACTGGAAAATAGGTGGCAGTCTACATGCTAAACATAATTCTGGTAAAAAAATAAGCTTAAATAGAATATAAGAGCTCAGAGAAAATACAGAATGGTTGTAGTTGTAGATAACATGTGGCTCCCGTTCCTTAGAATTCCTCAGGAAATACTCCATATTAGAAGATGGTTTGAAAGGAAGAATTGCTAAAGACTTAAAACTTTACAAAAGAGCCATCGTTTCTCTTGTTTATGACAATATTTTTTCTAGATAACCACTGTCATGTGTGCTGATATAAAAATACCACATTTGCAGCAGAGGAATGCAGATCTTATCAAACATATAATTAAAGAAAAAATACGTATCTGTAGTGAATCTTGTACAGTGAGATAATTAACCTCTCAGGATCACATCAAGATACTGTTTTAAAAAGAGATTTCTAAATAGCCATTTTCCTTGATATATAGCTACTAAATTTATCACATTATCATATTGTGGACTAAAATATCTAACGATGTTTTCCTTTTTATTTTCAATAAACTGTTAGCCAACTGATGTGATTCAGGTGTAGAACTCGGTTTTTTGGGAAGCAGAAAAAAGTAGCAATTCCTCTTCTTAAGACCCATACAATTTAATAGTGGAAATACCTATACAATTTAATAGTTTATGCCATACAGTAAATGACCTAGGAGCCTATACTGGAAACTCAGGTTCTACCAATCCCTTATGCCCTCCTTGCCACCCTTAAAATAATGCAACCCACCCGTACAGATGTTCATAGATCTGTCGCAAGTAGCTTCATACATTCATTCATTTAGTGACTATTTGATCACCAACTATGTGCCAGCGTTGTTTGGGGTGTTGGGCTATAGTGGGAACCAAAGAAGATGAAGTCCCCACTGTCTAGTGCAGGAGATAAATGATAAACAAATGTAAAATACATTTACAATATACACAGTTGGTGCTATGTGCTATGAAGAATACGGCAGAATGAGAGTGATGGGTGATGGAGGCAAGGTAGTCATAGAAGCCCTCTTCAACAAGGCCACTGAAGTGTAGAGATGATGTAAATGAGGGCACAAGCTGGGAAAAACTGGAAGGGAGAAGTCAAGCCCTGAGTCAGGAAGAGTATGCATTAGGAAGAATAGCAAAAAGGCCGGTGAGCCTGGGAGCCACGCTCTAGAGAGCAAGGAAAGATGGGCGCAGAGTAGAGTTGGAGCCGTAGTCTGGGGCCAACTCAAGTGGACCTTGAAAGCAAGGCAAGCGTTTCGAATATGACTCTAAATGTGATGAGGAGCCTTGGAGGTTTGAATGGTATGCTCTGAACCAATGAACGTTTTATAAGGATGACTAGTGGAAGAGGGGACAGATGAGGCAGTCAGGGACCTAGTCTGGAGGAAAGTATTGAAATCATCCAGGTACTAAACGATGGTGGCTCAGGTTAGCATTTCTCAACCTTAGGAGTAATGACATTTGAGGCTGGCTAATTCTTTGCTGTGGGGAGATGTCCTGTGCATTGTGGGATATTTAGCAGCATCACTGACCCCTATTCACAGATGCCACTAACATCTCTGCAGTCGTGACAATGAAAAATGTCTCCAGACATTGTCAAATATCCCTTGGGGGAAAAATCACCCCCATTTGAGAACCACTGACTTAGACTAAGATGGCAATGGTGGAGGTGATGAGAAAGGTTGGATCTGGGATATACATTAAAGGCAGAATGGCCACATTTGTTGGTCAATTGAATATGGGGTATAATGGGCAGAGAGGAGTCAAGGATGATTGCAAAATTCCTTATGTAAGGAAGTTCTTTGCAGCTGAGAAGTAGACCCAAGGAGCTGATGGCTGGGGGCTGCCTGCTGGTAGCTAGCAGAAAGTCCTTCTTGAAGGATTCTGGGCAGGACATCTCATTCACTACTGTCTCCAGCAGTCACCTGACCTTCCGTAGCCTCTAGCTGCTCTGTGTTTCCAGCTACTGCGGCTCCTGATAACTATTTCCCCCCAAATTTTTTCCTTCTGTGACTTAGTTTTGTGATTGTCTTTGATAATTTATATCTATTAGCATATGGAAAAGCAGACTGGACTTCCCAAATTTGACTGTCAGGCCCAGACACTACTTCGGGGACTTACACTGTGGTCTCGGACACAAAATCCAAAAGCAAGAAGTTTGCCTCCACTTTCTGTGCCCATACTGTGGTCTGTCAGCCAGGCCCACACAGTAGGAGATGAAGTCAGATACAAAGTGAGATGGGACAGTCAGAGAAGGAGATCCACAATGTGGATTTTACCAGCTCAAGGAAAACAATTTTTTTCCCGGCACTCTCAGCAGAAGAAAAGCATGGGCCAAGCGATGCATATGCATGGCGTACTTGAATGAAGCAATTTTGATTGATATGGGATGGTTAGAGTCTTTTTTTTTATGGTTGGAAACAACAATAGACAAGGCTGGCACAGTATCGGGGTGTGAATGGCCTTGGAAGCTGTGCCAAAGAATTCAAATGAAATTCTACAGAATCAGGTGATACCTTTGCAGTTGGGGGTTAAGCTTCTTTCTGCGTTTTAGAGAGATGACTCTAGGGGAGGTGCAGGGAGCTTGTTGGCACAGGAGAATGTGTTGTGATTTACTTTTTTGGGATTTGTCACCAGGCAGGAAATGAGAGATAAATAATGCTGAGTCATGCAAATGCCACATAAGGGGGTCGTGCTCAACCCTTCAAAGTGGGTCTCTTCCATTCCTTCTTTCATTGGACCCCTGTTACAACAAATGTCAATGAATGTGCAGAGATGCAAAGCAACATGGCATGTATTGGATGGACGGTCACTTAGTGTTCAATTGTTTGCCCGAACCAAAAACAGTGAATTGTGATTTTTAGATGTCAAAATATCTTATTGTGGCAGAAGGCAGGAAAATATAAATATGCCTTGTATCTATAGCTTGTAGACATTATAATGAAAATATGGAATAGCGTATCTAATATGTTTTTAAAATTTATGATTGAAGTGTACTTGACATGCAATGTTATATTAGTTTCAGTTGTACGATATGTTGATCTGACAATTCTACATATTACTCTCTAATATTTTTCACATGAATTCACATGTGCTGTTTTTGACTCCCTCTTAGCCCATTGTCTAGGAGTAATAATAAGTTCAGTAATATAATTTAAATTTTATCGAATATTTGACATGTGCCAAATACCTAGTGTATGTTATTTTCATTAATTTCCACGAGAATATTTTGAAATAGGTTTTGTTTTTATCTCCAGTTCAGATGAGGACGCGGAGACTCAGAAGAACGAGGTCACTTCTCAAGGTCACGGGTGGGTTAGTAGCCGACCAAGATTCAAATACACTTCTACAGAATCCAGGAACACCAGATTTTGACTACCTTACTGTCTTTTCAGAGATGAGGCTCTGAAATAGAATGGAAAGGAGGAGAGACTTTTGTTGGAAGGAGGAAAGCAGTAGGAGGAAGAGGGGAGAGTCAGTGACATTGGAGTTCACCTTCCTTGATTAACTGGATTAATGCTGAAGCCATTTACAGAGAAGGGACATGAAGACTGAACTGGTGGATGTGTTGGATATGTGTGCTTATGCAAGGAAATTGGCTTATATTGAACATTTCGATTTTGTGTATCTAAACAGCATAGCTTTTTAAGTCTATTTACCATTTCAGTCTTAAGAGGAGGAAAGTTTGAAATGTCTTAGGGAACTATATCCCTTCAGCACAGAGTCTGATTTCTACGCCAATGACATTTTTCAAGAAGTTATGTTTTTGACCTATGCTCATCCAAACTCAAATTATTTCATAATGGTTTCATGTTCTTGCTAAGGTGTCCATATTTCTCCCTAAAGCGCTGGATAGTTATGCTCTTTCCTGATTGATGTCTTGCCTTTTATCAACCAGACTAAGTGGGAGACAAGACGGATTGGAGCAGAGTTCATTCTCTAACTAGCTGGGGCTCTGTGAGATATAAAACTTCAGTGCTAAACATTGTTCCAGATTCTGCAAGTTTACTCACCTTGGAGAAACACATTATTAACACTTGCATAGAATGCCTTTGGACACGCATCAAAATATTTTAATAGTTTAAAAATAAAATCCAAACACCTATCTATGCAAAACCCTTTATATAACAATTTTGAAACGAGGCTAAAGATGGAAAATAGTTTCACTAAACCTTTTAACTTTTCTCTGGTCATGCATTTTCTGGTCTCTGTACTTACAGCTCCTCTACCACCCCAAACCCATCCCCTTCACCACACATACACACACACACACACACACACACACACACACACACACACACGTGTGTGCACGTGCATGCACATACGCTATGCATGCATGTCTGGAATGTTCTTCTCTATTTGCCTGGTGAACTAGTTATTCTTCAAGGCCTATCAAGATTATTTTCTATGTCATTTTTCTCTCCCCTGTCCTCCATGAGGTTGTAACTTTCTCCATTTATGACTGAAAAATGCTCTGTGCACACATCTTGTAGCATTCCGTACTTGTACTGGGATCCCTCTTAAATCTCCCGCTGGACTGTGACATGTCGAGTACGGGTCTGTCTAACTTTCCACACTTGGCATCTCCCCAAAGGCATAACATCAGCTGTCTGATGATCCAGTTGGCTGTTTGCATCCCTCTTAGGCCCCAAAAGTGGATTCTCAAAAATAAAAAGCGACTTGAGCACGTGCCCTTTCTTCATTTGATCTGTTGGCTGTTTTGGCCTTGCAGTGAGTCTGAAGGGAGCCCCATTAATAAGATGCAGATTCCAGGTTCCCTAAGACGCCACCTCCTGTCCTTCCGCATGGTGATTGCCTTCGTAACTGAAAACAGTAATGCAATGTCATTTGGGCTTCGCGGTGATAGGCACAGAATGAACGTTTGAACACTGCCAGAGAAATGCTGGAGAGCACCATCCCAGGCAGGGAACAGATGAGGTCTAACCCTGCTTGCTGTGACGGACCCAGATGGAAAGACATAAAAAGTCCACTGAAGCTGTGAGACCCCCTGATCTTACACCTTAACGTTGGCTGGCACTTCCTCGAGAAGGGTCAGCCTTCAGCAATTTGAATTCTTCCCAGAATGTAGTGCTTTATTTTTCCTCTTTTAATTACTATGTGGTGCAGACATATCTGGGCTTCCTGGCATATGCACAAGTTGGTTTAGCCATAATTTTCGAAATGCTCAATTATACCACAAGGAACAGAAACCCAAATCAGAGTTCCAAGTGGCCACTACAGTGCCCTGTCCTCTGTCCCAGGAGCCTGACTAGGGGACATAAAGAACCATCTCACCACACCCCTCACGACATCCAGTCTATACAGAACCTTCATTTACGGTGTTCTAGCTCCAGGCTTTACTATTCCACCCTCCGTTTTCTTCTTTGCTACTACTCATGTGCTTCTACTTCTGCTTATTTTTCAGTTTCTCTCTCTGTGTCTGTATATCTAGATCCAAACACTCATCCCTTTTAATTATTTCGCCTTAATGCTTTGTTCATCCCTAGATCTGTTCCCTTTTAGGGGCTTTTCCACCTGGGTGCTTTCCTTGGGAGGCTGACTTGAGTGCACTGCTGAATTTGCAACCACTCCCCACTGTGACTCTGCTTGTCCGGCTCTATTTTCCAAAACAATTATTACCTTCTAGCTATATTATTAACCTATCGATTGTGTTTCTGTTTCATGGCTGTGTCCTCTGTTGGTCTACTTCTAGAAATTTTTGCCTATTGCGTTTGTTAATGCATTCCACCTGGAACATAGTATGTATGCAAACACTGAACAGTGAGTAAACTTTTTGCTTCTCTAGCCATTCCTCTTAGTGTCGACTATACCTGCTCTCCCACTGGGCATCCCCTCTGTCAGGCAGTAACCAGATCTGTGGTGCTGCTGTCCCCCTGCATTGCTGGTCTGGGGCTCACGGTACACTGACCAGGGATCTCAGTAAATGGCTTCTGTTACTGCATCTTGTCTTCAAGCTTGAGATTTCATGCCATAATAGTCGAGGTTTAGGCAGTGTTTATAATTATATAAAATTGATACAGTGTTCTCTTCATTTAAAAATGACATCTTTGAGATTTCGTCACAGAAGTGACTTTTTGTGCAAAACAAAATGACACGATTCCTTTACCATGGCATTAGCAGCGAATGTCATCAGTGGGCCAGGTTCACGTGTCCCTGTGTGTGAAATGCTGTATCTCACGAGGGATTGCACTGATTCCTAATCTGTTGTTTTTTTGTCAGTGTAGGATGACTTAGTCCCTTTCCCTCTGAGCCACGCAATTTTACATAATTATAAACACTGCCTAAACCTCGATTACTATGACATGAAATCTCAAGCTTGAAGACGAGATGCATTTATGTCGGCATGTTCACATTATTAATGAAAGCAAAAGCAGTTCCAATGTTACTCCTCTTAGAGACAAGGAAAGAACTCCTCCTTTCATTCGACTTCATGCTCTGAGCGAACAGTTTTCAACCTCTTTCTTGCTTCCCAGAAATTCTGCACTATTCCCTAAGATTGGTCAGCCATTTTGAGAGAAATAAATGTGAAAAACATGGTGAAACCCGTCTCCCCCTTTGAAGGTTTGTTTTCCACACTCGCTACTGAGTTGACTGCTTAAAAAGGCACATCTTTTCCTGGCTCCATGTCTCTCAGGAACTAGAGTTTCTATGTAGAACTCCACGGGGACAGACAAGAAGAGTTTCTTATGCTCAAGTCACTCTTTGCTGTTACTGGGAAGTCCTGTGGCGCCAGGCTTTTGTGGGTGTGGACAGACACTGTCCACAGCCTCATTGGCCAGGGGGGCCTGCTTCATGTCCCAAAGAGGAAGGGGCTTCTATATGTCTGTCCTTGCGACTCTATGACCCAAAGAATCTCCCTCCAAGGTGACACAGAGAGGCCAGGAGCTTTTGGGGCTTAGAATGTGAAATCAGGACCCGAAGTTGTGGGTCCTGGGCCAGGCACTTTAAAAAGCACATACTCTTCAATTCTTATACAGATGTGCTATATATGGGTGGATAAAAGTTAAAAGGTGTTTGAATCAATAGATTGTAGGTCCTGGTGCATTTAAACTGTTAGATGTCTTAGCACGACCTTCTAAAAGAAAATACCACAGACAGCGTGGCTTGAACGATACACATTTGTTTCTTGTGGTTCTGGGCAGGGAAGTCCAAGACCGAAGTGCCTGTACATTCTGTTCCTGGCAGGGACCCTCTTCCTGGCTTGCAAACAGCCTGCATTCTTGCCGTGTCCTCATAGGACACGGAGAGAGTTGTACTCTCTGGATTCTCTTCTTCTTCTAGGAGCACTAATCTCATTATGGGAGCTCCATCCTCATGACTCATGACCTCATCTAACCCAACGACCTCCCAAAGACCCCACCTCCAAATACCATCACATTGCAGATTAGGTGAGGGCTTCAAATTATGACTTTTGTTTTGGAGAGAGGACATAAACATTCAGTCCATGACATTAGATTTGGGTTAGTAGAGAGTGTAGGCTAAAAGTTAAGAAGTACTGATTGGTGTTTGGGGATTATTGAAATTAAGTAACTATAAGGGATGACTACTGAATAAGTGGCAAAGGTGGGGTTAAAGGGAAGGCTTTGGAGAAGAGGAATTCAAGGAATTGAGAGTTTAGGCTGTTTGAAGGATGGCCAATGTGGGTTTTAATAGGAAAGTATTGGGAAAGAATGACAGTCGCCAGAAACTAACCTCTTCTAGAAATAAAGAGGTAGACTCCTGAGGGTGTGGAAGGTGACTGCAACAGGCAGGGGAAGTGTCTGATGAGATCATTGAATGGTGGAGTGCAATGGGGTAGGAGAGAGAATATTCTGGAAATAATCATGAGGCATGAGAGGGGCACTCAATCCAGCTCCAGACTCCACAGCACATGGGGAGTGGGAGACAGCCCCTGCTGGGGAGGGCTGGAAGAAAATCAGTGTCCTTAGGGGGAACGAGCTTCAGACAAATTAAGAATGTAGTAAGGACTTTCAGAGAAGATGCTGAACTTAAGGTAGAGGGTTTGTGATTGACCTAGAATTTCAGGGGCACAGTGAACAAAAAAGGCTTCAGGAAATGGAAGGTGGTAGATGAGGTCAGAAAAGGCAGCCTATGGAACCAGATGAGGATTTGCCTTCAAGAAATGAAGGATGACCTTGGTGTCATGGGTATTTTGTGGCAGTTAATATGAGCAGGAGTAAAACACAAAATTAGATTAGTCCAGTTGGTCCAAGGTACAGAGTGATGGAGGTGCTGCATGGGTTGAACAGAGGGAGGGGCTTGCAGAGGCAACTTGACAGAAGCAGGAAGAGTTCTATCTTCCCACATAAATGTGTGCTTTGTGCTCTTGGATTTAGCTCAATGGTGGTCCATAGGATTGGCCTTCCTCTTAGTGCATGGAACTCCCTTGAGTTCCTTCATAGTGCCTTACACATCCTAAGTGCTTAACCAGCTTTGTTGAGTGAGTTAAAAGGACCAGGAGTGAGAATGATATGGGTAAAAGTCAAGCCAATTACAGGAATTAATGATAAAGCATATATAGTTCAGTTCCATTGGGATCTGAATCAATAGTCTGATTTTCACAAAGGCAATGGGGAAAGGGTAGTCAAAAAATTTACATTTCAAAGCATAAAAGGAGAAAACAAAAGTAAATTTTGTGCAAAAGATAGACAAAGCAGAGACTTAAGGTTTTTTTGTAACCAAGTTATAGTTTTGTGAGATGCACTGATTTAAAAAATATATTTATTTTTGTTTTCATTTTTTTGACCAAAGCTAGATGAAGAACAACTGACCTAAGTGAAACAAACAAACAAACAAACAAACAAAAAACACCTCCTATATCCAGCAGTACAAGTTCTGGAAGAAGGGAGAGACATGGAAGAAGGGCAAATTTTGGCAATGCTCAGATCTCTATACCTCTTAACACCTCATTAAAATGAATGTCTCTTGGCGTTTGGAATTTTTCCAGACAAATAAGAGTTTCTTTTGGCTTCATATGTCTTCTTAGAAGCTGGTAGTTTTCCTGTGATTTTTTTCAGGGTTTTAGCTGTCTTTGCAATGAATTTCTAACAGCAGAGCATCTGTTAACGGAAAGCGTTTCTTGATGTTCCCCTGAATCAGAGAGCAAATGGTTATATACAGACATTAGCTCTGTCCTCAGCTGAGAACAGTGGAATTTGAAGACTTTGAAGGTTTGGGGAGCAAGTAACCCGGTCTGCACTTAGCTTCCCTCCCCCAGCTCCTCTGGAACTTTGTGCAAAATGGTCCAGAGAAGTTAGTTAGCTTCTCTTGGCCACAGTCAAATTGTACTCTACCACCCATCTCAAGAATGCACTAAGCTAGAAGGCTTGGTGATTATGTACATACATGAACTTGAGGCCCTTAAAGATGTGGTTGTGTGGGCAGGTGGTAGTCACTGAGCTGCAGAGGAGAGACATGTGTAAACCTAACACTTTTACAAAGTGTGAGATTCCAGCCTTGGGTTCTTTACCTCCATCCTCAAAGCTCCCTACCTTTTAAACCTGCAGTGGGGAACCATATCCGCTCACATTTGTGTTTGCCTCCCTGTGGGCAGAAAGGCTCTTGACACACTGAGGGAAATTATCACGTATACTTGATTTATGAGTCAGATATTTTATGACTTTTTTCTATGTAAAGAAGCAAGAAAGGAGCGCCTGGGTGGCTCAGTAGGTTAAGCGTCCAACTTCCGCTCAGGTCATTATCTCACAGTTTGTGGGTTCAAACCCATATCCGGCTCTGTGCTAACAGCTCAGAGCCTGGAGCATGCCTTGCATTCGGTCTCTCCCTCTCTCTCTGCCCCTCCCCACTCCCACTGTGTCTCTCTTTCTCAAAAGTAAATAATAAACATTAAAAAGTGTAAAGAAACAAGAAGTATGGTTGAAAAGTGATTTTAAATCTATCATGCTACAATCACCCATATATCAAGGGAAGTTTGTTGTAGTCATAGGTTTGCTGAGGGTAGTTTGCTGTAAACTGGACTGATTCTGAAATAAAATGAAAGCTTTCTGAAAAACAGCTAACAAACTTAAAACTCTTTTTGTGTTTTAATATGACAAAGAGTTTTGTAATTTACTTGATAATCTTTTAAAACCTTTTTGAAACACATATGAAAAATTAAATTAGTGAAGTATATTTGCTATGAAACAGCTCATGGGAATTAGAGCATTTCCTTAAACACTAATGAATACCGATACTACATGAGTTAGAGTAGCTATTATTCTCCTATATCTGATTATTACATTGACCATAGAAATAGAATTGATTCCCTCCACATCATAGCTAGCTATCTTTCTATCTATCTAACTATTCAAATCTTTAAGGATATTTTTAAATCTTGCAATTGTTTTTCTAGTGCTAATGTTATCCAAAGTAATAGCTTCTACCTAAACTGATGAAGAGAAATTTGGCCAAGAGAGCTGACACCATTGGGGTTCTGGTCTTGACTTTTCAGTGACCTTGAAAAAGGAAAGCAGCATCAGTGTACTTCAGATTCTTCATTTCTTTAAAAATAGTACTACTAATACTCACTGTCTTTTGGAATGTGATTAATATTGCCAGCTTTTAGTAGAATAACTGAGGAATTTGATTAATAAGAACAAAAGAGGTTTCTGAGGGAAGAGACTCACTCTGCGCTCCCAGAAGCCTCTTGTGTGAGGGCTGAGGTAACCCTGGGCACACGGATATGATATCGAAGACTCATCTGGGCCTGCCCTTCCACGACCGACCCTTCGCCAGGTCTCGGATACTCTTAAACACCTGATTTCTTTTGATTTTTCCTTCAAGAACTGACAGTGTTAGCCTGGCCATTTGAACACTGCAACTCTCTGAATTTCCCTTTTCCAAGTCTCCCTTATGAGAATTTCCCATATAAATGCCACTGTAACTTTTTTGAGTCACTTCTCAGAGTCCATGAAAGGGATGTAGGAGAAGGAACGTGACATATGTGAGTGATTAGGAGACTGAATTGTTACGCCATCTTTTGTTTGGATTTGCCAGTTACTGATAGTTGATTTGTGCCTATTTTATATTTAGCAGCATTCTAGGCGTCCCATGAGATCTAAAGAGTTTTAAAACATGGCTTGTTCTCCACCAACTTTCCATCTATTTGGAACAGTAAGGTTAGCCACTTAGATATTATATTAACTGTTAAGCTATATACCTATGTATATAAAGAGTGTGGCAGCCCCATACCTCAGTTAATGCTCACCAATCCTGTGAGGGAGGCATCGTTTTGCAGATGCTAAAACTGAAGCCTAGACATTGAGGGCTTTCCTGTACTCTCAGTCAGGTAGTAAATGGAAAAGTGGAGGTAGCACACCTGTCTCTATGACCAAACTTATTCTCTTTCCGTTAGTAATAACATTACTGGTAATTTTTCAGGAGTAAATCACTATTTCCCTTTCAGTGGAGATGTAAATGAATTCCTGAAGATACCACTGACAACTCAGGAATCTCACCAAATGGCAAAGCGTTTCTTTCCGAGGTAACTTAATTTTCAGAACAGTGGAGACATTAATACGTTCTTAGGAATCTCCAGCATCAGTAACTAGTTCCTCAGGTTTTCAAGTGACCACAGCAGAGTCGTAAATCTCCACTTGAGTTCCAAAACATTTACATGCTGTAGAATGGAAAGTTGTAAGAACCACCACAGATGGCCCAGACACTTCCACAGACTCAGAATTATACCCCACAATGAGCAATAGCGTTTCCTTTCTAGAGAAGCTGAATGAGCAGCCAGAACTAGAAGCCTCAAGACTCTACAGGGGTAGTCTTCCTGGTGAATACATGGATGAAGAGATCAGGAGAATGTAGAGTCTGGACGGATTAAAGGAGGGAGAACACAGATTACCCTGATTTATACTTCACAGTGCCATCATAGGACACAACTGCTGGCAAGGAGTTGCTTGATGTGGGACCTGAAGGGATTGACCAGACTTCACCTTGTGTGGCCCCTGGGGAACAGTGACCAAATGGATCTCTGTCTCCGGGACCACAGCTGCGTCTCTAGTTACAGGAAAACCCAGGGAGATTTTCTACATCTGTAAACTAAGGATAATTGTATTTTGATTGTTGTTACTATTAATCGTAATTTGTGTTTAAAGCACTTCCTGGTTCACAATAAATAGTAACTCATTATGAGAAAGCATTTCCTACAAGTAATTTAAAGTTTATTGGAGATGTACCAGGTGTTAATAGCTGTAGAAATACATCTCTTATAATTTGACCTTGAGGATCTTTAACTGTGACAGATTAAAACTCCAGGTGCAGCAATATGATGTCTTCTGAGGCCAAGAACGCCTTGTAGTTCTGCTGCATTTAGGTATTACACACTGATTTTTCCACACCATATACATTTTCAGCTATAGAATGGAGCTTGATCTGTGTAATGTTTGTTGTTCTTTATAGTCTTGGATTTGAATCATTTGTACCCCTGACGCAGTTCATGCCACTCTGATCGTTCCATAATTAGCGTTTGCCATCAAGGGTTAGACAGCACATTTTGTGCCATAACATCCTGGTACAACAAATGTACTCCCAGAGTAACTCCAACTGAAATATAATAATTAACTGCTTAATTATTGTTTGCAAAACATATCATAATTCTTTATTTAAGAAATGAACGTTCCATTAAAATACTGCAGTTGTTAAAAAATGAAACATTTACAGAAAATTATACAGAAAGGCGAACATGCTGAAATGAACTACTAATGCCAGTTACACTGTAATGAATTGTTGTTTCATGCAGTTTACTTTTCTCTAGTTTACTCCCCGGTTTGAGAGCATCAGTTCACCTTGACTTTTCAGATTTCTTGTCAGATTCTTCTGCATGCCCAAATAATATTTCAGTGTTCTAGATCCTTCCATTCCTGGAGGAGAACACGAAAATTTCCTGATTATAGATTATTCAGAGAAAGATTTCAATTTTTTCCTTTAGATTATTTCTTTACAACTCCTTCTATCCTCGCCAAGTCACACAGCAAAAAGGGAAAAATAATTTCACTGCAGAAGACCAATTTTTTCGCTGTATGCATGACCTGTGGTTGGTTTTCTTGTCTATTTCTTTCCTCTCTTTTATCACTTTCTTTCCTTATTTCTGTTCTTTTGTATTCCCTCAGATAGAAATGATTTGGCCCTCATGCACAAGAGCTTTGAGCCCATTTGAACCGAAACTTCGGTCATTCAAACAGGTGCAAATACCTCTGTCCTAAACGGATCATTATTCTTTTCCCCCCAAGTCATTAATTGTAAAAGCTCACTTGCATAGAGTGTAACAAAAAAAAAAATAGTAATAATCTTTAAACCATACAAAGTTCCTTTTCTTCATAAGAAAACCCAAATTGTCAATGTAAATAATGTTAATCTCAGGTGAAGAATTCAAATGCAGCCCATCTTTCACCTGGAGAACAACATTGTATGGATGAAGGATGCATCACACTGAGAATGAAGGGTCTAAAGGCCAATGGGGAGAGAGCACGGGGAAGTGAATTATTTAGTGCTTGAAAATTTCGACAGCAGGTGTAGATAATGTGAAACTCAGCTTGTGATCTCTCTCTTTTTTTGGTGATCTCTTTTAGTAAGAATTCTGAAGCATAACAATATTCATATGGTGATAAGTGTCAGCTACATGGTTACATAATGATGGTAAGGATTAGTTACGGGATGGCTAGACACACTGGATAGGATACACAAAGGGAATCAAGGGGAAGAGAATAGCAACACACAAAGGCCGGGTTTAGTCTTGAATGGAGAAGACTGGATCTGTGATCCAACCATCATGAGACCCTTAGTCAGAAAGCTAACTTGCAGGTCATAGTTGAGTCAGCAAATATTTCGATGGTATTGTGCGTCTTTTCTTGTTTTTCTTTTTCAGGGCAAGTCATTCTTCATACTCTCAAAGTCATACATCTAGGTGGAAAAAATAAAAAAAACATCTAATGTACACAAATTGATTAGAGGGGCCCTTGGTTCAGTTACTTAATTCCTCTGACCATCTCCTTTCTTGGCTGGAAAGTAGGAATGACAATACTTTACCCTAATCCTAACCCTGATCCTGACCCTAACCCCAACCCTGATTCTGACCCTAACCCCGACCCTAACCCTGACCCTGACTCATTTAGGAGGTGTTGCTCATAATGACTTTATATGCCCCTGAATTCTTCTATGTTGTACTTCATTTGATATCGACTAGTGTATGTAAGAAGATCCCTGCAAATTCAGGATTGACCATGAGTATCATACTTACTTCTGGGCCTACACAGAACAGGTACTCAGAAATGTTTGTCCACTGAAAACATAAAATTTACCAATTTGCAGGGTAAAAGTAACATCTACGAATGCTTTGATATTTTCAGCTATGCCCGGTAGTATTATCTATGTATATGAACAAGAGTGAGATCATTTAACCAATGTGCTGACTGAATATGAATGCCCATAGTCTGTCAGTAGAACTTTGTATGCAAATCTGTTATAATTTCAACTCTTATTTTTCATGAATGTCGCAAGGCCAGTCTCAGTTTACCACGGAGAAAGCCATTTGGACAGGTGGACAAAGGATCTGGTTTCCGCAGCAACTGGAGTTTCTGCCATCACAACACTCCTCAGGGTAGCTTACACATCTACGTGCTTTTCTTCTCTTATTTTTTAAGTAGGAAGGAAGTTTTAGAATAATGGCTGCCAAAAATGGATAATAGTGCAAATGAGAAGGCCATTTATATAGGTAATTGGAAAGTTCTTACATTCTCTATTCCACGTTCTCAGATTTGAATACTTAATGGTTAAATAGCACTTATCTCTAATTAGTTTTAGTAACTTTGTGAATTAAAAAAAAAATAAAACCCATGTATTTCTGGAATTTGGTTAACTAGAAAGATAAGCATTACTTCTCTGATCAAGTGTCACTGTTTAGAAATACACAATTGTCTGTGCACATACAGATAGGTATAAAATCTTCATATCACGTCTGAAATAGTCTTTAACATTGTTGGCATTTTAAAATGTCCTGTGTTTTGACCAAAAAAATGAGACACTACCCTAGATGATGGTGGGATTTACTGCTAACTTAAAAAATATTTGAAATGCCTCTGTTACAGGCTGCATCAAGGCTTATATCCCCAGTTAAAAAAAAAGAAACAGTCTTACTGAATAAAATATACTAAGCCTCAGTGCTTGGATTGATCCTTCACTTTGGGCCAATTAAACACTAAAGTTCTAATATAATCCTGGTGACATGTTGTATGAGGCACATAGAAAATGATGGAGATCTTTTTTTTTTGAAAAAAAAATTTTTTTACTGTTTATTTATTTTTGACAGAGGGAGAGACAGACAGACAGACAGACAGAGCATGAGTGGGGGAGGGGCAGAGAGAGAGGGAGACACAGAATCCAAAGCAGGCTCCAGGCTCCTAGCTGTCAGCACAGAGCCTGATGCGGGTCTCGAACTCACAGACCGTGAGATCATGACCTGAGCCAAAGTCCGACACTCAACCGACTGAGCCACTCTGGCGCCCCTCAAATGATGGTGATCTTAAAGATGGTTTTCAGCAACTGTCATCCTTTGCCCCTGCATTGCTGCAATTGCTTCTTACACTTTGCTTATCTCACCCTGTTAGCAGGGCTAGGAGACCCACATCCAACACGCTGGGTAAGAGAAAGAACACCACAGTATTGTGGCATCACGTATGTTGATTTGCTGAGTTCATCAAATGAAAGTAAGTTATCCTGAAGAACTCAGCTTATAAACATGCAGTACTTAAAAGTCTGTACTTTAAGCAGGGGCATTTTCAAATAGAAGGCTTAAGTAAGTGGCCCTCAGTCAGGAAGCTTGCATCCCACTTAGATCATATGAGATCAGGAAAACCAGAGGCCCAGGCCTCAAAATTTTTCCTTAGCCACAATATATATGTGTATATTTTTTTAAGAGAACCTGAGACGAATATCAGAACTGACTATATATGCTTAGTGGTTTGTGTGCTTAGATCTTTGTGAACATAGCAGTTTCAGTTCTTCTCGACCTATTTATTGTCACTTCACAGAGTCCCGATGAGAAGATCTTCCAGTTATTCCTATCTATAGGTTGAATGGCCACAAGAAGAGGCAAATGATTAGGAACCGCAGGCCTCAGACAAGAAATTGGTTAGGTAGCTCCTTATCGGGAATCACCAACCAGGCTTTTTTCTTTTTCTGGGTGTTTTGACACAAGTTATGTTACAAATAAATATTGTGGTTTTTGAGAGATTGAGCTAGAATGTGAAAATTAATACGCACAGCTAAGGCGGGAATCGGATATAAATTACTTATCAACATGATGCCCTGTTTATTTCTACTTCTCTGAAATCCATTTGAGTTCCATGAATAGGATTCCAAGGGCTGTATGACTGATCTTGGCCAAAGAAACAAACTGAATGGAAAGAGATTAACCTAAAAATCTGAGTATGTTTTTACTTGATGATTGTATACCGTCACACAACACAGCTATGTTCACCACCTTTACTAAAAAAATGATCTTTCTGTTTAATGAAGCAGCCAAATCTTGAGTTTTCTCTTCTAAGATGATTGAGAGCAAAAATGTCATAAACCTTCCCAAGTCTCATCTGAATGTGATGAGAGTCCCTGACAGATAAGTGCAGTGTGTGAATAAAGCCACTTTCACATATGTACATGACCGCTTTCCCCTGATCCTGATTCTGACCGAATTCTTTGTTCCAGATTCCAGGAGAAGTAGAAATTCCTCGTGTCTCATTTGAAATACTGTTCCTAGACTCCAAGGTTGGGGCAAAGTTTGACAGACCCAACCTTAAAGTTAGTTTTACACATATCGTCGGCTTTCTCTTAATTGTCTTGAATATATATATAACAGCTCTTAGAGGGGGCATTTGAACAAGTTCTGTGCTTTATTCGCTTGTGTTTTGGTGGTTCCTTGGGGATGTTGTAGGCCTTGACTATGTCTCTGGAACATCTGTGCCTTTCCCAGATTGTCACGGTTCCTCCCTGACATAGTCTTCATAACTCTTCTCTGTCTAGTGAGTTTCTGCTCAGTTTTCAAGTCACAGCACAGCTGTCACGTGTTCTGTGTGTCTTCCTTGACTTCATCAACTTGGTTATTCAATCATTTGTATTTCTTTGGCATCGACTAGAACTCTGTGAAGGATGTTTTAGGTGCTTCTAATAGGGATCCATAGACACCGCACGTCACACTCATTTGTAAGCTCCTTGCAGACAACGGACGGAGACTACCTCCGTGTACCCCTCACGTGTAGCTCCCTTCTGGACACGGGAGTTCAGTGTTAGGTTATGGGCTAAATTGTGTCCTTCCAAAACTTCATATGTTGAAGCCCTAACCCTTGGTGCCTCAGAATGTGACTGTATTTGGAGATGAGGTCGTCAAAGTGATAATTAAGGTTAAATAGCATCCTTGGGATGGGCCCTAATTCAGTGTGATTAGTGTTCTTGTAAGAAGAGATTAAGACACAGAGACGGCACAGGAGGTTGATCATGTGAAGACGTGGTGAGAAGATAGCTATGTACAAGGCAAGGAGAGAGACCACAAAATGAAACCAACTCTGCTGACCCCTCGATTTCGGACTTCTGAACTCCAGGACTGTGAGGTAACAGATTTCCATTGTTAATCCACCCACTCTGTGGCACTGTGTTAGAGCAGTCCTACCAAATGAAGACAGTGCCCATTTATACCATTTCTACGGTTTTAGAATACCATCAGTTGTCTCTTGAAAGCATTCAAAGGATCTGCGTTCCATAGCCACCTCCCGTTATTCAAATATTTTCTGTCACCTGTGCATCTAATACATTTCTGAATGAAACCCGCAGGCATCCTTAATCCAGCCCCGTATCTCACCTTTCTGTCCATCATGTCAGTGTTTCCCCAGCTAGAAATGGCCAGGCTGGCCGTGCTTCCCTGTAGAGACACACCGTGTTTCAATATGGCTCCTTTTCATCTCCCACTTTTCACTACAGACGATATAGACCAATGTATACACTGGTTATACGGTACTTACCTTCAGTTGGATTCTTATCATAGCTTTGAGTGTCAGTATCAGTTAAGCTAGGAAGAAAGTATGGGGATGTGTGCATATGTGTGCGTGTGTGTGTGTGTATGTGTTTGTGTGTCGATGTTTAGGAGGATGAAGACCTAACTTAGGCAGTTTTACTTCCAACTGGTTTTAGGGGAAATTTTGCTGCTAGTTGTTTGTTGTTTATTTTGGTAATTTTTTTCATGGACTTTATTATAATTTTTAATGCTTATTCAACTGCACCTTTGAGTTGTTGTTAAATTCTTCCCTGCCCTGAGCATTTTATCACTATGGTATATAGATTTTTTAAATATAGAATTATTTGTGGGGCACCAGGGTGGTGGCTCAGTCGGTTAAGCATCTGACTCTTGATTTCAGTTCAGGTCCTGATCTCACAGTTTGTGAGTTTGAGCCCTGCATTGAGTTCTGCACTGATGGTGCAGATACTGCTTTGGATTCTCTCTCTCGACTTCTCTCTGCCCCTCCCCTGCTTGTGCTCTCTCTCTCTCAAAAATAAATTAAAAAATAAATAAAATATAGCATTATTCTTAAGTTTCTGCTCATTGTAATCATTTGGTGACCAGGGAGGCCATGTCCACATAAAGTGATTGTTTTAAAATTACTATTGGATCATCTGTTTTCAACTACTGTTAGCAGACTTATAAATGCAACCTTTTTTGTTTCATTATGTGAACCCTTTCCAGATTTTTCTCTCTGCTCATTTTTGAATGCTCAATGACAATGGCATTTTCAGGAACGGTGTTAGAATCCTTTTCCAACTGTCTTCCTGCTATTAAATGTACAGTACACAAAATACATTCCTCCAATGTGTTCTCCAGAAAGTAGCTTTGAGCATGACACATCAAAGCAAAATGAGTTTGGCAATCTTAAAGCAACATCTGCTCAGGGATTTTTTTTCCCCCCTGCACCATGAGGGGAAAAGAAAGAGAGAAATAAATGTATACTACATGGCACATTTAAAAAAAAAATCAAAGAAAGGTGTTGTGTGAAAAAGGAATAAAAGGCAACCCAATACAGAAAAAAATACATGAAGGTATATGTGAGTTTGCCCCAAAGACAAATTCACATTCTATTTCTATTCTGCCTGTGGAGTAGTTATACTGGTGGCAACAGAAATAAGGGCCACATCACAATGCTTTTCTTGTGTTTCCCTGTCCTCAGTAAGCATCAATTACCATTGGGCAAATGATTTTCTCCCAATACATCTGAACAGTCATATATTTTCATTATTCTGCACTTTGTTTCGATGGCCAAACTGTAGAGGAAATGCCACGCGTGCCCGCTGTGATGTTCATCGCAGCAACTGCACCTGTTAGGAGAACATTTCTGTTTATTACTAACATTTGGCCAACATTGAGGCCATGTCTACATAAGGTGATGGTTTTTAAATTAATATTGGATCATCTGTCTTCAAATACTGTTCTCTTTAGTTTTTCTCAAATCTCGCATACACACAAAGTTAGAAAAAAGTGATAGGTGAATGTGTTTTTCAAGCAACACAACCCAGGAGGATGGATTTGAAAGTGGAATTGTTTTGCTAATGTTCTGGGGCCCCTGTATACCCCCTTCTAATACTCAGAGCTACTTCAGGTTACTCAACGCTAACTTTTATTCTTGAATCTTCCTGAGACAATGCAGTTGGGCTTGTCCCAGTGTTTTGTAATCACCCTCTGGCATTCCTTTCCCTCTTCACCTTGCTCCCTCTCAACCCCTTCCTCTAAAGCTGAGGGAGGTGAAAAGGAAAGGGAGAGTGAACTCGTGCCAACTTTTCCTTTTTAGAGCCATTGGTAGCAGAATAGAAGTAAATTGATATGAGGGCACCTGGCTGGCTCAGTTGGTAGAGTGTGGGACTCTTGATCTTGGGGTGGTAGGTTCGAGTCCCAGGTTGGGTGTAAAGATTACTTAAAAACAAAATGTTAAAGAGAGACTAAACTGACATGGAAGAAAGAGAACAATTAGGTAGATGTGGGGTCTATCACCTCAATATCTACTTAACATACCTACAGATACCTAGTTTCTATCCCTCCATGATTACACATTTACCAATAACTAGCCAAACACAACTTCCTCAAAGCTCAGTTCTACCTCTTGTCTGTGTTGCTCTGATTTGTCCACACTTCTGGAAAAGTATATTTCAGAAATAGAGATCTCCTCACATACCTTCTTTGAATAAAGGTGTTTGATGGCTCCCCACTGCTATGGATGAATGTGAGCTTTGAGTCAGACTTGATCCTGAATTCAAATTCTGTTGTTTGCTGGTTTTAGTTAACCTAAAGAAAGCTGCTTTGCATTTCTGAGCATTGGTCTTCTCAAGTGTAAAATGGGAAAATCATCCCTTCCTCTTAATTTGTGAAATTTGAAATAATATACAGTAGCAGCAAGGGTTCAGTAACAACAACTTACGTCATCAAGGTCTTCTAATTCCTTCCGACTTTGAACTCTATTTTTTTAAGTTTATTTATTTTGAAAGAGAATGAGAGAGCACTAGGAGGGGAGGGGCAGAGAGAGAGAGGGGAGACAGAATCCCCAGCAGGCTCTCTGCTGTCAGCAAGAGCTGGACCCAGGGCTCAATCTCATGAACCGTGAGATCATGACCCAAGCCAAAACCAAGTGTCAGAGCTTAACTGACTGAGCCACCCAGGTGCCCCTGACTTTGAACTCTAATCCTGATATGCCTTCTAGTCAAATCTTCTGAGAATTAGTCATGCTCATTCTTTAGAAATGAACAAATTTATAACTTCCAAAAATAACGATTCTTGCTAGTATGTTATTTTTTCTATATTTCTCTGCTCTTCCCCATCCTCCCACCTGTCCCTCGCCCATGCATCCAACTCCTGGTCTCCATTTTTCACTGGGAAAATAAGACCCTTGATAAGAAAAAATATGAGGAACATACTTCATTGAGGAAATGGAGTTTTATTATAGTAGAGCTCTTTATTTTTCCTGCCAAAGATACAAATATAATTTCCCTTATGCACAGATTTTAGGAGTATAGTTAGTTAGTTCAGGTATAGTTACCCTCCTATTTTGTGAAATGACTGCCTCTGAGCTTTGGAATAGAAATTTCTCCACCTATCCTCTTTGCCTTTCCAAAGACTGGCCTCCACACTTGAGCCCCAGCATCCTGGTGTTTTCTGGATCTTTCCCAATAATATGAAAATACACTCTACCACCTCCCACTAAAGAAGTTCTTTGGCCTCATATACTTATTGAGTCCTATTTCTCTGCCTCGTGTCCGAGCCGATCTGCAGAAAGGGCTGTCTGTGCTTACCATTCTTCAGCCTTCACCTACTCATTTATTGTTTTCGCCTCAACCCACCCTTTTCTTTGTTTCATTTAAAATCTTTATTAAATGTTTATTACGTATCAGCATTTGGATACCAAGGTGAAAGGTACTACTTATGTCTTCTAAGATATCTTAGTTTAGTGATAAAATAGGTGGGACCATATTATAATAAATATTCTACCATGTATTGAGTGGAAGTGTCCACTGAATGTCAATTTATAAACTCTGCCCTGCTTCTCACTTTTTTTTGGAGATATAACTGATATGTACCATAGAGTAGACATTGAGACATGTTAAGGTGTACACTATATTGATGTGACACATTTATGCTGCACTATGATTGCCATTGTAGCATTAGCCGACACCTCTATCTCATCACATGATTATCATTTCTTCTAGTGGTGGGAACAGTGAAATCTGCTCTTAATTTGGCTTTGGCCCTCAGTGAAACGGAGCTTGCGCAGGTCATCAAAAAACTTTGTTGCTAAATCTAGCGGGCACTTCTCTATCTTTGTGTTACCTGACTTCTCACAAGCTTGAGACACAGCTCTTTGAAATATCTCTACTCTGTTTCCATGGCACCAAACTATCTTGAATTTTGAGTATCTTGAATACCTAATTACTGGCTCTTTTTCCCTCTCCTTGTCATGCCTGTTTCCTATGCAATCCTAGCTGATCATGTTGTGTGCCTTTGCTTCAAGTTTCCCTTCTCTATTCTTTTTTTTAAATTTCTTTAACTTTTTTTTTTTTTTTTTTTTGAGAGAGAGACAGAGCATGAGTTGGGGAGGGGCAGAGAGAGAGAAGGAGACACAGAATACAAAGCAGGCTCCAGGCTCTGAGCTGTCAGCACAGAGCCAAATGCGGGGCTCCAACCCACACTGTGAGATTATGACCTGAGTCAATGTTGGACACTTAACTGACTGAGCCACCCAGGTGCCCCAGTTCTTTTCTCTATGTAACATCCTCATCCGTTCATGTGTCTTTACATATCATACTACCTATGACTTCCAAATAGATTTCTCCTTTCCCAATCTAGCTCCTGACCTATCTTATCTATCCAACTTATATATCCTTGTCTTATTCCATGCTCTCTTTCTCCTTAACCTGCTCTAAAACAGGTCTCCTGGCCTCCTTTCAGTTCCTTGTACTTGCTAGTCTAATTCCTCTCCCAAAGATTTGGTTTTGTCATGTTGCTCCAATGGGGAATATACTGCTCTGAGAGACAATTCTCCCTGCGTTCCTCACGTTTCTGCACACCTCATAATAAGAAGCACTGCCTATCATCTCAGGGATGTTTGTATAGCTTGGAAAATAGAGGTACTGTCTCTCTGTGCAGCACAGAGCAAATTTGTTTGCTGTCCAGCATAATAAAGACAATATACTCCTCACTGGCCAAGGAAACTTTGCAGTACTTTATAAAAAAAAAATGGGTTCTGTAACACCAGCCTGTTGTGTGTATAGTATCCTCCTGTGCCCTTCTGCATTGCCTCCATGGGATTTGTCAGGAGTAATAATATCCTTTGTTTCTGATCCAGGAGTCTCCGATCTTCTGCCAGCATCCATCAAACCGTGGTTACCTTGCAGCCTGTTAGCTTGCAAGTAGGGTAATTTCAGACTCTTCACACAGCTCTTGATAGGCTTTGACAATTTCAAAAAAAAGTTACAGAAACATTATTTGTTTCTGTAAAAATATTCACTTCAGGGTCCTTTCCAAGGGCACATTTAAGTTAGATGTGACATTATATGATTTGCAATAGTTCCCAAATATTCTCCTTCCCCTTTTTTCCAAACACCACATGCGCTCTTTTCAGGAATACATGTCATCATATATACTCATATGCCTAGGAAAATATGTCAAGGAAGACAATAACCTACTTTGCAAAAATTGCTGCAGTCTGTAAATTAGTGTCAACAGAGCAAGAGGTTTTCCATATACTTTTCCATTGGTTCTGCACCAGTATCTGCAGAAGGCTCTGCATAGCTTATTTATTATGCATTTAGTATGATACCAAAATAATTCACTCTATATTTAATGGAATCAAGTAGGTCATTTTCACATACACATGAAGATATATACATTTATATATTTTTGCTCTCGAAATTAATTATTTTGAAAGTATAAGTGGCTCTTATGTATATTTTTACGGTGTGCTTTTAAAATTACAATGGTAATTTTATCTTTCACAGGCAAATAAATTACGGCTTTCATTTCTGGCGTTCAAAGAAAACTTTTAAGTATATCCATTTGCTAAATAGGAAGCCTGGAACAACTGAACCTCAATAAATATAGCTCTTATTACTAAGTATTCCTTTGGAATTGGTTTGACACAAAATTTTGACAAACATCTCTTTTTTTTTTCAGGCTAATGGTAAAAGTTGAGTTCAGAATTTAAGAAAGACAAATTTTTCTCATCCTTTCAGGTCTAACTCAAAAGATACCTCTTCCCTAAAACTCCCAGTCCTCCTACATGAACAAATGACTGCTTTTCACTGCTCTGGTATCCACTAGATTTTGTCTGCCTTTATTTACTAGAGTATGCAAACAAATATAAACAAGTTGAAGTGGCATAAGCAAGACAGACACTTCTTTCCATGAGTAGTGTGGTTGTTCTGTAATCACCAGGGGCTCAGGCTATTCACCAGTTACTGTTTTCAGCATGTGGATTTCTTCCTTTATGTTACTTGAGGTGCAAGATGGCTTCTGTAACTCTGGCCATTATATTCCCATTCTGAGGATTCAGCAGAGGGGAAAGAGCTATTTTCAAGAGACTTTTTTGGAATTCTTGTAGAACAGTTGCTTATACTCCATCCACCAGACATTGGTCACATGATAGCTTAGGCTGCTAAAACAAAAATAGCACAGCCTGAAATGGTTAAGCAACAGACACTTATGGCTGGGAAGTCTAAGATTAAGGCACTGGTAGATTTGATGTCTAGTAGGACTCTCTACCTGTTTTATAGATGGCTATCTTCTCATTGTGTCCTCACATGTTAAGAGGGCTGAGGGAGCTCTCTGGGTTCTCTTTTATAAGGGTACTACTAATCTCATTTATAGATAGGGGCTCAACTCTCATGACCTCATCACCTCCCAAAGTCTCCAATTCCAGTACCATCACCTGGGAGGTTAAGATTTCAAAAATAATTTTTTTGAGGGGGGTGTCACAAACATTTGCACTACAACACATGGCTGCTGTAGCTACAAAGGACACTGGGCAACAATTATTCTGGGGTGCTATATATTCAGCTAAAAATTTGACTCTGTTAGGGAGGAAAAACCGATAGCTGAGTAGAGAATTACCAATCTCAACTATATACTCCCTATTTCTTATGTTATCTTGCCTGATCATAATTAGCTTTAACATGAATGCCACCATCACTGGAAAACTTTAAGTTCCTTGGAGGAATTAATTGTACATTATTTATCCTACTTCCCACCATCTAGCACCGTCTTGTCCTGTAATTCATCCCCAACCAATATATACTGACTCTGATAGCATTTATTGAGGAACACAGGCTACCATATACCCATTTTTAGAAAAATCATTTTAAATTGCCTTTAATAAACTATATAATTCCCATAGTAAAAGCCTATGAGGATACTTTTTACATTTGAAACTTCATTTAAGTCAACCCCAGATGAATCATTTACTAGACACTTGAACAAATTTTGAGTGTAAGCACAGAATTGATATTCCTCAATTCCTTAAAGAATCAGCTACCTCACAAAATATTTATCCAGCATTTTTCTTTGCTGGGTATTGTGGCAGGCCATTTGGTATACAAAGATCGGTGGCATAATCCCTGCTCTCAAAGAACTCACAACCAAGTGGACTACTGCTACATGCAGGAATATCATTGCCCGTTATACTCTGCATATGGCACAGGTTTTCAATACCTTTACATTCTGATGTGAGTAATTTTCTTTTGTAATATATTCCTTTGATTGCCTCCATAGAAAAATTAATGACCCTTTGAGCAGAGAGAGAAAGAGAGGATTAACCCACACTTTTTGAAAAAATCCATTCCAGGAAAAAACTGAGATAAATGGATATAGTTTAATTATAAAATAAAGATTTTTAAAAAGACTCCTTTACTCTATAATTTCTTCTGTGGGATTGTTGAAATTCTTTTTATCACCATGTAAGATTTCTCCCAACAGGATATTTTTTAAAGTATAAAAGAGTCTGCTTCAACATCTTGTAAAACTTAATTGAACCTTATTACCTATTTTTTTCAGGTTAGTATTAACATTGCCATTGTTCCAAACTGCTTATATGACATTTTTTTCCCTATTGAAAACAGATTTATTTATTCTGTTGCCGTGCTAAATTTGTTTAGTCTCATTGTGGATTTCAGCCCATGCATATTTACTAATAACCTTGTATGGTGGATGTCATGACATGGCATCCAGATTCCAAGATACTCATTTTCTCAGTTTCTAAAGTGTGGCTGCTTGCCAATGGTTCACAACTGAGTCCCTATACAGTATTGCCTGAAGCTGAAGGGAATGGCCTCATGGAAGTTGTGTGCACTCCCAAAGGGAGGTTCACATGAAATGGCTTAATGATAGAAGGTCTTCAAAGGCCTTGCCCTCTGTATTTGAATTAGGACATTTTTAAGGGCATATAAACTCCAGAGATTTCTGTGGGTTGGGCTAAGATACTGTAATGATGCAATGGTAAAACTTTCACCAGTATTGAATTGAGATGGAATGCAGTTGAAAGGAGTTCGGTGGTTTTAGAAATAGGGATTTGAGATGCTTAGGATGATTAATAATAATAGGACCATAGACTAGAATGGCCCATGCTGGGTGCTACTGATGTATTAGAGAAAGAAAAATTAAGCACTTAGGGTGGTTAATTACCCATTTGGGTTCAAGTGTGAAATTCCCATAGCCTTCCTGAGAACATAAACAGTCTCACATTCTGGAATCCAAGGACAGAAAAAACTAAGGATCAGTCTCAGAACTTAATTATAAGGGCTCCAGGGCTCTAGAGAAGGTTAAATTCCAAACTCAGAAAGTCTGCTATGCCAGTGATAGCAATTTGATAAGGAGAGGACTCTGAGACTTGCGATGGAGACATCTGTGCTGATGTGCCTGACAATCTTGAATTCCTCGTTTTTCTTGACTGTTGTAGAACTGAAGAAATGATCTATTCCTCTCTGTTAAAGCCTGCATTACTGAAGATGATGCAAGAGCATATTCCTTGCAAGAGAACATGTGTCCTTTCCATCCTCTACTAGGATCTACCTCCACCTCCCTTCTAGCCAACAGACCAAAAGCTAAGTCACAGTATAACTCAACAAGGCACTGCTGTACCTGCTAAATGAGAAAATAGACTCTACCCCGAATAAGGCTGTAGGAAATAGACAACATAGCAGCCAGAAGAAAATGTACTGAGCTGGATGCTAAAAGGCTGGATCAAAGTAGAAGGAAGAACAGAACATAAAGTTAGATAAGAGAGGATATATTGAGGACCTTCCCATGTACAGGACTTAACTACCTGGAAAGGATACCAGGAGATGGTGCCAACATGCTTTCTATGTCAGCTGTTGAAAGCTAAGTAGGAACGCCAGAATTCTGTGAGAATAGTGGAAGAAAGGAATACAAATCTCAGATAAGTGGGGCTTGTAGAGAGGATATGCTATAAATAACTGGAAAATCTATTAGCTATCCATGCTAATGGATGGCATGAAGGCACCTAGATTCGTCAAGCTATGAAGTATGTGCTGGTAGGAGGAGAACCGACATTGTGGAGAAGCCCATTGGTGACTGTAGTCAGAACACCAGAGATGATAAGAGAGATGTTCTTACAGAACTGGACTCCCTAATAGCAATGGGGATGATATGATGATAGAAAATAAGAGAAGACAGATGGCAGAACTTAACCGCCAAAACCAACACGGGGACAATGATAATCAAAAAGGCAAAGTTGATGCGGTGCTAAGGGGTCCCTGACCAACAAAGAACAATGAAGATGGTTATTAGAACAAAGCAACTCTAAGAGTAAAATAAGTGACCATTGTGTTCAAGGTCTTGGTAAGACACATTTACTCCAGAGGTATGAAGATAAGCTATATGACAAATAAGGGAGCCATCACATTATTGAAGCTTTAAGGATTTCAGTTGTCTGGGATATACTGAAACATATGAAGTAAAAGACAAATATCTGCATCTCATGCCTCCAACTCTAAGAGACAGACAAAAACAAACAAACAAACAAACAAACAAACACAACGACAACTAAGGATTTAAGATCTGGAGATAGTATTTCCTACAACTTAGAAATATTGCTGTGACCCTCTGCCAGTGACAAGTGAGACTACTGTCTCTGAGTGGGGTCAGAACAAAAAAAGTGTTCTGTAGCCAGTCCAAGTTACAGTATCAGCAGACCTGCCATTACAGCCATATAATCTGGCCAATCCTGTGGTATTAGATGTGTCTGTGATGGAAAAAAATGTGTTGAATTTAAATATGTAGAATCCTCCAGTAGGATTACCTTAGACCCAGTAGATTTTCTGAGGAAAGAGCTTGCATTTTTCAATGGAGAGTTATACACTCTTCAAAACTCCTGATGTGGTAGAAATAAGAAACTGACCATGTGCATCCAAAGGCTCCCACAAAAATTGGGATCCAGAAGACACCCTAAGTCATAAGATCATGCTGGTCTAGGAGAATATCTTGGTAAGGTGAAAGCAATACAACTCACATAATGTACAGGCTATGACAGAAGGCACCAATAAAGTCATTGAGCAAGGATCCCAGTCCCCTATATCATCTATGACTATTGCACAGGTACTTTTCCTTTAGCTCACACCTGTGGCCACGGGGGGGGTGGTTTCTTGTGACCATCTAACTGAATAAGAAAAAAGTCAAAATTCATGGATAGATAAGGATTGTAATTTGGTGCAAACCCAAAATGGACTGTTGCTGCGCTACAGCTCCTGTCTGATATGGTCCTAAAAATGGCAATCAAGGAAAATATTCTTAATGATGAGAACTTTGTGAGGCATTATGATAATCTGCTTTGTCTGGAAAAAGAAAGATCGCAAAGGCAGAGTCTGTATAGACCCAAGAGCAGTGGTGAACGGCTTCACTGGCTGTTCATGGGCTTTGAGGGATCAAAACTGGTGTGTCAAGGACAAAGACATCCTGTGAAGTCATGCGGATCTACCTATGGGAGTGGGTATAAAATGTGAAGGTCTTAGGACTGCATGTTTATCTTCCATTGGAAAGCATTAATCTAGAAGAGGCTCTTAATGACAAGGATGGAAGAATTTGGCCAGATATGCCAGGCAGCTCTAATATTGCCCACTCCAGTGGTAGCACAATTGGCACATGAACAGATTAGCCATTGTGGCAGAGAAAGAGGCAATGCATAGGCCCAACAATATAAGCTTTCACTCACCAAGTCTGATCTAGTTAATTCTCTACTGAGTGTCCGATTGGCTAGAAGCAGAGATCAGTGTTGAGCCCCTGAGAGGGCTCTGTTCTTTGAGAAGACCAATTAGCCATTTGTGGCAAGTTGATTGCAATGTATTTGTTCCATCCTGGAAGGGACAGCAATTGGTATTGAATGGAGCCAATATATATATTTCAGGTATGTGTTTCTCTTTCCCACCCACACCGCCTGAGCCAGCACCACTCCCTGAGGGCTCACAGAGGATCTGATCCACTAATGCAGGACCCTATTTAATATTACATTGGACCAAGAGATAAAATCTGCAGTAAAGGAAATGTGACAGAAAGCATATCCACTGGTTCTGTTGCATGTTACACCATTCAGAAGCTGGGGTCTGGAACAGATTTTGAAGATGCAGATACCCTGTGATAATGGGGTGCTATCCTCCCTCTAGAATATAGTACCAAATGGTCAACTAAGTTATTGACACATTGTATGGTACTGTGTCCCCAATAGACAGAATACATAGTCTCAGAATCAAATGTGGAAATAGAATTGGCTAGCTTATCATAGCTCCCAATGATCCTCTTGGGGAATTTGTATGTTTCAGCCACATACCTGTAGGCTTTGTAGGGTAAAACCTCTTCTTCCTGTGGGGGAAATCTACTAGTTGGCAAAATGAGGTGCCATTAAATTTTAAACAATGCCTACTACCCATCCCTTTGAGTTTCTTGTGCCAAAGGACCAGTAGGCAAGGAAAGGTATGATCATTCTTTAAGAGTTAGTGACTCTGAATATCAAAAGTACATAGGACTGCTATTATATAGTAAGGGAAGACAGACTATATGGTAGTTCTTCCTTATCTGCAGTTTCACTTATTGTGGTTTTAGCTACCCATGGTAAACCGTGGTATGAAAGCAGATGATCCTCTGAAGGTCAATGGTAGCCTAAAGCCACATCACAATGCCTATGTCATTCACCTTGCTTGATATCATCATGTAGGCATTTGGTCATCTCACATCATCATCATCAGAAGTAAGATGAGGACAGTACAAGGTATTTCAAGAGAGAAACAGAGAGACTATATTCATCTAACTTTTATTACAGTATATTATCATAATCATTCTATTTTACTATTAGTTCTTACTACTAATCTCTTACTGTGCCTAATTTATAAATTCAACTTTATCATAGGTATGTATGTACAGGGAAAAAGAGTTATATAGGGTTGGTACTATGAATGATTTCAGGCATCCACCGGGGGCCTGGGAACAAGGGGGAAATCACTGTATTTGGCATCCACATGGCTCACCAAAATTTTCCTTTGAAATCCCCTCCCGATGGAGAAACCCTCCTGATCTCATAAGGGCACAGAGTCTAGTAGTTCCCAACTTCTCAGGAATAAGAGTAGAGGTCAATTCATTTGGCAAGCTACGTGGGCTAGGAACACTGCTCACGAAGGATAAAAAGAAGTCTAGAATGGATAATAGAGGAGGAAGATGATGAATACTGGTTGCAGGTCTGTGACCAGCAGCAGCATAGGCTGTAGCTTATCCCAGTATCTTTTCTATTACAATTTTTTTCCCAGGAAAAGAGACAAGTTTGAACCTTGAAGGAGATATTCCCTGATAAGGTTAACATATTTATGAAGCAAGTAGCAATTAACCGTGCAAGGAGTGGACTGTAGTGGGTGATGTGACATACTGTTCATATCGCTCTCTCAGAACAAAGGTGCTCATCCATCAGCTGCTGAGAGTGATGGCTGCCAAGGTTCCAAACTGAGTCCATCTTGGAGATTTGCCCTTTGCCAAAGGAGATGCATCTTCTAAGGCTATGCTCCTCCCCAGGGGTAGCCTATATCCAATGACTGGCCTATAAGATCAAACTTCTGATTCCTTCTGTAGGCTTTGAGAATGTCAATGGGAAGCAATCCTGAAGGATCATTCTAGTCCCATAGCTGTCCATGCGATCAGTTGAGGCCTTTATTGTGCCTAAATATGAATTCAATTTCTCTCACTGCCCATCCATGTTTACTTCATTCCCTCACAGCTGTTGCTGCAAAGAACACTCCTTAATAAAATTCCTCCATGCAAGTCTTCATTTCAGTCTGTTCCTGGGGAATTCCAATGATAGCACTTTATTCTCTCGTGTGTGTGTGCGTGTGTGTGTGTGTGTGTACTTTTCTATTATACCTCATTTCTATAATACCTCATTATTATTTCTATTTAGTCTAATAGCTAATAATAGTTCACTATTCTATTTTACAGTATATATTCTTGTTGCAAATTAAGCATGGAGAATGTATGTTCTATAATTTAGATCTTTTTCCTCATTGTACAGTCTTGATTCAGTACTCCCCCTTAGTTAACAGACTAATCCTATGGGAAACATTTTATCTGATTTGTGCTTTTCTGAAAAACCCTAATTTATGATAGTTGCATTATAGTATCTATTAGGATTATCTATCATTTTCTAATAAATGTAGGGGTCAAATTCCTTCAATTTTAGCCTATAAAACAAATTTTTTAAACTCATGCAGTTATTACTCTTCTGCTTCAGTGCAGGTTTCATTAAATGCATAAATCAAACATGTCTTTTTGTAGGATAGAGCAAATCAGGATTCAAGTAAGTAAAATATTGCTTTTGGTAGAAGTGACAAGTTTCCTATCCATTGTCTTGATCAATTTTCACATACCAGAATGGCCTCATCCAATTCCCAGTTCTACCCAGTACCTTTTTTATCTATCTATCCAATTAAAATTTATCCATGCCCCAAAACATATGATGTTGGTGACAACAAAGTTCATTAGTTATGGTAATTTATAAGAGAGAAGTATGGGGTTTTTTATAATTCTTCCTCAGGAGCACGTTTGTGCCAAAACCCTGAACACACAACAGAGAACACCCAATGAGAACCGTCAATCTCAGGCAGAGCTCCATGTTTGCGTGTCGGTCTGGAAGGGGTGTATTAGTTTGTTGGGGCTGCCATAACAACCAACTATCACAGACTGTGTGACTTAATCAGGTGACTTAAACAACAGAAATTTATTTTCTTACAATTCTGGAGGCTAGAAGTCTGAGATCAAGATGTTAGTAGGGTTGATTTCTTCTGAGGTCTCCCTCCTTGACTTCTAGATGGCTGCCTTCTGATGTCTTCACATGGTCTTCCCATTATGCATATCTGTGTCCTAATCTCTTCTTAAAATGGCACCAGTTGTATTGGATTAAGACTCACCCTAATAATCTCATTGTAACTTAATAACCTTTAAATTGTTTTTAAATGCTTGTTTATTTTTGAGACAGAGAGAGACAGAGTAGAGCTGGGGAGGGGCAGAGAGAGAGGGAGATTCAGAATCTGAAGCAGGCTCCAGGCTCTGAGCTGTCAGTACAAAGAGCGACATGGGGCTTGAACCCACATTGTGAGATCATGACCTGAGCCAAAATTGGACACTTAACTGACCGAGCCACCCAGGTGCCCCCTTAATGATCTTTTTAAAAAGTCCATCTCCAAATACAATAACATTCTGAGGTACTAGCAGTTATGAATTTTGGAAGGGACACAATTCAGCCCCTAACAAGACGATAAAAAACACCTAGTTTCCTTAAGTGTTTCTAGTTAACTCAGAAAAAGAATCTCCAGACCCCGAAACAGTGCTGGGGAGTATGCATACTAAGGACTAAGGTGTGCATATTGAGAGTCTTAGGAAAAGTGTTAATATAACTCAAAAGCCCTGCTATCTCTGTAAGCCATCTTGGTCTAGGTGAGCTGGTTTATTGCCTGGCATCAGATGGGAAGGAGAAAAGCCCCATAGACAGCTAAAAGTGTACATGGATTTGTTCCCCTTCACACCTGTTATATAACAGGCTCTGTTTTAGTTGCTGTAGATTTAGCAGTGAACAGGCAGAAAAGGTCCTTGTTCTTGTGAAACATATTTTAGTAGGGAAACGAAATCTATATGGAAACAAGAAAACAAGATAATTTTATATAATGATCAGTACTTTATGGTAATATAAAAGATGATATTTGAGTTGGTTCTAATTTAGTGACAGAGAGACAGGGCAAGAGTTTTCTGAGACCGGCATGACAAGAAGAGCCATTCGTGGAAGAAGGAGTATGTACTTTCCTATGTTTAATTTATTTTTTCCTACCTCATTAAAAATTATTTGAGATAGCTTTAAAAATACCTTGTATGGTATGTACACACACACACACACACACACACACACACCCCTTCACATTTCTTACTCCTCTTGGCATCTATACCTTTTACAGTGTGATTTTATAGCTCTTCCCATTAAGAAGTAGTCTATTTCCCCTTTGAATCTGGGCTGGCTTTGTGACTTGTTTTGCCAACAGAACACTACAAAAGTGATGTAGTAGTTCTAATCCTAAATCTCAAGACGTTGCATAATTCTGCATTCTGTCTTGGTACTCATCATGAGAATATAAATTTGGCCTGGTACCTCAGTCAGCATCCAGCCAGTGTCAGATATGTTCTAAGGTATCCTAGACAAGCCAGCTCCCATATAACACTCTAGGTGACCTCAGATACATGTGTAAATTAATTGAGATCAACCAATCTGTCCTAGACCTGAAGAACCAGCAAATGACCTATAGACGATTACTTATATATTAATTGCTTGTTATTTTAAGCCATTGCATTTTAGTAGTTTGTTATGCAGCAACAGCTAACAGATACATATGATAAAATCACCTTTGAAAATGAAAGTAGATATTCAATGCAATCCCCATCAAAATTCCAGCAATTTATTTTGTAGATATTAACAAACTGATTCTAAATTTTGTATGGAGAGGTGAAAGATCCAGCATAGTCAACACGATATTGATGGAAAAGAACAAAGTTGGAGGACTGATGCTACCTGATGTAACAACTTCTTGTAAAATTACAGTAGTCAAGACAGGGTGGTATTGGTGAAAGAACAGACAAATAGATCAATAGAACAGAATAGAAAGCCCAGAAATACACCCACATAAATATAGTCTACTGATCTCTGACAAAGGAGCAAAGGCAGTTCAATGGAGCAAAAATATTTTTTTCAACGAATGGTGCCGGGACAGCTGGGAAATCCACATGCAAAAAGATGACTACAGACACAGACCTTATACCCTTCACAAAAATGAACTTAAAATGGACAATAAACTCAAATATAAAGCAAAATCATAGGGACGCCTAGGTGGTTCTGTTAGTTAAGCGGTTAAGCGTCTGACTCTTGATTTCAGCTCAGGTCATGATCTCACTGTCATATCGAGTCCTGTGTTTGACTTCACACTGGGTGTGGAGCCTGCATAAGATTCTTTCTCTCTCCCTCAGACCCTCCACTGCTCACATGTATTCACGTGTTCTTTCTCTCTCTCTCTCGCTCTCTCTAAAAAAAAAAACCCATAAAACTCTTGAAAGGTAATATAGGAGAAAACCTGCATTACTTTGGATATGGTGATGAATTTTTAGATACACCACCAAAGGCACAACTATGAAAGAAATAATGGATAAGCTGGACTTCATTAAAATGAGAAACTTTTGTTCTGCAAAAGACAAAATCAAAAGCATTAGAAGACAAGCCACAGATGGAAAGAAAATATTTGCAAAAGACACATCTGATGTAGGACTGGTGTTAAAAAACTGTAAGGAACTTCTAAAATTTGGCAACAAAAAACCAAAGAGTTCAACTTAAAAATGGGCCAAAAAAACCTTAACAGACACCTCGCCAAAGAAGGTGTATAGATGGCAAATAAGCATATGAAAAGATACTGCACATCATGTCATCAGGGAAATGGAAATTAAAGCAACAATGAGATACCACTACAAACCTATTAGAATGGCCAGAGCCCAGAACCCTGACAGCACCGAATACTGACAGGATGTGGAACAATAAGAACTCCCATCCATCGCTAGTGGGAATGGAAAATGGTATAGTCACTTTTGGAAGACAGTTTTTGAGTTTCACATAAAACTAAACATCCTCTTACTGCACAATCCAGAAATCATGTTCCTCAGTATTTATCCAAAGGAGTTAAAAACTTATGCCCGCACAAAAACCTGTACACAGGTGTTTATACTAGTTTTATTCATATTTGTCAAAACTTGGAAGCAACAAAGATATCTTTAAGTAGGTGAATGAAGAAATAAACTGTGGTACATCCAGATAGCGGAACATTATTCAGTGATTTAAAAAAAATATCAAGCCATAAAGAGACATGGAAGAAAGTTAAATGCATATTACTAAATGATCAAAGCCGAAAAGGCTATATACTATATGATTTCAACTCTGTAACCTTCTGGAAAATATAAAACTATGGAGACAGTAAAACTGCCAATGGTCACCAGGGCTTGGTGAAAGGAAGGGATGAACAGGCAGAGCACAGAGAAAATAGGGCAGTGTCTATACCATAATGATGCATTCATGTCATTATACATTTGTCCAATCCCATAGATGTACAGTAGAAAGAATGAACACTAATGTAAACTATTTACTTTCGATAATCACAGTGTGTCAATATAGGTTTATTAATTGTAGCAAAAGTACATTCTGGTGAGGGATATTTACAAAGGCGAAGGTTCTGTGTGGGGGCAAGGAATGTACGGAAAATCTCTGTAATTTCCTCTCAGTTTTGCTGTGAATCTAAAATTGCTCCAAAAACAAACAAAAAATAGTCATTGAATACAAATCCCCCCAAGCTAAAAATAAAGATAGAAAAAAATAAATTAAATCCAGGGAAAAGTGAGAGTAAAAAGCATACCATACAAAATCCATGCATTTGTTAGAGGTGAGTAGAATATTTATTTATTTAATTTTTTAAAGTTTATTTACTTTTATTTTAGAGATAGACAAAGTGCACATGCAGGGGAGGGGCAGAGAGAGAGGGAGAGGGAGAGCGAGAGCGAGAGCGAGAGCGAGAGCGAGAGAGAGAGAGAGAGAGAGAACGAATCTCAAGCAGGCTCCATGCTGTCAACACAGAGTCTGACTCAGGGCTTGAACCCACGAACTATGAGATATGACCTGAGCTGAAACCGAGTTAGCTGCTCAACCGACTGAACAATCCAGGTGCCGTAAGTCAAATATTTAGTTCTGAGCTGCACAACAATGCATAGGAAGAGGACCAGGCCATCTGTTATCTGATACATAATATTCACAGGGTAGCAGTAAGCCAATTACAACTATGCTTTTAATATTTCTAATAAATATCTGAGTGCAACTATTCTGCATTGGAAATTGAGGAAGAAATGAAGTAAAACGTAACTCTGCTGGGTTTTTCCTTCATTTATTAAAAAAATTCTTTTTAAGTTTTTATTTAAAATCTAGTGAACATACAATGTAACATTAGTGTCAGGTGTACAATTTAGTGATCCCACACTTCTACACAACACCTGGTGCTCATCACCAACTTAACCCATGCCCCACCCCGCGTCTCTGGTAACCATGTTTGTTCCCTATAGTTTGGTCTGCCTCCCGCTCATTTGTCCCCCTAAGATCATCTGTTTTGTTTCTTAAATTCCACATACAGTCAAACCTTGGTTTGGGAGCACAATTTGTCCTGGAAACAAACTTGTCATCCAAAGAATTCTTATATCAAAGCAAATTTCCAGAACCAATGTCTCAGTTGTGATCAAGTGACATTCGGTAACACGTGCTACTCATATTGCAAGACATTGCTCGTTTATCAAGTTAAAATTTGTTAGAAATGTTTGCTTGTCTTGTGGAACACTTGCAGAACAAATTACTCACAAGTCAAGGTTTTACTGTATAAGTGAAATCATATGGTATTTGTCTTTCTCTGACTTATTTCACTCAGCATGATACACTCTAGTTCCATCCATGTTGTTGCAAATGGCAAGATTTTATTCTTTTTGACTGCTAAGTAGTATTCCATTGTATGTATGTATGTATATATATATACATATATATATACATATACATATATATATACACACATATATACCACATCTCCTTTATCCATTCATTAGTTGATGGATATTTGGAGTCTTTCCATAATTTGGCTACTGTTGATAGTGCTGCGATAAACATTGGGTACATGTGTCCCTTTGAATCAGCATTTTTGTATCCTTTGGATGAATACCTAGTAGTGCGATTGCTGGGTTTTAGGGTAGTTCTATTTTTAATTTTTTGAGGAACTTCCATACTGTTCTCCAGAATGGCTGCATCAGTTTGCATTCCCAGCAAAGGATTCTCCACATCCTCGTCAACACTTCTTGTTTCTTGTGTTGTTGATTTTAGCTATTCTGACAAGTGTGAGGTGATATCTTTTTAGATTTTAATCATGGTTCTCTTTTCAATTTTTCCAGAGAGGTTTTGATTACTCCATAGCATTTTTCTACTGCTATTTTACATTCTAACCTTTTCTTCCTCCTTCTTCATTTTTGTTCCATATTATTTTTCTTGCCTTTCTTTATTTCCCTCTGTTTCTCTTCATTAGTAAAGAGCCAAAAAGTTTAGAAAGGCAACTTTAGCACTGGAAGGTATTTGGTCAGGATTGATAGGTGACAATAATTCTAATTATAATTTAAGTCTTCTCCAAGATGTATTTAGATACATGACATTTCATGCCACTCATTATATAAAATGCTCCAGTAGTTAATGAACTTCCCTATTTCATGGATTTATCATATATAATACTAATTAGAATTAATATATCACTTACTAATCAGTAAATACACCAAGAGCAATGTTTGTATCATAACCCTAGCAATTATTTACTAACAAGCTTAGAAATATGTCACCAGCATATTTCAAAAAATTTGGGATTCTGTGTCTCCCTCTCTTTGACCCTCCCCCGTTCATGCTCTGTCTCTCTCTGTCTCAAAAATAACTGTAAACGTTTAAAAAAAAATTAAAAAAAAATTTGGAATATGTGCTAACAAGTGTCACTCTGCTTCATGTTTCTTATGGGATAATCACCACATTTTACCTCAGAAAACTTCCTGAATTTTTAGCTTCAGCAGTCAGCTCTTCATTGAAAATCATTTTTTAAAAAATGTATGCTTGTCAAATGCCAATACTGGCTACAACCAGACAGGATTGGGTGGCCAGAGTGGTAGTTGCTCGAACATGAAGACAAATTAGCTGTTATGTGCCAATAACATAAATTGCCATTGGCTATGTTGATGTCTCTATTCCGGTCTATCAGTCTTGGGGAAATAAGGTGTTAAGGGCACCCTGAGGACCTGAGAGGAGGCAGCTGGTCGGAAAATTGGACATGCACAAATCTAATATAAATTTTAGTGACATGGAGGGTTCTCAGAGATCCACTGTGGAGTGAGGACTTGAATAGGAACTTAGATATTAAAGCATACAAATTAAACAGTATAAAAATGTCCCTTCTCTTTCTGAGTCGTATATTAAAGCAGGTAATTATTTTTAATAGTCTATAAAAACAGTGAAAAAAGTCTTTGGCTGAGCAGTTGAAAGGAGTTGTATCTCAGTAACCCTTTCCGGCTCTGTTGATATCCTTCTCTTTGTTTATTTTAATTAGGGTGGGAGTTTTAGGGTAGACACTCAGAGGCAATGTTGTGTTACAAATAGTTGATAAAGAGCCTCAGGAAGGTTCTACTTTGTGATCTTATGTCATGAAGGAAAAAGTTGAGATGTTACAATAGAGAGCTCAGGAGGTTTGGAGTGAGGGGACCTACAAGAATGGATCCTAGCCACATTTCCACACATCCTCACTCAGCTTTAGGTGTGGGTCAGTGGGCTGACTTCTGAATTCCTTATGGAGAGGGAAGGAAGAGAAGTGGAGATAAAAGAGGAAAGGAGAGAAAAGCAAAAGCGGAATATGGTAGGTAGGCTCCAAGATGGCCCCCGGTGACCCCTGACGCCTGGTACTTGCAACCCTACACAAGCCCCTTGACAGTGGTCTGCATTGATGGACATGTTGCATCGGCGGAAGGAATGGAAAGTCATTTCCATGATTAGATTATAAAATGTGGCTTCTGTCTTGGGCACCCTCTCTCCTTCTCTCTCTCAGAGCCCTCGCTCTGGGAGAAGTAATTTTCCACGTGGCAAATAGTCAGATGGAGAGTCCCATATGGCATTGGTATCTTTGGCCACTGGCCAATGAGGACCTGAGCCCTGCCAACAGTCATGTGAGTGTTCTTGGACCAGGATCCTCCCACATTCAAGCCTGAAGGCGAGATGACTCCAGTCGCTGCTGATACCTTAACTGCAGCCTTGTGGGAGACCCTGAGCCACAGGCTTAAATCTATCAATACCTATATCATCTATATCTATATCTATATCTATATCTATATCTATATCTATATCTATATCTATATCTATATCATCTATATCTATATCTATCTATATCATTTCTATGTATCTATCATCTATCTCTGTATCTCTATCATCTATTATCTATCTATCTATCTATCATGTATAGATAGATTTATTGTAGGAATTGGCTTAGATAGTTGTGGAGGCTGACAAGTTCCACAATCTGCATTTTGCAGGATGGAATTCCAGGAAAGCTGGTAGTGTAATTCAGTCTAAGTCCGCAGGCTTGGGGGCCGATGGTTTTAAGTTCTGATTTGGAGGGCGCCTGGGTGGCTCAGTCAGTTAAGCGTCTGACTTCAGCTCAGGTCATGGTCTCCCAGTTCACAAGTTCTAGCTTCTCGTTGGCTTTGTGCTGACAGCTAGGAGCCTGGAGCCCGCTTCAGTTTCTGTCTGTCTGTCTCTCTCTCTCTCTCTCTGCCCCTCCCCCACTCATGTGCTTGCTCTCTCTCTCTCTCTCTCTTTCAAAAATAATTTTAAAAAATATTTAAAAAATAAAAAAAAATCCTGATTTGGGTCTGAAAGTCTGAGAAACAGGAGCACCAAAGGAGCACGAATATCTAGAAGCAGCAGATATCTCCATTCAAGCAGAGAGTGAATTCACCCTTCTTTTACCTTTTTGTCTTTTTATTCTATTGTTTTATCGACACAACTATGTGTTATAGTTTGAGGTTTTAAGAAACGAATCTTTGTAGCCTTGTGGGTATGCTGCTCCTTTGAAACCTGAGCCTTTCAGCAATACCAAACGTTCCCTACCTCTTAGTTATACATCACTCATCAATCTCTATTATCAGTCAATCTTTTGAGGGAATTATGATATTTGTAATAGATTTCATTGTTACAGTCCATTAAGCTTATCTGCATATGAGTTTAATATGCTCTCACACATCAGCAAATTGGCTCAATTCATTGGCTCATCATCATTGACTCACTTTTCTTTTGTATTTTTCTGCTACATGTTACATATATGAAATGAGTAATGCCCTAGTCAATGTGTACAAGGCACTATCTGTGTTAGTTGTATTGTTAGTCCCTCCCTCACAACTGGCATTACTTTTATGAGATGACACCAACCCCCTTATTAAGTCGCATCTTCCTTTGTTTGTGCCTTGTTCCATTAAGAAATCTGCAGTGTTTTACTTTCCTTGCCAATTCAGAACCTAGCAACCATACATGGTAGGAAGGTTCTTGGTTTTAGAAAATAAATAAGGACTTGGTGCATTTCTGACATTTATTTGGACAGCATGTTTCATCACTGTGCCTCAAAAGCATGGCACAAGCTTTGTCCAATGTGTTGGATCATGAAAAGAGGAAATAAGAATAGATTTTCACGTATTTTTAAGTGAAGTAATAGCCAAATAACTACATGGTTCACTGCTTTTGGTTATGTTCACAGATGAAAGAAAGCAGGATTTTTATGGCAAACCAGTTTGTCTATTCTGCCCTTCATGCTGAGCTCATTGTTTCTGTGGGAGGAAGGATTTCTTAAAAGTTGTGGGATGCTCTGGATCTAGATTCTTCTCAACTTTTCCTGTGCACTTGCAATGCATCTAATTCTGAAATGTGTCAAGAACAGATCTGCCAAATAATTAAGTGAAAAATAATTTAAATCTGGCCCTCAAAGTACCTGGCCATTAGAAATGGCATTTTATTGGAAGCTATAAATTATAGTAATAACTCTGAGTTTAATCTAACAACTGGTTACAAAAAATTAATTTAAAACAGAATTTAAATATTTCAATATTGGAATTTTCTCTTAGGTTTTCCCCCCATACCCGCTCTGGAAATTGCATGCAACATCTTCCAACATCTTCAAGGAAGCATCTGGACTATGGTTATAGATGAACATTTCTCATTTCATTGTCTGAATACAAAGCCATTTATAGGGCAACTTATCACATAAACACCCCTTGGCATCTTATAATAGAAATCAATAACACAGCAAAAAAGAAGACAGATGTGATTTAACCATATGCTATACCAAAAGAAAATAAAAGATATCCTGTGAACTTCCTAAAACTTTCTGTATACTATTAGTTACCTTGCATCGATGCCTGATGTATACATTTAATTTTCATTAGTCTTTGGCAAAAGGAGAGTAAAATATTTGTTTGTTTTCTTTTTTTAAACACAAAAAGCATGAAATACTTAATAGAAAGACTAGAAAGAAAATAATCATTTTTAGATACATAAAACATTTTCAAATTTCTTACTGTTTTTAAATGTACTGTCACTCATTGAGATAGGAAGAAATGCTTTTGAGACATGAAAAGAAGTGGGGTAGGGGCCCATTTATCAAGAAGTAGAAGTCTAGAGGCACCTGGGTGGCTCAGTCAATTGAGGATCCAACTCTCAATACCGGCTCAGATCATGATCCCAGGGTTGTGGGATCGAGCCCAGTATTGGGCTTTGCGCTGAGTGGAACCTGCTTGGGATTCTCTCCCCCCCTCTCTCTCTCTGCTTCTCAAATGAAAAAAAGATGCAAAAGTCTACGAAGAAACAGAAAATTATTGTCTATTCTGAAGTGTGGCCCAGGTAGGGAGATACATGGACAGGTGCGGCAAGCTGATGGTTCTAGAAAGAGAAGGTGTGAGGTGGGAGAGCAGTGCCCAGGACCTGAGAGTATCAATACAGCTGATACTTTGGACCAGGGTAAGACCCCAGCACTGAAGAGAGAGTGGTGCTATCCCCGTCCCAGTCAGGGTAACGCTGCCTCCTCAGGGTAGCTCAGCCAGATGGTGGCTGAGGCAAAGAGGGCAGTGGAGACCCTTGAACACCGACAGTGACCTGAAGAGGGTCTAAATGGCATCATTTAGGAAAGAAGGGTCTAAGTGGTAAGGCAGCTAACATGCTTGGGCAGTCAAATTTGGAGAAGACACACTAAGACCTAATATAACCTTCTGACCTTGGGCAGCTGGGGCAGAAGAAAGGAGCTGGGATCCCCAGGACTGAGTTACAGTAGTGGCCACACCACGAGACTGGCAGTTTTCTCCTAATTGTCCCTCAAGGACTCCACAGGTCATTATTCTGTCTAGCTACCTTGAGGACAAGGTGATGCTGTCTAATAGTTATGCCAGCCCTCAAAATAGTTCCAGTCACTGGTATTGTGGAAGTCCCCAGCTTAGAGATGGCAAATACCTGATTTGTGTTCTCACGGTAAGAGAAAACCTGGCCAAGCACCCCATCAGCTCTTACAATAATGACTGGCCGATATTCTCCTTTCCATTTCACAACTTCTTCTTTTACCCCAGATATCCATCCCCACACTTCCTTCAATTTCTTTTATTATTTAGTATCAGAATCACACGTTCACCAGAGGTCAACTTGGGTTTTTTCTCTTCTTTTAGTACATTTAGCATTTGTTCTTATAATTCACATTTATTTTTGGGATTTTGTTGAAACAAAAAGACGAAAACTTTTAAAATATTATTTTAAATTTATAAAATAAAAAGCCACAATCTCACTAGTCACTTGTAATTTTGCATTTACTTCCAAATATTAGAGGGGACAACTTTCCCCTTTGCTTCAGCTCTTTTGAAATATGATCCTTTTTCTAGATGAAGAATTAAGAATCTGGGACTTGTCTCCTTTTCTTCTGTTTTATGTTATACATCTTTATTGAGATATAATTCATATACCATACATTTTTCCCCTTTAAAGTGTACTGTCTTTGCAGTGGTTTTTAAATGTATCACAAAGCTCTGTAACTATCCCCACTATCTACTTCCAGAAAATTTTAATCACCCTCAAAATTAACCTCACACCCATTAGCCAATTCCTTTCTTCCCCAACCCCTGGCAACCACTAATCTACTTTATGTTTCTCTGGATCTTCCTCTTCTGAGATTTCATATAAATGGGATCATATACTATGTGATCTTTGGGTTTGGGTCTTGCTTCTTTCATTTAATGCAATTTTTTCAAGGTTCATCCATGTTTTAACAAGCATCAGTACTTCATTTCTCTAGCTGGATAATATTCCAATGGATGGATATAACATTGTGTTTATTCATTCATCAGTTCGTGGACATTTGGGTCGTTTTTGCCTTTTGGCTATCGTCAATAATGCTAATATGGACATTCATGGACGTATTTTTTTGGTGGATATGTTTTCATTTATCTTGGATATAGCCTTTGTTAGTTTCCTAGGGCTGCCATAAACTACCATGGATCAGGTGACCCAAATACCAGAAGTTTATGTTGTCATAGTTGTGGAGGCTGGGTGTTCAAGATCAAGGTGTCTGCAGATCAAGGTGTCTGAGGCTTCTCTCCCTGGACTCTCTCTGCCACAGCCTTCTTGCTGTGTCCTCATATGTTCTTCCCTTAGTCACTGTGTTGTCTGTGTCCTGATCTCTTCTTATAAGGACACCAGTCACACTAGGTTAGAGCCTGCCCTAAAGAACTCATTTTCACTTAATTACCCCTTTGAAGACCTTATCTCCAGATAGGGTTATACTTTTAGGTACTAGGAGTTAGGACTCCAACATAAAAATTTTGAGGGGACACAATGAAGCCCATAGCATATACTTAGAAGGGAAATTATTGGGTCATATGGTAGCTCTAGTTAGCCTTTAGAGGAACAGTCAGTTGTCAAAGCAGCTGCACCGTCAGACATTCCCACCCACAATGCACAAGGGATTCCAGTTTCTCCACATCCTCACCAACACTTGTTGTTGTCTGTATTTTAGATTATTGCCATTCACAGGAGGTCATTTCTGAAGCGTAGCTTTTTGTGAGTGTTCCACTTACCCATGTTTTTGTTTCTTCTCTCACATTGTCCCTCTTGACTGTGATGCTGACATCATATCTGTGTATATCCTTTGTATGCTCTAAGGGCTTAAATATTTGGTCATCAGGCTGGTAATATTAGTAATCAAAATAGGTGACAACGTCAAATCTGATAAATTGTATGGCTTATTCTCAATAAGACAAACTGCAAAGATATCATAAAAAACATATCATTACTCAGAAAACAGACGGTCTGGATGAGTGCTTTTAGTTTATTTACATACTATTCATCCTACATTTGAAAACATCCTACCTTGTTGATATATACAAAGCCAATAAAGTACTGACCACTTTGTCCTTTCAATAATACACCTTCTCCTATTGAGATACTTTACAGCCAGCATAAAGATACTGACCTGGCTGAAATGTATTTTGGGAAGTGTATATACCACAGCAATCTTTCTTCTTTCAGCATGGAGCACAGTGGGGAACAAGTGGGTTACACAAATTAGAAGTCCATTATGTACACCTACTTGCATTCCAATGAAGATTTGCTGAATTTAGTTTTTCAGATAATTTATTGTTTTTCTGGGAGACCATAATACTTTCATATAATTGCATTCAAGAATATTCATTTTTTTTCAAGTCAACAAAGAAACCATTAAAACTCAAACAAAAATATTCTACAAAGAGCTATAAGTGGAAATGATCTTTCTTTTTGCCAGGTGTCTGGGAAAGGAGTTTACATTTTGCCTGAGGCCAATCCTTTTCTAATGTCTTCTTAATATCTTTGGAACTTACATCAATGCAGAAACGAATAAACTGATAAAGTTATTCTAAACACCGAGGTCTCATTTCCACCGAAACTTGTTTTTTCTTTTTTATGGGAAATTTATTCAATCTGAGCTTCTTTCTTGGGTGAATCTTGTTGGGCTGGTCACACCCAGAAATTCAGCCCAAATGTCATCTCTGCAAAACTTTTGGGGATGCTCTCAGCAGAATCCCATGTCTCTCTCCTCTGTTCCCTGCTTGTCTTCTGTCATAGCATCATCACCAGCGGCTACCAGGTTCCACATGTATCCATGTTTTCATTCGGGTCAGTGGTTCTCAAGGGTGAAAACATGTCAGTACCACCTGAAGAGCTTTTCAAATACCTGCTCCATCTGGGATCCAAACACAGGAAGAGCTAAGTCGTGTTCCAAACCGAGCAGACTGCTCTTGGTTCCTCAGTGTTGGACCCTGGGGTATTTGGTCAGAATCTGGGGAGGGCAGGATGCCATTCTCTGCCAAGATTTTCAGATGGATCCTTGTCTCTTCCCCTATCCTTTGCCTATCTTGTGGTCCAGCTCCGCTAGAGGAGACAGTGGATGTTTGTCTGAACATGAAAAATTTACCAATTATGCATTTCACAGACACATCTAAGGGGGTGGGTATAAGATAAGTCTTGGTTGAAAAGATATTTTAGTAGAAAAAATAAATTTAAAAATGCAGATAGTTTTTATTGAACACATGTGAAATGTGCTAGTTTGTTCATTTAATTTAATTCCCCCCATAACTCCAAGAAGCATGTATTATTATCCTGACTTGAAGGATGAATAAATGTCCTCAGAGAAATTGAGCAGATTGCTTGAGATCATACACTCTAAGTAACAGAATGGGGATGAGGCAAGTCTTTTGGCTCATACACAGCCTTCCTTTTAATGTTTATTTTTAATGCCCAAGTTTTTATGTTGTTATTTTTGTTATATATAATTTTTTCATATTATTTATTATTATATTATTTATGTTAATATGAATTATTTAAATCACATAAATGACGTAAATACATAAATACGAATATAAATAGTAGCAAAGTATGTTAATATTAACATATTAATACTATTTCTAATGTTTGAACCAAGTTAGGCAAAAAAAATTAATACCCATTTCAATCCAGAATGACAATGTCTAAATGGAAGTGTGAATTTTATTATGCTTATGAAGTACCCAGGCCAAATCTGAGTCTGCTGGTATCATGTGGTGATTTTTAAAAAGACAATTGGTTTAGTATGAACCTGCAGCTGGTGTGTGTCTCCTTATACATGTGCATGTGTGTGCACGGGTGTGTGTGCACGTGTACTGATCGTGTGGGCTGAGGGTGTCTGGTTCTTCTTTGTGGTCCTTGCTCAGGATCTGATGTGAGCAGCAGACACCTGTGTCCTTCTGAGATTAGTTTCACTCATGCTGTCAAATTTATCCCTTTAGTGTAAGGTGTTGGTATTGTAACTGGGGTGTGTTTACCACTTCGGGGTGCCAGTCATATGCCTGGGATGGAGAAGGTTGTATCTAGACTGGGCGCATCTATCAGAGATTTGTTGAAACCGGCATGCTAACTTATGGATCGTCAGGTGAAGTAGGTGGTGGGCACAACAGAGTTACGTTCATAGGTGTGTGCACGTGTATGTAGTGTTGGATAAGGACTAGATTGGAGTCAGAGGATCCTTGTACATAATTAAGCATCAAGTAAGACATCACATCAAGAATGTCTACATCTTTATAATGACTGCTCATAACATGGATCTCATTTGTCGGTGTTAGTCCCTCTGAAGAATATGGAGACTCTGTGGGGAAATAAAATGGAAGGTCCCTGAAAAGGAAATGGGAGAGTGTTTCAAGCTATCTGAAGAACCAGTTATTTTTCCCCTAATTGTTGCAGACTGATGCTTGTGTCGGTTCATATCAGATGCGACAGGAACAAACTGGCTTGCTCCCTGTTCAGTGAGATTGTGTACAATGATGATGCACTTGAGTATCAGGCATTGTCAACTTGCTATACAAGTGTCTAAATGCCCACTTCCAATTTCTGTGCTTATCTCATCAAGAGATAGGTAAAGTCGGCAGACCGGTGCCAGTCTATGGACCACACTTTTAAGTACCGATGCTGCAGACGAGCCTTATCTACTGCTCAGCCCCACCCACGGCCCACACTGCCAGTAGATGGTATGAGGATGTAGACACACTTGATAACAATGCCATAGGTAATGTTTATATATGCACATGGCTATTCTAACTCCATGATAGTCCTTTTACTGCACTGTATTGTTCGAGTGGTAATGACCTCTTGACTACTTTATTTCTTAGTGCATAGATACAGTAAGGAAAATATCTTTTCTGGCTTGAAGGATGACTCCCTTGTGTAGAAATACACAAATATCATAGCGGCAACAGCCGTTGGGATCATCACCTATATCTGTATATATCGCAGTCAGTAGTCTGGGCAACTTGCAAAAATGGGAAGAATGGCAGTTACTTCTGGGGACAAAAACCATGGCTGGTGACAGAGAATGAGAAAATGGTGCCTCTGAGGCAGAAAATTTGGGAGAAGAATAGAAATGTTTAAAAAAGTACTATAAAATTGTGTTCTTTTTCCCATTTTTCTACAAAAGCATCTTCCTGTTTAAGAGTTTTTTGGAGTTTGATTTATTTTTAGAATTTTTCAAGTGCTCACTCCTGGAGACACTTACTTCAATTTGAGGGATGAAAGGTGTTGGCAGAGAACAGAGGTGATTCAAAGAGAGAGAGAGAGAGGGAGGGAGGGTGGGAGAGAGAATCTTAAGCCAGCTACATGCTTAGTGTGGAGCTTGATGTGGGGCTCGATCCCATGACTCTGGGATCATGACCTGAGCTGAAATCAAGAGTATGATGCTCAACTGAGCCTCTAGGCACCCCTACCCTCTGTTATTCTTCTGTTTATGGAAAGTATATTGAGGAGGTTGTTGGACCTCTTGGTTTTAGCATTTTATGTCAGAAGTAAATGCCTATGGTATGATTACATTGAGTGGATTGATTGGGGATTAAGTTTTGGTGCAGAAAATATTCAAGTTGAGGCAGCAGGGTTAGCTATTAAGGTAAACATTTGCTCTACAGTGTGATACCATGATAGCTTCAAAGCTTGTTCTACAGCCAAGCCTCTGACTGCTAAGCAAATTCTCTCCTTGATCTGGAGGCAGGGTATACATATAGTCTGTAGGCTGTTCTACCTCTTACTTCTCCCAGTCCGGTAATTTTAACATCTGTGTGTACTTTGTAAGACAAGCCTGGAAACAAGATAAGGAAAAATTAGAAATGGCAACACTGCTTCTCTCAGGAAATAATTCTTGGCAATAAGTGGTCACGAACTGCAACTTTTTTTGGCTGATGTTGTGAAACTACATGAAAGATGAAAAATCCCAGTGCTCCAAGTAACTATCATTTGGTTAAGCGTGGATTCTGAGGAGAGAGGACATGAAAGATGAAACAGAAGATTCTCTAAAATGTGGTGAATTTTCAAAATTTAGACCATCGTTTGAAAATTGATCTCCTTTTTTTTTTGGATGAGCGTATCACTTAAAAATATTTATTCCATTTTTATTTGAGGCACCTGGAGAATCAAGAGCCTTGAACAGAGGTGACAGTTTTACGTTTGGTAGCCTTGAGCACAACTGGGTACAGTCTGTGCCCTGGAAAGTGTAGTGTGCAAATACTGAATGCACGTAACAGAGACTCACGGTGGATGCCCCACCAAGGACCAGCAAGAAATGAGATGTAGGTGAGATGGAAAAGTAGGGAGAGGACACATTTGTGGAGAATGCACTATTCTGAATTTGAGGCATTGTGGCAAATCCAGTAAGCTGCATGTTGCCCTGGAACACTCCTCATCCCTTGAGAGTGATAGAAAAAGGCTGTTCGTCTCAAAATATTTCCTTGGCTTCTTTTGTTGGCAGTTACCGTATTTCATTCAATCTGAGCTGCCATCAATTATAAGGGAGAGCTTATTTTATTTCCACTGAGAAAGAAAAAAAAAACCACTTACGATTAAACTGTGACACAATCATGACTTCTCATTGAGATTTTCTATTTTATGCTTTTTGCAAGAGGTTTTTTTATACTTTAATTAATTGGTCACACCAGCCTCTCATTACCTTGAAATATCTTTTTATCCATTCTAGGGACGAGGCCATTTGTCCCGCTCTCAGTGGCGGTGTTTGGTATGTGTTGGGCAGTCCCAACATCAGTAATTTGTGCCTATCTCAGTAATAAGATTTTAATAAAGCTTTATCTTCCCGTGGATTCTATCCTCCCTTAGTTTCCATAAAACTTTTTTTCCAAGAAAATATATCTCAGTATAAATCCAACGGAAACAAAATCACTCTCCTGAAGAGATATTTGCACCTCCATATTCACTGAAGCAATATTTACATTAGCCAAGATATGGAAACAACCTCAGTGTCCATCAGTGGGTGAATGGATAAAGAAAATGTGATGTATATGTAATATCTATCTGTTATCTATATGTCTGTCTGTCTGTCTATCATCTTTATGTGTGTGTGTGATACGTATATGATGCATACCCACACACAGTGGAATACTATTCAGCAATTAAAAATAAGGAAATCTTACTATTTGCAACAACATGGATGATTCTTGAGGGTATTATGCTAAGTGAAATAAGTCAGACAGAGGAAGACAAATGCTACATGAACTCACATATACGTGGGATCTAAAAAAAACCAAACTCCTAGAAACAGAGATCAGATTTGTGGCTGTCAGAGGTAGGAGGTGTGGGGTGGTGAAAAAAAATGGGTGGAGGTGGTCAAAAGGTACAAATTTCCACGATATAAATACATTCTGGAGGTCTAATATACAACATGATTATTATGGTTAACAATACCATTTTGTACATCTGAAAGTTGCTAGGAGAGTATATCTTAAAAGTCCTCATCACAAGGAAAATAATTGGTAAATATGTGAGTTGATGGATATTAACTAAATATATTTGGTAATCATTTAACAATATATAAATATATTAAATCATTTTAAACTTATACAGTGTTATACACCAATTATGTCTTAATGAAACTGGAAAATATAATAAGAAAAAGAAATGACGAAATTGTAGTCATCCTCCATCAATTTCACTACCACCAATTGTATGCCTTACTGTTCTATTTCCATGCCTTTCGCTTAAATAGTAAATTTGTGATTCGATGCTGAATCACAGTGCAATATTTTAGAATATGTTTTCAATGCATACAAAACACACAGTATCAGTAAAATGAAGAGACTCAATTAAGTTGACAATTGAACCACTCTGATCCATGGTAGAGCATTCACAGACAATACCAACTGTTGCATTGCCAACAGCAACAGGAAAGAACCCAACTGTGAGACATGTCCGGCTATCAAAGAGGTTCAAATATTAAAGAAGCATATTTTAGAATTGAGGAACATGATTGAGTGAAGTCAGTGGGACCCTAATATAGCTACTGTGTGTACCAAATATATGTATAATCAGCTGTGACTATATTTTAAGAACCGATGCAGTAATACATTATACAACTAAAGGACGTGAGTATCAAATCAAGTGAATTCAGGCAAGAACTGAACCAGAAGGATGGCTGATATGGTTTGCTGTGCTGTATATTTTCAGATTTCTTAATTCCTTATGTGAGATAAGCTTTACTCAAAAGGACATTTTTGCATTGCTTCTGCTTATTTGTATGTGGTAATCTTTATCCATATTAAGATGAGTGGCAAAACAAAACCATTTTGAATCATTCCATTTGTGTAATAAGAATAATATATTTCTACAAAGATTGGAAATGCAACAAAGCCCAAAAAAGTTAAAAACAAAATTATTTTCAATGTTACCATCCAGTAATAAGCAGCCTCTACCACCTAATGATAAAGGACATTGAACACGTATTTTGCATAAGACACTTGTTCTATGTCTTGCGGATTTTCTAATGAATGAAACCTTATTCTTGGTTCCAGTGGAAGTTGTTGGGTAGGGAATAGAAGAATGTCCCAAATAACTACACCAGATAACTTGTGCTGAATGTCATGAGGGAGGTAACGGAGTTTTACATAAGATTGGAGGCAGTTCAGTGAGAAAGCATTCTGTGGAGGAGGTGATTTTGGTATAAATCTTCATGGGTAGGGTGTTCAGGTAAATATGAAGGAAACAGGCAATTTCAGAAGGAGGGAGATATTAATCAACAATCAAGCAAGAAATTCAGTTAGATTATGATCATAAATGCTCCAGTTTTCCTGGGCATGTGGTAGGATTCTGCATACCCTAGAAGTTGGGTGTGGTCATGTGATGGATTTATACAAGTGAAATTTTAAGGGAACAGCCTGATTCCCCACATTCTTCCCTAATGATGTTTGCAATGGTGATTGTTCTGTTGGCCTATGTTCCTGGTTGTTTATGATCAGTAGAGACTCTTGACCAATCCACAGTGGACATGATAAGAGAAAGAGAAATAAAGCTTATCTGATTTAATCCACTGAGATTTTGGGGGGTTGTTTATTACTGCAACCTAACCTAACATATCCTGACCATTACATCTGGATATAGAACATGTGAAGACAAAGAATAAGAGATAAGGTAAAAAATTTACGGTGGAATCATTCAATGCTTGAATAGCATAAAAATATGTGGACATCTGGATTTTACATTATAAACAGTATACAGCCATTAGTACTTTTGTTGTTTGTTTTTTTTTAATAGGAAGATGGGATTGTCTGGTCTACATATTAGAAGGATTTGTTTTGCAGTGTTCTGTAGAGTGAGTTGGAGGAAGTACAATAACCAAGTAAGGACATTAAACAGGAGACCACTGTTGTAGCCAAAGTGAGGGCACGAGTTTTAAGTAGGGTGCAACAATGGGAAGAGAGGGTAAAAGATCTTGTAGAAATAATACAGAGGTCAAGATGAAGAGATTTGTACACAAGGGACATCACATGACCCTGTTGTCATTCATTGAATTGTGTCCCCTCAAAATAGATCTGTGCGAATCCTAACTCCTCATACCTTTGAATGTAACTGTATTTGGAAATAAGGTCTCTACAGAGGGAATCAATTTAAAATTATGTCATTGGGGTGTGTCCTCATCCAATATGACTGGCGTCCTTATAAAAAGAGGAGATTTGACCTCGAGTCAGACATACGCAGAGGGAAGATGATGTGCAGAGCCAGAGAGAAGATGGTTTTCTGCAAGCCAAAGAGAGATGTTTCCCTCCAGTCTTCAGAAGGGACCAGTCATGGGACACCTGAATTTTAGTCTTCTGGCTTCCAGAAATATCAGATCATAAATTTCTGTTCAAGCCACCCAGTTTATGGTATTTTGTTACGGCAGCCCTAGCAAACTAATATAACTATTAAAGTGTTTTTAAATGTTAACCTCCTTCATCTTTAAAGATTTCAGACTTCCCTTTTCCCCTTATATATACTTCCATTATTGTCTAAATTAAATCAGAAGCATGGGAGTAACTTTCTGCTCCTCAGTGTATAGGCAGAGTTCATCATTCCAACCAATTGACTTTTGTGGAAATTTGCATTTCATCCTTTACTGATTGTCTCCTTTCTCATTTTAGAAAGGTCGTAAAGCTTAACATATTTGTTTTTGCAAACAAAAGCTCTACCTGGAAAGATGGAATAAGAAGGTTACATTTTTAAAACTCCAGACAGCCCAGAATTCTGCTTAATTGAAAAAAGCCCTTCGTTGTGATGAATACAGTCTTTACTTTAATATCTAGCTTCATTGAAATCTCTTACAATCAGTGATTGAGTTAAAGGCATCAAGGTAAAAAAGCCTGACAGGCCTTCACATATTTCCTACCTAATAGTAATGGCCTCTGCATTAGAGATTTTTACTTGCTATCTTCTAAATTCTAGAACGCAGAAGGTGATGTGAGAAAATCTTTATAGGAATACAGGGCTCTAGGTCACTGATATTCACAAACTCGCATACACTAAATTTTAATGCCCAACAGTTGATAGACTATTGCCTTGTGAAATATTTATTATTTAACCACACTTTGAAGGTCCTACACTGGGAACCTATAAATCATTTTCTTTGTAATCTTAATTTGGTCCTGGAAAATTCAATCTCTTTTATTTTATAATATGGCTATTGAATCAAACTGGAATATAGAAGTTGGTTCTGTAAATTCTCCAATTAAGATTTTATCCAAGCCTTGCTTCACTAACTCATGCATTTCACTCATTCATAGTAATGGATACAAAACCTTAGTTTTAAAATGCTTATTTGGATTCACATTATAAGATTTTTGGATATGTACTAGTTTTATTCAAAGAATGAATTGAAAGATAGCCTTGAGAGAACTGAAATTTACATAGTAAGCTATGTTTTAATTTCTCGGCCAATGTTGTTGGCAATGATTAAAAGTGAGTCCCAAATTATGATACCCCTGAAAATTAGGTATAGTAAAATCTGGCCTAACAATTCTTGACATATAAGATTTAGTAAGTATAACATGTTTACCAAAATCACACTCACAAGATATTTTAAATTTATGTATTTATTTACCCAGAATCTTGTTATGAGGGTGTTTGACATAGAAGATGGACTGAAGGATAACATCATTCACGAATCAAACATTTAATGGGGCCCTATGAATAAAGCAATATTTTAAATACTATGGATTCAGAGACAAAAAAGGCAATGCCACTGGCACATTGTTCCAGGAGGTATATGTGTGAATGAATAATAAAGATATATCGTAATACACATAAGCACACATGTTTAGTAAATGCTTGAGTCTGGTGTGTCTGAATAGTTTTAAGTTTACATTCGATTTACCTTCTAAGAACTATTAGGTCAATTCGGTCAGAACATCTGGAAGGATATTCGAGGCAAAGAAACAGCTTAAGACAAAAGTCTAAAGTATAGAAGCGTGGGGACAATCTGGGGCCCAGCACACATCAGACATGGTTAGAGAAAGAACTGGTCGTACGAGGGACACACGGTAGAGCTAAAAGTTGGTTTGCATGGTTTTTGCACGGGCGCTTCATCCAAACAACAGGGAACTGGAGGATTATAAAGCTGATGAAAAATGGAAATTGCATTCAACAGACTGACTCCGCCAGCACGTGATTCTAGAGAAAAGCAAACACGGAGGTCATGTCGAGCATGCATAATTACATCATTCCAGTTCTGCCTCTGCAACTGATTATTTGGGTCATCTTTGCCAATTCATTCACTCTCCAGGCACATATCAAATGAAATGGCTCACTCGGAGGCTCTCTAAGCCTATTTGCAGCTTAAAACACAAGCTGGAGGTCTGACATGACCACTTTGGTTGTCACTTGATGCTGGAATCCATTTGCACTTTGTCAAATGCACGCACATGTCATTGTCAGTGACACCAACTAGAAAGCAATGATGAGCACAGATATTTGATACACATTCTGATATTTTTTTCTTGGCATCTAAAAGGCCTTGAGGTATTTATTTAAACCTCTCTTACAGTAATGGACATTTAGCATACATTTTTAGATATACTTAGCACCGCGTGAATGTTTTGCTTTGTGAGACTTTTCCACCTTAGGAGTTCTATGGCCTCAGGGTAGGAACTAGGAACCCATTTCCTCACTTTCTTTGCATCTGGCGTTTAACACATGACCTTGACTCCATCATTCAGACGCATCTGCCCAAATTTCATTTTAGAAGAGAGCGAGCTGAAGGAGGAACCCATGTGGTGGCGACATCTATCTTTACAAAGCAGCAATTAGATGGATCCTGGCAGAGGAATTCCTCAGCCAGCATCACTGGTACAAGCTCAAGAGCTGGCATCTTTTTTTTTTTTTTTTTTTTTTTTGAGAGAAAGAAAGCGTGAGTGGGGGAAGGGCAGAGAGAGAGGGAGACACAGAATCTGAAGCAGGCTCCAGGCTCTGAGCCGTCAGCACAAAGCCTGATGTGGGGATCGAACTCACAGACTGTGAGATCAGTGAGATCATGACCTGAGCCGAAGTCAGACACTTAATCGACCCAGCCACCCAGGCTCCCCTCAAGAACTGGCATCTTTGATGGGAGCAACTGGGCTCTACTGTGGCCCCTGACGGTGTGACTTGGGTCTTAAGCTAGCTGTACAGTTTCCAAGTACAGTTCTTGACCCTCCTGGAAAGTCTGTGAGCTATCTCTATTGCTTAGTAAGTTTATTTCTGCTTCAACTAACAAGAGGGAATTCTCATATTTACATCCAAGAATTCTTTCTGATTCAGCAATCTGACTCCTTTATCTTTTGACAGACTTTTTCTGCTAGAGGAGTGGAGCTTTCTATCATGATCCATGACAGAATGCCATTTCTCTTGGAATAAATAAGAAAAATTTTCCCCAGCGATCTCTTGATGATGCCCAAGGTGGCCAATGTCCAAATAAACTACCTCAGGACTAAGCAGTGAGTCAGTCTGGTGCTGTTGGGTCTTCTCTCTGCCATCTCCAAAATCTGATGTAAAAAATGGGTCTAAGAAAACAGCTGCTGACACTTACAATCTCTTGATAGAGAGATTGAGTGATAGAAGAGATAAGGAAGAGAAGGATCAGAAAGAATAGAAAGAAAGTGGATCTGTAATGAGAACAAAAATCAAAACTGGTTGGAGGAAAGGAAGGTGAAAGAAAGTATAATTGTCTGCCTGGGACTTTGGAACAGGATGGATTCTGTATGCTTAAATACATCCCAAGTATTTAAGTGCCACCCCAAGTGCCACCGTGCCTTAAATTGTACCATTCAGTTATAATTTATTTTGATGAATTATGGCTCTCTTCAGTTGTCTCCTTTACAATGGATATGTCAAGCCCAGGTAACCTACCAAGTCATTAACAACTCCAGGAGACAATGAGCCAGAGAGTCTTGAGATTCCCATTGCCTGGCACGCATCTTTTCTTTGCCTCCCTCACCTTTTGTCAATTGCACCCTGCATTCTTTCCCAGCTGTCACTCCCCTTTTCCTGAAAAATCACTCTACCTATAATCCCCCACTCTATTTTCACAAGCTTTCACAAAGATTATTTCTAAAGATTCACAGAGTCGCATTCTCCATGTGACTGCAATGGGGATTTGCCTCCCCAAGGATATGAAATCTCTAGATGGGGAGACTTTTGATCTTTTCTTTTCCTATTGCCTGTATCCGTCCCACCTCTGCAAGTTCTGCAGAGAGGCATGTTCAGTTTTGCTTTAACCTTCTTAGAGTATCATGGGGCCTTCACAGGGTATCATGGGGCCCTGATCCAGCCTTACACTAACAGGTTCACAGGACTTTTTGTTCATTCCTTTCAAGCCATCAAGCCTGACTGGAACACCTTCAGGTCTTCTGCATTTTACTCTTCCCACACTTCTGTCTCCTTAGACACCTTCACCCTGTCTCCACATAGCCCCTTCCCCACCCCAGATGCAACACTGACATGCAAAATACATTTGGGTGGATTATTTGGACATTCATATATTATCTGGATGCAGCATATATGTGTGCAGAGGCTGCGATGGCTAGTTAATGTATGTAGAGTTCTACGTGACTTCAACTGTGTAAGGTTATGTGACAGAAAATGTAAGTAGTTCCTGGGAGCCTCAGTCAGGGCGTATGTCCTCCAGAATAGTACTTCTCAATGTTTTTCTCTGTGGAGTGAACATGAGAGATGCATTTCCAAGGAAGAAGCCCCTATTGGCCATTCTCAGTAGATCTGTTTTTTCTTCTCTTTAAGAGAATGTAACCAAGTGCACTTTCTATCAAAGAGATTATAGGGAGTCATTGAAGACTGCTTTAAATGTAACCATGTCGGTTTTTCACAACCATCACTCATGTTGGTAACACATGCTTATTACAGACCTCACTGCTGATTAGAACACATGGGTAGAGGGGCACCTGGGTGGCTCTGTTGGTTAAGTGTCCGACTTTGGCTCAGATCATGGTCTTGCAGTTTGTGAGTTCCAGCCCCATGTCGGGCTCTCTGCTGCCAGCAGAGTCTGCTTCGAATCCTCTTCCCACCCTCCCACCCCTGCCCTTCTCTTGCTGTACTCTCTCTCACTCTCAAAAATAAACATTAGAAAAAAAGAGCATACATGTAGGAAGCAGCACCTCAGCCTAGGGTTGCATGACCGGATTTCTTGTCTACCTCTCAAATGCCCTCGCACTTCCTGTTCTCACAATGCCTTTTTTACCCCCTTTGTCATCTTACCTCACCCTTCTGTAATTGCTTCCTCTTCCAGCATATATTTCCCAAGAATCTAAATGCGACTTGCTCTTAGTAACTGTGCCTTTTCAAAATTATATATTACAGTCAGCTCTTTTCTACTAAGAAGGAATAAGGTAGCTGAACTTCATCCACTCATCCTCACCTAGACTCACTCACCTAGTATTTACCTGACAAACATTTTTGGAAACAGATGGACAAGACATTGGCCTAAATCTTTACTGACTCTGCTTTCGGCAAAGCTGGCTGAGGGTTTTGAGCAAACGCTTATATTTAGCAGGTGGCAACATCTTCACTTTGTAAGGGTCAAAAAAGGAATCCGAGAAGCATATTAACTATAGCAGCACAGTTAGAATGTTCACCCCAACAAATCAGTGTAACTATTTTCCATGTCTGTTCTGTGACTTCTCTCAGCCATACACCTTGAAGGCTCTGATAATAAACACACATGTAGGCACAGGGTTTTCTATTGTCTCTTCACCAAATCAGTGAAAATCAGACATATTCATGAGGAAGATGCATAAGCCTGTATCTTCAAAAGGATAGAGACTCACCAGGTTTAGGTTTTTATGTAAAATTTAAATTTAACGAGATCTACACATTTATACACTGAGGAGTGGGGAAATAGAACGAAGAGTGTGAATGTGATCTGATATTTTGTTACAATAATTTTTTGTAACTTACAGAAAGCATATTATTTTAACTAAAGATATAGTTTAACTCAAATGAAGTCTTCTAGAATCCTCTCAACATGTCACAGTCTTACATAGAGCTATGTGTGTATTTCAGTTTGCTACATGTGTATATGTCTATATAAAATTACCTCCCTAAGGGTGGGTGATGGGTATTGAGGAGGGCACCTTTTGGGATGAGCACTGGGTGTTGTATGGAAACCAATTTGACAATAAACTTCATATATTGAAAAAAAATAAGTAAATAAAATAAAATTACCTCCCTAGAATTTTAACTTATCAGTAAAACTTAATTTATTAAAAACTAAAATAAGTATACTTGTTTTAACTGGTTGATACATTATATTTTTTGAAAATGTTTTTAAAATATTGATTTTCTCCTTCATTTTGAAAATATTTCCAATGATTTTAGCTTCAAATGGGATTTATTCACTTGTTTGTATAACTTTAATATTGTGCAGTTTTTCTTTCTGAGATTGTCATAAATAAGAATGAGATTTGGTTTTAGCTGGTGTCATTTATATGACCTAAAGAGATTAGTTATTGCAGAGTCTAAATGGAAAGACGTTGGTGAATTTACACTCATCAAAAAGGCCCATTTATTATTTCTGTGTCTAATTAAATGTAATAAATCCACTTTAAGAGGCTTTGCTCATGTGATGTGCAATGCCATTCCCACTCCATAATTGAATGACATACCCTTTATCACCTTTGTTTATATATAATGGAACAAAAAAGCTGCATAGTTAGTTCTGATGACATTGGCCAGGTTCTCCTTTCTGGGGATAAACATGGACATCTCATGATACACGGTCTGCCTTGATGATGCAGGTATCATGATTTGGGACCCTTTTCACAGAATAACAGTCTTGGTTTTATGACTTTGTGTGGAGTATAGTTTGAGTTTCATGGTCCATTAGCAACTAGTTTCCACGCAAGGCTCTGGCTTCTCAACACAGTACTCAGTGAAGAGCTTGCGGAGGCTGTGGTTGCTGCCAGTCTGTCACTTAAGGGTAGGCACCTCTGCATGTGCTGTGCTGGGGCCAGCTCCCAGGCACACGCTCATGTTGAGGAAAACCCAGTTTCTACAGCCTCACGATGCTCCCAGGGAAACATCACTACCATCCCCAAAGGGATACTGGTCCAGAAGCTACTGTTAATCATTTTTTGTGTGATAATATGTGCCAATAGCATACACATGCACACATGTGTGCCTGTATACACAGCACATTGCGTAACGCATCACCCAAATGATTCTATTTTCTATAATTACTAAAATTTCAAATGTCAACATGTAAAAAAGAACTGTAAATAAGAATCCAATGTTTTCATATAATAATATCCCAAAGGCAGTGTCTCTAAGGGTGGCAGAAAAAACAAACTCAACAAGCAATGAACCAAAAAATAAAAACATTAAAAAAAAAGAGTGTGTGGGGCGCCTGGGTGGCGCAGTCGGTTAAGCGTCCGACTTCAGCCAGGTCACGATCTCGCGGTCTGTGAGTTCGAGCCCCGCGTCAGGCTCTGGGCTGATGGCTCGGAGCCTGGAGCCTGTTTCCGATTCTGTGTCTCCCTCTCTCTCTGCCCCTCCCCCGTTCATGCTCTGTCTCTCTCTGTCCCAAAAATAAATAAAAAACGTTGAAAAAAAAATTAAAAAAAAAAAAAAAAAAGAGTGTGTGTGTGTGTGTGTGTGTGTGTGTGTGTGTGTGTGTGTGTGTGTGTTGGAGGATGTCATTGAGAAGACATTACCTCTGGTTGACCCATACGCTGGACCCAGGCAATCAGAGGCTTTTCACCCTCTCCCCTGTCCTTGCAATGTACACCCTGCTCACCATTCCCACGTTGGGAGCTGTTTCCCAGGATGCAGGAGATTGAAAGAGTAGGATTGAGAGCAGGACGCAGGATTGAGAGAGCAATTTGTTCCTGAGACCATCTGGATGGCACAGGTGACTGAACTCAGTGAAAGCCTCTGTATAAAGATTCTGACCTGCAGGTGATGAGATCCACTCCTCTTGTGACCTCCTGAGATAAGGATTGTAAGTATGTTCCCTTGCTTGTCAGAACTCCCGCTTAGCGCTCTGGAGTGGCCTGCCTCTTTCCTTCGTCTCTCCTTGTCCTCCATGTATGTGGCCGGTTGGCGACCCAACAGTGTCTGAGATGGAAGAGATTGAAATGTGATGGCAGAGAAGCTCCTGGGTGGCTCAGATCATGATCTCATGGTTCATAGGTTGCAGTCCCGCGTCGGGCTCTATGCTGATAGCTCAGAGCCTGGAGCCGGCTTTAAATTCTGTGTCTTCTCTCTCTGTCCCTTCCTCACTCGCACTCTGTGTGTATGTGTCTCTCTCTCTCTCAAAAATAAATAAAAACACTAAAAAAAAAAAAAAAAAAAGAAAAAGAAATGTGACAACAGAGAGAAATTGCTCCTTAAAGTAGCAGGTCTCTGCCTTCATAAAAAAGATGATTCCCCTTTGAAGACAAAGGAAACCAAAACCCTTTATTCTTAGGGTCCTACCCTCCCTTATGTTTAACAAATGATCCTGCCCTCATAAAACACAGAGCCATAAGGGAGGGAGTGTGGCACCTGCCAGGGTAAATAACTTGAATTCTGGCATTCATTAGCTGGCTTCTGTGGACAAGTTACTTAGGCACTAGGTCTCGATGCTCCTACCCACGCACTGGGGTTGCCTTGTGTAGGGGTTATTTACTATATTTTGGCAGGGCCCATTTCCCATCACGGAAGCAAAAAATATTTGTTTTCCAGCCTCAATATTTGTTTTCCAGCACTGGCAGCCAGTGTATCAGCACATCCAATGAATTTTACTGTTTTCTCTTTTGTTTGTTTTTGTTTCTGTTTTTAACATACAGAGAAAGATACAAAATACCACTGTCAGTGGGGTCTCATATTGGTGGCGAGGGCCAGAGCCACATCTGGTGTCCAATCACAGTGTGTTCTCAGCACAACAGACTTCCAGTTTTCAAACCAGGACTTCAGAGTTTCTACCGATTCTTTGAGTTTCCATTATGTTTTTATTTAACCTTAAAAAAACCCAAAGCATTTGTTTTATATTATATGCCCTAAAGAGTATCTATAAACATATAATTTAATGGATAATGAACATTCACACACACACACCTATATTACCACTATTAAGGGGCACCTGAGTGTCTCCGTTGGTTAAGTGTCCAACTCTTGATTTGGGCTCAGGCCATGATCTCATAGTTTGTGGGTTCCAGCCCTGTGTCGGGTTCTATGAGCTGAGAGTGTGGAGCCTGCTTGGGATTTTCTCTCTCCCTCTCTTTCTGCCCTTCTCCCTTCTCAAAATAAATAAATAATTATTTTTTTAAAAAGTAGGGATTAAGAATACATTTAAATCCTCTTATATCCTTTGCCACTTGCATTATCTTCCTCCTCCTCAGATGTAAGTACTGTTTGAAATTTATATTATCGTTCTGCCCTTGTAGTTTTACCACATATGAACAAATCCCTAAACAATGTATCGTGTGGTTTTTCTGTCTTCTTTTGAACTTTACATAAATGAAGTCTTTCTACATATTCTTCAGTGATTTTCAGTTTTCAATTATGTTTTTTGAACTTGTTCATGACCTTGCGTGTAGTTTCATTTCATTTCCAATGTTGTACCGCAGGTGGTTAATACACAATTTGAGGCAGAGAGGAGCTTTTCAAAGCTATCAGTGCCTGGATTCTACCAAAAGCCATGAGAGCCTTATCTCCAGGGTAGGCTTAGTTGTTGGTATTTTTAAAAACCTCTCTCCCATTTCCAATGTGTAGCTAAAGTTGATACCCACTGCTTGTTAGCATTTCATTGTTAACTAAGCCACATTTAGTTTTCTCTTCACTTGCTTGTAGTTTTTACTACTATAGGCAATGTTGGTGTAGATAGTCTTATAAAACACAACTCCTGAGGATCTATGCAATATTTCCTGTATACAATACATGTAAGAATAAAGTGTTCTGGTTCATACAAGACATTCATGTTCAAATTTACTAAATTATGACAAACTATTTTATGAAAGTTCCTATTTCTCTACATCTTGCCAACATTTGCTATTTTCAGACTTTTAAGATTTTTGCCAGCACAGTAGATGTGCAATACCATATTGTGATGATTTCAAATTTCCCTTCTGTTAATATTACTGGAAATGTGCATCTTCTTATATGTCTTTTAGTCATTTGTTGTTGTTGGTGGTGGTGGTGTTGTTTTCTGGTGAATTTCCTGTTCATATTTTCACCCACTTTTCTTTTGGGAAGTTTGTCTTTGATAGATTTGGACAAGTTCTTAATATATTCTGGAAATCAGTCTTCTGCCTTTGTCTTTGAAAATGTTCCCATTTGTAGGTTATCTATTGCTCCATTTATGGTGTCTTAGGATGAACAGAAATCTTAATTTTAATGTAGTCATAAATATCAAGCTTTTCCTTTATGAGTTAACTGTTAAAAATGTATTTTTTAAAATAAATCTTTCCTTACTCAGAATCATGAAGTTATTTATCTATATTTTCCTTTATTAAAGGTTTTTCTTACACATTTAGAAGTCCATGATCCATCTGTAGTGTGTGTGTGTGTGTGTGTGTGTGTGTGTGTGTGTGTAGCATCAGCTAGAGATATCATTTAATTTTTATGCTTTATAGATAACCAGGCATTCCAGTTCCGAGCTTTTCATTCTGTTCCACTGATATGCTTGCATTTTCCTGTGCCAATCCTACATTGTTTTAGTAACAATAGATTGTTTTATCAATTCTTAATATCGGTGAAAGTTATTTGTCATTATTCTTCTTTTTCAGGAGTGTGTTGACTACTGTTGGAGCCTTGCTCTTCCAAATAGATTTAGAATTAGCTTACCAAGTTCTATGAAAAGCACTTGTGTGATTATGATTGGAATTGCATTGAGTCTATAAATAATTTGGGGAGAATTAGTATGTTTATAATAAGTGGATTTCCCCATCTATGGATATATATATATTATTTTTTGTTAATGGCTTTCAATATCTTATAATTGCCTACAAAATGTTCATGCATACAGTTTGTTAATTTAATTACAAATATGTTATTTTCTGGTTGCTAGTAAAATGGTGTTTTAATTTAATTTTCTAATAGTTCTTTGTTGGGGTAGAATGTCACTTTTTATTTTTGTAAACTATACATAACATAGTATTTACCATTCTAGCCACTTGTAAATGTACAATGCAGTAACATTATGTACATTCACAACGTTATATAATTATCACCCCCATCTAAACCCAAAACTTTTTCACTATCCCTGACATAAATTGTGCACCCATTAAACAATAACCTCCTAACCCCGCCCCCTCTGGCGCCACGGTCCCTGGTAATTTTATCCTACTTTATGTCTCTACAAATTTTCCTATTCTTGGTACCTTGCATGAGTATATAAATGGAAACATAGGATATTTGTCATTTTGTGTCTAATTTCACTTACTGTAATGTTTTCAAAGTACATCCATTTTGTAGTATATATCAAAATTTCATTCCTTGTTACTGCTGAATAAAATTCATATGTTATCCACATAACATATAATTTATCCACATTTTGTTTATCCATTCATCTATTGATGGACACTTTGGTTGCTGCACCTTTTGACTGCAATGGATAATGTTGCTATTAACATTGGTATACAAATACCTGTTCTAGTCTCTGCTTTCAATTCTTTTGGATATATACCTAGGAGTGGACAATTCTGGATCACATGGTAATTTTATATTCAACTTGTTGATGAACCACCGAACTGTTTTCCACAGAAAATACACCATTTTATATTTCCACCAGCAAGGCACAATGACTCCAATCTCTCTGTACCCTCACTATCTATGTATCTATTTATCTATCTATCTATCTATCTATCTATATATATGGCAAAACATATCCTAGTAGATATGAAGTCGTGTCTCATTATAGTTTTGATTTGCATTTCCCTAATGATTAATGACTTTAAATATATTTGCTAAAATGTTTACTGACCATTTGTGTATCCTTTTAAGAATGTCTGTTTAAGTCTTTTGCTCATTTTTATCAGGTTGTTTTTCATTGTTGAATTGTAGGGGTTGTTTATATATTCTGGATTTTAACCCCTTATCAGATACATGATTTGCAAATATTTTCTCTAATTCTGTAGGTTGTTTTTTCATTCTGTTGTTTGTGTACTTTGATGTACAGAAGCCTTAAATTTTGATATAGTCCACTTTATCTATGTTTTCTTTTTTGCCTGTGTTTTTGGTGTCATACCTTGAAATTGTTGCAAATTTAAAATTATGAAGACTTTTTCCCCAATGTTTTCTTTTAAGGGTTTTATAGTTTTAGATCTCAAGTCTAGGTCTTTTTATCCATTTTGAGTTAATTTTTGAATATGGCATGAAGTAAAGATCCAACTTTATTCTTTTCCATGTGGATACCCATTTTCACAGCACCATTTGTTGTGATGGTGAAATGTCATTTTATAGATCTTCATTAAAACCTTACTTTTTCTAATAATTTGTAGACAAATTAATTTTATAGTAATTTCGATTTTCTATGTACACACATATATCAAGTGTTATGCTTCTTCTCTAATCCTTATACCTTTTTCCTCCTTCCCTCCTTCCTTCCTTTCTCCTTACTTCTCTCCTGTTCTTTCCTTGTGTCCCTTCAGAAGCAATCTGTGTAGTAGAGGTCACCATAAATCTCATCATCAACATTGCCTCTTGATAATCAATTACCTTTGATGTTATCATTGCTTCCAACTAGCTCATTAATACTTTAAAAATGTTTTTTTTTTTAAAAACTGTGCCCAGTACTTTAGTTATGTTCTTTTTAGAATGTTTCTGTGAACGTTGGTTTCCTAGTTAAACTAGTCAGACTGATTTCTGTTGTTTGTGACCAAGAGCCTGAATGAAACTTCTTATAGGGAAAATGAGAAAAACATGCTTATGTTTTGTTTGTTAACATAATTCCAGCTATGTGATAAGCACTCAGTAAATTTTAAATTTTTGTAATGTTTATTTATTTATTTTTGAGAGAGAGAGAGGGAGAGAGAGAAAACGTGAGCAGGAGACCGGCAGAAAGAGAGGGAAACACAGAATCTGAAGCAGGTTCCAAGCTCTGAGCTGTCAGCACAGAGCCTGATGACCCAATGAGGGACTTGAATTCTTGAACCATGATATCAAGACCTGAGCTGAATTCAGAAGCTTAACTGACTGAGCCACCCAGGTACACCACTACTCAGTAAATTTTAATTATTATTGCTATCATTATCATCGTTATCATTTGTCTTGTGACTGCATCATGCCATCTCAACAATATCTCCCTTAAAAAAGGATACTCCCTGGAGTATAATACTTAGCTCAGACGTGTATTTCTTTTGGGCAAATATGAAGCATGAATGAAGTAGGTGTTGAGGAAGAAGTGAGAAGGCTCCTATCGCTTCATATATCATATATTATGGCTTGGAAAATAGCACTTTTTTCTAGATATACACCTATCCTTCTGTAGGTTTTACTTTAACATGGAAAATAATCCAATAGATAACAGTGTTTGTGTCAGATTATATCTATAGATCATATAGAATTATATGATCATAATGAGAGCAAGACTACTAATTTTACTTTTGGAATATTGACAAGTGTCAAACTACTGAGCACAAATTCATTAGCCAGCTGTACTCCTTCAGGCTGGAAGTTGGTGAATAAGCAAGTGTTTGTTTAATTTCGAATCTTCTCAATTCCTCTTCAAACCATGAAGCTTCAGGGACAACGCCTTATGCATATGCACAAAGAGTGATTATTAATATCACATTTGAATTTCATGTGCTTCTGGTTTGATTTAGACTTCTGATTCTTAGTATTTTAATATAATTTGCAATTTTTTTATTGTTAAGATTAAAGTTTCCTAGTAAGTATAGATTTTAATATGTTGTATACCTTACTCTTCTTTTTAGAAACCTCAGTCTAAAATGTATAAAAACCTCAGGTTTTATACATAATGTGTGCCAATTTAAAAGATTGGTATGTTGGGAGACTCTCACTCAAACTCTATCTTATAGACTGTCCTTCTGAAAACATTCAGTGAAGTGTTTTAAAATATTTTCTTGAAAGAAAGATAGAAATACGTTTTGATAAGCTATTGCACTCAAGCAACTCACATGAAAACTTATTGTTAATTCCTTAAGAAAAATAAATTTCACATTATCTCAATTAATAGAACTTTGTAATTATTAAAATGTTGCAAAGTTCCTTTGAGAAAACATTTTGAAAAATTTATGATAAGTAGATACTTCAAATTGCTATAGAGAACAGCTTGTTGAATGGAAGTGAATTATGAGTTGACTTCATGTCCACAGATCATTTCTATTCAAAGGCAATTACAAAAAGAGCCATACCTCCCTGAACTGTTTTTTTGCAACAGTTCATGTAGATAAGACTCTTTGCACCTATTTCTCCCGAGAACTAGGGTGTCAGAACTACTTAAATTTTAAAATATTTATGCACATAAAGGGATATGGTAGGCAGAATAATGGCCTCCCAAAGATGTTATGTCCTAATCCCTAGAATCTATGAATATGTTAGGTTACCAGGCAATGGGGAATTAAGGTTGCTAATCAACTGACCTTAAAATAGGGAGATTATCCTGGATTATTTGGATGAATCTGAATGTAATCACAAAGTTTCTTAAATGGGGAAGAGAGAGACAGAAAAGAACCAGAGTCCCAGAGGCTTGGGAGGGACTGAACTCAATCTTACTGGCTTTGAAAACTGAGGAAGAGGTCAAGCCAAGGAAAGTGGCAGCCCTTAGGAGATACAACGGCAAGGAAACAGATTCCCTCTAGAACTTCCAGTAAGGGTGCACCCTGCCAGAAACTTGATTTTAGCCAAATAAGACCCATTTCAGACTTATGATCTCCTGAGCTATAGGAAAATAAATATGTGTTATTTTGAATCACAAAGTTCGTGGCAATTTGTTTACAGCAGCAATGGAAAACTAATACAAGGGGAAAATCAGCGTGATGGTATATGAACTTGCACAGAAGGTTTTGAGCAGAAAATAAAGGAACTCAGGATACTTTTCCAACTGGCCTCTAGGTATCTTTATCTAAAGTTCCCGCTTTTTGGTTAATTCACCTTAATTGGAGCCATTGACAAGTGTTCTCTAATACAATTCAGTATGAATGAGTGGGTACCTTCCAGAGGTCCAGGTGACTATATATTGAAGGGAAACAAGAAGTGTCATTTACTGTAATTTGAACAAGAATTCAGACAATTTTAGGTAGCTGAGTTCAGGTTGGGTCAGATTGAAAGCACAGGTATAGATTATCAGTGTTTTAGTTTTGTCATAGTAGGGCAAGACAGCTTGCCCATCATTGCTCAATTCTTTGAAGGTACTAAATGGAAAATGCCACCTCATAGAGTTTTAGAGCAAAAATTTTATTTGGAGTAAAACAGGCATGACCAAGAGATCTACATACACAGGCATGGAATAATTGATGTGTGGCCACAGAAAAGGTAAGGAGTGAAATCCTTGCCCTGGCAATCAATGGATAATCTTGAAACCAAGTTTCTGCAGCTAGGGAGACAGGGAGACTCTGAAAGAGATGGAATACCATAGAACAAAGGTTATATAAGTAATGTTCTACTATTTCCTGGGTTCAAGGTTATCTTTTTTCCTGTCTAAATGCAACAAGAAAGACGTGGTAGATAATTTTTCTAGGCGTTTTTATAGTGGATTCTGTTGACAAGCAATCCACAGCATGAATGCATGTTGGTGGAGAATGACAGCCATCTTTCATATGAAAGAAAAAGTAGAGAACCAGCTGTAGTCTTAGAAGTGAATCTGGTGAAGCGTGTGCAATATAAGCCTAGGGGACTCTGGATACTGTGCAGTTAGTGTGCAATTTCTCATTTGTGAAGTGACTCATTCTGCATTAAGTCGGGCGACCTACATGCATATTTTAGTGTTGGATGCAGTAACAAATAAGAGAATGACACAGTAGTCAACATCAGAAGGACAGAGAGTTTACCCTCGCCTCTCATGAACAAGGACCTTCTAATAAAGTGATTTGCAGGAACTGTTAATTGTGGAGCCACTCTGCACTATCATGTGCTCATTAGCTGTAGTTCCTGCGACCATGCGTTGTGTGTACAGGTGTCTGTCTACGTCTCTCTATGCTCAAGTTAATGCATTAGATGGATAGATCATTATATATATTGAAGTCCATAGAATGAGTTTATTTTCTACTAATACTTTCCATTTTTATAAGTCCTACGATAATTGTTTTTGAGGAGATATGAACTGGGTGAAATCAGCGTCTTTCAAACCAGTAAGCTGAAACCAATGGTAAATAAAATCTCTTATAAAAATGGTACCTAAAGAGGACCTACTTCTGAGTGTCATCCCTCATATAAATATTATTAAGAGGAGGTATAATGAAAGCAATGCGAAAAAGTACTTAATATTATTGCACACATTATATTTATAAAGACTGAAGTGGATTATTTAGTTCTCAAAAAAAATTACTATGAAACATGGACAATTATCATCCCTATTTTCTATATGAGGGAATTGGGACTGAGTGATACTGGTGACTGGTTCAAAACCAGTCAATAACAGTGTGACAGAGTCTGAATTTAAACACAGGCCTGCTTGGTCCCAAAGGGCATGGGTTTAGTGAGTATGCTATGATAGAAAATCAAGGTATTGGGTTACGACCAGAGAGTAAATGCATTTTCCATTTTGACACCGTCCCATTCTTTGAATGCTGAAGTCCTCCAACATTTGACTGGATGAGACCCCGATCCAACATCTTTATATCTCCAATTTTGGAGACATGGAGCTCAAGGCACAGAAGAACAAAGATATGTGTATGTTGTCATTGAACATACCTTTATTCTTGTCTCAGTTTTTCACTGCGTCCCACCATTTCTTGGGCTCCAGCTTCCTTACCTTCCCTATGTGCTTCACTGCTGTTGAGACACTTAAATGGAGGAGTTTTCTTCAAGTCTGACATGTGTCCTCTCGTATCAATAAGTACACCGACTCAGGTGGCAAAGAATCTGATTGAGGTGGATATGAGTTGTAGATTTCCAGTTATCAAGAAATTTGATGAAATATCTCAAACCTAGCAAATGACTGGGCCCCGCACGATGATTTATTCAATGGAATTCATAATCGAATATTTGTATTATCAGTGTTTCAAAGTAATGGCAAGTCTAAAGCACAGTGCAAGCTGGTTGAAAGCCTTGATAATTTTTTAGTAAGCCAGCAGATGGCAAATGTAGTTCAGTAGAGAAATGCAAAATAAACTGATCTCAAATGTTATGTGCTAATCATACCACACATAATCGGAGAACAGATTTTTTTTAAGGCTATTATGTGAAAAATTATGAAAACCATTACTTTAATACATAAGTATATGCTCCATTTTTAACATTCACTGTAATATATGCATGCAGATATTTAAATGAGCAAGGCATTGTTCAGTATATTTGACGTGGTCTGAGAAGTCTTATGTTAGGCCATATTCAGCAGGGGGTTGTTGTATGGCTCTAAACATGAGATTGAACATTTCCACTGGGAGAGTTTTGCCATTCAGCCATATTCAAGTCGAAATATGAGAGACTTCAACATTCTAGAGGAAGCTTCTTGGCAAGGTTCATTAAGATAGTACTAATAGAATAGAAAGTTGTCCTTTATTTTTTCAGGTAAAAAAATCCCTCCCAAAAGACTAATACCCTCTTAAGTTCAATCTGTATTCTGGTCTAAATAGTTTGCTAGGGCTGCTGTAACAGAGAATCATGGCCCAGGTGGCTTAAACAGGCAGCTTAACATAAATTTATTTCTTTACACTTCTGGAGGTGAATAGTGTGAGATCAAGGTGGTCAGCTGAGTTGACTTCTTCTGAGGTCCTTCTCTTTGGCGTGTAGTTGGCGGTCTTCCCCCTGTGTCATTCATGGTCTTCCTTCTGTGTGCACTTGTGTCTTAATCTCTTCTTTTAAGGACACCAGTTAGATTGGATTAGGACTTAGGCTAATGACCTCATTTTTATCTAATGACCACTTTAAAAAAACCTTGTCTCCAAATACAATCACATTCTGAGGTCCTTGGGAATTAGGACTGCAACATATATTTGGGTAAATTTAGCCCATAACACTGTCTAATAAATATAATCTTGGAAATAAAATTTTCCCATTGTAATCAACCCTCTTACTATTGAATAAACATTAATGAACATTAATTTGGATATATGATATGATAGATATAGTTACGCTGAAATTTGTAATTATAATTGCTGAGAGTATGGAGTCTAACTACATCAACAAATAATATTCTCATTTCACATAATCAAAGGGTAGATTTTAGATGCTTTATCCCCTTTCCTTCCCAGAGGTAGAACATATTGCCTCTTGTAGGCTCAAACCACTTCCCAGTTCCCAGATGCACTAATTAATTTGTTCATCAAATATTTATTGGAATTTTGTGCTTTGTAGAGTTTATCATTGCTTCATTGTCTATTAGTCTGGTTAACACTAATGGTTGTATTGGATTACAAACTACTAATGGTGCGATCAAGGATGCTAAAAACAGTTGGGTGTTTACTATGGGCTTGGCACTGTGATAAAATTATGTACATTATGTTATTAATCCTTAGGAAAATCCTGTGAGGCAGAGAGAGTTTGAATCCCCATTGTACACATGATGAAAATGGGTACAAAGAGATCATGTCAGAATATTGACTTTCTATTGTTGTATATCAAATTGCTATACACTTAGTGGTTTGGAACAATTGTCCATTATCAGCTAACTGTTTTGTAGGTAAGCAGTTTGGTAGGGTGTGGTTGGATTCTCTGCTCAGAATTATCGTAAGGCTGAAATCAAGGAGTAATCTTGACTGAGTTCTGGTCCTAAGGCTCCGGTGAAAAATTTGCTTCTAAGCTCATTCAGGTTGTTGGCAGAATCCAGTGCCTTGTGGTTCTAAGATTAAGGTCCCCATTTTCTTGTTGGCCATTGGCCAGGAGATCACTTTCAGAGTATGGAGACTGCTTGCATTCCTTGCCACCTGGCTCCCTCCACCTTCCAACCAGCAAGAAAACATCAAAACTTTCCTGTGCCCCAGATGTCTGACTTTTGCCATTCTCTGATGTTGAGATCCAGATGTTAGGTTAGTCCTACTCATATAATCTCCCTTTTAAAAAGTCAACTGTACCATATAATATAACCTAACTGTGGAAGTAATATTCATCATATTTACATTCTGGAATTATGCAGATCATGAACAGCTGGGTGTAAGAGATCTTGGCAGCCATCTTAAATTTTGCCTAGTATAGTCAGTTGACTGTGGCCCCACTGATGCTGTATAACAAACCACCATAAAAGCTCAGTGGCATGCAGCCCTATCTAAATATTTGACTCACACATATGTGTGATGAAATTGGGGGGGAAGTCAGGCTTAGCTTGGGTACCTTAGCTGGGGCAGTGTTGCTATATGTGTCTCTTATCCTCTGCCTGAGACCAGCAGGCTAGCTGGGCATACTAATGGTTGAACAAAAGAGCAAGCAGAAAGACACAGGGTCTTATGGTCTAGAATCAGAAATGGCACTTCTGGTACCAGTCACTTGGTCTTCATTGTACTGGCAAAAGCAAGTCACATAGCCAAAGTCAAGGGGCAGAGAAATATTTTCTCTACCTTTAGTGGGAAAAGCTGCAAAGTCAGAAAGCAAAGAAGGTAGATACAGGGAGGAGTGAAGAACTATGGTCAAAGGTAAATCTATCAGAGCTCTGCTTTGCCTTGGTTAAGCTTCTCTTGCACTCCTACTGCTGTTTCCCTTCCAACACCTGTGCTATCTGAATAGACGAGCTTAGTTTTAATCGCTCTGTGTGTGAACGATCCTTTTATATTTGGTTACACTTGAGCAATGTTTCCAGCAAAGAGCTAGACAGTAAATATTTTAAGTTTTGTGGATTGTACCGTGTCTGTCACAATCACTGTGCTCTGCCGTTGAGGCCCTAAAGCAAGCATAGACAATACATAAATAAAACTTTTATTCATAAAAACTGGCTGCAAGATGGATTTGGCTTCTGGGCCATCATTGGTGGCCCTTTGGTTTCCATCCAATTAACTATGCTTTGACTATACCTGGTATTTTGGTCAAATGCTGCCACGACAACGTTCAATCACAAATTATTCAAACATTCAGTGGCTTCCTCAGACATTTATTTTTATGCAGACAGCTCTGTAGAGGAACTGATGTTTAGCTTATCCAGGATGGGTGCCTCTACTTCGAGATGTGGGTTGGCTGGGCATGGATCCAGGCAGCAGCTTGAGTCAGCCCTGCTACATAGGTGTTTGTCCTGGGGTCCAGCTGTCAGGGGCAATAATTACTTGCTGCAAACTCATCTTATAGTGCTTCACCAGAATGGAAGAGGCAACCCGAAATCTGCAAGCTCTCTGTCCGTGCCATGTCTAGTGACATTCCATTGGCCAAAATAGTCACAGGGTTGGACTGAACATCTGTAATGTGATAAAGTATTCTCTGCCCTTGGTGAGAAAAGGAGGGAAGTGAATATTTAGAGAAAAAAATATCCAATGATCACACCTGGTCGAATGACAAGCTATGACAGTTTTTCCTAATTATTGTCAATGTTCCCTTTTTTTGGACCTAGAAACATTCTGCACAAAGAAGGTCATTTACTATGATAGCCATTTGACTTATAAATGGTGGAATTACTTTAATTAAATAGGAAGCACTCCATTCTAAATATGTACATAGGAGAGAATGTTTATGTTATTACTTATGAATTTTCCCCTCATGAATTCACTTGGGATATCCATCAGTTACAAAACAATGGGATAAAACTTGACAAGAAGAGGCCAGTAACTGCCCACAGAAATGATGCCAAGTACCAATCAAATTCTCAGCAGGTAAATTTGCAGAAGCACTGCAAGGAAGTGTGTAGAATCTTCTCTACTGCTGAGCTGTTCAATTTCACTCCCTTCATGGAGCATCTGAGTCAGATTGGGCCATATAAACCAACAGGAAAGCCCAGATATAAGGCTGCCTCCAAAAATTGAGAGTTATATATTGGAACCAGTGTATGAAGCCAGTTATGTAATCTGGCTGGACATGAGTGTCATTTTAGCAACTTCTTAAAAATTTCCTGCTGGGGATTCTTGGAAGATGGTCATAATGGTATCACAGTGTTACAACCTTTCCAAATCTCCACATAAATCCAGATAGAGCAATTCAATAGCAAATCTCGAAGCCCATGGCCAATATTTACACCAAATCTAGGTGACAAGGTGTTTCAGTTATTTACTGCCGTGAAACAAATTGCCCCGGAGCTTAGAGGCTTAAGAAAACAACAATACCTTATTATGTCTTCTGATATTTGTAGACCATTAATTTGGAACCAGCTCAGCTAGGTAGTTCCAGTTCTAGGTCTCTTAAGAGCTTGCAGTCACATGGTGCCTGGAACAATGGGGTGCTGGCGAAGCTGAAGATTGGCCAGGCGATTCGCTCTCTTCATGTGGTGCCAGGAGCTTCTCATAGAGTCTCTTCAAATCAGCTAGATTGGGCTTCCTCAGAGCATATCCTTTGGGAAGTCAATTTGCTTACATTATAGCTAAAGTCTCCAAGAGTAAGCAAGATGGAGACTATCCCTTCTTTCATGATCCGGCTTCGGAAGACACTAGTGACATTTCTGTCATATTCTGTGTAAAAATTCATTTAAAAAAAGCCAGTCCATTTTCAAGAAGAGAGGACACAGACCTCACCTCTCAGCGGGAATGGTCTTGTATTGTCTCAAGACAATTGTCTTGAGGCTGTATTGTATTGTATTGTCTCAAGGCTGTATTGTAATGTAAGCGTATAGGTATTGTTGCAGCCCCCTTTGCAAAGTATTATCTTCTATATAAAGTGTTCCTATGAACCGCAAAGATACGAGTGAGTAGGGACAAATTATCCTCAGTTTCAAGACCTGCATGGCGTTGCCACGTTTGTGGGAGGAAGGTAAAACCATAGGCAGCCTACCACGGACCCGGAAACAGAAACATCCCCAAATAGCCGACAGGTGTTCCTTGGAAGTACAGCAGGTGGATTTCTGGACAGCAGCTGCGATGCAGAGGGGATTTGCCTTTTCTAGTATCAGGGGAACGCAAGGGCTCAGTGGTAAGAAGAATCAAGGTGCTAAAAATGGCTAGCCTTTCTGTACTTTTGAAAGTGACCTGGCAGTGCTTGGTTATACATCGGGATCCACAATGGGAGAAACTTCTGGATATTGCATCAACGTTGAAAAGGCTGGAACAGTAAAGATAAAGGAAGAGACGCTCAGTTAAAAGTCAGGAAGAGAGCAGAGTCAGGATATCTCAGAAAGGAAGTAGTTGCCATATTTTGGGGCTACGTACATGCAATAGGACGTTGATTATCCAGGTTACAAACTAAGGCCAAACATGCTGGATCAAGAACTTAGCAGCTTTAGCCAGTACACTGGCTGACGAAGCCTTCAAGAGAATCTAAAACCAGGCAAATGCCAACAGGCAGAGGCTGAAAAATGGGGTATTTTGACACAAGGAAACTCACGAGGAGGAATAATTCCAAAGGCAGCAACTGATAACTTGGTGTTGTTACTTTTATTTCTTCCAAGTTTGTGTTTATAAGACCCGACCAGGTGAATACATACTGGTTGGCAATAACCATCACTCTTTCAGCCAGTTGAAGTTCCGCTCATTTGCATTCATTCCTTCATTCACCCCTCAAATAGTTATTGAGTCCTTATCAGGTACCAGGGACTGTGATAGGAGCTGGGAACAAACAGAACTGCTTTGTTTCTTAGCTCACCTGTACCCTCCTCATTTTATCCCCAGTCCGGTCCTGTTTGCAGGCTAACTCCGCTCCGCTCTGATTTCTTTGATCTACACATGGTCTCAAAGCTTGTGTTTATTTTCTTGAGTTTAACTTTTTCTTCTTTTCGTTGTGCTGTGGATGGACTAACACCTTTGTCTTCTTGGTTTGCATTGTAGAAAGATCTGTCTCCCACAGACTTGGGTACTAGGGCTCTGGAAATGTTAGTGTTGTTCTTATGTTGGTGTATTAAGAAGTTTCTGGTGGACCCCACAGGGAGGGGATTTTGACATGACAAACAGTGATTGAAGGTTTATTTTGTGATTGCACAAAAGAGCAATATTAGACCCACAGAAGAAATATGATCTATTTCTTATATTTTAGAACAGCAATAAAACTTAGAGAATATAGAGGGATGAATAGTTATTATGTCCTTTACTGTATTTCTTTATACATGTGTCAAGAAAAGTTAAGTCCCAGAGCGAAGATAATAATTTGAGTTTTTACAAGCACGTGAGTTGTTAAAGTGGGATATCACCACAGGCTTTGGTTGTCAGATTTGCAAATGACAGAATCCTGGATATGAGGAGCCTGAACAATGTTCTTGCCTGAAAGTAACACCATTTTACTTTTATAAGGAAGTAGATCCAAAGATTGCCAGCAAATAAGATCTATATTTCTATGAATAAAAAAATAAGTTTTAATCTCTTTTAAAACACGTGATGGATACATGTTTCTGGGTCATACTGCACTTGAAACATTGGTTTTTGGCATTAAAAATTCAAAAGCAAATGTTAGCAAGCAAGAGCCTTCATGAAAAGAAATCTTAGAATGTTCTTAAAGATTGCTCATTTTCAGCAGAACTTAGTACAATTTTCCTGACATCACCATGAATTAGTCACAATAAGTCCAGTCATTACAGAATGATATAACATTGCCCTTTTAAACCCTGACGGATGAAAATATAGCTGAAGTAATTGATGCCGAGTTGTTCTTTCCGACAACATGTAACTAAAAGGTTTAATTGCTTCTTAAGGCAGCACCCTTTTTTTTTTTTTCCAGTATTTAACCAGTACCCTTAGTATAGAGGTACTTATCCACTTACAAGTAATGGCGACGAATCACCCATCAGCTCACTGAGTGTTCCATCATTATTTAAAAAAAAAAATGTTTTAATGTTTATTTATTTTTGACAGAGAGAGAGAGAGAGACGAGCGTGAGCGGGGGAGGGGCAGAGAGAGAGAGGGAGACACAGAATTGGAAGCAGGCTCCAGGGTCTGAGCTGTCAGCACAGAGCCTGATGCGGGGCTCGAACTCACAGATGGAGAGATCATGACCTGAGCAGAAGTCAGATGCTCAACGACTGAGCCACCCAGGCGCCCCTTTTTTTTTTTTAATTTTTTAATGTTTATTTATTTTTGACAGAGAGAGAGAGACTCTGTCACTATTTAAATGCATATGTGGAAGAAGAGGCTTCAGGCTATAATCCAGCTCTCTTTTCTAGTCTTTCAAATGGGGACTCTTATTTGTCACAACATTGATCTTACTCAGCCTGAAATAACAATGTCACTGTATAGAATCCGAGGGAGCCTGAATAGCTTTGATTCTGTATTGAAATTATGAAACTTGTCAAAAGCACAATTGTTGATCCATATAGAACGTTAATCTCTTCTTTGCCAAGATGAACCGGAGTAGAACTTCACGTAACACTCTGGATGGCACTTCAAACACCTTGGGCACACGCCGTCCACCCGACCGTCACAGCAACATTGCAAGCAATTTGTTTTTCTTTTCGTTTAGAAAAGAAAACCGAGACTTGCCAACCTGTGGGAGGAAATACAGAAACAATACATGTTTATACCACAGCTCCTAATCCTCCCCACCAAAATCATATTGATAAGACAAGAGGTCCTACAAAATGTTAGCTCATTAATACAACAAATTTATAACGTAAAGGAACCTGAGTTAGTGAAATGACGTGACACAACCAGGATCACACAGCTACTGCGAGGCAAATTTGGGACTTCCTTCAGATCATTTAGATTTGAAATTCACTCTTTTTTTTTTTTCTGTCCATGTTGCATGTTGCATTTCTCTAAGGCCTATTCTAATGTTGATGGATTGATAGCTTCTTTATGAATGCAATCTGAGTTGTGAGTCTGTATGATGTCATTAGAAATCAGTCACTACTGGGGCGCCCGGGTGGCTCAGTGGGTTGAGCATCCGACTTTGGCTCAGGTCATGCTCTCATGGTTCATGAGTTCAAGCCCCACGTCAGGCTCTGTGCTGACAGCTCAGAGCCTAGAGCCTGCTTTGGATTCTGTGTCTCCATCTCTCTCTGCCCCTCCCCTGCTTGCACTCTCTCTGTTTCTCTCAAAAATAAGTAAACGTTAAAAAATTCTTAAAAAAAAAAAGAAATCCATTACTACTTTTTCCATACATTTTATCCATACTTTTGATGACTTCTTTTTTTAAGTATTTATTTAAATTTCATTTAGTGGTACCATTTCATTCATATGGTATAATGTTAGTTTCAGGTGTACAATTTTGTGATTCAACGTCTTCATACAATACCCGGTGCTCATCACGAGTGCCCTCCTTCATCCCCATCTACTATTTCACTCACGTCCCATCCCCTCCCTTCTGGTAACAATCAGTCTGTTCTCCATAGTTAAGAGTCTGTTTCTTGCTTTGCCCCCCCCCCTCCCCTTTTTTTTTGTTCTTTGCCTATCTGTTTTGGACTAATTCTTTCTTTAAACACTAAGAAACAATTGAATCTGGCCAGAATTAAACTGGAAGATAAATTTCTTTCCTTTGGAGAAGATAAGAGTCATATTTTGATTGTCAGAGGAGTTGACAGTATTTGTGTGTTTGTGTGCTGCAAGCAATCCTTTCACCTTTTGAGGAGAGTTCTGCAAGGGAAAACATTTCTGGCCAGACTGTCCCAGTCTCATACAGTTCTTGTGCCAAAGATCCTTCAACACCTTATCTTGTTGAAGGCTTTATCTGTGTCCCCTCCATCTTTTCTGTTAGATTATCCTTGATTAACACTGTTCCTCAGGCTCTCTTCTCTCTTTTGTTATATAAAAAGAACTTGCCACATTCAATTTAGTTCCCCAGCGAAGGAAAATTTGTAGACCACCTATGGGATTGCTGTGTCCTGCAGCCAACAATAAAACCTATCAGAAGTATTGGGCTTTTTTGTTTATTTTCTCTGGCGAAACTTCAATGTTTTTGCTCAGTGTCAAGGGGACTTATTCCAAACAAGCTTAATAAATGACATTTCTAATTCAATTGGCTTTTTCCTTAATATAATTGTAGGTTAACAAAACATACATTAATCATTTAGTACACTTTGTATCCTTAGCCTCTGTGTTTTTAATTTCCTTGAAACGCGTTGGATATGTTTATTAATATTCTTTATTTAATGAGCATTCCACATCTATTAGGCTATGTACACATATAAATAAGGATATGTGTGCATGTAACTACTGGCTTCTATATTTTCTTCCAAATTAAAATGATGAGTTTAGCATTTCTCTTTTGATAGTCTTTATTAGTAGCAACATGTCTTACTGAGGAATTGTGATGGCCCATTTATATGCTAGGGCAAAAGAATGTTCAGATAGCTTTAACAAGGGAGGATTGTTAATCTTCTTGTTATCTGAAGGCATCTAAAAGATTAAAGTGAAAACCCAGAATCCAGTCCTCTGAAGATCTGTTTGAATGCTGGGATGGGTTGCCTTTTCAACAACCAGTCCCTCTTGACCTGTTTCTCCCAAGAGCCTACTTCTGGGAAGCAGTCGGTTCTTACAGCTCTGTCTCCAGGAAGTGTCAGTTGACAAGCCCATTTCCCTGGCCACGGGGATTCGTTCAGAAGTTGGCTTGAGACTGAGGTGAGTTTCCTTCTGGGAAGGCTGGCACTCACATACTCATCTTGTCATCTCTGGCCACTGTTGACAATCCTTCTCATCTCTCCATAGCTTTTGGAGAAAATTCAAACTTTTTCTTTCAGCATTCAAGGCCTTTTGTAAGCTAGCTTCTGACTTATTTCTCTAGATTCATCTACTGCCTCCTCGTCTCTTGCACACACACTCCCCTCCCCGACACACACACTCAAAATCTGTTTCAGGAGCTTTTTTACTAAAACTTCCCTTAGTGAAACTTTTTCAGGACTCGATGGCTTTGCACATTGCAGTTCCTGGCCTAGAGCTTCTGTGCCCTGCTTGCCTCTCTCTGCCTGCCTTGTAGCTTCTTTGTATCTCTAGACTTGGTCAAGTATCACCTCCACTGAGAGTATTTTCTGACAGTTGCAGACTTTGGTGTGATCATTTATGCTCCCACAGCTTAAACTTCAGAGTCTACTGCAGCATTCATCACAATACATTGTAATTGTTGGTTTTATTATCTGTCCCTAGAAAACACTGTGAATTTCTAGAAAGTGTGGGCTGTGTCTGTTCTTTGGAGCCTGGAGGATCTTTACTGGCTCAGATATTTACTTGATGCTCAGCTATAAGCAAGTGCCTCTACTCTCCTGAGCATTAGCTTCATGTTAAATAGAGCTACTAATGTCTACTTTTCAAGAAGATTGTTTATATAGGAAATGCTATATAAATCACTTAATATGGCAACTGACACATATATCCTATTATTATAAAGCATTCAATATATTCAATAAATGAATAAGTACTCGTTATTAATATAAAAAAAGTTTACAGGATACTTAGATTTAATTTCCAGTGAGATATAGCTTCTATAACACCATTCTAACACCGTTTAAAAAGGTGTTTTCAAAATTACCATTTGAGGTTACCATTTGAGTTACCATTGGCCTACTAATGACTTTAAATTTTTTCCATCTTTTAAGTTTCATTGCATTAGACTAATCCCATCATTTTGTTGCACAAGATTCTCTCTGTGTTAGATTCTATGGTACATTAGCTCTTTTTATCCAGCGTTGGATCATCAGCAAATTTGAATGGTATGCCCACTTTATTCTACCAAAGGCATTGATAATTTTTAATGAAAATGAAGGATTTAGGTTATGGTAGGAAAATAACAGCATCATACTTTTGATATTTTCTCAAAACTCCTCTAGAAAAACAAGCAGAACAACCAAGGACTATATATCAAAATTTAAAATTCTACAAAGAACATCTTCAGCACAAATCGGTGACAGGACTTCACGGTGCTCTGATTATGATTGCTAAACAAACCATATTGGCCTCAAAGCTTAGTGGCACCAGACACCGACCACTTAATTACATGCCATGATTTTATGAGTCACAACTTTGAGTACTGCTGAGTTTTGTGTATCGTGAGGTATCAGCAAAATCCACTCAGTAGTATTCATTTAGTCTACGGGCTGGTATGGAGGGTCCAAATGGCTTCATTCTTGCCAGGGATGGCTGAAAGTTTGCCTTAGCTACAACTTTTGATGGAAAACCTACACATAGCCTTTCCAGTGTGGTGGTTCAGGACTGTATGAGAGAGTGTCCCAGAAAATCAGGCAGAAACTTCATGGTCTATTACAACCTCATCTCAGATGTCACATAGCATTACTCTTCTATACTCTGTTAGTTGGCACCCTCCCATAGTAAAGGAGAGGTGGCATAGACCCTACCTCTGGATGGAAGCAGTTGTAAGGAATTTGTAGCCATGTTTTAAAACCACTGTAATATTTTTATGGCCACAAATTATTTACATTCCTTCTGAATGCAAAATACCCTCCCTCCTTCCCAAGATCCTCCCCCCCCCCCCACCCCACCAAGTCTCATCACATTATGGCATTAGCTCAGATTTGAGGTCAAGGATCTCATCCTACAGATTAGGTGCTATGGATTCAGCACCTCTCAATCTGAAGACCAGTGGACCAAAGACACAAGTTCTTTGACCTTACCTGCCCCGGCCACACCTACATACCCTACGTGCAATGACGGGACAGATAAAAGTTAATTGGTAGAGAAACTCTTGAGAAAGGGGGAGGAACCAGGACATGCAGAAGTCACTGAAATCCAGCTGGACAAGTTACCATTCACTTTATTGGGGCTCGATCTTGCTCCTTGGTCAAGATTTTCTGTGGTTCTTGACTCTTGTTCTCTGGCCTCTTGGTTCTGCCCTGTACATCTGTGGCTATTGTTTACATATTCCGTCCATTATGACATTTGAAACTGAGTAGTTTTCTCAGCCTGCTTGCTACATGAAGAAATTTGTAAATCCAAAGGCCTTTTTTTCTTATTTTTTTTTTTTGCTTTTAATTTTATTAAATTTTCATCACTTTCTGTCCAAGTTGGTGCAATTTCTGTAAACACTACATATGTAGAAATATACCTATTTATAATCCACTCTGTTGGACCAAAGCTAGACCAGTGAATATGTGAGATATGTCTTCTATGTTGAGGTCTTTGTGAAGCTGCTGTTGGACAATACCCTTATGAGTCTTGGAAGCAGTATCGTCTACCCCAGAAGGACTAAGAAATAGCCTTAAGATTCTTAGATGTTGTTTTCTTTCACTGAGGTGGTATGTGAGGTACCGCTTCACATCTTTCTGAGATATTAACAAAGTGTCTTAAAGCCACATCCCTGATTCCCTGATGCCAGTGATTCTCATGGAGGAGAAGACACTTGGCAATATTTAGAGAACTGTTTAGTTTTCACAAATCGGGAGATGCTATGGGCATCTAATTGGTAGACATCAAAGATTGTGATAAACATCGACAATGCACAGGATAGCCCACCTTGCACCAACAAGTATTCCTCCCAAAATGTCTAGTATCAAGGTTGAGAAGCACTTCTCTACAGTCATTGATTTTTTTTTTTTTTTTGAGGACATTTTGCTGGAATGAAAGACTGCCCTAGAGCTATTACATTTCCTGCAAATGCTAATTTAAAGGTGAAAAATCTGTGCTTTTTGTTTAGCTCTCGTGTGAAGAGTATCCTCTTCCAGGTAAAAAACATACATATTCCATTTGTCTATTTCTATGCAACAACTAGACCAAAATTTACTGACACAAAACAACTACATATTGACGAGACACATCTCATAATTTGTAATATTGTCCCAGATTGGTCAACACTGAAAAATATTGAACTTTATAGACTGAAAAAAAACTTTGGCTCTTTTGGCAAAAAAAAAATTCAAATAATTTATAAGAAATAAAATATCAAAAGCAAAAAAATTATGCTAGGACCTAATGGAGCAACAGTTTTGTAAAATATGCCAAGGAAGGAAAGGTGAACCAAAGATTTCATATCAAGTCAAAGTTAAAACTTCAGGTAAAGAACCACAGGAAAGCAATAAAGAACTCAGGGAAGTTCAGGTGGGACCGCCACAAGGCCTACTGCAAGGAGTTTCAGCCAATCACAAAACAACTGCAGAGACTGGCATGGTCTGGAGATGACCATAGAATGTATTTGTAGAACTAAAAGATGGGATAAGTATGATAGACTAGTATAAGCGTTACAGGCACAGAAAAACACAAGTAACAAGTGAAACTGGCAGGATACGGATTTGGCAAGGAAACCAACTCTTAGGAATTTGGCAATTATGTAGAAGGAATTAAGCATTTGCTCGACTTTTCTGTAAGAACTGTGTGTAAAATTGACTAAATAATCTAATTGACTAGTAAAAGTACTTCTTTACAGAACAATTTCATCTAATAAATCTGAAAGGAATACTCAAATGAGAAAATCACTGCCTTGGCTTTAGCCTCGCACATGGATAGATAAACCACTTGGTGAAATGTTATAGGGAATTTGACAAGTACAGGGTCAGGCTTTCCCCACCTGAAACTACCAATTTACCTTAATTTTAGTAGGATAGCTAGACGTTATATTCCTCTTAGTAGGATGTAATATGAATTATATAACAACTCCTGAAATCTAGGGGTGCCTAGGTGGCTGTCAGTGCTAAAAAATGGTTGCACTATAATCTAACCAAGATTTTAGAACTCATTTTCCATTTATAGAAAATATGGAAACTAAGGAACAAGTAAATATATACTGTGAGGGAACAAACAAATCCACAGTATGAAATATTCTGGAGAACAATTGATCCAGTCCCTGTAACAAGTCAAGAGTGTGCATAAAAAGGGCATGGAAAAAGCAATGCTTTGTATTCATAATGTGGATCCAAATAAATTGTATCTACTGTATTTGGTTGTTATGTTGTGTGCAAGTACATGTTATTTGTTTCTTAGATAGCTTATTATTGCCTGTATTTACTTTTGCCTTGTTATTTACAGCTTTGTTGGGACGCAGGTCTCTAATGTGCTTACTGGAGAATTGTTCTCTAGATACATTGGTAACGACAATCGTTAGTTGTCCAGGAACTATGTGCCAGACACTGAGCTGGGTCCTGGAGAAAACATGCAAATGTAACCAGGAGTGAGTCTGTCTTTTAGAATTGACCAGCCTCCACTTTCTATTTGCTTTACTGCTGGGCTCTCTGGGTTTACTGTGCATATGCATAATTTGACATTCAGCCAGGAAGAGGGTGGGGGTGGGGTAGCCAAGGGCATTTTACCCAGATTTTTGACCTCAGATCTTCCAAGGTTATCTTGCCTCTAGGATTTGTTCCTTTAATATTCTAGTCATCTGCTCTGATGCCCCGAGTTTTATCATTGACTATTTCAAAGTATAAGACTGCAGTTTTCTGTCGTCACAGCTGGGTGAATTGAGGAATTGCTCTGAGGCTAAAAAGCCATCAGCCCACAATTCTTAGTGAAATAGGTATCTTTCAGGTATAAACTCTCTTCAAGTTTCTCCTCACTTTGCCTGTTTTCTATTGCTTTCACTGTTTTGTGAAAGTATTGTATTGTTCAAGTTTTGTAATTATTATCTGATGGTTACACTGCCAGACCTCTTTCTGCCATCATTATTGCAAATTTGGCCTTCTTTCCCCCATGCTACTTTTTGGCAAAAAATGATAACCAAGTGTTTTATGAAATTTTAGACTTGAATCTGAAGAATGACTAGGTCGCTACAAGATTTTCACAGTTTATTCGGGGTCCATATTCACCCAGGTACAGGGTTTAAAATACTTTTCTAACAGATGAATTTTCTCATCTTGTTTTCCCCCTTTGTCCATTGTATGTTAATGACAAAAATACTTCCAATGACTAGATATAAATATATTCTGGAGAGGGAAATATTTTAATAATGGTAAAATTTAACAGTTTTTCTGTGTTAGATAAAGACCTTCTACATTTAGCTAAGACTATTGTAAGTACTCCAGGAGAATAATAATGTAAAAAAATCAGGTATAATAATATCTCAATTATACAGAATTATATATCTGATCATATATCATTTCATGAATTCTTGCTTGAAGTCACTGGGATGAGATGTGTTTAAAATTTCTGTAGGTTTTATTTTATTTTTTTATTATTTTTAAAAATGTTTATTTATTTATTTTGAGAGAGAGAGAGAGAGAGACCAGGGGAGGGAAAGAGAGAGAGGGAGACAAAGAATCTCGTGAGGTTCTGCACTGTCAGTATAGAACCCAGTGAGGGGCTTGAACTCACAAACTGTGAGATCATGAACTGAACCAAATTCAAGAGTCAGATGCTTAGCCGACCGAGCCACCCAGACACTCCCAAATTCTGTAGCTTTTAGATTTTAGAAAGGCAATATCTGATTACTTAATACTTCAACACACACCGTAATCAAATCTACTAATATTTCTACTGTAAAATGTATAAGCATTACATTAATGGAATGAATGATGAATATACACAAATTCATGCCAGGACTTATCAGGATTTGTCCCCAGAACTACAGGATTGGGTAGTTTCAATGAATTTTTACTTTTTTTTTGGCAATACTTCTAATTGTTTTTAATGTTTTTATAATTAGATGTATTATTTAGGTGACATTAAAAAGTGTTTTTTAAAAACGTTTCATAAAATATTTATGCTGTCAGGGTACCTGGGTGGCTAAGTCAGTTAAGCATCTGACTCTTGATTTCGGCTCAGGTCATGATCTCAGTCATGAGATTGAGCCCCACAATGGGCTTATTGCTGACCATGGAGCCTGCTTGGGATTCTCTCTCTCCCTCACCCTCTGCCCCTCCCCTGCTTATGTGTGCACTCTCTCCCTCTCTTTCAAAAAAATAAATAAAAAGTAAAAATAAAAAGCTAAAAAAAAATTAACTTGTCATTAGGACCTCTATTAAATGGATTTTGCATTTAGGTTTCAAAGTTTTTAAAACCATTTTTTTAATGTTTGTTTATTTTTGAGAGAGAAAGAGAGAGAGAGAGAGAGAGAGAGCACAACCAGGGGAGGGCCAGAGAGGGAGAGGGAGACACAGAATCTAAAGCTGGCTCCAGGCTCTGAGCTGTCAGCACAGAGCCCAACATGGGGCTCGAACCCATGAGCTAGCTATGAGATCATGACCTGAGCCAAAGTCAGACGCTTAACCAAGTTAGCCACCCAGGAGCCCCTAGATTTCAAAGTTTTTAAATTCAATTCCATGGTATTTAGGTAAGTTAAGATTACATAGCAACAGATCATTGCTTTGTTGAAGTCTTGCTTTAATGAATGAATGATGGTGGTTGAATCATGATTTATACGTCAAAGCACCAGGTAAGCATGGCTGGTCACTGGCATGCTTTTTTTTTTTTTTTTTACTGGTTCAGAATATTTAGTTAAAAGGTAGATTCTATTGAGGTGCTTGAAAGAGATTTGCTTCTTGAAATGTCTCCAGTCTTGTTCACTCTATCCTTTTGCTAGTTGAGTCTATTTTCCCATGTATAATGCAAAGATATATTTTCTCTTAGTCTTTGCTTGACTATAAATAGCAAATTAAGTAAGTCTCTATAAGTGAAATTTGACAATGCCTGCTAACTAACATGTTTTCTCATTTCCATAAACTTTTGCTAAGAACTGATCAGTATAGTTCTCTCTTCCTTGTTCAACCTGCTATCCCAGTAAATTCTTCAGTGCCCTTGGACTTGATTATCATTCCCTCCTATTTCCCTGGATGACTGATCTGCATTCTTTGAACTTGGTAGAGGCGTTATACATGAAAGAAATAGGCAGGGTTAAAAAAGGAATAGAAGAGTCAGAACATGGAATTTCATGCTGGGAGATTTTGGTACAGAGAGAACAGGTGTGGTTATCTTTATATGAGTTGTCTCCAAATGTTTTTCTACTTACACGTGTAAAAAATGTATGTGTAACTTTGGTATTTTGTTCATATTTGATATATGGTTAATAGGATGAAAATGGAAAGTTTAAGCATTTATAGAAAATATACTATTTTCTGCTCTGCTTGCTAAATAGTTACATACAGGGATATAGAAGAAAATGAGTTTCCTTTGAAAAGCATAGTAGCTCTGTGTGATGTAGGATGCTTTATCTCATAAATCAGTGTAGATTTCTATGGTTGTAACTCTTGTTGTGTTGTGGATAGTAACATTTTCACACATATACAAAATGTGTGTGCTATTTTCTGGAAAACAGATTTTTTTAACAATTGGCTAAGAATTAGAAAATTATATGCCTACACTCTAATTGTGCCTTGTATAGAAAATCACTGGAAGCAGTCTGTCATTTCCAGCTAGCTTAATTAATAAATAATCTTGAAGAAACAGGAGATTATTAGCACAGGAATTTTGAGAAGTCAAGTCTTGAGTTAGTCATTTTATATGTATAATAGATATAATAGTTATCCAACATTTTTTCTTATAAAATTTAAGTTAAATGTAAATATCTACTTATTGGATATCTTACCATAAAGTTGATTTTTTTTCTAAGATTGTTTACCAAGTAAAACAAGAAGTTTTCTTTGTAATGGCAAACGGTTTGCCTTAATGGTTATGAAGATTGTTAATTTGAAAACAAGACTACAATACATTTGTTATTTAAAAAATTTACATTTTTGAAAGACTTATCAAAATTATATATATATATATATATATATATATATATATGTATGTATATTATATATGGGAAAGGATGATCTCTTCAATGAATGGTGTTGGGAAAACAGGACAACCACATGTAAGAAAATGAAACTGGACCCCATCTTTCACCATATGTAAACATCAACTGAAAATGGATTTAAGACTTGAATGTAAGACCTGAAGCCATAAAACTCCTAGAAGAAAACATAGGAGGTAAACTTCTTAACATTGGTCCTGACAATGGTTTTTTGGATTTGACGCTAAAAGCAAAAATAAACAAGTAGGACTACATCAAACCAAAAAATTTCTTGCACAGCAATGGAAACCAACAAAATGAAGAGGCAAACTACAAAATGGAAGAACATATTTGAAAATCATATATCTGTAAAGAGTTAATATCGGGGCACCTGGGTGGTTCAGCCAGTTAAGCATCTGGCTCTTGAGTTTGGCTCGGGTCATGATCTCATGGTTCATGAGTCTGAGCCCCACATCAAGCTCTGTGCTGACCACTCAGAGCCTGCATGGAATTCTCTCTCTCTCCTCTCTCCCTGCCCCTCCCCCCTACTCTCTCTTTCTCAAAAATAAACATTAAAAAAGAGTTAATTTCTGAAATATATGAAGAACTCCTATAACTCAGTAGCAGAAAACAATCTGATTAAAAAACGGACAGAGGAACGGAATAGGTATGTTTTTAAAGACATTAACAATGGGAGGATCCCTGAGTGGCTCAGTCAGTTAAAGGTCTGACTTTGGCTCAGGTCACGATCTTGTGGTTTGTGAGTTAAGCTCTGCATTGGGCTTGGTGCTGACAGCTCAGAGCCTGGAGCCTGCTTCGGATTCTGGGTCCCCCCCTCTCTCTGCTCGTCCCCTGCTCTCACTCTGTCTCTCTCTATCTCAAAAATAAATAAGCATTAAAAAATTAAAAGAAAAAGAAGACATGGAAATGAGCAGCAAATACATGAAAATGTGCTCAATATGTTTAATCATCGGGGAAGTGCAAATTAAAACCACAATGAAGTATCACCTCACACTTATTAGAATAGTTGTCATCCAGAAGACAAGAGACAACAAAGATTGGTGAGGATGTGAAGAAAAGGGAACATTTATGCACTGTTGGTGGGAATGGACACTGGTGCAGCCACTGTGGAAAACAGCATGGGGGCTCCTTAATTGAAAACAGAGGTACCATGTGATCCAGCAATTCTTCTTCTGGGTATTTATTCAAAGGGCATGAAATCAGGATCTGAAAGATAGATCTGCACCTTCATGTTCATTGAAGCATTATTTGTAATGGTCAAGGCATGGAAACACCCTAAGTCTCCATCAATGGATAAATGGATGAAGAATATGTTATAGGGGAGCCTGAGTGGCTCAGTCGGTTAAGCACCTGATGTCAGCTCGGGTCACCATCTCGCGGTTCATGGGTGGGAGCCCCGCGTCCCGCTCTGTGCTGACAGCTAGGAGCCTGGAGCCTGCTTTGGATTCTGTGTCTCCCTCTTCTTTCTGCCCCTCCCCAGATCACACTCTGACACTCTCTTTCTCTCTCAAAAATAAACATTAAAATTTTTTTGGAAAAAGAATGTTATGCACACATGCACACACACGTACATACACACGGTAGAATATTATTCAACCATGAGAAAGAGAGAAATTCTACCATTTGTGATAACATGAATGGATCTTGAGAATATTGCTAAATGAAGTTAGCCAGAAAGAGAAAGACAAATACTGCATAGCATCTGTGGAATCTAAGAAAAAAAACATCGAACTCTTAGAAACTGCACAGAAAAGTGGTTACTAATGGCATAGAAAACTGGTTACTAAGGGTGGAGGAAATAGGGAGAGGTTGGTGAAGGGTATAAACTTTCAGGTATAAAATGGATGCTATAGATGAGGATCTAATGTAAATCACGATGGTTAGAGTTGATAACCATATTGTATCATTCAAATTTGCTGAGAGTAGCATTTAAATGTTCTCACCAAAAATAATAAATAAGGAAGCAAATAAATAAATAAAGTGATGGATGGCTTAATTAAGTAGATGCTGCTATAAATCCATTCACAATGTATACATATATCAAATTACCATGATGCACACTTTAAATATCTTCCAATTTTGTCAATTATACATCAACAAAGCTGCAAAGAATAAAGTGGAAAAAGAAAACGAAACAAACAAAAAAAGCCAAAAGAAAGATTTATTGTAAAAAATTATGTTTACTCAAATGTGTAACCTTTTCCAGTTTTCTTTGATTCACTAAGTGTGGGTTACAGTTCGTCATTAATGGCATCACTGCTGTAGTTCTAATTATTTTCACTAGTTGACAAAGACTATGCGTATCTTCACAAAGCTAAATGTCACTATAACAGATTAACTTTAAAACCAGTGAAGAATCTCACGTTTGTCTCTGCAGAAGTCAAATCCCTGTCGTAGAGGATTCCAGGCACCATGTGGCTCATCCCACTTACTGCCATTCCAGTCATACCTTTTCATCCAATCACCTCAACAGTGTGTCTGTTGGATGGAATATGCATGTTTCTACTGTTGTGATATAAAATTCACTGACACTTCGACTAACAACTCTATTTAGGAGAGGGAAGTGATTTCGGTACACAGACAATACAGTCTGTTCCCACAAAAGCAGGAACAGCTGAGAGGAACCTTCTTAGGGTTCTGATCATTATTTTCCTTAGTAGCCAAACAGGCAGGATTGTGTTGCAGGGAGTGGTTGACCAGTTGGACCCAATGGCCCAGTGTGACTTGTTTGCCTCACTGGAATCACCCAAATTCTAGATAGCTTTTTGTAGTATTTATGTTAAAGTATAAGTTTCAGAGGCTAATAATATGATCACATTCAAATATGTAAAAAACACGCTTCAGATTGTTATTTAATTTATTAATGAAGAAACCAGGGGGGTGATAAATCCCATTCAAAAGAAAAGTTGTTGGACATATTATGTATAGTCAGTAGAATAAATAATGCTAGAATAAGATTACTAGATAAGATACAAAACTGGTTAGTGTCCTGCAGAGCAATAAAACTATAACCTTTATTAACTTTACTGTCAGATGGAAATGATTTGCATCTCTAGCAGCCAAAATCACTTATAACTTATTAATCTTCTGTAAGTCTAACTTTAAGCAGTCTTGGCCTGACAAAGGGTAAGTCAACCAAGGGTACATTAAATGATTAGGTAATATTAGGTTGGGTCTATTTGACGATGCATCATTGTAATATTGAAACCACACCAATTTTAGCTCTATTTTCAAGTATCAGATAATACTGTATTAACAATTACCACTTATTATAAACTGAAACCCTCCCCCACTTTTACCTTTTAATTTTTTTTGGAGGCAGAACTACATTTTCCAGAGAACCACCAAATCCTGAGTTTCCATGGTATCATCATGGACTGATACATACAATTGTCTATAGGGTTTTGAAATAACTTTTAAAAAGGCTTGGCACTTCTCTAATTCTGGATTTGCTTTTTTTACATTAGCAACAGGTAACGTTATAGCAATTCGCTTACATTTTAGTTTAATTTTGTACTTTACAATTTGAGTAGTTTTAGGATGCTGGGATATTTTTCTGGGGCCCAGACAGCAATGCTAGAGATGGTCAAGTTCAAGGAACTACATTGAAAACAATACTGGAAAAGAAAAGAGAGTGTTGCATTTCCACAATAGGTATCTATGTTCCTAGTTATTTCTTCAGTTTGTAAGCTTTGAAAACAATGATGAAATCTGTGTAAGTCCATGGTACATGTGTTAGTATTATATTCAGGGACTTTCAGAGCTTAAAAAATATATACATATAGTTATGGGATTTATTTTGCTAGGTAATTTTGCCAGAAGTTTGCTGTGGCTGTGTTTTCGACACCACATTCTAGCTTTGGAACGAGTAAGTCGTGGATATAAAAGACACGGTATAAGGATTACAGTCAGTGGTATTGTAATAGCATTGTATTGGGACAGATGGTAGCTGTCCTTGTGGTGAGCAGAGCATAATGTACAAACTTGTTGAGTCACTGTGTTGACCTGACACTAACATAACGTTGTGTGCCAACTACACTCAAATAAAAAAAAAAAGGAGAGCCTCAAGTTCAGTGTAGCACAGAATGGAGAATGGCACTGCTATTGAGAGCAAAGGGAAATGAAAGGATAATAGTTTCAGGAAGGAGTCCATGTTAGGCATGTTGAATATGAGGTGTTGTTTTGGAGGAGAAGGAGGTCAGAGAGGTAACCCAGTCTAAGTGCTTCATAGTACAAATGGAGAAACTGAAAGTCAATTTGGGCTTAGAGGCCCAACTGCAGATACATATGCATAAGTCATCAGCAGGCGGAGATAAAGCTTTGGGTACGAATGAAGGAGGGCAGACCTTTGGCAAATAACTACATTTTTTTGAGACAGAAGACTAAGAAACCAGGAAAGGGAGACAAGTTAACATGTAGGATTAAAAAAAAGGTCAGAGCTATGCCTTACAAATGTTGAGTATTGTTGAGCATTAAGTATCTTTACATCTCAAAGTAGGAGTAAAGGCCGTTGACTTTTATCCGTTACCTCATTTAGTAGCTTTCTCACTCAAAAAGTATTTATTGAAGTCTCTATAATATTCACAGTCCTTTGCTAGGTATTTAAGACATGATAACAAGTAAAAGGACAGGTGTGATCCATGTCCCTGCATGGCGTTCAGTCTTGTGGAGGAGAATAACAGATATATATAAAAGAATCACACACATAAATATTTTGCAGGTGTAATAAGTACTAAGAATGAATGATTCAAGTCACTATGGCGTTGGAGGATGTGGGGGGTACATGTGAGGGGCTGGGTGGTGGAGGACAGAGAGTCAAGAAAGATCTTCCTTTAGATTATGATCTTTTATTCAAAGTTTATTTATTTTTGAGAGAGAGAGAGAAGACACACATGAACAGGAGAGAGACTGAGAGAGAGGGGGAGAGAGAGAGAGACTCCCAAGCAGGCTCCATGGTGTCAGCCCAGAGCCCAACTTGAGATTCCATCTCAGGAGTCATGAGGTCATGACCTGAGCCAAAATCAAGAATCAGAAGCTGAGCCACCCAGGCACCCCAAAGTTATGATCTTTTAACTTGGAGCTCAGATGAGCAGTTTTGAAGGAGACATAGGATGGTAACCTTAGGGACTATATTTTTTCTAAATATTTTTTGTTTTTGTTTTTTTATTTTGTTTTCAGGTAGAAGAATCAAGCACAGGGGCCTTTAACTCACTTGTGAGGACCTTTGAACTATTAAATTCTGCATTTTCCCAGACTACACCATTATGGACCCCTTCTTGGGAACCCCACTCACAGATATCTGTATAATTATGATGTGGTTGTAATTGGCCAGAGACTCTTACTGGGATTTGGTACAAGGGACAGAAAATATCGCTTATGTATATAACATCCCTAAGACCATAGAGCCAACAGCTGGTGGAGCTAAGCGTTGCATGATGTTTCCAAGGCTTCAGCTCTTTCATGGGCCTGTAACCATCATCCACTGACAGAGATGTTGTTCATTAATCAAAAGCTAATTTAAGACTTTAGTTTTTCGTTGATCATTATTCTTTTCATGAGCATAGGTCTCAATACATGGTTGATTCGAAATAAGTAACTAGAAAAATTACTATCGTCTATTAAGGTAACTTGCTTCTGACCACATTTAATGTGCGTAATTCACATGCATACTTTTTGCCTGTACGAAATATAACTAATATGGATCAGGAAAAGTTCAACTCATTTATAGCAACAGACATTCAACACCCCCCACACTCAATTAAAACCATAATTGTCATTTGGTAATTACAAGGACTCTATTTGAAAAAGCATTTGACAAGCAACAGGATGAATGATCCAGAAGTACTATGATAAAGGAGCACTGGTAGGTGACAAATCCTTCCCTTTCTTTGAGTAACTAAGGCAAGGGCTCATTTTTCAAATATGACAAGATTGCTTAAATAGCTAGCATTTCTCTCTGGGATATTTGGGATGTCATACCATGAGAAAAGACAATGAAAAGCCATTTCATATTGTGAGTACTCCCTGCCAAAAGGAAAGGTATTTTTCTTAATTGGGAAGATGAAGGTATTTGCTCCTTATTAAGGGCCTGAAATAAATACAAAGTTAGATCATTTTTTATAAGCAAAAGGAGCTCTAGAAAAGATGTTGTCAGAGAAATCAATTTCAAAGATAATCCTTAAGATTAGAAAACAATATATAAATCTCTCCTTCTTTGAGCTAGATCACTGCAAAACAAAGAACATTTCAAGTGTACAAAGTAAATTATTTAAATATAACATGGTACATTCTTTTTATTTATTTTTTAATTCAACAATAGTGCTATCATTTCTCTGTTCGTTTGGATTATCATACATTGAATTTTTCATGACTAAGTCATACATTCACTTCTAAAGTTTGGAGTTTGTACAACCATTAAATAAAAGCGCAGTTATTTTGTGTACTTTTTATCTTATTGAATGAAGTAAAGAAACTACAAGACACCCATGCTACTGTGACTGTAATGACTTTTGTTTGATAATAAGTCTTTGGAATAGATGATTTTCAAACTCCAAATTAACTGCAGATTCTTATACACTCAAACTTCTGGATACCTGATTCCTAAAATTAAGAAGAGGGAAGTTGCTCCCAAATTGCATGAAGTTAAACAAAGTAAGAAATTCATTATTAGGGAGATGAAAATTATGATATTTAGTCCAACGAGCTTAGAGTTACTATGTCTTTTACACATCGACCAATTCTTTAGAATTTTACATTCCCAAACATTTCCCCTTACCTAAAATTATTTTATTGGAAGAATCTCGTATAAAAAGAAGACATGAAAAATAGAAAATAACAAAGCATCCATTCCATGCCCATCCTCCTATCCCATTAACGGCCAAATGAAATGGTGACTATTGAATGGCGTATATGGAAAGCCACAAGGATTAGTTAAAAATTTTTTTTAACATTTTAGTTATTTTTGAGAGACAAAGAGACAGAGTGAGAGTGGGAGAGGGGCAGAGAGAGAGGGAGACACAGAATCCGAAGTAGACTCCAGGCTCTAAGCTGTCAGCAACAGAACCTGATATGGGGCTCGAATTCACGAACCGTGAGATCATGACCTGAGTCGAAGTTGGATGCTTAAACTGAGCCACCCAGGGGCCCCACAGTAATTAGTTTAAAGGCCGGTACAGGGAGGTGGGAGGCACAAAGTCATGGGAAGTCCCAATTTCAAAATCTACCCCATTTCATAGGGACCTAAGATATCCAACAACCATCTAATCATGCATAAGATTTATTTTGGAACAAAAATGTTTAGGGAATGATTATTTGGAGGCCTCTGGGGACGAGAGCATGTACGTATATTTTTAGCGGCTGAATGTGGCAAGGACAATAATTAAGTTTTTATGAATATGGAGCTAGGTACAGAGCACAGCTTAAATCTCAGCATCACCTTAAAGGGAAGAGCAGGTAGGGCTGGGGGTGGAGATGAAAAGTAGGGTACACAGCTGAGTGTATGTGGGGACGGGAGTGGCTGACAGGTTTGCCATTTTGTGACCTCCCCGAGCTTTCCACCAATGATTTGGTTACTCCCAACTGTATTTAAATGGGGAAAGCAAACATTTTATTTCAACACATTACATAAGGCTTAAAAAATGCTCAGAAGCCCTTACAACATACTGATTGAAATGAGTATGGGCCTCAGATGACGTCTGTTTGTTTTTTCAAAAGTTGGTTTTGACAGAGATTGAGATCCTTCCTGAGTGTGTGTGGGGCTGGTACCATCCATGGGAAGATCTAATAATATACATAGCAGAGCTGACTTATGTGTGACACAATTTCCACCAGCTCCACAGTATTACCTACTTCAGATGATTACCTTCTTCAGTTTATTACCTACCACTATTATCTGTCTGACTCTGCCATGGCCAGGACTGATGCATGGGATATATTTGTGAGACTAAAATTCTTTCAGAAAGTTTGCTAAAGAAAAAGAAACATAAGAGGTATCTATTGTTATAAAATACTGTCATTATGATTTGAAAGTCAAACCTATCTAGCAGAGGCAGCTAAATGATATTATTTGTTAAATACTGAGAATTCATCAAAAATGCATTTTTATGATTATAGAAATGATGGAGCTGCTCAGCCCCTTACATTAGATACCATCCAGCCATGAACTATTGCATTTAAATTCTAGAACTTGTAGATGGCATTCTGAGATTTTACGAGTGCCTTGGAATCTTAAATACTCTCTTTTGGAAAAAGCTAGTCTTGAATTACCTACTCTGGCTGGTAGCTAAGGTACTGGGTTTCCCTGCCCCTCGCCATTGTTTTGTTTTGTTTTGTTTTGTTTTGTTTTGTTTTGTTTTGTTTTGAGACAGAGACAGAGGGAGAGGGAGAGGGAGGGAGGGAGAGATAGAGAGAGAGAGAGAGAAAGAATCTTAAGCAGGCTCCACACTCAGCATGGAACCTGATGTGGGGCTTGATCTCATGACCATGAGATCATGACCTAAGCCGAAATCAAGAGTTGGATGCTTAACCAGTTGAGCCACCGAGGTGCCCTACAGTTATTTTTTGTTGTTGTTTTTCAGGCATTCAAAGGATGAGTCAAAGTATAACTTTCTAAAAGTTAAAAAGTGAACATAACTGTCATAGAAGTAAAAAAAATGACCATGTGTCCAAAATTATTTTATTAATAAATAAGGAAGGTAGCAAGTCTATAAAACTGTTTAAAGAATATGTGAGAAACTGAATACGTACAGGCCTTTAAAAAGGAAGAGGGGTCATGTCTAGTAAGAAATCACTGCAGCTGAGGTCAACGACGTTGCTGCCTGTGTTCTCTGGGATTTTAATGGTTTCCTGTCTCATGTTTAGGTTTTCCATCCATTTTGAATTTATTTTTGTGTATGGTGTAAGGAAGTAGTCCAATTTTCATTCTTCCTCATGTCGCTGTCTGGTTGTCCCAGCACCATTTGCTGAAGAGACAGTTTTTTGTTTTTGTTTTTTTCCATTGGATACTCTTACCTGCTTTGTTGAAGATTAGTCGGCCATACATTTGAGGGTTCATTTCTGGGTTGTCTATTCTGTTCCATTGATTTATGTGTCTGTTTTTTGGGCCGATATGATATCGTCTTGATGATTACAGCTTTGTAATACAGCATGAAGTCCAGAATTGTGATGCCTCAAGCTTTGGTTTTCTTTTTCAACATTATTTGGCCATTTGGGGTATTTGTGGTTCTATACAAATTTTAGGATTGTTTGTTCTAGCTCTGTGAAGAATGCTGGTGTTATTTTGGTAGGGATTGCATTGAATGTGTAGGTTTCTTTGGGTATTATTGACATTTTAACCATATTTGTTCTCCCAATCCACGAGCATGGAATGTTTTTTTTTTTCCATTTCTTTGTGTCTTCTTCAATTTCTTTTATATGAGCTTTCTATAGTTTTCATCATACAGATCTTTTACCTCTTTGATTAGGTTTATTCCCAGGTATTTTATGGGTTTTGGTGCAATTGTAAATGGGATCAATTCATTAATTTCTCTTTCTACTGCTTCATTATTGGTGTATAGAAATGCAACTTATTTATGTACATTGACTTTATATCCTGTGACATTGCTGAATTCACATATCAGTTCTAGCAGTTTTTTGGTGGAGTTTTTTTTTTTAATTTTCTATGTTAAGTATCATGTCATCTGTGAAGAGTGAAAGTTTGACTTCTTCTTTGCTTATTTGTATGCCTTTTATTTCTTTTTATTGTCTGATTTCTGAATCTAGGAGGCAAGGGAAATTTAAAAAATGAACTATTGACACCTCATCAAGTTGAAAACTTCTGCACAGCAAAGGAAACAATCAAAAAAGCTAAAAGGCAACTGATGGGATGGAAGAAGATATTTGCAAATGAAATATTGGATAAAGGGTTAGTATCCAAAATCTATAAGGAAATTATCAAGCTCAACACTGAAAACACAAATAATCCAGTGAAGAAATAGGCAGAAGACACGAATAGATACTTTTCCAGAGAAGACATCCAGATGGGTAACAGACACATGAAAAGATGCTCAACATCACTCATCATCAGAGAAATACCAATCAAAACCACAATGAGATACCACCTTACATCTGTAAGAATGACTAAAATTAATAACTCAGGAAACAACAGATGTTGGCAAGGATGCAGAGAAAGGAGAACCCTTTTGCATGCTTGGTGGGAATGCAAACAGGTGCCGTCACTCTGGAAAACAGTATGGAGGGTCCTCAAAAAATTAAAAATAGAGCTACCCTACAACTCGGCAATTGCACTACTAGGTATTTATCCAAAGGCTACAAAAAATGCTGATTCGAAGGGGCACATGCAGCCCAATGTTTATAGCAGTGGTATCAACAACAGCCAAATTATGGAAAGAGCTCAAATGTCCATCAACTGACAAATGGATAAAGAAGATGTGGTATACACACACACACGCACACAATGAAATACTACTTGGTGATCAAAAAGAATGAAATCTTGCCATTTGCAACAATGTGGATGGAACTAGAGTGTATTATGCTAAGCGAAATAAACCTGTCAGAGAAAGACAAATATCATATGATTTCACGCATATGTGGAATTTAAGAAACACAACAGATGAACATAGGGGGAAGGGATGGAAAAATAAGATAAGACTAGAGAGGGAGGCGAGAGACTTAAATACAGAAAACAAACAGGATTGCTGGAGGGGCGGTGGACAGGGAGATATAAGCTAATAATGGGCGATGGGCATTAAGGAGGGCACTTTTTGGGATGAGCACTGGGTGTCATATGTAACTGATGAACTCCTGGAACCACTACTACACTGTATGTTAACTAACTTGAATTTAAATAAATAAATTAAAAAAATAAAAAGGAAGAGGGGTGTTAATATAGTATTGTTATTCTATAGGACATTGTAATTCTTATAGTTTATAGGTTAATATTCCATGGGACAGAGAACCATTACTTTAGGCATTTTCTGTCCAGAGATAACATTGGTATCTCTACTGACAAAAATCTATACTTTAATAACTAACTTCAAACATCCAGAACTTTAATCAATAGCAGATTGCAAGTCACACAAAGTAACATTCCCTTAGAAATTAAAGTATCCCTGGGCGAATCTTCAAAGACTTCATGACTGCTGCCTTTCCTTTATCTCATTTACAAGTTGTGGATACTTGAAAAAATATGTATGTTTTGCTATAAAAGGAAGTGAAAATAAATGAAAAATATTCAATCAAAATGCTATTGTGCACATTACTGCTTTGAAATATTTACTTGCCTGGGATGTGTTAGGGCAGAGAGTATGAGTTCCTTACTGCTGGCCAAATAATCTCCACTTTGCTTAAGGTTCTTGGCTTAGCCTTGTCTACACACACTGGGAAATTTCAAACTGACTTATTCATTTAGGGCTTGTACATAATATTAACTTGAATTAGAAATCTATCAGGGGCTCCTCGGTGGCTCAGTGGGTTAAGCGTCCGACTTCGGCTCAGGTCATGATCTCACGGTCTGTGGGTCCGAGCCCCGCGTGGGGCTCTGAGCTGACAGCTCAGAGCCTGGAGCCTGCATCAGATTCTGTGCCCACCCCCCCTCTCTATTTGTACCTCCCCCGCTCATGCTCTGTCTTGCTCTGTCTCTCAGGATAAATAAATGTTAAAAAAAACTTTAAAAAATCCATCAATCATAGTATTTATGGAGTTGCTGAAAAATAGCTCACATGCAAATCTGTTCTCTTTAATAATAATATGCTTTGATGCACTGCTTTTTTCCAAAGACTTTATTGTGTGTCTGCTGACATCAAAGTGGTTAGGGTGACCACAACTGTTATATTAGTGTATTCATTTAGAGCAAATATCTTTTTATATACTCAACTGTCAAAAGTTACATTGCATGTTGTTCATCCAGCCGACAAATATTTAATTACTAGTAAGTGGGATACTTGTCATACAGAAGAATTAAAAATGAGTTTATTCATACGATGAATATCGATTGAGTTCTTATTGCGTGCCAAGCCTTCTTCTAGCAAATGGGTAAAACGTGGTGGGTCAAAGAGAAAAAATACCCTTGCCTGTAAATCAAACTTATATTCTATCTAAATGAGGACACTAACAATAAAATCAGATAGATGCGTAGAGTGAATAGTATGTTCACGGATAATGGAGGCGGGGCCAAGTAAAGCAGGCAAAGAGCGCAATAAGCAGGAGAACTAGGTCCTGTTGGACTGCCGACAGCTTTCAAAACCCATCACGACCCTCCCCCTCTGCCCCACATGCAACCAAACTGACTGGAAGCCAGCTGTTGCCTCCTTTGGTGCCTGTGGTCCTGGAATGCTCCCCGGAGCCTCATTGCTCAACCACTGCAAGGAAACCTCAAGCCCACCTCCTTTCCCTGCAGGTTCAGCTGCTCTGACTCGCTTAGCGAACTGGCCCTGCGCTCCCCAGACAGAGATATCACGTGATAAATAACTCTCTTGTTCCATCCTCTTGGCGTGTGTATGACGTTACCAGTTGACATGGGAACAAGTTGTGTGTGTGTGTGTGTGTGTGTGTGTGTGTGTGTGTGTGTGTGTTGGGGAGCGTGAGGGGATCCCAACGCTCTGGCGTGTGACCACACAGGAGGACACAGATTGCTGTTTGGGGAGAGGGGCTGCAGAAGGCCTCCCTAAAAGGGAGCCATTTTAGTGAAAATCTTTCATTTTAGTGGAAGTAGGGATGTGAGTCATGGTGCAAATGCCTGGAGGCAAGGACATTTTGTGACTCCAAGAAGCAGTGCAGAAGCCGATGAGGCTAAAGTTGAGATGCTACAGTGAAGTGGGGAGTAGAGATGACTGCAGAGGTGTGGTTGGAGGAACAGACCAGGTGAGGTCTAACTGGCCCTCGGTAGGATATTTTGACTTTTTCTCTCAGTGAGATGCAAAGATCCTCGAGAAATTTTGAGCCACCTTACAGTTACGTAGAATAAGAATATTTGAACTTTCAGTGTAAGGGAAGCACCGGTTGCTGTGTTCAGAATAGGAAAGGTTGTGGGCATGTGTGAGGAGGAATCGCTGGGGAGGCGGGACGTGATAAGGAAGGTGGAACTGACTGGTAGCAGTGGAAGAGGCGAAAGGCCGTGAGATTCTCTTTCTGGGGGGGAATCAGCAGATTATCCTCAGATATGCTGGAGTGTGGAACGTGAATGAGAGATGTCGGGAATGACGCCAAGGTCTGCGGCCCACGCCCATGAAGCAATGGATTGAGCATCGCATGTCTTCTAATGAAGAAGGGTGGTGAGGTCAAGTGCAATACCAAAAAGTGATGCCTGTTATGTCATAAGGGGTGGTCTTTAGGGGGAGGGACCAATGTGTTCAGGAATGAAGAGGGATATTGTAATATGTGAAAAAAAAAGAAGAAAAACAAAACATTTCAGGCTTGATTTGTCAAGATAGAGAAAAGATAGAAAGAGAGGGAGAGTGGGGCACCTGGGTGACTCCGTTGGTTAGGCGTCTGACTTCAGCTCAGGTCATGATCTCGTGGTTTGTATGCTTGAGCCCCACGTCGGGCTCTGTGCTAGCAGCTCAGAGCCTGGAGCCTGCTTCAGATTCTGTGTCTCCCTCTTTCTCTGCCTCTCCCCTGCTCATATGCCCTCTCTTTCTCAAAATTGATAAACATTAAAAAAATTGAAAAAAAAAAAGAGAGGGAAAGTCCTTCAAATCCAGAGAGGGAGACCCTCCTCAGTTTCTCATGATAATTCCCTATGGCCTGAATGGCTTTGCTTACTCCGAGTCTCTCATTCTGTCCACTCCTGACCTTAACAGAAGTTTGCACATAATACAATGTAACTGGTTCCTTCCCTTCAACTAAGGCCACTAATTACCCATAAGTGAGGAGTACTTTAAATTATATGTAATTATATATAAATAAATATTATACATGTATGTATATATATTTTTAAATTATATGTAATTATATATAAATAAATATTATATATGTATATATGTATATGATTATATATAAATATCATATAAACTATATATAAACTAAATACATTATAAATATATATAAAGTAATATATATATATATATAAATTAATTTGTGGATTTAAGAACAGTTTGAAGAATTTTTTTTAATAGCTGGATTATTCCCAGTGAAACATCGAAAATATACCCACCATAATGTAATACAAAATAAGCCCTAATTCACTTTTAAAAAGTCAGTCATTCTGGCTATGGAATTTTGGAGCTGGAATTTGACTTTTTATCTGGCTGTGCTGGCATTTCGCAGACATAGCTTGAGTTCAGCAGAGACCAAATCAGAGTCCACATGAATTGTCATCATGACCTCTAAGGACTGAGCTGAAGAGCTATGAATGTAGTTTCTGTTTTTTAAAATCTTCATTTCCAATCTAGTCATTAGACTACAGCAAATGATATTAAATATCAAGAGGCTACAATTCCCTAGATTATATAGGTGCTTGGGGGAGTTTTAATCATTTCCTGATAAAGACTGCAGATCCCTCTGCTTGTTGGATTTAATTATTCACTGGAACTATTTAGATTCTCTCTCTATATAGACAACAAATATGTATACTTGCTGTTGTTGTTAATGTCCACATTGGTTTCTTACCCACTGTCACCTGTTCGTGGTGTTCTGGAATTAGGTAGTAGTGAAGGTTGCACAACTTCGTAACTATATTAAACATCTACTGAATTGTACAGTAAAAAGGATGAATTTTATGATATGTAAATTACATTAAAAGAAAGGCATGATATATATTTTTGAAAATCCTACTTGTACAAACTCTTATATCCTGCTGATAGTCTCTCAAGAAAATGTTCTGGATTGCACGGGGTATGTCTAAGGCTTTCTCAAATGCTGTGAGCATATGGGAATTACCGGGACAGTGCTGAATGATGACTCTCATCACGTTAAGCATTAATGCTGGCTGCTCACTTTCTTTTCTAATCTTAGGGTCATAAATAGCTAATAGGTATTCTATATCATCCTAATAGTAGAGTAGTGGTATGATTTACTAGTTTTGATCTCATGGTAGAATAATAAGTACTCAACTTAAGGATCTGTCCAAAAACTGATATATGTCCACACCATAATGTCCCCATGAATGTGGTAATGCTATTTTGCCATCGAGTTGAAAACAGTATAAAGAAGATTTTAGCTATTTAGTTAAGATCACATGACAATTTGATAGTGGAAGATTCATGGATCTTTGTACCTTTATTTTCATGTACGTTGGTGATTTGTTAACTGCCCATTTTATTAAAAAGAAATCCTGCCAATTACCAGGATATTTCAATGTAGTTCTTGATAGACTATAGTTTACAAACCAGTGGCCTATAGGCCAGAAGTATATTTGTTTCCATTTGTGTCTTGAGAGGCTATGAACATAGGTAGACATTATGTAAGGTTCTTAATTCAATCTGGTTAGCACCCATTGTCTATAGTCTGCCCATTGCAATGAGTTTATTAATTCTCTGCTTTTCCACCCATTTCAGGGCATCAGCTTGAGATCCCTTGGTAATCTTGGAGCCTAGTTAACTCCTGGGGCTCTATATGGCGCTAACGAAAACAATAGTAACAACCCTTTCCAGAGTTTGCCTGCCTCTTCTTTCATAAAATAACCGGAACTATTGATTCCTAGGGCTGATTTAAGTTCTCATAAGAGTAGCTTTGCTCTATTCTAAGTTTGGTAAAATTCGGGGGAATTTATGTTGTTTACCAAATATTCTGGTTTCCTCCCCACAGGTCCCTCTTCTTGTGGGAAGACTGTATACCATTATTGTCTTGAACTCAAGCGCGGCCATGCGAACTTGCTTTGTCGAAAGATGTTTAGATAAAAGGGATGTACGTCACTTTCAGGCAGAAACTTCATCATCCTCAATATGATCTGAAGTTTCTCTCTCCTCTCTTATAACCAGAGCTAATTTCCAGGATATTGAGAATTCGTCCTCTCAACTTTGAACTTCTCCCTTCTCTCCTACAATCAGTCCCCCAACCTGTTGGATTTCTGCTATTTAAGGGGCTATCTCTGAGTTATTTAGCTGTCAGCTCATTCTCTGCCTCAGCTTCACCTTTGCATTTTCCAAGGAGAAGGGAAAAGATGTAAACAGCCTTTTCAATGAAAAGGGAAAGACATGTCTGAGAGGTAGAAGGTCAACAGTGCCCAATGGTTAACTAAAGTTTTGCTGAAACTTGAACCCCATTTTCACCTCTTCCTGTTAGTTAATGGGAGGTGAGTATCATCCCTGAGGCATCTCAAAGTGTGTTCAATCGGCCTTGTGCCTCTGGACCTCTCGCTTCCGAAGGTGTATACTATCAATATATATATGAATGCCAATCCCGGTGCTGCTTCTGCCCTTTGGTTTTCTGCAGGCTCATGTTTTTCACTCTCTTTCAAGCAGCCATTGTGCCAAGCTTGGAGATATGAGTGAAGGAGATACCAACTCTCCCAAACCATCTGGCTTCTTGCCTTCTCCACATCCAGAGAACAGTGTCAATCTTTCTCCCTCCTTTTCTTTCCTCACCTCCTTTGGTAGCCCCAGCAGGGACTTAAACTGTGCTAGTCCAGATACATCCTTTTACCTTTTTTTGTGTGCTAATTTGATGTTTTTCTTCATTCAGTCTCGTGCTGGAGAGTTCACTTCTCTCCTCAGCAGTACCAACAATCCCAGGAGCTAGCTCCAAGGCTGTTGTCTTTGCATCTGATGCTGGAAACTGAAGTCCAGGAAGGGAAGGCAGTCAGGAAGAGAAGATGGAGGTAAGTACGATGGGAGAGAGGAAGGATAAGTGGATATCCACAAGCACAAGCTGGGGGCCATGAGAGAGGACTGAAACCTGCATCAGTTCTTTTTGCCTCTGACCTAGGTGGAATGGGTATCCTGTAGAAGCTAGGGCTCTTTGTCATGGAGCTAAACACACACACTTGGTCCGGGAATCGGAGAAGCCAAAGTAGGATCCAGAGGCAGATTAGAGCCGTTGCACAACTGTTGTGCCTCACACCAGTGATGGGAGTTAGCCAGCCAGAGACAAGATATGCAAGCTAAAAATGACTGCTCCTTCACTTCCACTCTCCAGACTTTGCACAAACATCTCTCTTGTGAAACTTATAGGATGAATCAGAGATCAACCAGAAGGCAGTCAACTTTGAAATTTTGCCTCAGATTATTCTGAGGCTTTGAGTATGGGTAACTTGGAAATTATTGATAAAAAGAGGGAAGACAAGAGAAAGACTGTAGTTTAAGGTTTGGTAAAGTTGTCTGGAATCAGCTATCCTGCGTTTGAGTTCCCATTAGTCTGGAGTAGCTCTCCTGTGAAAAGAAACATTGTAAAATTTACTCAGCATTCACTCTATTCCAGGAAGTGTCTCAAATACACATTTATAATACCTTCTGTGAGACAGATACTGTTTCTCTTGATTTTACCGATAAACACACTAACAGGATTAAGAAACTTGCTCAAGGTCATGTGGTAAACAGCTGGTAGAGCCAGGACTGGAAGCCAGATAGATCAACTCAGGAACCCACGAGCTTTCCCACTCCGCAACACTGCCTCACATCTGCTATATGTAATTAGAGCTGCCCCCTTGATTTGTTGTCATGGAAATCAAACAGGCTTGATTTTAACGAGCTTCTCTAGCAAGTCTTAGAGCCTAAGAATACCATGGATAAAGGTGGGGATGAATGTTTTGTGTCAAATATAAGGGTATTGCTGGAGATTTTATCCTCATTGCTCATTGGGGTTTGTTTGCTTTCCAAGATGCTCACTAATGACTAGTATTTCGCTAGAAAAAAAAAAAAAAAAGTAAAAAAATGCTCATAGCTCACAGAGAAATATAAAATAAACTTTGCAAGAAAAGAGTAAAAATATGTGCCTCAAGCCCTGTCTGGAAATTTCCTCTTCAAAAAATTCTTTTAAGTAAATATCAGATTATTTTCTCAATATCTTCTATTTTATTGGCAGGAATTATCATAATTTCAAAATTTAGGCTTCTGGTTCTGCATTAATTTTATACTTCTGTGTAACAAATTACCACAGATGTAGCACCTTGAAACACACACATGCATTGATTATTATCAGTGTTGTGTAGGTCAGGAGTCCAGGCTGGCTCAGATTGTCCTTTGTTTAGAGTTTCACAAGACCAGAATCAAGAAGTTAGACAGGCAGAACTCTGATCTGGAGGCTGTAAAGAAAAAAAATTTGCTTCCAAGATCATTCAGGTTGTTGGCAGAATTGAGTTCCTTGCATTTATAGGGCTGAGGTCTCCATTTCTTTGCTGGTTGTCTGGCCAGGGGTTGATGTCAGTTTCTAGAAGACACTGATTGGTCCTTACGAATGTCCCCCTCCATCTGGCTGCAACAGTTCTCATGCTCCCCGTCTCTCTGAGCCCTTCTTTTGCCCCTTAAACAGAGAAATCTGTGCTTTCAAAGAACTAGTTACGATTGGATTAGACCCCACTAGGTTAATCTGTTTGTAACATGAGGTAACATAACCATGGAAGTAATGTCAGGGCTTGAAGGTCATCGGAGCCATCTGAAACCTCCACTTACCACAGGTTTTATAAGGTATGACCAGATAGAAGGACTCAAGCTAAGTAGGTTGGGATAAACCAAGACATGTACTTATTGTAACTTACTAAATGAAATATAGCAATGAAAAAGATTGCACTTAATGTGACCATTAAGTGAAAATTTATCAACTCTCCCCAAGAAGTTTATCAGAATGTATGACCTACTTTCTGTAATTTAGTCAGGCACCAAAATGAGTCATTCTTAATCAGGAAGCTTGAAAAACTCTCATTGAACTTTGTTAAAATTTCATGGAATGTACATCTGTAAAATCTTTGCTTTATATCTTTCTCTGGTTTCCTTCTCATGCTGGCTTTCCTAATATTATTAATGTGGTTGAATTTGAAATAGAAATGCATGTTTCCTTAAATACCACAAACAGATAATATTGGCGGAAAGCCATGGTTGGAAGGTGGTTAAGTTAGAACGACACTATTTATCTCTTCAAAATTCGGTTGTAGAGATGATGGGAATTCAGAGAGCATTTTAAAAGAACCAGGAAGTGAGAATCCAGAGGAAGAAATTATAGATGCTGCTGCTCTAAAAAAGGATGTCAGCTGTGCATGATAACATGATGTTCCCTGTCCTTCAGACATGTACATTTCCCTCACTTTTCATCTGTTTCCATGTTAGTCCCAACCATTTTGAAAGTGAAACAATCAATGATATCACTCATTCTATAGAGGATAGATCCATAAAACATTTCACTGACAGGGAGGATTCCAAACTGGTTTAAAAAGTCTACCTCATACCCCATTTTTAAATCTAGATTCTCATCCTTGTCCCTGATTGGCTAAATTCCAGTTTCATAGCTCTTATACGGAATCTGTGGCCACAAATGCATTAATTATTTTAGGTAGAAAGGCATTCATTTTAAGTAGACACAAGTATCTAATGATTCTTCTCAAGGGCTCCTGGGACTTTCTCTCCATTACTCCCACAAGATGGGTCCACTGAATAATTGCCTAAATTTATACTGGACTCTGCTCTATTAAGCATGATGTTGGTTTTAATCTGTCTTATCTCTTTCTCTTTCTCTCCTAAAGAGTCACCTTCCTTGAAGCTCCTACCCCCGCCCCATGATTATTGTTTTCCACTTCTTTAATGTGTACCCTTCATTCAGATGATGGTAATTCATTTATCAAATTATTTTACAACCCATCTTTTTAGATCATCAAGATTCCTTGTTATACTTAGAGGCACATGTGCTGTTTCTAATTAGGAACCATTCCCATCTCTATATTTATGGAGAAGAAAACAAAAGAGGTAATTTATTACATAGGCAATGCTACAGATAAGTCTTTTGAGCTTCAAAAGAGTGTTTTAAATTGTGTTCCTGAATCAATTTCCAATACTGAAAGCCATCCTTATCACACATACTCATTAATCTAGATATGGGACTAAGGAAAAAAAAAAAAGGTGACATTATTGTGACTTCTTTAGAGCTTTCCACGTCTGGTAAGCAAGAGGCTGCCAGTCTTTGTTAACTGAAGCAGCTGAAAAGCTGGTAGGAATAAGGAAATAACCCATTAGAAAAATGCAAATATCTGTTGCAGGGATAAAGAAAGAGGATCTCCTTCAGACCTCACTGGTGATAAATGTCAAGAACTAGGAAAGAGCTGACATTGTGCTCTGCTTGCAAGTGGATGAGTGAACCAGCACAGTTTCATGGATGCTATCAGTACTAACAGAAGGCCCAAGACTACTGTGTCAGAGACAAAGGATCATTTGTTACTAAAGCAATAGGAATGTCCAGGGCCTTTGCACTGTCTCCCTGAGCCCCAGTTGGCAGGTGACATGACTGGGCCACTCAGGTTGTATTGAGAGATAGAGAAGTCATGAACTTAGGGAGCCCCAATTTTTTATGATGGGAAGCAGACCTGTCTGACTTTGGCCTTTGGGGTAGATATTCTGTTTATTACATACTCAATAAACCTCTCCTTTGCTCCTGATGGGCAGATTATGTCTATTTTCCAAGCTTTTGCTGTACCAACACTTTTGAAAAGATGGTCCAGAGCAAATGCGGCCAGTACTCATGAAATGCACAGAAATGTGACAGATCCACAGAGAATTGTCTTCCAAAAATATGTTGTTGAAATTGGAAGAGACAGGTATGAACAGTGGCCTAAGGCCATTCATGCAGAAGTGCTGATGTGAAGATCCAAGCCAGCCTTGGTTTCCCCTTGGATCCTTACTTTTCCTTCACTTGCCACCTGCCCCCATCAAATCTGTCAGCTATCAAGAAGTCTAATTGACTCTGCCTCCAAAATACCTCTTAGAACACCTGTCTTCATCTACTTCCTGATTCCTGATATTATCATTTCTCCCCTTTCTCTTATAATATGGAGCAACAAACCGCCTTTTTTTTTTTTGTTTTTTTTTTTGTTTTTTTTTTGTCTTTGTTCCTTTTTCTGCCCCTTTACAGTCTGTCTCCATGGAGCAGTCAGAGTGTTAATAGTGATCACTTACAACCTTAAATCAGATCATTCAATTCCCTCTTTAAAGCCTTGCAGTAGTTTCTAATTGTACTCAGAATGAACTTAAACCCCTTGGCACACAAGGCCAACTTCATCAAGCCTCTCTCCTGGTCCTCCCGAAGATGTTGGCAATGATTTCACTTTTCCTGGGCTGCTCTTCTGTGATATCTGTGCATGTCTGGTTCCTGATCATGTTCTCCTCTCCCTTTCCTCTGCTTTCCCCATCACCAAGATCACTACCATATCACTATGTAGATAACCTATACAGATACCCTGTTCATTAGGTTTGTATGGTATCTCACTAGGTACCACCACATGACTTGCCTTAAATTTGTTTTTCTCTGTCTCTCATCCCAGCCTTACTATAACTTCTTGACTTTTTCGATGAGTTATATTCTTAGCACTTAGAGCAGTGCGTATCATTGTCTACAAAATATTTGCTGTAACGGTGTAGGACCATTGGGCTCTTAATTTAGCCAAGGATACAGAGTTGCTAGAACTTCTCTAGGTTCCTGTTCTGTAACCACCTAAGATTGATGGAGACTTGTGCTGTGTAGTGTTTTTCCTGGCAACTGTAGCAAAGTAGAAGCAATATATAAATTCTCTGAGTGGCATAAGGATTCTACACAGGCTCTGGGCAGTCAGCCGAGGAGACTTACATAGCAACCTGGAAGCATGGTACCCACCAGGAATTGAAGAAAAATAATAGTTGTTAGAAAACCTAGGGAACCCCCACTTGCAACAACAGTAACCCCATCCCTCCTCACCCAATAAACATGGACTTTATTTATTTTAATAGAATTTTTAAAAGAGAAGTTTCATAGAATATTGAGTAGAACATATGGAGATTTTCCACATACCTCCTGTCCTCCTACTCATGCATGGCTTTCCCCATTATCAACCTCTCCCACCAAAGTGGTACCTTTATGACAATTGAACACACACTGATACATTATTATCACCTAGAGTCTACATTAGGGTATACATTAGGGTTCCCTCTTGGAGTTGCACATCTATGGTGTTGGACAAATGTAAAAGACGTAAATCAATCATTATAGCATCAAACCAAATATTTTCCCTGCCCTGAAAATCCTCCACACTCCATTTATTCATCCCTCTGTACTAACACCCAACAACCTATTTACTGTGTCTATAGTTTTACCTTTTCCACAATGTAATATAATTGAGGTCATATAGTATGTAGCCTTTTCAGACTGGTTTCTTTCATTTAGTAAAAAGCATTTATCATGGCTGGATTCCTTACTTCCTTTTAGCACTGAATAATATTCCATTGTCTGGATGTACCCCAGTTTATTTATCCATTTGTCTATTGAAGGATATTTTGGTTGCTTTCAAGTTTTGGCAATCATGAATAAAGCTGCTATCAACAGCTATGTGCAGACTTTTGTATGAACATAAGTTTTTATTCCTTTGAGCAAATACCAAGGACCATGATTGTTGGATTGTTTGGTAAGGGTATGTTTAGTTTCATAAGAAACCACCAAACTGTCTCCCAAAGTGGCTGTACCATTTTGCATTTCCACCAGCAATGAATGAGAATTCCAGTTGCCCCACATCCTCATTAACATTTGGTGTTGTTGGTGTTGTGGATTTTAACCATTGTAAGCTTTAATTTTCTTTCCCTTTTCCTTTTTTTTTCTGGTCCAAAAGACAGACTTTGGAGAATCTGAGCTATAGATAACTCTTCTATAATTACTTTGCAACTATGATTTGATGGCCTGGAAATAACTGATTAAATCTTTGCCCAAATATGGATTTGTGTAGTACATAGGTAATAGTGACATTTAGGTTGACAGAGGCAACCTGTCTCCTCTGGTTTTGTACAATGCAGAAGGGGAAAGCCAGCAGTAGGGTCATTAAAAAAAAAGGGAGGATTCAGTGTTAACTTATAATAATACATTGATAAGTTTTACCTCTTTATAACACTATTAACAAGCTAACCTTCATAATCATCTTGTAGTTTCAGTAACAATCCTGATAAAGAATGACTTAATTATTTGCAACAGGCAGGTGTTTAATTAAGGAACACTGATCTGATAAGGAATGTTCTAACACGACAAGGTGATGCTGGTGTTGTAAAAATTGTCTTGACTTTGAATTAAGTGTCATTGGTTTCAAACCTGAGAAAACTCAGAATTAGAGGTGGGGGACAGGAAAACCAACTTCACTGAAATGCGAAAGTTCTTCCAGATTCACTGTGGAAAAGAGGGAGTGCTTGAGGATATTTCACATCAGTAAATAACTTCACAATGAAGCAATATCCTAAGTTTATAAAAATTCTCTTCATAAGTTTGATATAGGTGATTTGGATGACTTTTGTATTGTGTGACTGTGATTTTCCTATTGTGTCCTCATAAAATTTAATTTTGACTTAAAAGAAGCCTTATCTACTCTCTTTTCTCTCAGTAACCTGCATTTTTGTCTTCATCAGGAAATCGTCACCACCGTTAGACCATGGATTAGTTTTCTGGGGCTGTCATAGCAAATTATCACAAACTGAGTGACTTAAAATAACAGAAATATATTTTCTTGCAGTTCTGAAGGGAAAAAAGTCTGAAATTAAAGAGTTTTCGGGGCTGGTTCTTTCTGGATGCTGTGAGGGAGAATTCGTCCTATGCCTTGTGGTAGCCAGCAATGCTTGGTGTTCTTTGGCTTGTGATTACATAATTCCAATCTCTATCATTCCATGGGTTTCTACCTCTGTGTATCTCCATGTCTCCAAGTCTGTCTCTTGCAAGGACACTCATCGTTGGATTTAGGGCCCACCAACATAATGCCAGATGATCTCATCCCCAGATCCTTACCTTGATTACATTTGCAAAAACGCTTATTCCAAATAAGGTCATATTCTGAGTTTCTTCCTGGACATGGATTTGGAGGGACACTATTCAATCCACTGAAGGTGGCAGGAAACTATTCCAGAATGTCTAGAGCAACAAAATGCTGCCAGAAAATTCCCTGCCACTATGTGAAATTGAAATTCAAAAGAATATAATTTTTAGTAGCGTGAGGATTATAAAATACTTAAAGAGAAATTTAAAAAATGTGTACAAGATCTCTAGAGAGAAAAATTTAACTTGAAGTGGGTCAAGAGTAAGTGTGATAAGGAAAAGACTTCTTGGAAAAAAAAAAAACCTAGGAGAAAGCTGTAGTAACCTGGTTTAGGTAAAAGTTTTCTAGGAGACAAGAAACATAAGGAGCATAATTGATTAACTAAAATCTTTTACTCTTCAAACGTCATTGTTCATTGCCAGGACTATGGCCATTGCTATGAAGAAGCTGCACGAAAGTGTTCATTTGGGGTGATGAAATATTCTGTATCTTGATTGTGGTGGGGGTTATGTAGATCTCTACATGTGGTAAAATCACATAGAACTACACACATACATATATATGTACAGGCACAGATGGGTTCACATAAATGCTGGTAAAATCTGAATCAAGTCTCTAGTTACTAGTACTGTACCCAAACACCCTGATAAAGGTGTGGGTAAAATATATGAATACCAAAGAAGATACACAAATGGAAAGTAAGGACATGGAAAGATGTCCAACATCATTAGCCATTAGGAAAGTGTGAATTACAACCACAGTGATATCCTAGTACACGACTACCAGAATGGCTACAATTATAATGGAAAAAAAGAAAACAAAACAAAAAACAAGTGTTGGTGAAAAACGTGAAACAGCTAGAATTCTCATCAATTATGGGTAGACACGCAGAAGGGTAAAATGGTTTTATGCTTTCTTTTAAATTTAGACAACATATAAACTGGCAATTCTACTTCTAGATGTGTTTCTAAGATAAATGACAATATAGGTTCATACAAAGACTTGTATTTGAATGTTAATAGCAGCTTTATTAACTGGAAATAAGCCAAATGTCCTTCAACAGGTGAATGGTGAAACACATTATAGTACATTTATTTGATGGCATAGTAGTAACGATAAAAATAACAAACTAAGGACACATAACCACTCTGCAAAGTGAAAGAAGCTGGCTGCGAGGGACTCCAGTCTACAAACTGCAAGAGTTAATTTCCATACAATTCTCTAAAAGGAAAACCGTAGGCATAAAAAGCAGATCAGAGATCTTCCAGGGCAGGGAGCAGATAGAGGAAATTAATTGCAGAAGGCCTGAGGAAATGTGTTGGAGTAATGAACATGTTCTGTATCATTGTGTGACTACAGTGTGGTTCCACAACTCTATACATTTGTCAAAACTCAACAATTTGTACCATATAGTGAATTTTATTTATGTAAATCATAATTCAATAAAGCTGATTTAAAAATAGAAAATGCAGAAAAAGATCAGTGAATTGGATCAATGAAAACCTAATGACTATTCAGTATGAAATTGAAAGAAATAAGAATGAGTTTGTAAGAAGATAATCCATGGAAAAAGACAATAATCCATGAGATACTTAGACTTTGAGGATTAATTTTGTATTGCGCTTTCTGCCTAAGTCGAACTGATGCCTCTAGGTTTACCCTCGTAATGATGGCCTCTGTTTCTTTTTTTTTTTTTAATGTTTATTTATTTTTGAGACAGAGACAAACAGAGCATGAGTTGGGGTAGGGGCAGCGCGAGAGGGAGACACAGAATCTGAAGCAGGCTCCAGGCTCTGAGCTGTCAGCACAGAGCCTGACACAAGGCTCAAACTCATGAACTGTGAGATCATGACCTGAGCCAAAATTGGATGCTTAACCGACTGAGCCACCCCATGGCCTCTGTTTTCTGATGGGTCTTTCCCTTGGCATAGAAGTATGCTCCAGACTTTTCTATCATGAAAAAAATCTTCCACTCCATTGATGTCATACTTCGGTTCTTACTTTATATTCATTCTTCTTCTTAGAGCCAAGCTACTTGGAAAAACAAACAACAACAACAAAAGATACCTCTTCTTGTTTTTGCTTTTTATTTTGTTCACACCTCAATCTGCTGCCATTAGTCTGTCACCTTCCCCTATCACCCCACTGACATCATTCCCTAAATATCTGCCAATGCAACAATTACATCAGTTTTTTCCTTACTTCACTTCTCCACTGATACACTATTGGGGTGTTTTTTATTTTTGTTTTTGTTTTTGGAGTCAATAAACATTCCAAAGTTTCATTTCATAATTCTCAAATAGATAAATAAGAGACATAAGGAAAAAAATTGCTCTATGTAAAAAAGATATTTGGTCATGCCTAGATTTATAATTTGTCTTCCATAATTCACAAAGGTTCTATATTCTCTAGTATTTCAGGGAACAGACACTGTGTTTCTGGACTTTAATGTTGTCTTAGATATTTGATCCTATTGATGTTAAATATCTTATTATCTGGAATGTTTTAGTCTATGTGCAGTGACTGTACTTTGCTGTCTACTTCTTGAATCAATATTGATTCAGACACTTAATTACTCATACAATCCACCAGGAAAACCACTGTTTAACTTTCTCTCTTACTCCTATCCAAGATAGACTTTTACAACCTATCTTTAGGAACTGATTGTTCCTGTTTTGTCCTAATATTATTCCTGTTTTCTTCTCATATTTTTAAAGTTTCAATTTTTCTTTGTTGCTGTTCAACTCATGTGACTTCTTTTTTTCCCCACCGACATATCCTTGCGGACCTCCTTAATACCCTTATCTCTTTAAAGTCCTTCTTCCCTGCTAATAGCTCCTGCCCATGGTTATTTTTCTGTTTCTTCACATAAATGGTGGTGTTTCCTGGCAATGGAATAAGTCCATTTTCTCCTCTCAATATGTGCACGACCCCCAAGCAATCTTTTCTGTGTCTTTGGCTTTTAATGACTTATTATGTGCCAGTGATTCCCAGGTCTGGATCTTGTTTTTGGAGTTTTAAGTCCATGTAGGTCTATGCCTACTGACTCGAATCTAACACCCATTTTAAGTTGTCAGCTAGGTATTCAGAAAATATGACCTAGCAATGGGAACAAATCACCTAGAGCTCAATCCACATACATGAATGAATTTTGCATACTATTGAGTGAACGAAGCAAGATGCTAGAGAGCAGATTCTATACTTCTTTGGTTCATATAAAATTTGAAAATGCACAATTAGGCATTATAGCTTAAAGATGAATAGCTATGTATAAAAATAACAAGAAAACAAAATTAAAAAAATGATTAACACAAAACTCAGACCAGCAATTACATTTACATCTAATAGGGCTTCTGGTGCATGGCAATATCCTCTTGCTTGACTCACTGTGGATATGTAAGTGATCACATTTTTTTTTCTACTTTTAAACGTGTGTGTGTGTGTATGTGTGAGCACATTGTGCGGTTTTTGTATGTATCTATTACGGATACAATACAAAATGTTACGATAAAGCAGAGAAATGAGATGAAATCAGTTCTATGCGGCTGAAAGCAGGAGGATGTAGTCACGATGCAGAAAACACAAGCTCTTTTGACTGAGGTTCTACAGGGAATGGGGGCGGGAAGCCAGGTCATTGGACTTTATTCAGCACAGAGGGGGACATCAGTAATGACTTTTCCTAAGGTGAAAGAAATGATCAGAATTATACATTAGGGAATAGTTTGGGAATAATTGAGATGATTGATTATAGAGGGGAAAATAGGTGGTAAGAAGGTAGAATAGGAGACCTTTACAATACTGCCAGAAATAATGACGGCCACTGCAGGGTGGGAGGAGGTCAGTATTAGGAATAGAAAAATGGAGTTATAGTAAAAGCATAGAAAAGACTACATGGATTAAATGTGCTGAACAAATGTTTTTACAAATACAATGAAACATTCGATCATGAATATCAATTTCGTAAAAATAGGGGTGACAAACTATTTTTATGTCTTGTAAGAAATTAACGTTCATAATTATTGTTATGCGAGAAGACACAACTTATTGGTAATTTTAGAAGCCACTTGTTTTATTTTGGTTGGGCAAAAAGATCAGTGTGGTTTCCAATGGTTGTGAGGAGGGTGGAGTATAGGGGGCTTTAGGGCAGTGAAACTGTTCTGTATGATAATGTAATGGTGGATATATGTCATAAATTTGCCACAACCCACAGAGTGTACGACAGAAAATATGAACCCTAATGTAAACTATGGATTTCAGTTAATAACAGTGTATTGTTATTGGCCCATTGGTTGTAACAAATGTACCACATACTGGAAAAATGTTAGTAATAAGGGAAATCAGGGGAGGGAAGGAGTGAGGGCGCTATATGGAACTCTGTGCATTCTGCTCAGTTTTTATGTAAACCTAAAACTGCCCTAAGAAAATAAAGTCGGTGAATTAAAAAAGAAATTAACTCTTTATAGCTGTCATGATAGGCTAGGTGATGCTGACATAAAACTCAGCCTTAAGTAATTCAGTAGCTTGAAACAAAGATTTTTTTAAAAAATCAATGTTAGACTATGTGCTCATGGTCATCTGGGCTGTCCTCTACTGTGTCCACTTAGGGCCCCAGATGAAAGAGCAGCCACCATCTAGAGCATTGTTGTAAGACAGAAGAGTAGAGTGCTGGGAATCCCACACTGGTTCCTAGAGCTTCTACTCAGAAATAGCACCTGCCACTCTTGTTCACACATCATTGGACAAAGCTAGCCTTTTGACCATGCCTCACTCTAAGAGAACAGGGACATACTGCATTACTGTTTTCCCAGAAGAAGAACTTGGAATATTTGATAACGTGGAGAGTGACTACATCAGGCCATCCTCTGTTCTCCAGGTATTTGGTTCACTCTCTTTCCCACATGCAGAAATACACCATTCCCGCCCCAAAGAAGACAATTCAAAATCCAAATCTAGTCATAGGGTGGATCTGAAATTACAGGATCTTTGGGTTGATGTGCAATTGTCTTCACATCAGGTGAGAATGTGGTTCCTCTCAATCCAGTGATTTATGGACTAAAAAGGTAAATTACTCACATTAAACCATGGGAGACTGAGAATGGGATTACTGTGAGAAACATTCACATTCAAAGAGGGGAAGGGTGTGACACCCATAGTCGTTAGTCACCAGCCCGTTCTCAAGTTCTCCGGACAGAAGTGGTAAGCATCCTCAACCCTGGTGACTGATGGTAGGTGCTGTTTGAACAGACCCTGGTTTTGTTCTCCCCGGGAAAGTTTTCCCAGTTGCTTGTTGTCTGTGGCTCAGAAGATCCTCCCTTTCTTTCTCCTGATTTCTCTTGGACTCATATTTTTTCTTCCAGTTTTACTGAGATATAATTGGCATATAACATTGCTTAAGTTTAAAGTGTCCAATATGATAATCTTATATACTTAATCTGTTGTGCAATGATTATCACAATAGAATTAGGTAACATCTCCATCATCATATAATTATATGTACATATTTTGTGGTCAGAATATTTAGGATCTATTCTCCTAGCAGGTTTCAAGTATAGAATATACTATCGTTAGCTATAGTGACCATGCTGTACATTTGATCCCCAGAACTAATTCACCTTATAATGGAAAGTTTGTACTCTACCAACAACTCTCCATTTCCCCCACCTCCAGTTCCTGGAAACCATCATTTGCTGTTTCTGGGTTTTGTTTGTTTGTTTGTTTTTAGATTTTCATGTAAGTGATAGCATGCGGTATTTGGCTTTCTCTGTCTGACTTATTTAACTTAGCATAATATCCTCAAGGTCTAGCCATGCATTCACAAATGACAAAACTTCCTTCTTTCTCATAGTTGAGTAATATTCCATTATATATATTATATGTAAGTATATATATACTTACATATAATATATATATACACATACATATATATGTGTGTGTATATATATTATATATAAATAAAATGTGTGTGTGTGTGTATGTGTGTATACATCCATACGTGGACGCTTAGGTTGTATCAGCATCTTAGCTATTTTGAATAATGCTGCAATGAACACAGGAGTGCAGATATCTCTTTGGGTTCCTGATTTCATTTCCTTTGGATATATACTCAGAAGTACGATTGCTGAATCTTATGGTCATTCTGTCTTTAATCTGTATGTCCAACGTGTGGCTCAAACTCACAACCCTGAGATCAAGAGTTGCATGCTCTACTCACTGAGCCAGCCAGGCACCCCTCTATTTTTAATTTTTTGAAGCACCTCTATACTATTTTACATTTTAGCTGCACCAATTTACATTCTCTCTATAAATGTAAGAGGTTCCTTTTCCTCCACATCCTCACCAATACTTGCTATCTCATGCCTTCCTTTTTGACAATAGCCACTCTACGAAGTGTAAAGTAATATATCATTGTGGTTTTGAGTTTCTTTTCTCTGATTGTTAGTAATGTTGCACACCTTTTCACGTACCTCTTGGCCATTTGTATACTTTCTTTGGAAAGATGTCTATTCAGAACCATTGCCCATTTTTAACTCAGAATTTTTTTTTTTACTATTGATTTGTATGAGTTATTTCTGTGTTTTGAATATTAACCCCTTTCAGATATATGATTTGCAAATATGTTCTCCCATTTTATAGGCTGCCTTTCACTTTGTTAATTATTTCTTTTGCTATGCAGAAGCTTTTAGTTTTATCCAATCTCACTCACATATTTTTCTTTTATGCCTTGTTGTGTCCATATCAAAAAAAAAAAAAAAAAAAGGTTGCCAAAACCAATATCAAGGAGATTTTACCCTATCATTTCTTCTAAGAATTTTAAGATTCATATGTTTAAGTTTTTAATTCATTTCCAGTTAATACTTGTGAGTGGTGTAAGATAGGGGTCAAATTTCATTCTTCTACACATGGTTATCCAGTTTTCCAAACACGAACTATTGAAGAGACTATCCTTCTAGCATTGGGTATTCTTGACTCCGTTGTCAATACTAGCTGAGCTTATGTGTGGGTTTCCCTCTGGGTTATCAATTCTGTTCCATTTTTATGCCAGTACCATACTGTTTTGATTGCTATAGCTTTGTAATGTAGGCTGAAGTCCCGAAATGTGATATCTGTGGCTTTGTTCTTTCTCAGGATTCCTTTGACTATTCCTTTGCTTATTCTCTTGTGTTTTCATACAAATTTTAGTATTTTTTTTCTATTTGTGTACAAAATGCCACTGAATTTTGAAAAGGAGTGCATTGAATCTATACATGGCTTTGGGCGGCATGGGTATTTTCACAATATTAATTCTTCCAATTCATAAACATGGGATATCTACCCATATATTTGTGTCTTCTTCGATTTCTTTAATCAATATCTTACAGTTTTCAGTGATCTGATCTTTTACTTCCTTGGTTAAATTTATTTTTAAGTATTTTATTGTTTTTGATGCTATTGTAAATGGAATTATTTTCTTTATTTTATTTTCAAATATTTCATTATTAGAAATGCATATTAGAATTGTATAGACATTATTAGAATTGTATAGAAATGCAACTGATTTCTGTATGCTGCTTTTTTTATCTTATAATTTTGTTAAATTTGTTTATTAAGTCTAACAGTTTTGGGTTTAGTTTTTAGGACTTGATATGAGATTATATCATTTACAAACAGAGATGATTTTACTTCTGATTTGGATGTCTTTATTTGTTTATTTTTCTTGCTTAATTGCTTGGCCAGGACATTCAGTATATACTGAACAGGAGTGATAAAAGTGGGCATGTTTTCCTTGATTCCGATCTTAGAGGAAAAGTTTTTAACCTTTCAACACTGGCTATGATATTAGCTGTGGGCTTGTAATATATGGTCTTTTTTTGTGTTGAGGTACATTCCTTTTACTGCATATACAACTTATTGAGATTTTTTTTAATCATTAAAGTATATTGTCAAATGCGTTTCTGTTTATTGATTTGATCATATGATTTTATCTTTCATACCCAAACTAATGTCCTTATCAAAGGGTCCCTTGACCACATTCTTAGTGTTTTCTGCCAAACATGCTTTCTCATTTTTTTTTTCTTTTTTGCAATATGGATAGCTGAATTTTCCCTATATTTTAAGTTCTGTTTTCCTTTTAATTAACAATTTTGTCTTTAAATTATTTCTCTCTTCTCAGATTTTATGATAAACATTCAAGAGAAACCAGGCAGCTTTTTCTATACTTTGCTTAGACATTTTCTCAGCCAAATATTCAGTTGTATTGCTCACAAGTTCTGCCTTCCACAAAACACTAGGACACAAACCCAATTCAGCCAAGTTCATTGCCACTTTATATCAAGAATTGCCTTTCCTTCAGTTTGCAACAATCTGTTCCTTATTTTCATTTGAGACCCTATAAGAATGGCCTTAACCATCCATCTTTCTACCAACATTCTGTTCATGACTACTGAGAGAATCTACTTATTCCCTAAGAAGATTGTTTCTCTACAAATCTTCCTTTTTTTTCCCTGAGCCCTCAGCAGAATTGCTTTTAATGGTTTGTTCATGGTAATGAGGCTTTTTCTAACATGTAACCTATATATCTGAAAAGGGGCTACTATCCAGAGTGTATAAATAATTCCTACAACTTATTAACAAAGGCCAAATAACTCAATTAAAAAATGGGGAAATGACATGAATAGACATTTCTTCAAAGAAGGTATACAAATGGCCAACAAATGTTAAAAACAGGAGACGTGCATCATCACCGATCATCAGGGAAGTGCAAATCAAACCCACAATGAAATATCACCTTCTACCATTAGGATAACCCCTCTAAAAAAATAAAACAAGAACAAAAACCAGAAAATAACAAGTTGTAAAAAGATTAACCCTTGTACACTTTCAGGGGGAATATAAAATGGTGTGGTCACTATGGAAAGCAGTATGAAGGTTCATCGAAACTAAAACTAGAGCTGTGATATAATGCAGTAATTCCACTTCAGTGTATGTATACAGAAGAATGGAAAGAAGACAATGAATAAAGATTTGCACATCCATGTTCACTGGTGTCATAGACTCTAAGTCTAAAGTTGTCTTTTGGCCAGCAGCAGGAGAGCAGACTCAGGATTAAAAGCGAAGGATGGCTAATGTCCAGGAAAAGACAAGAGCCCCCGAATAAGAGTCCTTGCCCCGTATTTATTAAGATCAGAAGGCCTACAAATGTGATGGGCATGCACAAAGAGACAATCGGTGAACGTTAACTAATGGGCATGAGGGTAAAGGGGGTTTTGAAGATATACAATGTTTGGGGTTTGGGTCAATATTAAACCAAATCCTGGCACCAGACAGATGGGCAGATGGTTGTTAATAGCAGACTGAGGCACCACGTCTGCTTATCTTAGCTAGCCTAGGGGATAAGACAGATAAGGGAAACAACCCCAGGATTAACAAGGCATCTTTTCTTTTGCTAATCAGCTCTGCTCTGGGCAGCTTCACCTGCAGTGAGGTGGTCTGTCTATAGCCCTATATATACCTGTTCACCTAATTTGGTCCTTCCCTCCTGTGAAAGCAGCTTTCTGCTATAGTACTAAATTGGGGAGCACTTTTGCCCTGAATACCTAATCTTGCTTACCTCATATACCTTTGTATTTGGGGCCTTTGCTCCCCTCTCTTTTCTGGGGCCTTTGTCCCTCCCCTCTCCATTCTGGGGGCCCTGGCTCCTCCCCACTTTATTCTGGGGGCCTTTGCCCCTCCCTATTTTATTCTGGGAGTCTTATCTTGTTTACTCAAGCTTGGGTGAGAGCATCCTATGGCTTTGTAATTCTTTATGCCTTGTTAACCCATTGTTGTAAGCCCAGGGAATTTCTAAGCTTATTCCTCACACACTGGTATTTTATTCACAGTAGCCAAGAAATGGAAGCCACGTAAGTATTCATCAACAGATAAATGGATAAGATTCATGGATAAAATATGGTATATACAAAAAATGGAATACTATTTAGCCTTGAATAGAAGGAAATCCTGTTATATGCTACAGCATAAATGAACTCTAAAGACATTATGCTAAGCGAAATAAAGCAGACAAGACAAATACTGCATGATTTTATTTATATGAAGTGTCTAAAGTCAAAACTCTTAGAAATAGAAAGTAGAATGGTGGCTACCTGGAGCCAAAGGAAGGGGATATGGGGAGTTGTTCAATATGTATAGAATTTCAGCTCTGCGAGATAAAAAAGTTCTAGAGATTTGTTGCTGAAACAGTAGTAAAAAATGGTTAAGATGGTAAATTTTATGATACTGTTTTACCACAATAAAAAAGAATATTGGCATAGTGTTAATTTTTCCAGGAATAAGTGGTTTCTTTTCATTTTGTTTTGTTGTGGCCATTGTTTATTTATTTTCTTTCTTTCCTGGGAGAATTAGTCCTCCTGACTGAAAACGGTTTAAAGTTACTTCATCCTTTTGAACTAAAGGACCTCATACAATATCTCACAAGTTAATTATTATAAATTTGTTGATTTGAATGTATCAAAGTAGGAGAAAGCTTAGAGTGTCCTATGGTTATTTTGGTTTAATTGTCAATAATTTGAAGCAAAGTCTTTTAAAATTTTTTCTGCTCCTATTTCTACCTATTATTCCTCCACTAAAAATAATACAGGCAAACATAAGAACTAAACCATGAAACTAGTATATGATAATTTACAGGCAGTGGATATCTGTGCAGGGCTTTGGGTCAATAAAAATGAGATTCAGAACCACATATGCAGACACCTACCGATGGGCCAGTCCGTGGAAGGAAAAGTAATAGATTTTGCCTATGTTTGCAAAAAATTGCTCATGTAAAGAACATGTCCCTTCCAAGCTTAATATCAGATGTTCTTTAAAACTGCAAAGCCGACACATTTTGACTTCAATTTAGTGGTTCTACAATATACTTATCAAAATTAATATTGTCTTTACAACTTGTAGTGTTAATATAAAAAAAAATTAGAAAATTTCCCATGAAATGGGCCGTCCTCCGGTCTATTTGAAGGGCATTCCCTTGCAACAGACATTCTTAATGTTTATGAATCATTTGTGACATAAATTGCATGTATCTCCCAACTTCGTGAACTGAATTTGGTAACAGTTGTAAAATAAATAACTGAAATGAAGATTTGCAAGCTAAGAGATCATCTTCAGAGTCCAAAGCTTGTTACTGTAGGTGCTATTAAAATATAAATCTCTCTGTAAGAACAACAACTGCAAGAATAAATTTGAGTCAACACTTTAACATATGCCAACTAATTAAATTATATTTTGGATTTTGCTTTAAGCACGTCTCACTTTTGTCATTCTAATGTACAATGCGTTTTAATGGATGCATTAAAAATACTATCCTAGATCAAATTCATTTCCCACTTACTCTCTGGTTTTTCCTCTGGTAGAAATATCAAGATCACTATTTGGCAAAAAAAAGTTGTTTGTTTTTTTTGTATCAAAATTTAGGACCATAACTTTGAAACTCACTTTTTTTGTTGTTCAAAATAATATGTCTATAAAACACTTATCTTAACAGTTTTAGAACCTGTCTATTCTTTAAACTTATTCCTCCATACAGCACAAAAAGTTAAAATATTAAGTGATTTTATAAATAAATTAGCACTTCTCTTTGATCGACCTTCCACTGCAATTGTTAAGCATGAGTGCTGCTTTCTTAGTTTCTGCTTCTATTTTTCTGTGTGGTTTTTAGTTTTTAATTTTATCCTTCTCTGTCTTCAAATTTGCTGGATGAAATATCTTAGCACAAACTATAAACAGAATTCTAACAGTTTTGACGCTTTTAATCTAGAAAAGCTAGAAAAATTATAACCAATTACTTTTACCATTTTTAATCAATTTATTATTTTTCTCTGCCATTACTTTGACAATAAGAGCATCTAAACCGCACCCAGTGTCAGCCATTCAACCCACCGGAAGGACATGGCTATATCCCGAAGATGTAATTTTCACATTATTACCTCCTGGCATCTTGAACTCTAGTGAATGATATTTAAGACTCAAAAATTGCTTTCAGAAAAGAACCCAAGTATGGTACATTGGAGGTGGCGATCCCCTCATAGTTCCTGTGTGGTCTGCTCTGCCTCAAGTTAGAGACAGTGAGAGGAAACACATAGATAACTTTACAGTTGCCCTTAGGTTTTTCACTGTTTTAAACACATGGTGACAATTACCTTTATGATAATGATTTAATCCGATGTGGGCAATAATGGTGTGCAAATGGCAAAAATACCAGGGGTCTACTATTGATATATAGTCATTATAGACTCAGGTTCGACAAATATGCAGGAAAGAAATGTAAGTTTTTGCATGATTTTTAATATATTTTGATTAGGGGTTTGGGCCAAAATTATTTTTACCTTTCCCCCAACCTGAGACCCACACACTCAGATGTTTTTGGTTCCCTATGGACTAGAGATGTGGGATGAAATCAAGTTGTAGTACATTCTAGCTCGACTATATGACTGAGTACGTTTATCTTTGGATGAACCATGAAATAGTTTTTAAATTCCAGATCAATGTACAAAACTGATCCATGTTTTAGCTCCCCCCACTTCCCACTTTTTTTCGTGGAAAGTGGATTCATCCTGAAGTCAATCAGACTTTAAACTGAATCCCAGGTGCAATGTTTACTACCTATATAATCTTGAGCAATGTGCTTTAATCTTACTGAGTCTCATTTTCTCTAGTAATAAACAAAGTTGGAAGAAGCATAACTTAGAGGATAGTGTAATTATTTTATGATGTAAAGTATGTGAGAGTATCTAGTGTAATATCTGTATGCAGTAAATACTTAATGGTCATTTCCTTTTCTCCTTTGCTTTCTTGCATCTAAATCATGTGTGAGAGGTGGCAGTGGTGATTAAGAGAGAAGCCCATGCGTTAGTCATCATTTCCATTTTGTTGGTTAACAGAGATTTAAAGAGAAGGCAAAATGCAGAGAAAAAAGGACTAGAAGAGTCATAGATTGGTGATCTTATTCTGCCTCTACTATTAAAAATTTGGCTATTGTATATCTTGAATATCCCTATTTGTATAATGACAGTGCATGAATTAATATTCATAAAGTTATTACAAATATCTTTTGTCTTTCACATAGTTATTTGCAAATAAAGAATATTTAACTTGACCTGAGTTTTTCACTTTTTAAGACAGAATCACCAGTTATTAATTGGCTTAATAATGGCACCTTTGTTGGAATTCAAAAGATATTTGGAAAATAATAAGTTAGTGGATACATTTTTTGTTTTATAATTATTTGTTCATTCTACTTGTTTATCGCATGGAAGAGTTGATGTCTGGTAAGACTGTTTACTGACATCATCTCCTAAGGAACTCCCCTTTGTCACCTACTATCCCACTTCATTGTGTCTTGCTAATGTTCCTACACTTGGGGTTCCCTTACTCACCTTGGCCACCGTACCTTTCCAACTTTTGGTTCTGAAGGAAGAAGGATAAAAATTGCTATCATGCAGTTCCCTGTTTCCTGCCATTAATGTTGATTAAAAGTCCCTAGGGCTAATGATTAATAGAGGTAGAGTGGCAAATGTTAAAGATGCATAGGGGTAAAAACACATTTCTTTTTTTTTTTTTTTAATTTTTTTTAACGTTTATTTATTTTTGAGACAGAGAGAGACAGAGCATGAACGGGGGAGGGGCAGAGAGAGAGGGAGACACAGAATCGGAAGCAGGCTCCAGGCTCTGAGCCATCAGCCCAGAGCCCGATGCGGGGCTCGAACTCACGGACCGTGAGATCATGACCTGAGCTGAAGTCGGCCGCTTAACCGACTGAGCCACCCAGGCGCCCCAAAAACACATTTCAATTGGAGTGCTAAATGATAAAGTTGTAGCCTGGTAGATTTAATATTGAACATCAGTGACCCTTTTGCCTTTTCTGACCTGCTCTAATGGGAGCCATTCTTTCATTTTATCACTTATTTCCTGGTATCGGGGAGATGTCTTCATGTTCTGTGTTGCTCAGTATTTTGGAGGCAGGAAATTCTGGATAAATAGCAAAGTTAATGCGGACTTTGGGTGAGTAGATTTGCTGAGACATGAAAGAGAAGAACCTGTTCCCTGAATGCTTCATTTAAGAATGTCATGCACTTCTGTAACTGAGTAGCTACACCCTTGCCCTCTCAAGTCTCTCAGATTGATAGCCTTTCCTGACGCGAACTTGTTATGACTGAAAGTAAATAGTTGACATAATATGCAGATATTAACACTTACTCAGAATTATTAACTGCTCCTATGAAGACTAAAATTATATACTCAGTAAATACAGAAACATTAAATTATAATAGCTTTGTAACTAATATTTTCCTTCAGTTCCCTGTGTGAAATAATAATATGTAAAGTAAGTACAATTTATTTGCTCCCAGAGAAGCATTGTAAGGACCTTTTGAAGCCAGGAGTCCCATCTGCACTTCATAGATACGCAGTAATTTATTCCAGGGTTGTGTTCATGAAAATAAATGCAAATATCTTTTTCACCATGCATTTTTAACCTTGAAACAAAAGAAATAGAATACCGGTTCATCATGAGCCATAGGATTTGCTAGTTTGAGCAATGTATATTCTGTCACCTAATGAGATTGCCTTTCAAATACTGTGATGACACTTTGAAAAATAGAAATAAAGAGAAAAAGGTTGGGCCTAGAGAGCTGAGCAGAGCCTGAGGGATTCCTGCAGGACTAATGGGAGAGTGTAATTCGGCCCATCTTCCTTTCCAAGCAGCTTGATCGCTGAAGCCAAGGCTAATTAGGATCAATGATATCATCTTCAGAACAGTCCAAAGTGCTCCAAATAAAACAAACAATAGTCAGAGAGAAGATTCCAAAGGGATAAATTCTATGTTAGTCCGGATGAGGTCTCAAAGATACCAAATCTTTGCCAGGGCATTTGGCTTTGTTTTTGAATTCTGTGCATGATAACCTGGCTCTTTCCATCTGCCAGGACCCTCCACAGTGCACCTTCGCACTGTAGGGGTTGAACATTCACTTAAAGGAGCCTAATATGTAGCGAAATAAAAATTATTCTAAAACCCAAGAGTTACATATCTGTTCGCCTTGAGTTAAGTTACTCAAGTAACTCAAAGCTACTGTTAGTAGTTCAAAGACTAAGACGTGCCATAGGATGTTATAAACCCTGTGGTGACCTGGGCAGTGTAATTCTATTACTTGCAAGATAAAGAAATAAAAGAGTTTACTCAGCCAGTTTTGTGGAGCCCCCAACCAATCCAATTATCCAGCCAGTATTAAAAGTCACAGGAAATAAAGGTGTCCGATTCTGCAGTAGGTAGTCTGAAATCCCACCAACAGCATTTAGAAGGACAAAATTAATTGAAGAGAGAAAAATCGACGAAAAAAAAGAAACAACAATGAGAAAGCGGCTTTCTTATCTTGCATCAAAAAAAAAAAAAAAACCCTAAATGTTCTCCAGGGTTTTTCCTGGAGGGAAAGGGACTTCCCCCCGCCCTCCCAGCAACACCTGTCAAAACCAAGATGGCATTTACCCAGTTGGGAAGAATGGTTAGTCCAAATTATTCCTATCCTGTCTGCTGCCACCTAGTGGTCTGTAAATACATAAATCATTTCTTTAGTTCAAACCTTTCTTTCTTCTGCTGAACTACCTACATGATCCCTCATTAAATGCTTACATTTTGAGACACCAGTGCAAATAAACAGTTTTGATGTGGTAAGAATAATTGGGGTAAGAAAAAGGGACAGGTGTTTCCCATGGAAAAAGGGGCGGGGTGGTTGCAAAAAATAAAGACTGTTGGTGTTGTAAGTAACAGCTTGCCTATTCTGCACTTCTGAGCAGTGGGGCTTCTGACCAGACCATTGTTCTCTCTAGATAAGCGCTTCTCAGTGTGAATGTGAGGCTTGAAGTGGTCTGCTGAAAAGATAAATATAAGCTTTAAGATAAGAGTTTAGAAAAAAAATTCTTTTCACTTGAAGTTTTATTTTAATTCCAGTTATTTGAGATACAGTGTTATATTAGTTTCAGGTGTACAATGTAGTAATTTAACAATTTCATACATCACCCTGTGTCCATCACGACAAGTGCACTCCTTAACCCTCATCACCAATTTAACCCAGACCCCCCGTGCCTCTCCCCTCTGGTAACCCTCAAATTGTAACAGCATAAATGGAGCTAGAGCATATTATGCTAAGTGAAGTAAGTCAGACAGAAAAAGGCAAATAACATATGATTTCACTTATATGTGGAATTTAAGAAACAAAACCAGCAAAGGGAAAAATAAGAGGAAGTCAAAGCAAGAAAGAGATTCTTAATTATAGAAACTTTTATAGCAATTTGATATAACTAAGACATTTAACATATGATCCGAGGACTTGTTTCTTTTTTTTTTTAATATATGAAATTTATTGTCAAATTAGTTTCCATACAAAACCCGGTGCTCATCCCAAAAGATGCCCTCCTCAATGCCCATCACCCAACCACCCCTCCCTCCCACCCCCCATCAACCCTCAGTTTGTTCTCAGTTTTTAAGAGGCTCTTATGCTTGGGCTCTCTCCCACTCTAACCCCCTTTTTTTTTTCTTCCCCTCCCCCATGGGTTTCTGTTAAGTTTCTCAGTATCAACCCTCAGTTTGTTCTCAGTTTTTAAGAGGCTCTTATGCTTGGGCTCTCTCCCACTCTAACCTCTTTTTTTTTTTCTTCCCCTCCCCCATGGGTTTCTGTTAAGTTTCTCAGGATCGACATAAGAGGGAAAACATATGGTATCTGTCTTTCTCTGTATGGCTTATTTTACTTAGCATCACACTCTCCAGTTCCATCCACGTTGCTACAAAGGGCCATATTTCATTCTTTCTCATTGCCACATAGTACTGCATTGTGTATATAAACCACAATTTCTTTATCCATTCATCAGCTGATGGACATTTAGGCTTTTTCCACAATTTGGCTATTGTTGAGAGTGCTGCTATAAACATTGGGGTACAAGTGCCCCTATGCATCAGTACTCCTGTATCCCTTGGGTAAACTCCTAGCTACTGCTGGGTCATAGGGTAGGTCTATTTTTAATTTTTTGAGGAACCTCCACACTGTTTTCCAGAGTGGCTGCACCAGTTTGCATTCCCACCAACAGTGCAAGAGGGTTTCTGTTTCTCCACATCCTCTCCAGCATCTATAGTCTCCTGATTTGTTCATTTTGGCCACTCTGACTGGCATGAGGTGATATCTGAGTGTGGTTTGGATTTGTATTTCCCTGATGAGGAGCGATGTTGAGCATCTTTTCATGTGCCTGTTGGCCATCCGGATGTCTTCTTTAGAGAAGTGTCTATTCATGTCTTCTGCCCATTTCTTCACTGGATTATTTGTTTTTTTTTGGGTGTGAAGTTTGGTGAGCTCTTTATAGATTTTGGATACTAGCCCTTTGTCTGATATGTCATTTGCAAATATCTTTTCCCATTCCGTTGGTTGCCTTTTAGTTTTGTTGATTGTTTCCTTTGCTGTGCAGAAGCTTTTTATCTTCATGAGGTCCCAATAGTTCATTTTTGCTTTTAATTCCCTTGCCTTTGGGGATGTGTCAAGTAAGAAATTGCTGCGGCTGAGGTCAGAGAGGTCTTTTCCTGCTTTCTCGAGGACTTGTTCCTTGAACAAATATAGATGAGCTCAGGTCTGGAGATCTTTCCGTGTAAGATGCTTGTAGCCCAGACCCTGTAGTGGGTACACACAGTAGGAGGTCATGTGTGGTATTTTCAGATGAGTATTTCAACTGTGGCTAACAAGTACATGAAAACCAGAATCCTTTTATTTTCATCAAAAAATAATTTAAATTTAACCCAAACTTCACAGAATAAATTATTAGAAAAGGCTGCTGATGTAGAAGTAAAAGTGGAATTTTAAAATACAGAATCCTTTGTTTATGTTGTATGAAAGTCAAATATGACTATATTGAGCTCACTGAAATTGCTATAAAAATATTTTCCTAGGGCACCTGGGGGGCTCAGTTGGCTGAACATCTGACTCTTGATTTCAGCTTGGGTCGTGATCCCAGGGTTGTGGAACCAAGCTCCGTATCAGGCTCTGCATTGACTGTGGTGCCTGCTTAAGATTCTTTCTCTCTCCCTCTGCCCCTTCCCCACTTGCTCGTGCATGCATGCATGCACTCTCTCTCTCTGTCTCTCTCAAAAATAAAAATGTTAAAAAATATTTTCTTGTCTTTAATCAATAAATGTATGTATGTGAGACTGAATTCTCTAGAATAGATGCTTTTAAAATAAAACCAAAAAAAGGGGGGTTTACAAACATTACAGAAAGAGCTTTGTTGTCAATCTAACTTAGAATATTTAGGTAAAAAACAAGAAGCAAGTTCATTTGTCACATCAAATATTGACATACATAGTGCTCATTCAAATGACATATATAGGTGTTTAATATGGGAAAATTAGTAAATTTATTCATATGTTTGGCTAATTCTGATTGTAGGGTGACCAAACGTTATGTGTAACATCTTTTCTCTCTGTTAATTGCCCAAATGGCTACTTTAAATAAACCAGGCCTATGGTATTTAAATTATTTTCTTTTTCTCTGTGTTATGTTTGTTCTACTTTTTTTGAGATTGGTCTACTGACACTTCTATTAAAAACATGGAGGGCTTATAATTTGCATGTTTTTAAATTTTGATTTGTTAGTACTTTATATTTATTTCATTTTATAAAACCATTGGTTCAAAATGGAAATGAGAAACAAAACAAGCATAAAGTGTTCTTCTAAAAAATACAATTCTAGTTGAGTGTGCCACACAGAGCTGATTTGTGGCAGTTGGCTGGATAACCGAGACAGCCATCAGGTAACATCACTAATGTTTAATACTATTACTCATTTATGTCACCTCAATCATTATACATCCCAGCACACCAGAACATTCCCAGCATCCAACTCATGTTCTGCTATATTGGTTTAACCAGTGCATAACTTGAGGGGATTAATTCTCTTGTTTCACTGACATTTTGCTATGTTGAAAAATATTTGAAATTTATGAGCAATTGGTCTAGTGGGATTTGGAAAGCTTTTATGTAATATAGAGATTAGGTGCTTGTTGTAATGAGATTTTTCCTGTAGGAAATCAAATTATTCAGGGACAGTTTAACCCTTTTGATTATGTAGCGCTTCGCTCAGTGCATAAGAACCAACAGATTTGGCTGTGCAAAGGCAAATGGCTGCATGGGTCCAGTGAATTTATTGTCACCTCGAACATCTGTCCTCCACCAGCCCAATGTCGCAACCAATGTCATTGTTTCTCTAAGTCTGGCATTGCCTCGAGATGAATGTATTTTCTGCATATGTTATTTGAAGAGGGTAAATACTCAAAGGCCAGCGGATCACAGTTACTGCAGTACTATTCAGAAAAGAAGACAGTCTGGAGGCACTACCATAGAAAAAGATATATTTTTTTAATGTTTTATTTATTTTTGAGAGCAGGCGGGGTGGGGGGGGAAGTGGGGCAAAGAGAGAGGGGGGAAGAGGATCCCAAGCTGGCTCTGTGCTGACAGCAGAGAGCCTGATGTGGGGCTTGAACTCACAAACCATGAGATCATGACCTGAGCCGAAGTCGGAAGGTCAACCGACTAAGCCACCCAGGCATCCCGAGAAAGGTATTTTTAAGGGGGATGTTACAACAAAGCTCGGAGCATAGGTGGTTGTTTTGAGGAGGATGAACTCACATCTTTTGTAAACTATCAAGACAGCCATAGATTGCTGCACATAGCTGAGTGAGTAAAAACATGGGCTTGACATGTTTATGTATGTTCTCTTCCTCCAAGTCCTTTGACCTAATCTTGCTAAGCTTACATCGTCTCAAGTGGAAAACAGGGAAATCCCATTCCTCCAAAGGCTGTGAGGACAAAATTATAGAATTCATATGAATCATGTTATATATGATCCATTAGTGTATTGTAGCCAGGACTCTTACACTTTTTACCACTGCTTTGTTCATGTTCATTCATGAATCTCCTGTGCATGATTTAGGAGTGCTTTCAGTTACAAGTAACAAGAAATTCAAATGAACATACCTTAAACAAATAGGAGCGTTACTCACATAACATTAAATCGGAAGCAGACACTTTCTCCATCAGTTCAGATGCTTAGCAACACAGTGAGGTGTTTAACCGCTTTTTATCTTTCTCTTCCTTCATCGCTAGCGTGTTGACGTTTGCCAACATGCTTTTTGCCGATATGGTCACCAAATGGTATTTGCATCTCCAGGATTATGTGCAATTGTCAGAAAGGAAAAAGAGAAAAGGAAGAAAAGACCCTTATCCTGGAACGTCTTGTCTTTTTATGCAAGATGAAAAACGGTTGAGAGACAGTTCTCCATGAATATTTTAGGTCCGGCAACGCCTGGACCATCTAAACAAAGGCATGTTTGAACAACAAAGGCTTTGCAAGCTAGCACCTCACACACACCACCCTCCTTGCTCTTATGTGGACACATTCGTTTATATTCCAAAGTATTAACCTAAAGGCATTCCCCTACCCTTACCAGACAGGATCTGTTCACAGCACAGAGTGAAGATAAGGTCTCTCCATCTGCTAATTGGAGCATAGGCAGATTGACTATCCTACAGAAACTCAAGTCTCAAGGCTCTGGAGTTCTTCTCTTGTGGTGCACCTGCATGTATGGTCCTCCTGGCCGTGCCCTGGGCGAATGGTAATGGGGGAACTGGTACAAGGTATCTTTTCATTTTGTCATGATTATTACATGATATATTTCTCTACCCAGAAGTCTTATGCTTTTCTATGAGAAAATGTGTCTAAAATGTGGCAGGGCTTGTTAGCTTAAAAGTAGGCAAAATCTCAAACTCTTCACACTTTATGACTTAACAGAAGTAAGTTTCCTCAATAAATTTTTTCTTACATTTTATTAGAATAGTAACACGCCTAATTTTAGACAAATTGATGACAACAAAGAATGATATTATACAACTAATTTATTACAATTATCACTTATCTCTTGGTCTTGGGGTAGCACTCTCTTCCATACAAGGTAACTCAGCCCACTCTGGAAATATGTATTTTCAGTGTTTATGAGTGTGGGTAACCAATGTATGAGCACTGGATGGTACACCCACCATATAAGATGAATCTGAAAGTCCATTAACAGTCTATGTGTTTGTGGTTACTGGACTCTAAATTCCTTTAGGTCAAGGAATTATGTCTAATTTATACTAGCACATACTTAAGAGCTTAGTATAGACTCTTTTACCCACAGATGCTTAATACAGCTTGATGTCATGAATGAATTTATGTTAGCCAATAGCATTCTACTTCTAAAAATAATAAATCATGTTCAATTAATTGAAATACCTAAACTATGAAACAGAAAGGAACGGGAAATATATATCTAAGTCACTGAGTGACTTCTATCTTTTGCCTGATTGATTCTGGAAGTTTCCTATACACTGGCAAAAACTTCTAATAAGTTACAATGATGCCATTTCATATAACTATTATCTTTCTTTAGTTTCAAGGTTGGTTTGGATGTTCCATTTCTACATGCTACACAGACACTTTAATATTGTAACTGTCAAATTCCTATATGATTTATAAACTGGGAGCTAAAACGTCAAGGATGTTGTCAAGGAAAATGTTCTATATTCTTTAAAAATGTATTTATAGTCAGAACAGAATAAATACGGGGGCATGTATTTATTCTTAGTGACTTTCTTGTCAAAATTTATTGGGCTTACTTGTCAGGTGAGCACTAATCTTACTGTCTGTGCTATAAAATCAAACCGGAACACCAGGCTGTGTTCTTCTATTACTGTGTCGCTATTGATAGTATACATTTCTGAAATTGAAAATTATTGGGCAATGTTAGCAACAAAGTAAATGATGCAGTGTGAGACAACTCAACTCTAATACCTCTGCATGAGTGAATTGCTGCTTAGACTCTGATATAAATTACTTCCAAGTGAACCCCAACAAAAGAAATACAATAGAGCAAGCGGCAAAATTATCGTTAATTACCTTTCCCATCAATAATAACAAATATTCAGATAGATTTATAGCTAGAAAAGATTTTGAATATTATTTACTTAATCTAATGTGTTAGTCACAGATAAATTAAATGGCTCATTGAGGCCACACAACAGGGTACCACTACTGATGGAGCCACGGTACCAACATGGCATCTACAGGATACCCACTATCCTAGGGTGGTTGTTCCCAACTGCGTGAATTCCTGAGAATTAAGCAATTAAGCAATAATTAAGCAATTATTGTTTGTTGCTTTTATGCACTTGATTATTGACGAAGTGGGCAATTTGGCACATGTATATGGTGTAAAATATAAAAGCTACTGTAATTTTGTCAGTCATTCATAAAAAGTTAGTGTTGGCTAACCTAGCAAACTACTTGCCTTCAGTTTGTGCTTCATTCAACCTCTCTATTCTGTGGTTCTCAAAATGAGAAGACATTTTTCTTCTCCTGATGGATCTCACCCTTTTTAGACAGGCCTGCCTTCCCACAGAGAAGGAAACTTCAAAACCACAGACACAATGCCTTTTACATTTAAATGGATCCATACAGGGGCCTGGGTGGCTTAGTCCGTTAAGCCTCCGACTTCTGCTCAGGTCATGGTCTCAAGGTTCAGTTCGTGAGTTCGAGCCCCTGTGGTTTTGAGGCTTCCTTCACTGTGGGGCTCTGTGCTGACAGCTTGGAGCCTGGGGCCTGCTTTGGATTGTCTCCCTCTTCTCTGCCCCTCCCCAGCTCATGCTCTGTCTCTCTCTCTCTCTCTCAAAAATAAATAAAATAAAAAATAAAAAAATAACATTAAAAAAATAAAATAAATGGATTCATGCACAATACAGCTGCAAAAATGTTTTAATAATTTCTATATTCACTAGTGGAAGAAAAGAGAGTGACATTTATTGGATATCTTTTATGAAATGTGCCTTTTAAGAAACACTTTTTAGATACTATTTATTAAATTCTTACAATGACCCTATGGGACTGATATCATTAATGACCATTTGTCAAGTGAAGACAGTTAAGGTTTGGAAAAGTTAAGTAATAGGCATATGTTTCTAAATAGATATGATAATGTCTATTTAGTAGAAATTCAAATTCAGACCTGCCATCATCAATGTCCTTTCCACGAAAGAATGACCACTGCTAAACACTAAAATATTTCCAACCGGAGAAGAGCTCTATTTGGTACATTGTCATCAAGGGTATTGATGTGTAGAGTTAATAATCACAGGAATTCCAAAATTATACAAAATCTCCAAATTTATGGGAAAAACATAACAAGAGAAAGTTACCATTTTTCCTTAGAAAATGAGATGCAGAAGCCTGGAATAATGCCTGATACTGGAAAACACAGAAGGAAAAAGAAATTGTACCCACATATCTTCGAGTCACAGACAGTCGCTGACACACAGCTGGGCTATTTCACACTGGGTGTTAACTATCTACTGTGTAAGGTACAACATACAAACATTTGGTAGCAACGTCTTCATTAAATAGACAGACTTCACTGTCCACATGCTAGATGACACACACTTGAGTCCCTTTATCAAGTGTCACTCTGGTAATTCTGTGGCATGCGTCGCTGGGATGGCAGAGGGAGTCCTACAGGATTGTCTTCACCCTGATTGTGGGTGACAGCCTATAATAATGAAATGATGGCTGTTCTTCCACGTGAATTAAATTATGGCTTCTGTGTTGGGGATGTCATTTCAGGAGATGCTTTTCTGACATAAACTCTCCATCTAGCAGGAACCAGAAAAGAAGGTTTGAAGTCCCTCACACCTTTGATCACTGCTGACCTGGTATATATTAGAAGTAGTGAGCTGGAGCTGAAAGGCTTGGTTTTCCATCCCTAGTTACCCTCCCGGGGCCACCCACTATCCTATATACCCCTAATTACCAGCCTCCTTCACCCATCAGGGGCCAGACTCCAGAGGAGAGTTAAGTAGTTTGTTTTCCAACAACACCCTGAAAGCAGACTATATAACTCTATGAAACGTTTCACCCATGAAGGGCAGACACAGCTCCACTCATTGGAAAAAAAACAGAGCATTGGTATCTCAGCACGTAAAAAACGCTTGTTGCATTTTGAAAGAAGAGTTATATTCACCCTCTGGGGTTAGAGAACCCAACCCATAACTGTGAGCAACATTTATATACAATTGAACCTGGCTGCTAATTGACTGGACAGTCAAAATTGCATGCAGCCAGGAAACCTGTCATCTTTAATCTTTCCGGAACTGCTTCAAAAGAGAATTAAGTGGAGAGCAATTTTTATCAGAATTAAGCCAATACTATAGGTTTAAAATGGAAAACCTTAAAGTAACAAGAGAAATGGGCAGGTATTTGAATGAACTTTTAAAATGATTTCTCTGCACTAGGCACTGTTATTGTCTCTATTTTATTTAACTGTTACAAAAAATCTGTGAAATAGTTTTGTGTTGTTTTGACTTAAAAAATTATTTTATAAATGAGGAAGCTGTCTCGGAAGGTGAAATAACTTGTCTGAGCTCCCACAGTGAGGATGTGGCTGAGCTGGGTTTTACACTCAGATCTCTTTGAGACCAAATTCTGCGATTTCTCATTCATCCATTGTATCGAGACTACATATCCTATTTCATACATTATAGATCCTCCAGGATGCCAAAATAATAACAGAGAGAAATAGGACTTGCCATAACTCTTCGCCCAGCTCCATTTCTTTCTCCAACGAAAGGGATCACCACTGTCACAGGTAGCTCTTTTCAGACTTCGTGTGTGGTGGTGACATTGGGAGTCAGACTCTTGGGGAGGAATTAAAGGTGCAAATTCCTGCACACAACAGACCTCTGACCCAGATTCTCTGGAAGTTGGGGTGTTGACTCTGCATGTTTAACAAGATTCCGGGTGAAATCTGTGATCACACGTTTAAGAACCACCTTTCCATGGAACGTGAGATTGTGGTTGAGTAGGGGATGCGGACGCTCCTTGTCTCCGGAAAAAAAATATCACTAATACTAGTATAAATACCGTCACTCAGGTAACATTTGTGTATGGCAGTCAGCCTCACAGAGGGCTAGGTGAACATCTATTATTTGGTGTTATTTGAAAGATCACAAAACATCTTCGGTGGTGTTTAAATATATTTAACAATGTCAAAATATCTTTCTCTATGGTTAGCAAAGTAGTAAAAGCACCATGTTGTAGAGTTATCACCATCATCATCATCACCATCATCATCGTCATTGTCGTCCTTAGTCTTGAAGGTTTTATTCAAAATCTGACTGCTCTTACGTAAGATTTTGCTTGTGGAGTATTTGAATTACAGAGCTCTGTAATTCTGTATTAAAAAAAAAATATATGTATATATGTATATATATATGTGTGTGTGTATATATATATATATACATGTATATGTATATGTGTGTGTGTGTGTGTGTATATATATATATATATATATATATATATGCATATATATGTATAAAAACTGTCCACTCCTGCAATGTGGTGAATGATCAATCTATTTGGGGACCCACAGAAAACGGACCACAAGACAAGTGAGCCCGGGACGTGGTTGGAAAGTAGAAGCAGGGAGAGGACAAAGGAACGCTTCACAGGGGCAGAGAGCAAAAACAAGCAGTGCACACACATCAAAGCCAGGTTTTATGTTTTTCATGGTTTTGCCCCAGCCCAGACCCTACTGTCTACAAGAGTCAGTGACATCTACTGTCTGACCTAGGTGATCAATCCTCCACCGGCTTCTAAGAAAACACTTGCACACAAGGTAGGATATTTTTCTTCCAAAAAATGTTATCAGAGACCCATGGCTTCCTCTATACAAAGGGAAAGGAATTTAAACGCAGAACATAAAAATGGGCTCTTATTTTAGCATTAGCTATTTGCATGACCCTAAGTGATTTTTAAAAAGAATCATTCCTTTTAATTTCTTGCTGCTGATGACAATGGTGCATATTCTATGCAACATATAAATGATGGATAAATACCAATATATTTACTTGTACAATGTATACATTTTGTAGAGTGTATTACACACATTTATATAATTTATGTAAGTGTGTAAAAATATCCTTCTGAACTTATGCAACTAGAAATATTTGTATAATCGTTGTTCAAATATGTTAACTAAATAACTTAGGCATTTCTATTGTTTCTTGTTAAGATTCACACCAACTAAGATTACATATTGTTTACTTGCCACAATATTGTATTTTATTGTATTTTGAGAAAGAGAGAGAGAAAGAAAGCATGCAAGCGGGGGAGGGGGCAGAGGGACAGAAAGACAGAATCTTACATAGGCTCCATGCTCCACATGGAGCCTGAGGTGGGACTTGATCTCACAACCGTGAGATCATGACCTGAGATGGAATCACGAGTTGGACGCTCAACCGACTGAGCCATCCAGGCACCCCCACAATATTATTGATTGTAACTGAGACGTAGGAAAAATTAAAAAAATATTTAAATAAATGATTCTCTATATAGTTTTCGAATAATCCAGTAGATTTTATTATTTGTTTGGTTTTCTTTTCAGATGACCGCGGATTACTAGGCCAATTTAAAATTATGCAAGGATCAAGCACCGTTGTCTTACTGCAGGGCTTTTGCAATGTTTATTAGATTTGACAGATTATTTTCAAAGCTAACTTAGTTTGTGCTGGACGGGTACCACATCTCTGCTAAATATAGGCTGCAATGTGTTTCCATATGAAACATGTTTGACAAAGGAAGAGAGAAAGTCTTAGGTAAGATGACATGGGAAAAGGAATTTGGGTAAGTGGGAATGCGCCCTGGGTAATAGTACAGACAAGGCAGAGAGAAAGGACAGGTATTAGATCCTTACAAACCCATTTTGTAAGTGCACTTTTGCACGGGTGAGAGAATACACATGTCTCCTATTTCTGCTCTGACAGAAAAGCTCGTGTAGTCAACAAAACCAGCATTTTGTATCAGTCACAACAACGGCATTCGTATGGCTACCCTGAGTTGTGCTGTGGTAATACACAATCCCCAAATCTCAGTGGCATGAAAGAATCCTGCTTTATTTCTCGCCAGCTCTGTTGTGTGCATTGTGGGTCAGCAGGTGGCTCTGCTCTGCCCCACCCACGCCATCACTCTGGGACCACGGGGGAGGACTCTCTCTGTACCTTTGCTACGTTCTGCAACATAGGGAAAGAGGCCTGAAGGTAACAAACAGTGGTAACAGAATCCTTGGCTTAAAGTTACAGACTTTTTTTTTTTCTAAAAACTTCCTGATCGAAATTAGTCACATGGCTCCACCCCACCAGACTGGAACCAAGAATTGAAATGCTCCCGTGTGCCTGGTAGGAATGCCTCAGGATTGCCGCACAGAGAGTCGTGACACAGAGGCTTTATTTTCCAGGAAGCAACTTTATTCGTGGTGGCACATACTGGAAGAACTGAACCCCGAGTGCCATGTAGTGTAGTTTTTTATACATTTTCTATTTCTTTGTCTCCCATATGTGATATCACACAAACGTGCTGTCTGATTAAGTGGTCTCATGTTACAAGGTCGGGAGGGATGTCACCTAGGGGTATAGCCAGGTTGCCTTGAGATTTTGTTGTTGTTTTATTTTGTTTTCCATTCATTAGAGAGGGGACCCTACCACAGGGAGAGATGAAAAGTTTGTAGAACTAGTGACTACCATAGCATTTATCTCATTGTTACAGTCTTCTTAAGAAACTAGGGCCATTGACTTACCATGAAACCATTAAATTAAGGGAAATATTCATCAACCAAATTTTTTGCAAAATCCTACTCCTTACTTGTACCTTTAAAATTCCACTCTCATGCTGAAAACTTTTGGGAAAACAGAAAAGAAAGTAAATTTATTGTGCTGAGTGGGAAGGTAACAAATATATAAAGGAAAATGAATGAACTTGAGAAGCTTTGATGTGGAATTTTGGAGAGGTGAGTCATAGTACTTTGTGTATTCCTTATTCAGCGAATTTTTAGTTGAATGAGTGTGGGGACTATGTTGCCTTTGACGATAGATCTATGCCTGTTATATGTCACAGGACCTGTTACATAAAAGTCTCTCAATCAACATCTGTTGAATGCTTAATCAGGGAAGAATATTTGAGTGATTAGGTGGGAGATAGAAATGCAGACAACTCATGCAATGCTTTGAATAAGGACATCGTGAAATACAGAAGATGACCTCCTCCAAAACTGTGTTAAGGACAATAGCCACTAGCTGCATAAGGCTACTTAAATATCAATTAAGTAAAATTAAATAAAATTTAAAATTCTACTCGTTAGTTACACTAGACGATTTCAAGTACTCAATTGTTATACATGGCTAATGGTTACCATATTGGACAGCGTAGATATAAGACATTTTCATCATCGCAGTAATTTCTATTGGACAGTGCTACTCTAGATTACATTTTGGGAGAAGTCAGCCCTCTTGTAAGACAGTCTATCACAACTAATTCTTGTTTAATGTATCATGTCTTTTGAAAAAAAAAATATTGCTAGAATATGCTATCTCAAGCGAAGTGAAAGCATTTTAGCCAACTATGAAGGACAGAAGCAAGTAAAAATATCCCCTTTTTGAAATGGCAAAACAAAGACACCAGCCAAATCATGCTGCCTCCATTTGTATTAAGGATAGATTCTTAGGGGAGCCTGGGTGGTTCAGTCGCTAAGCGTCGGACTTCGGCTCAGGTCATGATCTCACAGTTCATGAGTTTGAGCCCCGACTTTGCACCGAAAGCCCAGTGTCTGCTTCGAATCCTCTGTCTCCCTCTCTCTCTTTGCTCCTCTCCTACTCATACACACACACACTCTCTCTCTTTCTCAAAAATAAATAAACATTTCTAAAAAAAGAATGAACTCTTAGGATGAGCATATTATGTGTAAGCATCTTATCTTAATTCCTTTTATGGTACATGAAATTGCACCTACTTATACATTGAAGATTGTGAAGAAGAGAACAGTTATCCTTTACATTGTGCCAAAATGTTGTTAATTTCAGAGGAAACATCAATTCTGTTGATACATACTGCTAGCAACAAATAAAAAGCAAACCCACATTTGGTAATAATAGTAGTTTGATAATTTTTTTTTCTTGCTTTTACTAGTTTCTTGTTCTTTGAGAAGAGCAGTTAAACAAAAAAGGAAGAATGGCTTACATATGTGTCCTGTCTGTCTTGTCAGTAATCTGGCCCGGGATACACTGAGAGCAGTAATCACCCACTCCTCAGGAATTTGGATACTGAAGCAAAGTTACTACAAGGCTGTATCTAGATTACGTACAAGATTACATTTTGGCAGAGTAGAGAAGATGGAAGGCTGCAATCTGATGGCCTTTATGTAAAGTTTGTGTGGGAAAGAAATAGATATGAGAGAATATGAGCCCAGTTGTGTTAATTCTAAAACACACATCATCCCATTTTTTATAGCCATTTCTGACTCATGTAAAGAGAAGTAAAAACTTTAACACTAGTTCGAAATTATTTTTCCCCAGACCATCTGCTTCCAGGCCAAATTCTCAACATGCCAGAATCACCTTCCACTTCATTAGTAAACAAATATATTCTTTCTTTTTTGCTTAATGAAAAAAAAAAAAGAAACCTGGTGAAAATATATCATTGGAGAAGATATTTTGAAATAAAAAGTCATAAACAGATCATAATGGCATATTCAATCCGAAAGGATGATCAGACTGATTAGAACATTTCTAGCTGTCCTGATTAAGATTCCATTTTACATATCACCTTTAGAGGTAGACATCTAACTCTTTTATGTTGACTCTTACCTAGGACTTTAGAAGCTAATAATTCAATTTCTAAGGATGTATCAGCATAGCAAATCACAATACACAAATCCATTCCGCCATTAGGTAAAACTTTTCTGTGGTTCCTCTGTGCAGTGTTGTGGGCAATCCAAAAATGACACAGCATGTAAATTGGTAGAGATGATAAACACATTCTTGGCCATTTGATGTCCAAGCATGAACTCCCAGTCCCTAAGCCACACCACCTGGTTTGGCAGTATGATCATGGTGCTGAAGGGTCAGAGAAACCTGGGTTTCATGCAGACCCTGCTGTTTCCTAGGCTGGGAGCCTGAACTAACTCATTCTACTTTACTAAGACGTGGATTCCTCATCTGTAAAATGGTAATAATCATAGTACCTACTCTACAGGATTAGTGTTTTGGATAATTCATAGTTAGCATTGTAACCTACCTGAACATTGTCCTCCAGAAAATAGTTTCTCCTGCTTTCTTCCAATTATCATTATTTATCAAATATAAGTAATTGCTGTTGAGTTTCTGTCATTTGCTACCTTAAACTCCTAGCAGATATGGGTGGTAAGGCACTCACATGTGAAAAATTAACCTACACAACAAAAAAGGATATAAAAATAGAATGAAGTGCAGCAAGATATTACAGGCTTTCAGATCCTAGGGGCTAGAATGATGCAGGAAGCATCAAGGAGGATGAGAGACTTAAGCTTGGCTTGGAAAGTGTAGGTAAGGAGAGAAGAGTATGGTGACATTCTGCTATAAGATATCCAAGTGAGAAGAGACCCTGAGATTCTTCTATGTTCAAGAAGCCGCCACTGATAAGGCCTTGATGACTTCTACTTTTCCCAGGAAAAAGGTCATTGGTTTCCTGTTTCAAGTCTCTGAGAAAAAACTAAGAGGAGAAAAACCACCAAGTCCAATGAGGGAACCTTAAAAAATATCACCTTTGTAGGCACAAATGGCTGCTCTATTTTCACGAGTTCACATTATTAGTAGTGCACCCAACTCATACTCAGAAGATGAGAGTTTGAGAATTCATGATGCATTCACTTCATCTCAGTTTTGTACTTGGTAATATGTCGCACTTCCTTTAATGCGTGAGTGAGCCACAAGGGCACCCACTCGACAGAGTGACACTAAAGAACGTAGAAGTAACCGGTCCCAGACAGGGTGATGTCATGAAACTCAATGGTGTGGGATGACCCCGTTAAAGGAAGTGGTACCTGACATTTCATCAGTCTTTATCGTTTATTATTTTCCAAGAAGAGTTCCATTTTTTAACATTTCTATCTGCACAATCCTATAATTAGAAATAGAGGTCTTTGAGTTTCTGCTTTTAATGTCACACACCTTCCCTTTTACAATAAGCACCTATAAACTACAAATCCATACATGCAACCGTGGTCGTGAGTTCAGAGCCCTGAAAAGTTTGGCAGGGGTGGGGAAGAAGAGAGAAAAATGGTAATTGAGCATGATACCTCTTGAGGGATGGCTGATGTGGATGGTCTGCCTCCCTTTACAACCTGCATTTGTGCCAATAGCCTATGTGGTCTCTATACAGGGAGGTTCCAGAGACGACAGTAGAGCAACTGTGAGATGCAGTGAAGATGATATTCCCTGAATGTTTAGTTTGGCAGAAGATAAACTGTACAGTTGTGGTCGTGATTCAAGTCTCCTTCTACATATACATTTAAATCTGGCTGTTGCCTTTTCTCAGTTAAAAAGAGTGAATTGTCAGCTTTAGGAAGGCCATATTGAGAGCAGGAATTTTTAGAGTGTTCCACAATAAACTCAACTTATGCTCAGCCATTTCAGGTTTTGAGTATACATGATTGCTGACCAAAGTTTCCCATGGGAAATAGGGAGGAAAAAACAAAACAGAAGAAGTGATCACACTGTTGGTGAACTTTATATCATGTCCCAAATTGGAGAAACTTCTTGAAGTACACAATGATTATGCATGCCATTTATCAAGCAGGTATATGCCAGGCTCTGTGTGTACTACCACAATCCTATGAGGTACATATTCTAAAATCCATTTTAGATAAACGGGAATTGAGGCATAAAGCTTAATGCAATTACCCAAGTTCACACAGTAAATAAACACAGAACTAGAGACAAATCCTTTTCTCCTTGGATTCAAGTGGGATTGAAGATGTATTTTGAAAGTAGAACTAAGAGGATTGGTAAGCAAACTGGTTTTGGGATATGAAGGAATGAGAAAAGTGAAAAATGACTTAGAAGATTCTTTAGCTCGAGCAATTGAACACTGGAGTTACTGTCTCCTGAGATGGGACAAAACCGGGAAGGTGCACCTGAAAAGAAAATGAATAATTCATATTACATATTATGTTTCAGGTACTTGTTAAATATTAAATGGAGGTGTCACATAGGACTTTGGCTCGAGGACTTCTGAATTTGAGGGAAAGCTCAAGGCTAAGGTTACCAATTTGGGTGCCATCAATTTAAAAAATTCACTTCTATCCAGAGGACTTCCCGCAGTAATAGAAAGAGTAAATGGTAATAGAGAAGGGCCAGAGGACTGAGAATATGATACTCCACCTTTTTAAGCTCGTGAAGTGTTATGGATGGAATTGCACCCACCCACCAAATTCACGATGTGGAAGAAGACTTAACCCCCAAAGTGACTGTATTTGGAGATGGGGCCTTTAAGGAAGTAATAAAGGTTAAATGAGGTCATAAAGTGGGACCCCAATCCAATAGGCCCGGTGTCCTGATAAGAGGAAAAGACACCAGGATGCTCACAAGAAGAAAAGGCCATATAAGGACACAGTGAGGAGACGGCGATCTATAAACCAGGGGAGGTCTCAGAAGAAAAACTGGTGACCCCTTGACCTTGCATTTCCCATATCTGTAACTGTGAGAAGTAAATTCTGTTGTGTAAGCCAGCCAGTCTGTGGTACTTTGTTATGGTGGCCGTAGCAAACTAATACATGAAGAGAGGTCCCAGTCCAGCAGGAGTGACACAGAAGCAGCCTTCAATGAGGCGGAGGGAAAACTGGCCATGGGGGTGTCCCTCCAAGTCAGAACTGGAGGAGGGAAAGATCAGCTGTGTCAAATCCTGCTGATCAAGAGTCTTAAAGTTGCTCTCAGCTTGGCTGAAGTTCAGACAGGATTTTTCCTGACTCTAAGCCTTTGAATTCCCTTTCCTTAAAGCATTTACTTTAGAAAACTTGTAATTGTAAGTTCTTTCTCTGTCTCTTTGAGATGTGTATCTTTTGAAAAAACTTCTAGCCACCATCACAAGCCAGGAATGTCTTCCTCAAGGACCTGGGAGCCATCCCTTTGGAGTATCATCATTAAGGATGATGATGCTCCTATCTCCCAGTTGCTTTGGGAAGATAGGAGCATGACTTCCATTTGGTGCTGAAAAGCAAGTACAGATGGTCTAATCAGAAAGAGAAAACATTTGTGATCTCAGGAATAACTCAGCATGCTCAACACATCCCATTGATCAACCTCATGCCTAATTTTCCCCACTATTTTTCCACTAGCTCACCCCAGTGATTAAAACTACTCCCTCCTTTTGTTTCGGTAGAGTTGAGGCTTTAGTTTTGGCCTCTCTCTTCTATTGCAATATTCTTTTTTTCTCCCCTTAATATTCCTGAATAAAGTCTTCCTTGCTTGTCCAATGTTTCCTGGTGTATTTTTGCTTAGACAGGACCAGTAAGTTGAGGATTGAGAACTGATCACTGTACTCTCAATATGGATGTCATTAGTGGACTATAGCTTTAGGTTTAAAGATTCAGTGAATAACATATTTTCAGAATACCAGTAGATGATTGATATGGAGAAATTAGTTCACTGGTTTCAATGACAATATCTCTTTACTTTGTGATTAATGAATTATGTTACAAATAGTCACTTCTTTTTGATTCTCTTCAAGATTTTAGGTATTTGAAAATACTCAGAAAAATGGCATAAGCTGTTTAAGTATGCAGTGGTTATTCAAACACAAATGGTTACATTTTATTTTTTTAAGTTAAAGGTGGAAACCTACTTGAGATGAAATAAACTTTACAGATAATGAAATCTGATACACTGGCCCATGGAGGGAGCTATCTTCATGACATTTGATTAGCATCTTCTGAAGAATTTTTTTTAAAGCTTGTGAAGAAAATTCCATTTCTTTTTCTTGTTAATGCTTGTTTTCTTCACGTGGTTCTTTTATGCAAATATCCCTGGTTATGGTTTTGGCGAACAGTTCAGGCCAGGCTGACACATTAGTGTCAAAGAAATGGAGGATTTCAAAACTCGATGCTAAGCTTGTGGATTTGCAAACAACCCATCAAGCTGTATCTAAAATTACCTTTGCTGCTTGGAAAATGACTGTTAACTCGTACTGCGCTCAGAAGTGGCAATTGCTAATTATATGGAAATATTTTAACTTAATGAAGTAAGAAAATGTAGTTGGCTTCCTTATTTTAATATCCTTTTTTCTTCTCTGCTAGTTTGATGTCCTAACCTACTTGACAATTTTCTCTCTTGTTTCTAGATTGAAACAGTCTAAGGGATATTTGTTAGAAAATTCACCAGAATGCGTATAAATTAAACATTTGCAAAGTACCTTTCCTTTTCAGATCCTAAATTCATCCTTTCTTTTCTTGTGTCAAAAGAGGTACACAATTATTGAAAAAAAGTCTGGAAAGCATCACAACAAAAAGGGAAACAATAATGAAAATGCCCTGAGCCACAGATAAACTGTTGAGAAGGTGTTATGGCATTCAAGCCAAGAGGGCAACAAGATTCCATATTGTGGATCTCTTCCTGCTCCAAATGCATCATGACGATGATAGAAATTTAAGAGAGGACATTCAAGAGACATATGTATACAATAAAATCAATGCAAACAACTTTGTGTAACAAAAAAAAATCTTACTTGGAAAACATTGTGCGTAGCTGATGCTGTGAGGTACTGGGATCGCACAACATGTGAGCACTGAGAGTTTAGCCTTCTTGGGAAAATGAGGATAAGAGCTCCATTTAATCAACTCTCAATGCTTGGAATCGGTCGCTGGACCAGGACTCTCAGTCCTAAGGTGACACAGTCTGTGACCAGAAGGCGAAAGGAAATAACAAAATAACATATGTTTAAGTAATGCTGTTCTCTGGCTTAGGGGCTTGATCTCTATATGCTCAATAACACCAGGTACAAGAGTCCTCAGCCCTCAAAAATAGATTTAGTTCTGAACCAGGGCCATGGGGAGTACAGAGACAGAGGGGGAAATGTTGTGGAGAGGGATAGAGAGAGAGAGATTGCAAGACAGAGAGAGAGAGAGAGAGCTTTTCTCAACATGAATCTTACATTCATACAAAATATCAGTAACATATAAGGCAAAATAAAGTAGTGATACATAAGATAGGCAAATATAAAAATGACCAATAAATACTAGAACGGGAAATATATTCATTTAAATAAACTTAATAGATTGATAAACTTCAAGCTGGATAAAACCAATGATAGAATAAATAAAGAAATCATATTTAAGAGTTAGCTAAGGGTCCAGTAAGAGAAAAGATCAAACACACACATGCACACACACACACACACACACACACAAGTGCATATACATATTTAAAATGCAAATACTAGGCAGCAGAGAAAACAGAAATTGGAGAGTTTCAATATTTATATAATTGGAATTCTTAAAGAAGAGAAGAAATGACACAGAATCAATATTTGTTCAAACTGAAGAATTGTTTAAAATTAAAGGAGAAATAAGCAGTGCATTTCAAATTTCATGTAGTTAAAAAAATTTCCCACCTGGATAAACTGAAAATATTGAAAATTTGAAAATATCCAAGTGAAGACATATCATATGAAAAAAAAAGACAAATATTTCCTAATTACTCTGATAAAATTTTCATCAGCAACAACAAAAAGATGTTAGAAGACAGTAGTATAATGTCTCCAAGTACTCAAGGAGTATTAGTTAACTAACTAGTTAGTTAACTATTTAACTAATATTCAATAGAAGGGCACATCAGAGGCATTGCAGGAGCCAACAGATGAAGACAGTTTGTCATTCACAAACCCTTGGAATTATTACTCTTTCTAAAACAGAATCCTTACCCATTTATCACTGTAACATATTAGAATATGTTTATCATATTAGTATATTATACGATACCATACTATTTTTTTCCCACTGCTTTTCCCACTAGAATACAAGGCCCACAAGGGTGGGGACTTTACATATTTAATTTGTTGCTGGATTTCTGTCCTTTGTTAATGGGCACTCAAAGATATCTGAACTCTTAAGATGGAACTACTTTATGAGATAGCTCTGCTTAGATCAAGTATGTAAAAAAAAAGAGAGATTTCAGAGGCATAAGTGCTTATACTTGTATTTCTGTAATTTTACTTTACCTTATTATCTTCTATTGGCTTAGTTAATACAATAAGATTTATATCTCTTTCTACTGCCAATGCCTTACATGCCTGCCTATTATTGACTTTGTATTGGAATACAGGATATCCTAGACTTAATAGCTCATGTGTTGTTAAATTTCTGCATGATAAAGTATTTAACTACAGTTTATTTTAGTCTGTGGAATTTATGTCCAGATAGGTGTAATTTCTATCCTAGGAGTGGCTATCATTTGGAACACCTTAATTTGAAATATTCATCTCAGGAATTAGCATTAGGGATTGAAAACTCGGGGTTATCAGTGAATTCTAACAATAAGGTAAGGATTGTTGAAAATACTTTTATTTTTTATGTTTTTATTTTTGAGACAGAGACAGACAGATCACAAGCAGGGTAGGAGCAGAGAGAGAGGGAGACACAGAATCCAAAGCAGGCTCCAGGCTCTGAGTTGTCAGCACAGAGCCCAACGTGGGGCTCGAACTCACAGACTGTGAGATCATGACCTGAGCTGAAGTCGGATGCTCAACCGACTGAGCCACCCAGGCGCCCCGAAAATACTTTCTAACTAGAGAATTGACTGTGACTGTGGCAAGTTGTGAGGGCGGCTAGAGGGATGGGGTGGTCAACTCTGCCCTTTTATGTGCAACCTAGGAGGATCTAGCAAGGACAAGTGAGCAGTACATTAGGTCTGTAGGTTCCAGTTTCCTGAAGACACTGTCACCTGGTCCCAGAAGCCAGAATGATTCTGCCATCAAAATATTGTTTCATTCATCTTAGAATGAATCTTTCAATCCTGGGAATTAATTGGAGTGCCTGAGATAAATAGTGTAGTCTTTGGTGTAGATTATTAAAAATAGATTGTAAGACTGCTTTTGTGCCTTCTTGCTAAACTAAAATAGCTTATTTTGTCTAAAACATATTTTGATTATAGAAAATCACCTAGTAACCTCATAACCAGGTATTAGAAGATGAGGCTTAAAGCCTTATTTAACTCTAATTGCTGAAGATTATTGATATTTATCAAAAAAAATCTGACCTTGCCCGACAGCTAATCCATAGTCAGATGGAAAAATTGTAGAATAGCAGGCTGTATCAGTAAGTATTTTCCAAAGAAGCAGAACCAGTAAGTCGTATATATATATAAGCCATATATATATATATATATATATATATATATATATATATATATACGATCCTATCTTTACTTGAATATTTTCAAGTTTTAATATAATTTATCCAGGTGGGGATATTTTTTTTTATAATTTTTTTTTTTAACGTTTATTTATTTTTGAGACAGAGAGAGACAGAGCATGAACGGGGGGAGGGGCAGAGAGAGAGGGAGACACAGAATCTGAAACAGGCTCCAGGCTCTGAGCTGTCAGCACAGAGCCCGACGCGGGGCTCGAACTCACGGACCATGAGATCATGACCTGAGCCGAAGTCGGCCGCTTAACCGACTGAGCCACCCAGGCGCCCCAAGGTGGGGATATTTTTAACTACATGAAATTTGAAATTCACTTCCCCGATGACCTATTATTCCTCTATTTTTAAACAATTCTTCAGTTTGAACAAATATTGATTCTATGTCATTTCTTTTCTTTAAGAATTCCAAATAATTAAATATAAATATATTTACATATATATATAATCTTACTGGTTCTGTTTCTCTCTCTCTCTCCATATATATGTATATAAAGTCACTATGGACACATATTTATGTATATATATATATATATATATATATATATATATATCTCCATATATATATATATATATATATATATATATATATCTCCATATATATATATATAAAGTCACTATGGACACATATTTAATGGCCAATGCATGATCATTCAGAAAAAAAAAAAAAAGATCCCTGTTATGTGGTGGCAAATTATTTGGTGACAATGTTACCTGAATAAACTTGGAATGCATGTAATGTACCTAATGAACAGATAGCATTAGTGGAAAAATTTGAAAGCAGATTGTTATTAGATAGGTTTGTCATCCCATTTGAAAAGGCACTAAAAGAAAGAGAACCTAATTGGCTGATTTGTAAGCAGGAGTGAAGAAAGTAGTGTAACTATTCAGCCACTTGTAGGTTTGGAACAAGTAACTGCTTTTCAACCCCAAACAATAAAAGACAGATAAAAAAATTTGTTAAGCAACAAAATCAGATGAAACCACTGTCTAAATGCAAGGATCAAATTAAAGATCCAGCTTTCAAATTGTTCAACCTTTGAATGGCTTGGGTGCACCTCATGAAGCCTTTTCCTTGAAGAAAGTGACTTAGGGGAAAGAAACCACAGTGTGCTTTTCTCCTGGAAACCTATTAGGCAGCATTTATACTCAGAGAGAGGGGGAGAAAAAGTCTTGGGAAAAAGTATGGGTGTGGTTCTTAGGACGCGCTGCTAACTAAAATGAAATAGGCAAGTATTTGAGACAGACAGACTAGCAAAGAGAAGACCTGGTTCACATTTTACTGTTTTGACCTTTGAACAACCTTGAACTCTCACATTTATATGGGAGAAAACAACCTGAGAAGCTGGTAATTCCCAAAAGAGAATGCGGTGGCCCTGAGGATATGTTCTTCAAAATATTAATTGCAGAAAGCATAATTACCAATGGCTCCAGTGGTCCCTCCAAAACCATCACCACATGTGTGCTTGGGCTACACTTCCCACAGGCTGCTCCCCACTAATGACTGAATACGGGGAGGCTCGTTCCCGGGAGCAGGACCCCTCTAATGGGAAACTTTGGCTCAAGGA